>NC_087436.1:67872246-69075429 GCF_036321535.1 Camelus dromedarius
CAAAATCATGAACTAGAGTCACTTTAACTTACATTCTCCAACTCCAAATCATGCCTATATGCTTCTTAGGTTAAAGGTGAATACAGGTATACCATTTTTAAATAAGCCAATAAATATTTCAACTCTTTCATACATTTTACAAGCAATGTGGACGTGACTAAATAATGTTTCCATGTTGCTTTTTAGATTAGTAAAAGAAGAGGGGACTTAGCGGCTTTAAATGAATAGGAAATTTATATGCCCACTTGCTGGCAGATACGCCCAAAACCTGATTATTCCTCTACTACTGAGACAGCATCCAGCCATGAAAGGTAGGAAAGCACAGTAGACTATAGGGTCCAAACACATTGCTTGAATTTTTGTCTGAGATCTCCCAGTAAATTAATCTCTAAATATCAGTTTATTCATGTGTAAAATGTATGTGGCAACAGTTCCAATTCTATAAATTCACTGAGAAGATTATATGAGATAATATAAAGCATTTTGCCCAACACATATAAAGTGCTGAAAAAATTAACTGGTAACTATCAATCTGCTGTATTTGAAATAGTGGAATTAGATCATTTATCACTGAATGAAATATAAACTTTGCTTCTTTATAATGTTTAAAATGTGCAGTTCTGTTTTCAGAACGATGTTCAGTTTCTCTACCTCTATAATCTGTATTTTCCCCTCAGTTATTTTTTTTTAATCTTTGGAAATCAGAAGTTCATTAAATTCATTCATAGGGTTTTTTATTCATTTATTCTTGTAACCAACTTGCCTCCAAATGGGTTTATAATATTTTATCATTAAAATATAAGACAACAATAACATTGTTTTCTAGATATAAAAATATGCAAATTTAAAATATAAAAACCAGAACTATGATTCCTAAGAATTTTTTTTTCTTGATTCTAGTTGAAAAGATAATCAATGGCTGGCTCCTTCCCCATTGGTAGCTTCTTTCATGGTTTTAAACCTAAGCAATGACGAGATGACCCATGCAATACAATATAAAGAATAAAACCAGCCTCTGCTCTGTACGGGTGGGCACTCTCTACAATGTGATTGTGCTGTCCTTCTGTAATTGATACACATTTTAGAGATAGGAAGAGAGTCCATTTTTCCTGTTATGTATTCTGCACGATTGTGAGCATGACTTTTAGAGAACAATGACCGTGTCTACTTGATTGTTTTTCAAAAATTGAGAAAAACCTTAATTTATTCAGTAGGTTTTCCTATTAAGTAACTGCTACTGATGGCTGCATGCAGTTAGCTAAATTACCTGATCGTCTTAGCAGTAATTATAGCTGCAGTGTTATCTTTCTGACTTCTGCCAGTTTTGGCTCTGCCTACACTCCCTATAACTACACACAATTTCTGTCTGTGATAGTGATCTTAAAGGTATAGTATATGTTGCCCTCTAGTGATGCATATGAACATTGGAAAAGTCACACAGACTTTCTCAGCTATTTAGAACTGTGTAGAGATAGATCATCATGCAGAATCTATGTAATATATTTCGTCCTTCAGCAGCTTCAGTTTTTACATTTCATTCTATTACTCAAGTCCAAACTAAACTGTTCTCCGTTCTTCACAAAAGACTCAAACAAAAAACCAAAATACTCTCAAACAAGACATTTCTCTTTCAAATGCTTACAACTGTAATTTTATGGTATGTTTTTAACCAGAGAAGCTCTTAACCTAAATTCATTATCTATTAATGTTTAATCACTTTTCTTACTTTAGTATTCCCTGAACATTTAAAAACAAAAAAAAAAAAAGACAAGTACAGTTCAACACCTCATGGAAGGGTCTGCAGTAGTTATTGGTGTATGTACTACCTCAAGCAGAATTATCTAAGACTTTTTTTTAATGCAGATTCTTTATGCTGAAATCTGAGTCAGAATCTGTTAATATTGCCAAGGAAGCTATATTTTTATTTGATTTCCAAGTGATTCTTGACCATTTAAGACACTGTCCTGATCGGAGCCGTTTCATTCTTTCCTATGTAATTTCAAGTTTCCCTTCATGAGACTCATCTTTCATATTGATCACATTCTCTCATGCATGGCCTTTAAGCAAAAATACTTCTAACGTATTCTATCTCCTTTCATGATTTTTCTTAGGCAATATTGTCTCTTATAGTTTTATCTTAATTTGATTTTATCTAATAGTTTAGGCTCAACATTAAGAAAATTCTCTTCACAATATTTCTAAAGAAATAGGACTTCCTAAGTTACAGTGTATCACAACAATTGGTCTTCAACTTTTACAAATGTTAAATAGTAAGCATGTTTCAACTTACCAATATTTAAAGTCTCTAGTACACTGCATGTGCCTTTGTATCTGTTGCTTCATTAAAATGCTACAACAGTGTTTTTAGGTATTATTATTACTCTTCCTATTTATAGCAGAAGAATCAGGAAAATAAAGTTTAGGCAATTTGACTCAGTGAGTGAGTATGAGAGAGAACTAGAATTCAAAATATTCTTTCTACTATAACAAATTAAGACAGCATTTGAAAAGAAATGTTAAAATCGTGACTATTTCTTGTAATGCCAATGGGGAAATATTTCAAAGTAGAATTTTCTAAACTATACTTGTCTCAGTATCTAATTTTTATTAAAATGCTTTTAAAATATTGAGAAATTTGCTGACCTAGGAAAATTAGAGACCAAAGATTTGCTTGTTGTTTAAATTAGAAATAAAACCTCTTAAATAGTTAAGAGCTTAACTAAAACCAGAACCAGAATCAAATACTGTTTTTACAAGTTACTAAACTGAAAAAAAAAAAAAAAAAAAAGGACTCCCATTTCCCATGGCATTTTTAGCAGTTTTTCTCTGATGTTTAAAAATCTCTTCTATTTTAGAATATTTCAAATCATATACATCTTCAAATAGTAAAAAAGAGTGTATTTCGAAAACGAATCTAAAATTTAACTTAAAATTCCCATTCTGTACACAGGGACTTGTAAACTATTTAAGTAACTTGTGATTGAACAACCTTAGCAATTTCATCTCAAAAGGGGGGCTCCATCTACTGATGCCAAAACAAGTAAGCCATTTTAGTCCATTCAAAAGCAACCAATCAATTCAGTGAAAACAAAGTTACTTAAACTGGAAACTTGTAAACCAATAAACCATGGCTAATTTTACCAAAGTTTTTCTTTTCTACATTTTGTTCATGAAAAATCAACACAACTAGTAAAATATCATTACAGACACCTCCCAGTTTGGTCACCACCAATCTTCTTCTGTCCCCGACCTCCACACTCCACTCCCTGTGAGGCTAGTTCCCTCTCTAATGTTCTCTTTCACTCATGTTGCATCTATTACATATTAAGTACCTGCTAGGTGTGGCGGAACTTTGCATAAGTCTGCAGCAAATACAGGGTAATGTCATACTGGTCTTACATTCTCAAAAAGCTTCAGCATTGGATGAGAAATGACAAAATAAAGAGCTAACTATAAAGCAAAGCAAAAAATAAAAGCTATGAGAGAAGAACATTTCCTTGTTCAAGAGGCATATCACTTAAAATGTTTAGAGATGATTCCATGATAAAAAGATAACATTTGAAAATGTTCTGAGAAGAAAGAGGTAGATACTGACAACTGGAAATGGAGAGGGTTTACAGGATGTTCAAAAGATATCATCTGTAAAATTAGAGTCAGAAATGTGTGGGCAGGATCCAGGAAACAGTGTTTCAGCTATTCTCTCTGTGTTTCCCCTTTATCAGGTATCAGGAATTTGCACACAGACTCCTAGTTTGTCTGTTTCTCTAGTCCTGTCTCATTCTTCATTTGTTACCCTTCCTTCTTCTCCTTAGAGCTCTCTGCTGTTTAATGCATTCATACTATATAACCTCCATCCATAACTTCAATCTGTGGTTTCGCCTCCTACCTATATAATCATGTCTATCAAATACAAATCTCTGAACCCCAACAATGCATCCAGAGTGAATATTCTGGTGCACATCTGATGCACATTCAGACTCCTCTTTGAGGACTAAGGTGCTTTCCACATATCTGCTGAGTGAAATTTCCTTCCAGAAATCCAAGTATCCCTTGCATATTAGAAAAGAGATTTTTCTTTGTAATAAAGATTCCACACATAAATGAGATCATACAGTTGTCTCTCTGACTTACTTCACTTAGCACAATGCCCTCAAGTTCCATCCAAGTTGTTGCAAAAGGTACAAACTTCCAGTTACAAGATACATAAGTATTGGGGACGTAATGTACAACATGACTGCAGTTAACGTGGCTGTTTGGTATATTTGAAAGTTGCTAAGAGTAGATGCTAAAAGTTCTCATCACAAGAGAAAAAAATTTTTGATATATATATTTATATATGTATTTTATATATATAAAAGATGGATGTTAACTAAATTATTATGGTATTTATATCACTGTATGTAAATATATATGTCATTATGTTATATAATTTATAATTGACAAACAGCATCACACATCTCAATAAAATTGGAGGAGGGGGGGAAGCTGCCTTGCCCAAGGTCATGCTCCCTCCTTGAGCATGCCCACATCCATAACTGTTAAATTCAGGAATATAAAGATATGTCCCAACTGTTGTATTAGTTGAAGATAATTCTAAAGAGCCATCCTAGATCCAGAGTTTTCCTGAGATGGGTTGAGAACTATTTTGAAAATGCATCTCAGTTCAACTCCAGCTGTACAATTCTACTTCCTTCAAACCCCCTCCACCTTCAAATAATTTTGGAAGTAATCCAACCTTTGATTGTATATCAAGTCAGTACTAGACCCTTTATACTTGTATGACAGGCTTTTCAAAGTCAAGATACTCAAAATTAAGCTCATCATCATCCCTTTGAAACATTCATTATGGTTTTGGGAGTGAGAGGATGTATACTCTACATCCCAGAGGTACCCTCCTCATCCATACCCTTCTTAAAAAGAGTCTGCTCCATGCACTGTCTGAAAGAAGCAAGCCTACAAACTGCAGGGACCATCACTGACTCAACCAGGAGTGGTCATGTGATTCTACTGTTACCAGAGCTGCCACCAGACCCTTGCTCAAAACCCACCAACCCCTCACCTGAATAGGAACTAATGTATCTTTAAGTCACAGGGTCTGGACACAAAGGAAGCTATGGGAAGCAAAAACAAAAACTGGGTAGAACCAGCTAAAGCCAACATGGTGACAAATTTGATGTCCACCAGACCCTTAGTCTCATTCTACACCAATTTTACTACAGTATTGTACTGACATACCTACTAGTGGCCATGACCAGAAGTCACAGACCAACAAAAAGGACAGAAAAGGGGACGCACCTTGTTTCAAGGAAAACCCTGCCTCTTTCCCAAAAAACTAATGCATATGCCTCCCCATCACTAGTCTCACTCCTCCCCAAATTGTCCTTAAATGCAAATCTCTCTATTAAGGCAAGAAATTGATTTGTGAACTAAGTTCCCACTCCTCCACTCTCTTGCCATTAAATAAGCTTGTCCTGCTTCAATCTCAGCTTCAGTTTCATTTTTGGCTACAAGAACCTGGAAGGGAAAAAGAACCTTCCCCGCCAAAACAGGGGGCATTGGCCAGTGTAGGGCTCAAGTCGGGGTCCATATGACATAATTTGGTAACACTATCAATCAGGAAATTGGAGTAGGACATCGGACAGGCCTTGAGTTAGTCCTTTGGCTCCAGATTGTAAACTTGGGGCCAGATTTTATTTCATGCCAAATCAAAATCCAGCAGAATCTGATGTCACAGAATGCGGGGAAAAAAGCAACTATGAACTTTGCTGAAGAAGCCACATTACAGAGGAAACAACATAAATTTGTAGAAGGAAACATTAATAGGAACTCAGCAGAAGAAAGGGAATCAGATGGAAAGAAGACATGCTTTGTATTCGGAATATTTTTTAAAACCTGGTATTACATGATTTACCTGAAATCTTTTAGTATTATATTTATCATCAAATAAAACACAAGACACATCTCTTGCTTTGATAAACACCACCAAAATGTACCCTTTTGTTTTCATCACAAATCCAAGAGGGACTGAAGTCCTTCCCTTATCCCCCAAGCTAATTACCTAAAAATTCTTTAACTTTTTTTGGTTGCCACTCTTCTCTCTTTCCAACCTTATTGAAATTACTCAAGCTCAGAACTTCCCTCTTCTTTGTCAATATGGATATATCGCCTATGGTCCAGGCTCTGGTTTGGACCTTCTCCAATCAATCCTTCATATTTATGTGCTGCTACTAATATACTAATCTGACAAGGACATTCCGTGCTGATTTTTTCCAATGATCCTACCTCCACATCTAAAGGACAAAACGTGAACTGCTCTGTGAGTACACAGCATACTTTCTTCCATGGCCCCATCTTACCTGTCGGCTCCATCTTCTGTCATAAGCAGTGCTTGATTTTTATAATCCACTATTGGCCATCCCATAGTTTCATCAACTTATTATGTTTTCCCAAGTTTCTCTTCTTTTGCACATTCTTCCTACTGCTTAGTACTTCCCTTTCATTCCTGTGGAAAACTGTTCCTTCTTAATCTATCAGCTTAAAAGTCACTGTTGTTCAATACCCATTCTAAAACATAGATAGTGAAAAATTAAATTACACTGAGGGCAGCTTGAGTATGATATGTCATTTTTAAATAAATACAATCCTTCTTGTTTAATTAAGAAAATAGAACTTTCATGTTAAAAGGCCTTTCATTTATTCCTTTATATATTAGATAAGAATGTTTATTTTAATAACAAATGCTATAGTGATTTAAAAAAAGTCACTTTGTAACCAACTAGTTTGTAAACTTCATCAGGACAAGAATCACGCTCACTTTAGTCACTGCTGCTTCTGCATAAAGCAGAGTACACCCATCTAGCAGGTCTATCTCCTGTGTTATGAATTAACCAAAGCCTTTCTTCAGTGAGGCAGATTTAGGCATTCTCCTTGTCTGGCAGTGTTTTGCTCATCACTGCAATTTTTTTCGTTATCATTTTTTTTTTTTTTCTGAACACAACTCTTCACAGGAAAGTGTTTTGAGGGCCGATTCCATACATTTTCATGTAATCAAATGTTGCCCAGAAATGAATGGAGTCCTTGGCATATTGCGCTCAGAAATATGCTCTATAAGTGAGTGAATACTCACAGGGTAGAAATACAAGCTAGGGTTTCAGATCTAGACAAAGCTTTCAGCTCTCAGTAGGAAGGTGAAATCTCTGAGGGATACAACCTAGCAATTCCCTCTTTAGAACAACAGAAACAACGTGCATGAACTGAGGGGGAGAATTTCCCCTGAAACCAGATTGTCTGATGAAGTGAGGAACACCACAAACAAGCTGTATTTACAGAACATAGCCTGTTCATTCAGGAGGCAGGAGTGAGAGACTCTGCATTCGCAGCAGCTGTGCAATGCTGCATTCCGGGGGGCTGGGAGGCAGAAAATGCTACAGGAATGCACTCTCACATACAACCCTGGGCCATAGGGATAATTCCTGCCAGCTGGAAGTCAAATTCTGGTTCTTCCCTACCCATCGACACCCCTTACATACCCACACACCAACACTTCCTACACACAACAGGCCCAAGAGGAAATGAAAGATGAGCAGTGGCTAAAAAAGTGGCAAGGAGCTATACAGAAACAATAGAGAGAATGAATAAGAGGAACAGGAGAAACAAGAGGCAGAGGAAAAGGAGTCATGGAAGGAAGGACTCATGTGATCACTGCAGTCAATTAAAACAACCACCTCTGAAGAAGAAAAGCTCAAAATGGAAAGACAAAGATTCAAAGAAGGGCTGGTGATAAAAAATGGACTGAGCGGTCACCTGCCATCATTTTTAGTCTTCACTACTGGTTTGGCTATTCCTGGTCTTTTGATCTCCCTTACACATTTGAGAATAATGTCAATGGATTCCCTGAAGAATATATATATACACACATTTATATATGTAAATTCCAGGTGGAATATAAACATAAAAGGCTAATATCTGAGTAAGAATATACAGAATATCTTATAACAATTGAGATGAGGACAGTTTTCCTCCACAAGATACAAGAAATGCACAAACCACAAAAGATTAGACAAGTTCAATTATACTAAAAGTAATTTCCACTCATCAAAAGATGTCATAAATAAAGGGATTACAAGTCACAAACTGAAATGATTTAAACACATATAACAGGAAAAGAACCCCTACAGATCAATCAAAAAAGAACTATAGGAAAATTGCGGGTAGGGGAGAACCATGAACAGAAACATCACAAAAAAAGAAACCAAAATGGCCAATAAATGTCTGAAAAACTGCTCAAAGTTTTTAGAAATCAAACAAATGCCCATTAAATGATAAATTACACCACCTCTACCAAAGCAGCACATTTTAAATGTCCAACAGTATCAGACTTCAGTGAGCACGTGGAGCAGTAACACTTTGGTGGGAGCCTCCATTATTATAAACAGTTGTGGAAATAAAATGCTATCATGTGCTGAAGCAGAAAACACTCAGACAACAACCTGAGTTTCACTTCAGAAATACCCATTACTTGGAAGCTGTATTCCAGACTGCTGACAGCAGTGTCCTCATATCCTCTCGTAAGTCAGTTTCTGACAAGTCCATCCCATGAGTTACGATGTTTGTCTTGAACCTCAAAGGTGATCATAGTTTATGCTGATTCTGGGGTCCCTGTCACACTATAATGGCCCCTAATTGTTTTGGTATCACATTAAAGTTTCTTAACATGTCACAGTTGTTCCTTCACTAAAGACAACTTATGTTCAACTCTCAACTTCAGTTGAGGAGACCTCTCTCCATTTTATATTCCTCTTAAATACTGTACAACCAGAGTAGATCTCTGGCCCCACAACTTTTTATCTGGTCAGCTGATGTATTCCTCAACGCTCCGAGTCTTCCAAATTTATAGAGTAAGTTTGGCCTCTAGCAGGAGATATGTATAGTTGTCACTCGGGTGATTCAGTCTGGCATCAGTTTTTCTGTCAGTCTGGCTTCAATCTATTCATTCAAAATCATACCCAACAGGTACTTGGCAAAAATGTTTTACATAAAGACCTAATGACACAGCAGTTACCAGGCTAGATATATTCTGGCCCACACAGAGGTCACAGCAGAAGAAAGTAAGCTTTGACAAAGGATATAAAAGTTTGATGAAGGATAAAAAGAGGGAAATACTGGGTTCTATGAGACTATGTGGTCTGGGAGTACTGGGGAATATTCCCTAACGGTAAAATATCTATTAAGATATGACAAATGAATTTAGCAGAAAGATCTGTAAGAAAACCCATAGGAAAGAAAAAACAGATCTGCAGGACCTCAACAGCCAAGTCATAACACATTAAAGGGAAAACTGAAAAGAGATTAGTATGGTGGGATGTAAAGAAATGAGGGTAGAGGCATGTGGCTGCAGAGGTAAGTAAACATTTCCTGAAAGGTTTGTTTGCCACAGAAAAGGTATGGAATTGTATTTCAAAGGCACAGTGATATGATTAAAGAGTTTTCCTCATATTTGCATCTTGAACATACCATCAGGGCTGCTCTGTAGAAAAGAGACTGATGTTTATCAAAGGAAGAAGGAAGAGGCAGAAGGCTAATCCTACTAGGAAACTGGCAAGGTAAATGAAGAGGCTCATGGGATTGAGGGAGATTTAGGAGAATCAGAATTAGGAGGATTTGTTGCTAATTGGCTATGGCGGGTAAAAAGAAAGGAGAAGTCCAGGATGACTCTCAGATTTCTGGTTGAATAACTAAAAGTAGAGTAGTATTATAAACATGGAAGGACAAAAAATTGGGGGCCTAGTACAAGGAGATGCCTGGGATGGATCTAGGATTTGAGTCTGGATGCTGATCTTAACTTCCCTTTTTCTGTTCATCAGAATAATAATTACAGCAGCTGGGATTTAGTCAGCACTTCTATGTGCCACTCAAGGTGCTCCATCTGCATGAATTTATATGAGATATAAACTATTATTGTCCTCATTTTGCAGGTGTTAAAATGTGGCACTGGGAGCCTGAGTAATTCACTCTTAGTTTCACACCCAGATAATAGTGTCATTGAAATTGGAACCCAGGCAGTCTGACTCCAGGACCAGGGCTTTAAAGACTGCTCTTCTACTGCAACTTGGTAACCTTTATCTGGAGCAGTGTCTTAAGGTAAATAAAAACTAAATACAACAGAAATGCCTTTGCTTTGAATTTGCATGACTTCCTCATGGAATAATCAAAGACATGTGACAGCATAAGAATCAGAATGAGCTTATAGAAAGAAGGGACTCTAAAGAGACAACAGTGAGGAGGAGGCAAACACACAGGCACAAAACTAGCCACAAAGCAGACGATACTATGGGTCCCTATGAAAAGTATTTCCTAAGGCGACATTCAAAAAGTAAAAGGAGCTAACTGTATTTTGCAGACCTGAGTACCAAATACACAAAACTACTGGTGGGTTTCCAGAAAATCTCATCTCTGAATAGAAGTGATCATTCTCCTGTCTCAGTTGCAGGCTGGGATGCCCCCAAACACTATTTTCTTCATTCTGAGAGGCATGTAGCATGGTTCCTTCCTTAGGATTCTCAAGAGTGATGAAGAGATTATAATATTCAGTCACTCATAATCCTGAAGGGAGTGGGAACGAAAGACAGCCAACTGTCTCATCCTACGTGGCTGTGAGAATGTGTTGTTACAATGCCCACCCAGTGGACCTAGCCGGCTGCTTAGCATCACATAAACAAACAGTGTTCCCTTCAGCTATACTGAGCGACTGTAGTTTAGCAATATACATGATACACATATAAACATGTATAAATCTATATGAATGACTGTATTCATGTACACCACACACAAACACACAGAGGGAATTCTGGTTCGTGGCCATAATTGTGAACAGAATCACTATGGCTAATTTAAGCAGAAAAAAAATTAAGTGATTTGGCTGACTCACTAACCCTAGAGTCACTGAAGCCTAGAGAAGTATCTTGAGGCAGGCCTTCCAGAAACATAACCACATTCCCAAGTCTGTGGTAAAGCAACTGTCACCACTTCAGCTAAGATCACCAAGCACCAAATGCCAGAAATTCAACTCTTCTGCCAGCAGAGGGGCCACACCTGTAAAAAGAACTAAGCCACAAGTACTCACCATCAGCCCAAAGAAGCACGCTTCGTCTAAATTACACTTGCATGCCATGTATTTGAGTTTTTAATTCTATGACAAAGAGGTTGATTTTATAGTGGGGGGAATTCCCCAATTACAGAAAGGCAATGTTAAAAAGAAAAAAATAGCCAATTTGACCAGTTTGATGGGTGTCCATTGTATGTGTTTATGTTTATATAAATATATAAACTCAGTTGTGAGGATTACAATAATTCTTACATGTAAATTGTTTAGAACTATGCCTGGCAGATAAGCACTATGTCAATATTTGCTATTCTTGGCTTCCTTCCCCTTTTCTTCCTTCTTTCCTTCCCCATCTTTTTTCTTTTTTGCTTATACCAGTAGTGTGTATGGTATAAGTATATGTATATGGGTAAATGTTAATGTGGTTATTACATATTAAATGAGGATTATCATTAAGATGTTCTAACCTGTATCATCTTATGCATATACCATCTTCAGTCTTCGGTTCATTTTGATATTGGAATCTCTTAAAAAAAAAATCACTGACATCAAAATCCAACATTAAACCAGTTAGTGTTTCAGAAGGGAGGTAAATTCAACTTTTCCTGCCTGATGCTCAGTGAAAATGTAGACAAATGCTTTATTATAATATCTCAGAAAATAAGACTTTCTCCTGAGAGTATGAAAATTCTCACTCCTAACAACAAAAACAGAAAAATGCACACAAACATTAAAAAAAAAAGACCCAACCCAATTAGGATCCTCACTGAGTTGTACTATAGGCTTAACGTAATAAGCATGTGCTCTGGAGCTAGAGAGACCCAAGGTTTTACCCTGATGTTGTAATCACTTGCTGTGTTACTCTGAGCAATTATCTAGTCTCTTAATCTCAGTCTCCTTGAAGATAAAATGAGAATCAGAAAATCTTGCATATAAGAGAATTAGACTATAAATGTTAAGGGCAAAATGGCTGGCTTTATGGTCTCAGATATCAGATGCCCAGAACGACATTGGTTTCATGTCCTGTCACTATGATGATTGCTATCTTACACCACCACCAATTTGCTTCCTGGAGTTTGCTGGAGTTGTCTCCGATGTTACTGCAGAGAAGTATCATAACATAGAAAAGCCAGAGATCTTTAGAGAAATGTTCACCTAAGTGCCCAGAGATAAGGATTCCACAGCATACCCCCCTTGTTGGGTGGCCATGGCAAATTGAAAATTCATAGAACGGGAAGGGATCTTCAAATAGTATCTAGCAAATTCTCTACTTTTTACAAATAAGAACACAGAACATGGAAAGCTGATGCAAATACAGATCTTGTACCAAATCCTAGACCCCTAGTTTCACAATAGTGCTATTTCCATTCTTACTCTTTAGATTTTCATTATAAAATGGGTAGAATCTCACATAAACATTTCCTTTAACTTATATAGTCTATGTTTATGCACATATTTTCCAAAGCTTTATTGAAGTCCTATTACATGTCTGCAGACAGAAGGAAACAAAATGGCATTATACTCAAACTCACCATCACCATCTAGTAGTTAATATAAAACAGCTGAAGAACAGTGCAAACCAACTGTTCTAAAGTGTTACAATACTGAAAGATGTAATTGACCTGTTGCCAATTTTCTTTTGCAAAAGGCCAATAACTATTTTTTGCATAGAAGGATGGCATTTCAAATGCCAGTTATTAGCTTGCATTATTAGATATTGTAAATGTATTAATAGTAAATATATTTTTAAAAACATGTCATACTTCTCTGACATCTCATAGAAGTCAAAATATTTTAACAAGACATTATAATCTTACTCCTACATTTCCCGGTTGTAAAATTTCATAGCATTCATATTAATTATTTCACTCCTGCCCCCATTTAAGGTAACATGCATGGTAGAGGAGCATGTGCTTTATACGTTTATTTCTTAACAAGTTTATTCTGAATGACTAACACCAATTTAAAAAGACCTAGTTGAAAGGGAGACATATATATATAAATGTATAAATAAAAGCTAAATAATTTCCCTTTCTTTTAAAGCATATCTACCTGGGGATTTATTCTTGAACTTTTAAACTGAGCTAAATTTTTTATCTAACCAAACTGAAAATCAGTAAAATAAAAAGATATAGTTTAGAAAACTACAATTTATATATATCCAAGATTATTGATAATAACAATGTTCTTTTACCCTTCAAAATTGCATATCCTAAGTGAAACTAAGAAAATTAATTCCACATGGTAAGAAATTGGCCTATAAAAATACTTGTTTGGTTAGGTACATACTGGCCATATGTCAGTATTAAAAAGAAAAAATAAAAAATCAGTTCAACATATTAATTTACCACCATGATAGGGCCAGTAGAAATCTTTTGCAGTTTTGGGGAGAAATTATTTCTTACATCCCCTAATATGCATAGAATTTTGGCATAATATTGACATTTTATTTATATCCACCTAATCCATAAAAGATCTTTTGATGTCTGGCTATGTTATATGTAATAATTAGGCATTTTTAGTAGGTATTAAAAATTTAGAATACTAAGCTAGCACTGACTAAATTATTTATAGATACCCATTTCTTCTTCTTGTTAAGGGAAAAATGTCTCATTTGTGTTTTAATGAGAAGGTCTATTATTTTCATTCATTCAAAAGAAAAGCCATTATAATCTGATGCCGAAATCAAAGGCACATTCATCAGTATAGGTTCCAAAGTTAACTTCCAATTTGCAAAATTCAGCACATGGTTTATTGCTTTTTGACATCTACAATGTTTAACCTGTTGATCTCTTCCTCCTTGGGAAGCTCTTTTCTTTTTTGGATCCCATCTTTTCTGGTCTGTCTCTCTGGTATTTTCTTCACCATTTGAAGATTAACTTCTTTATACATCTTAAAATTTTATCTCTACATTAAAAGTCCAAATGTGAGTATCATCTTTCTCACACCATCAAACCCTCTCTTCCTTGTTTATGAAATTCCATGACTTAGGAAGACTCTCATCCTTCCCTGTTACCAAATGCCTAGAAGTAGAACTCTCAACCACATTCACCTCTTAGCCTCACCTCCAATCAGTTGTCAAGTGCTATTAATTCTGCTCCTTCAAAGCATTTAAAACCTGTTCCATCTTTTCTATATCAACAGTAATTTCCTTGAAGTAAGAAAATGATTATTTCCCATACTGATTATTGCAACAGACTAAGTTGCATCTTTTTAAAAACATTTCCTGCATTGGTGCATCATTTACATTGCCAGAGTGATTCTTTAAAAAAAAAAAAAAAATTCCATCGTACCAGGACAGAATCGTGTTTAAGTAGGCTACTGACTCAGATGGTATGACTTGGAGAACCATGTGAACTTTTTTCTCTGCCCCCTCTCCTTCCCCCATTTCCTTTCTCTCCCTCTCTCTATATATATATGTAAAAGCAGAGAAAAACCAAGTGTACCTTCTTCATAAAAGCAATTAAATAAGGCAATATATGTATAATTCTCATAGTAGCTGGAGCATATTAATTATCACCAATCCCACGTAAAACTTAAACTTTCCACTACTTTGATTCATGTGCTAAGTCCAAAATATAGCATAAGATACTTCATAATTGGACATCTGCGTATCACATTCTACTCCCACGCTGTGCTAAAGCAATCTAAACTGCTGACTGTTCTCCAGATGCATCGTGCTTGTTCATACCTCTGCATCTTTACACAAAGGTCCCTCTGCCTGGTTTAGCATTGACTCCTGCTAGCCTTCTCTTCGTGGCTGACTCCTAATTATCTTTGATTCAAAGCAAGTGTCGTCATTTATAGCCAGCCAACCATATAAACCTCTATCATAGCCCAGACAGAACAGGTACCTCTCCCATCACAGTACTTGTCAAACGGTAACCATGTGTTACATTTCCCATTCTGTTTACTTGATACCAGAGTTACTATCTAACAAGTACTATACAAATTCTTGTGAGAGGAGGGAAGAAGTGAAGGAGGAAAGGAAGGATAGACCACAGCTTTCATCATACAAGTAATTCATCATTTTAAAAAGTTGTTTGTTTAATCTCAACCAGGTCCCCCTGGCCCCAAACACTTCACCATCATAACTCAGTAATTAATAATCCTATATAAGGTTTAGCTTAAGGAATTATATTGAGAAATTATTTAAAAATGTATGTATGTAATATATCCCATGTTCTCATCATTTTGACCTAGTGTAATTCTCTGAAACCTTGTTCTTATTCCTATTTATCACACGTATAGATACTTTTCACAAGAATACTAGTACATACCCGCTACATGATCTCTCATAGGCACATACACACACATACACTTGCCAACTTCCAGAGAAGTCATCCCTTGAATTTCAGTTGGGCTCTTATTACCTCTTATCAATTCAGTTATTATATTGTTTGACTTTGTCTCAAATCAGCTGGTAGAAAGACCGTATTCTTCCTCTTTCATCCTTGCCCATAAGAAATCCAGTGTGTGTCTTTCCTGGTAGTGTTTACTATGTAATATATGTGTCATATATATATATGACAAGAGTCATACAAGAGATACTACAGAGTGCATATTGACATCCCAGGATAAGTTACCTCAATATTTTCAACCCACATTTCTTTTTCAGTTCAAATTCTAGTAATGACTGCTCTCTCCACATAGAGCATTTAGCACATCCTCTCTTGCAACAAAGGGTACATATTGTGTAGTCCACTCAACTGAACCAATGATCTGCACTTAAATCAACATCTCTGGAATAAATTTTCAAAACATCTTTTCTTCTTAGCAACTCACTACGTAGATAAGTTACTCACTCCTCACCTCAGAGGGAGATCGCTAAATATAATTTTCCCAACTTATTATACATATTTACTTGCCTATTTCTAAATTCCAGGCTTTATGAAAATATACATTTGTTTTCTTGCTACCATATCCTCATTGTCAGAATGATTGACAGAAAGTGCTCAGTACATATTCATCTAGTGAATGAATTATGAGTAAGCTCTTATTTAGAATCAATTAGAATATTTGTATTAATATTTCTTGATTGAAGTAGCTACTGGTAAGGTGAAAAGATAACATTTTTTTCCTTAATAATTTTGCCTCAGGGAAGGCAAGACCTTACTTAAGCTATTTTCCTCAGGACTCCTAAATCAAGAAAAGAAAGTTCTGCTGATAATTCTGCAGTCAACTGGCTCCACATGACCCATTCTCCCCAACCTCCACCCCTCCCCAAAAAAAGAAAGCAAACAAACAGAATCAGATTAACTGTTTACCTTAGCTATAGTGAACAGAAGCAAAAAATGCATACTACCTCAAGAATATAGCTTGGAATTAGGTTTGGTGTATTATAAGGATTAATACTAGCACACAAGTTATTAACACACTTGGTTCTTTTCACATTATTTCAAGAGCTTGTATATTAGTTTTCTATTCGTGCAATCAAAAATAACCACAAATTTAGTAGGTAAAACACCTTTTTATTTTCTTAGCGTTTGGTAGAACAGAAGTCTGAGATGGGTCTTACTGGGCTAAAGCTCAAAGTTGTCAACAGGGCTACCTTTCTTTCTGGAGGCTCGAAGGGAAAATCTACTTGCTTATTCATTTAAGTTGCTGACAAAATTTACATCCTTGTAGTGGTAGAGCTGAGGTCCCTTTTACCTTCCTAGCTGTCAGCTGAGAGTTGTTGCTGGATTCTAGAAGTCACTCGCATTCCTTTGCTCATGTTCTTCCTTCCTCCATTTTTGAAATCAGTAACAACATATTCAATCTCTCATTTCTACTTCCATCCTCCCAACTTTCTAAATCTCTTCTGCCTTCCTCTTCTACTTTTAAAGACCCACGTGATTGCATTCGCCCCTCATGGATAATATCCTTACTACAAAATCTTTAGTCTTAATTCCATCTCCGAAGTCTCTTTTGCTATGTAAAGTAATATGTCCAGATTCCAAAGGCTAAGCTGGGGGCATCTTTGGGGACATTATTCTGCCTGGCACAACTTGTATACTAGTAACTAGTTTTACTGTACACCAATTTTGAATATTTAAAATCTGAGCAGTTAGTTCAATCTTAGTAAAAAATTTTTGCATTTGTGATTTTAGTAACTAATCCAGCTAACAGATTCACCTTCAAAGATGGGAAGTTCTTCTATTTTACATATAAATCCAGTCAAAATGTTGCTACATATTACCTGATGAACTTGCGTTTCACCCATTACTGAATACCAACTAAGCATAAAAGTCAAATATTTTATGACAATCATGATGCCCATTGACTAAATAAATGCTTACAATGTACTTTGTAATATAAATAAAACTTTTTTTATTTGTTTTATATTTGATATGTGGATTTCTATAGACCTGGTTTGTGGGTCTAGAACCAAGCATTAAATAATTGTATTTATAATCAAGTTTGATATTAACTAAGATGTTTTAAAATAAAGTGTCTCAATCTCTTGGGAGGATATTTTAGTGCCACACAAACTTTTTCTTTGGCTGGCAGGATACTGAGCTAATGGTGGTTACTGAACTTCGAAGGGAAAGTTGAGCACAGGAATGGAAGTCAAGGAAAATGATCTCTTGTCCCCCAATACTTCCACTAGCCTCTGAGGCTTTCAGTGCTTATATTCATTAAAATGAAGGGGTTACACTGCATGAAACTTCTAATTTTCTATGACTACAATTACTTTCAAGTCAGTTCTGTAATGAATGTTTAGGTACAAGTAAAATTAAGAAGACATCAACACACTAACAGAAATTGTTGTTTCCAGTACAAAGATAAAACAAAATATACCAAAAAGTTTGCAAGTTTAATAATTGAAAAAAATTGATTTCATGTTAATATATTGTTCAGTTAATATAGCACAGTATTAGATTATATTAGATCTTTTTTTTTTTTTTTTTTAGATTTGATTGGTATTACTCTAAACCTTACATTTTGTGGGGACTGTTCAGTTTCACAGTTTGGAGTCCTTTGATGCTTGCTATTACCTTCCTTCTATTTTTTCCACATGGACTACTCTATTGATAAATCAAAAGAAAAAGGATCAAATAAACAAAGCAACAAAGCAGGGAAGTGCTCACATCAAGGTTGTAGGCAATCTAATTAATTTTTCATTTGGTTCTCATGTATTAGGGATCAATCAATTTGGGGTTATGTTTACAGAGTTATAAAAGGAGAGGAGACCAGGTCCTTAATTTGTTGTCTAGTCTGCCCAAATTAGGTCAGTTAAATGATCTCAGGGGATACCATAAAATATATGAATAGGTTCTTATAAATACCTTTTCTTTTAATTACAGATCAAGTTGTCAACATTTTCTGCAGACCTTGACTTTGGTAGAAGGGCAAAATTCTGAAATCAAACAATGGGGCTTTATTTTCCAGATTTTTTTCTTTGCTTTTTTCACTGACATACTTTAGTTAAAATGTCTTTAGAGAGCTATTTTAGCATGCGAAGATTCGGCATGCCAGAATTGACTATCACTCAGTGAACGGAGTTTCCAGTCAAATAAAAAGTGATATTAAGATTAATGGCCTTTATCCTATAAGAATGTGTCACTCTTAGAGATATACTGAATCACTCCAGAAAATGGAATTGTATGAAATAGTAAGAAGGGGCACTATATTTCATGGAAATAAAGAAACCTGGAAAAATGGTGTCTTCTAAAATAAAGTTCCCAGAATATTAAGGCAGAACAAAAATAGAATTTATGTGTTATTCAAAGTTTGGTGGAACACTCGGGCAAGATTTGAGGTACATCAATGTCCTCTAAAGCCAGTGTTAAAAAATCACTGCACTGGGACCTGGCAGATTAGGATAATTGACTTGAGTATCCAGTAACCTTTAGAACCTTCTCTAAATTTTCTCTAGTGTTCTCTCTATTCAATTAGTCACCAAGTCCCTAAGGACTACCTCTCATTAACTCTGTTCTCACCATCACTGCATTATCACCCACCTGGCCTATTGCAATACATCCTAACCACTCTAGCTAACTCCAGTCAGAACCACAATACACCCTGCACTGTTAACACACCCTGTTAAAGTTACTTTCAAAACAATCATACTTTTCTATCAATTCTGATATTGTTATAACTCAGTTAAAAAAAATTCACTGTGAAGGCCTTTGGAAATTCCTTTATTCCACTGTACTCAAGGAATCAGGAAATGTTACATAGTCACTTCAAACCATAGTCTGACAGTAAACATCGACCTGACTCATTCTGAAATCCCCGATTCTCAACCCCTGGTTCAGGAGAACTTCACAGACTTTAGAGCAATACTTCATTGGACTACTAAGTGCCAGAAAAATAAGATTTTTTTATATGAAGTAAATGAGAGTAGACAAGACGAGGTAAAATGAGTATTTTAAAATACATCAATATACTTTGTGCAACACCTTAGGCTTTTTAAAAGACAAAAGCCACTAAACAGAATCCTTAACCCTTTATATTCCATGTAAAATGAATTTTAATAGTTTTAAAAATAATTTTATTTTAGAAATCAGTCTATTACTAGAGATAAGCATCTTCTCCCTTTAACAAGAACTTTAATTGTGAGAACTCTCGGAAAAGGCAATGAACTCTTACTGCAAAACCAGATGGATTCACAGAAGGAAAAGATGAATTCTGAGGTTTCTTTTCAACAGTCTGTGATTTTTTTTCTCTCTTCTGAGGTTAGTTGGGGCAGGGTACTCTACATCTCTATGCACACAATGACCTGAAATTCACGGCTCTCTTAGGATGTAGTCTGAAAATTGGATCAGAGTTGACTCCTTTCAGAGCTTAGTGAGGATTCTTATTATATCATTTTCATTGAGGTTTTATGGCTTAATTAATACTTTGTGAGGAATCAAGTGAAAGAACATGTTCTATTCCTCACCCTGAGATTCCTAAGCTCAATGCTTCCTCAACTGTGAGACGGTTGTGCTTGCTCAACTTAAAAAACACATTCTAGTTTTAACTAAGTTTGTAAAAGGCTGAGTAAGACATAGTTAAACAGACTTTACTTATTTAAAGCCAGGTTTACTAAGATACAATGTACATAAAGTAAAATTCACCCTGCAAGTACAAAGTTCAATGGGCTTTGGCAAAAAATACACTGTCTTGTAACTAGCCCATAATAAAGATATAGAACATTTTAATCATCCTACAAAGTTCCCTCCCCCACCCTTTGCCATCAATCCCATCCCTGAGCCCACAGCCTCTGGCAATTTTGATCTGATTTCTATCCCTTTTTTTAGTTTTGCCCTTTTCAGAATGTCTGATAAGTGGAAACACAACATATGCTTTCTTTTGTATGTAAACTGTTTAACATTAATAATTTTGAGGTTCATACACATCACTGCATTCATTAGCAGTTTGTACTTTTTATTTCTAAGAAATATCCACTATATGGGTGTACACACACAATTGATTTATTCAGCAGATGGGTACATTTGGGTTTGTAAATGCTAAACCATTTCCCAGTGACTTTTGCATCTCTATCAGGACCCTACTCTAGAACTTCTGACTTAGAAATTCTTAGGATAGATACTATAAATCAACATTCAAAAATAAAAAAACAATTTGATTCTTATCCACATAAAAGTACCATGTACCAGGATTCCTATCTCCATGGATAAATTTATTCCTAACTATAAATATCATTGTTATTATCAAGAAATATTTGTTGAATTATTAAGTTTACCAATTACCTACACAAACACTATTGCTGTACAGCCAAAATACACCAGGCAATAATTTTCCATTGCCACTGTAAAAATTTAACACAAACTTGACGGCTTAACACAAAATTTTCCATGGGAGTTCCTAGATGAGAGGCCCAAAACAGGTCCTACCTGGCTGAAATCAAGAAGTCAGAAGGGTTAGAAGGTGATCTAGGAGAGAATTTATTTTCTTACCTTTTCCAGCTTCTAGAAGCTGCCCACATTCCTTAGCTCACAGTTCTGTCCCAGCTTCACTGTCAGCAGCCTAGCATCTCTCTGACCATTCCTCCATTACTGTGCTCGCTTTGGGCTCCAGCTGGGAAAGGTTCTCCACTTTTAAAAGCTCATGTGATTGGATGGGGCCCACCTGGCTAATCCAGGGTACTCGCCCCCTCTCAAGGGCCTTAATTGAATCCATCTGCAAAATCCTTTTGGCTGTGTAAAATAACATTCACAGCTTTCAAGGATCATCAAGGACATCTTTGGAGGCAATTATTCTGCCTACTACAAACCCTGATTTTTTATGAAATTCTTAGAAAACACTGACAGTTTTTCTTTCTTATTGAAAGTCTGGACTTTGGTTCCACTTCACTGATTTAATTTGAATTTGGAATTAATTACCTAATCTCTTGGAACTTCTATTTTTCTATCTACAATAAGAGGCACAAAAATAGGTTTTTATAATCTCAACAAAATGGACGTTCATTAAATACAGAATAATCCCAGGAACTCTGTTCATAGCATTTGGGTTTGTTAGGTGACTGTTTGCGAATGTTAGGAATAACAATGTTTGCATGATTATTGTCACTAGTCTTTTTTTTTTTTTTTTTTTTTTTTTTTTTGTAGACCACTGTTAGTAAGGAGAGAACACAGTCTACTGAGCAGGCTTGGAAACATGCAGTGAAGAGATAGCAAGCCTGCATCTGGTCCCATTAGTTAAATGCAATAGTTGGGACAAATACAAAGTTTTCAGTGGTTTATCTGAAATTCAAGTTTTACTGGCTGCTTGTATCATTATTTGCTAAATCTGGAACCTAATGAGGGAGGAAGAGCTGAGCAAGAGCTTCCATTGTATTGTGATGTTTTAGTTCCTAAGCTGGGTGATGGGTAAATGGGTATTTGTTGCCTTGTTTATGCCATTTTCAAAGTTTTAAATATTTCATGCAATGTTAAAATATTAATAGGCAAAAATGAACCATTCACCAGAAGAAAATCTCCAGTTATAAGATAAAACTAAGAGCCAAGGCCAACAATAAAGAATCAGGAAGGATGATGAAAGGTAAAGAAAAAACTAAAGCATATAATATTTTTAGTTATGAAAAGAAAGGGCAATAAAGTGATATCATGCTCTACTTTTGTTATTAATGTCTTTAATTTAGATGGCATTTTTTTTTTCCAAATCATTGACCTGAGATGAAATGTCTAATTATAGGATTCAACCTAGAAACAAAAACTTCAATCTTAGGTGTTTTCCAAGACTGTAATAATTTCAGTTATAGTTCATCAATGAAAATATATTCAGCAACAGGTGAGATTTGTAATAAATGGAATGTTTAAATCTGTAAAACAATATGCAAAGAGTTGGCCATCACTTAATTATTTAATGCCTAGAGCAGAAGAAAAAAATAAATAGATGAAACAGAATAATGAAATACACATTTACTTCTCTAGTCAAAATCAGAAAACAGCGGCTCTCCATCATGGCTAGGGATCACACTAAAACCACCCGGAGAGTTTTAAAAGATAAATGCCTGGGACTCACTGAAAGCAAGTCTAATTTAATTGATCTGCAGGAGGAAGCAATTATTGGCAATTTGTAAAGCTCCCCAGGTGAGTCTAATATATGGTCAGGGTTGAGAACCATTGCCCTCAAACGTGAAAAGCCCATACCTGTGTGGGAGAGAATGTAAAGCATAAATGCTTGCCCTGTGGGTGTACAAGCTGGCTCCTTAGAAAACAAATTCAAATATCAACTGACTCCACTGACTTAATACCCAGGGTTTGGAAAAGTGACAGGAAAACAGGTATTCAGAAGCACTATATCTTGCACATAGTCAGTGCTGAATGAACAAATCTTCACTGAAATAGTTTAAGTACGTAAATATCCTAAAAGGATAGAGATACTTGCAGCTTACATAGTGAGCCTTCAGGATGATCAGTAAAATATTAAGAAAATGAGAAAAGGTCTAATTTCAAAATGTGGAAAATGAAATCTTACTTATTTTTATCTTAGAATGAAAATACTTTCCTGTCTCCCCGCACCCCTCTGCCATTACCACAATGAGATGAGTTTAAGACAGTCAGTTTTTATTTCTACTTGAGTAACATGAGCTTTGGTTTATGGCCTTTTGTCCCCTCGCCTCATAATTAAATGACTGAATCCCATCCACAGCATTGCCTCCAGAACACGACTGGAGAAAGATTAGCCATTAAAGGGAGAGGGACTGCTATTACGGCTTTTGCGGCTGATAACCACCCAGTCTCTTAGGAATCCTATTATAGTTGAGCATTTGTGTTATCGGTATTACAACTCAATTCACATATATCAAGCTGTAAACTCCATTTACAGTCAATCCATATTTCTAGGTCTTCTCTAATAACTTACTTATTTGCGTGTTTCTCTTTGGAGGAAGTTATGCACTTCAAAATATCTTCATCTGTTGCCAGTGACTATGGAGCCGCCTTCTGTGGTACAATAAAGCCTCTTATCCCTCTTAACTAAAATCCAAACACCTGCTGTTTTACCTGCGGTTTTAGTTGGAGCTTTATAAAACCTCATCATGATGATTCGTGTGATTTCAGATCTAC
This sequence comes from Camelus dromedarius, assembly GCF_036321535.1. Lineage (NCBI taxonomy): Eukaryota > Metazoa > Chordata > Mammalia > Artiodactyla > Camelidae > Camelus > Camelus dromedarius. Next base: position 67,895,851 of record NC_087436.1, read on the forward strand.
TTCCTGTTCAAAAGAGCAGTAATTACACGAGCAATTGTTTTCCCTGGTAAAGAGGTCTGATCAAGATCAATTCTATAAATCAGAGTAAACAGAAACCATGAACAAATCAATTTCATCTCTATTTCCTTTTTTTAGTCAAAAATAATTATGTCAGTAATATGCGTTAATGTCTTTAAATTCAACTCCTTAGAAACAAAGAACTAGCCCAAGTTAAGCAGTGACCACATATTTCCTTCACCTACAGTGCTCAATAGCCATCAAATACATCTTTGACAGAACAGCTTGCAGTGTTTGGTGAGCCTTCGTTTTCTTCCTATTTGTTTGTCTAAGTGAAGGATTATTTTTTTCCTTTTTCTATGTTTAAATTCATTCCACTGACAACAGACATCGCAAACTCCTCAGTGATTTCTCTGTGCCAAATGAATTTCTGTCAAAAGGCTCGGATGAAATCTGTCTACTCCTGGTGACCAAATTGATCCAGCTGCATCACAAGATGAAAGAGATCATTCATCTGAGTTTGGCTGTGGCAAAGCCGGCTCCCTCCTACATACCCAAAGTTGCTGAAAAAGGAGCAAATAACTATCTTACAACCAGAGCTGAGGACAGTTGACTGTTTTCATTACCTATGGACTTCAATGGCTTTGGGACATAATTAATCAGGCTGAAATCACTTCATTATTTTAATGAGGTTTTTCTCTTTCCTCTAACTATGATAAAAAGTACAGAGAAGAGAAATCTTTCTCATTATTTCTGAAACTAAGGGACACTGAAGGAAGTGGAATAAGAACACACAGAAAACTTACAAAAGAGAGGCAGCTGCACCCATGGCCACTGATCTCCTTTTGCAACAAAGACATGGATACGTGATGAGAAGGCAGCTTTGTGGACACGTTAAGCTCAAAGACAACATGACTGTGGGGGCCTTGGTGTGTGAAGCAAAGTAATTTCTTCCCAAACTCTTCAGAAGTCTGTGCTTCCTGAATATTTGAGAGCATATTTTTTAAAAGAGAGGGAAATGAGGAATATATGGATTTATACTAATAATAGTATAATTTATTTATACTAATAATTATACTAATAAATTTATACTAATTTTATTATATAATTAATTATATAATTATATAATTAACCATTTATACTAATAAATAAATGACCTTCCTGCTCTTCAAATCAGGACTTCACTGTTCTCTAATAAAGGTGTAGGCTCATTGTTAGGTTTAGAAAGTAGAACAACATAGACATTCTTTGAACATGTGAGCATTTATACATATTATATATTGAAATGTTGAAATATGTTTCATTTTATGAGAAAGAACTTCATTGAGATTAATTCTGAATGGCCAATAAGCTGAGGTTCAGAAGACTAGTCAGCATTTAAGATTTTGTTTTCCTGAAAACAGTGCTTCTCAAACTTTTGTGTACATCAGAATCACCCAGAACACTGGATCCACCCACACAGGTTCTGATTCAGAAGGTCTGGGGTGGGGCCTGAGACTGCATTTATAACAAGTTTCCAGTTGTTGTTAAAGCTGCCAGTTCAGGGACCACATTTTCAGAACTAGCCCCCAAATCACATCTGTGTGTTGCTGTGCAGAAGAAGGAGCCAAGGTATGTTTTTGCATCCTAAGGCCTTAGACATTCTTCACTATCAAGAGATGCTTCAAAGAAAAAGGACTTTTAGTAAGTCTGAAATGTTAGACTGATATGCAACTGTCTTGTTCTCCATTATCCAAAACTAATTGTTGGCATTAAACAGGTGAATAAAGCCATCATACTGGATATCTTTCAAGGACTTCTTGTTTTGCAATCACTCCTACCATACTTAGTAAGTCAGAGAAAAACGTGCTCTGTAATTCATTCACCATGGCACTTTTGTATTACTAGAAGATAAGGTTTCATATGAATCAAAAGCTTTAGATCTTGACAAAATCTCAGATTTTTGTGTCAGGTAGCTTAAACCCAGGAAAAAAGACAATATATTGTGCAGTCCATTCAACTCAATTCCTCCTTTACAATGATAGACACTAGGACCTGGAGTAGAAGTGCATTCTCAAGGTCACAGCTACATAGTTCAAGTCAAAGGCAAAATTAGAACCAAAATCTCATCCAGTGCTCTATTTTACTCACACATTCACACACTTACTTATTCATAGATTCCCTCATTCACTAAACAATGGTATTATACATATGAAATATGTTATCAGAAACTTTCAGGTACTAACTGTGCAAAAGAAAGGAAGAGCGGAACTAATATCTTCTTAGAAGCCACTCTGTGCCCACAAGCACTGTGCCGAGGGAGGGTACCTATTGTGGTTTCCCATTCAATCTTCATGGCTACTTTGAGAAGTATTACCACCCCATCTTCACTAGTGAAAAACTTTTAGTAGTTGAATGGATTTTGACCTCAAACTTAGTGATCTTAGTATCATAAGACATGGTCCCTGTTCAAGAGAAAATCAAAACCTAAACAGACTTGAATGCAAATAATTTCAATGAAATGTCATAAGAACGATAAAAAAGATAGAAATGAAGGAAGAAACAGTGAACACTGCCTATGAAAGAATGTTAGCAAAGCTGACATTGGCGGGTCATGTATTATATACTAGGAAATGAACTTATACCAATCTGATATGATCCTTTCAACAACACTGTGCATAAGATATCATTACCCCTCATTTCACAAGTGAAAAAATAAAAGGAAAATAGAAAGGAATGTGCCCAAGGTAGCCAAGCAGATTCGTGTTTTAGGGAAGATGTGTCCAACTTCAAAGCCACAGCTCTATTTTAAATCGTGTGTGCTACACCAGCATCTACTTTTCACTTCTCTATCTTGAAATGCACAAACCCCCTGGTATGTGGATTGCTCTGCTTTTTACCTACATTTTGTCAATAAACTTCCACTCTTTTCTAGCAGTGAATCCTGTCTCCAAAAAGTTGCTCAGAGCACACTGGTAGTGCAAACTCAAGAGTGTCTGCACCATAGTACAAAAGGTTTTACTGGCAAATTTTCACCCCTCCCAGATGCTTCAGTCCATGATGTCTCAGGATGTTTTCTTTCCTTTTGACACTCTAATCATTATGAACTTCACTCTTAAATGGAGCAGAATAGGCAGAGAGATAGAACGAACACTCTCTCCTTGGAGAACCACAAACAAAATAGCATTCCAAGAGCATTATTTTCATAGAGAAATGTATTCACTCAGAAGATGAATAGAGTTGATAAGCTTGGCGTCTCTAAAGACTTTCCCAAACTTGCACTTTCAAAAAATTAATAATACAAAGAGAGTGCTTTAGGAAACGAGTGGTACAGTAACTACATTCTGTTTTATTAAAGAAAGATAGGCATCCCTCCCAGGGTAACAAGGGTTTTCACAGCTATCAGCCCTCCAGACTGATTAGATACAGCTAAACCCATCATGGCCAGGCAGGGTCTGTTGATTCCTGGGTGGATCATGGGACTCGAGGGGGCAAACAGCCCTGTGCACGGGGAGAGCATTATCTTGGGCAGCTGAATGATGCCGCCTGACTGCTGCCTGCTTCTGTGTCACTCTGCTTTTCTGACAATGCCATGAGGCACTCTGAGCTTTAATAACCTCCAGAGACTAATAATGCAAGTGCTAATCGTTAGCATCTCCCAGTATTCTTGTAGTCCTCATCTCTTCCAGATTCTCTGGCTGCTGTTTGTGTAATTGAAGAGAACGACACAGCCAAAGGGAGGCAATTTATCTTGTAAGCCTCCCTGTAGCAGAGCGACCTAGCTAGGTTGCATAACAAAAATCTGAGCAGAGAAATTAATTGATCATCAGGGAACCTGTGGGTGTGGTCTCTCCTCTTAAAATAGATTTGAATTGAAAGACAGGAAAAAAAGTAGTTTTAAGGTGAATTAAAAATATTTAGGATTTAAAGCAGTCTTGAAGAGGCATCTCCCCACTGGAAGAAGCAACCTCAGCAGAGAGACATGCAGGCAGACTTGTATTTATCATTCAAAGCCAATGAATACCAGGGAATGACATCTTGTGCTCACTGGCTTTAAATCACCAAGTTAAGAAGGTACTGAAAGATTATTAGTCTAACATAACCAGTTAGATGCAGAGATACATATCATAAAATATGACACAAGTGTCCTGACACCCTCTCAATATTGATTCTGTTATTATTACGTGGCCTATCTTATAAATGTCACAATAAAGTGATATTCATAAGATCATCCTGTAGAGAACAAGTCACCAAACTGCTGGACTAAAGGACACCTATCAATTACATACCAAACACTTTTTGAGAAAACTCTCTTGGTATATAGAGGTAAAGACTAGTGATCCAGAGATATTTCTGGTTTTCCAATTGATCTGATAGCTCAGGAGGCACTAGTAGATAAATAAAAACAGCAAGGAAAGAGTGGAAGTGACATCTACTTAGTGACCAGCAGTTGCAACCTCACCTGGAAATTTGTGAGAAATGCTAAACCTTGGGCCCAGCCCCAGACCTACTGAATCAGAATCTGCATTCTCACCTGACCGTACAAATTATCTAGTTAGTATGCTAATATTCTTCTGTTGCATAGCCTTCTAAAAACTCTCTTTCATTTTTGTGGCTGCACGAAATATTTGGCTGCACCAAAATATTTTAATACTTCAAGGAAACCCACTCAAAGAAAAAAAGAAAGACAGTATACAAGTGGAAATTAAGAATTACTAATTCTGGTCTGATTTGCCAGCAACATGGATGGATTTGGAGGGCATTATGCTCAGTGAAATAACTGAGACAGAGAAATACAAATACTATGTATCTCTTAGTTGTGGAATCCTAAAAAATACAACCAACTAGTGAATATAACAAAAAAGAAGCAGACTCACAGATACAGATATCTGCCGGCGGGGACAAGGAAGGGGGAGGGGCAATATGGGGTAGAGGAGTCAGAGGTAAAAACTATTAGGTATAAAATTAGCTACAAGGATCTATTGTACACCATGGGGAATATAGCCAATATTTTGTAATAACTGTAAATGGAAATTAACCTTTAAAAATTTTCTAACAATGTAAAAAATTAGGAAAAAAGGAATTACTGGGTTCTGAAATATTATAGTAGGACATTAGAAAATCCCTTTATGCATTTTAAGGGCTTACCCTCAAGTTTTCTGTTTCTTTTATTTTTTAAAAATATCTTACCCAGGTTTCTTTTTATCTTTCATCTTAGCCCTCTGCACCTGTACTCATTTCTGGCATCATCTCAACTTCTCCAATGGCGGGCACATGATACCCGTCTATGGTACAACTGCTTCACAGTTATAAGATTCCATTGGTGGAGTTCCTCTTCACCACAAATCACTTATCATCTCAGCCTCACTTAGCAAACTGTCCCTTCATTTGTTATTACTTCAAACCACCTTCCTTACTGGTACTTCCTTTCTCATTGTTTTATTATGTCTGCTGATGAAGAAAGGAGGTCCCCTGGGATGAGGCTACATCAGTGTGATTAAGGTACTCAACGCTGGACTGATTAAATGTAGAGGAAGCTAAACAAAACTGGGCTCTTAGGATGGGTCTCTGAAAGCAAGTATGTTACGGAGGCCATAAAAGTACTAAATATATTATTTCCATCTTCAATATACCTTACTCAAAAAACGACTGGAAACAGTAGGAAATCTCAAAGGCTATTTTCCACTAATTGGCATTAACATCTTTATGCACATACAAGCTTAAAAATATCAAATAAAAGCCCGAAGCTAAAGCACTGAAGAATTCTTAAACTGCCCTTTACGAGAGTTGTTTCCTCTTGAATTGCCAAAGAAAATAATAATATGAAAAATTTAATAATCCAGAAAAAACATAATTATATACCAAGTCCCACCAATCCATATTTCGGTGGGCTATTTGGGTAAAGTAAAGTAAGACAGACTCAGTTCTAAAGAATATAAGTGAAACACAGGGAAATGGGAACAAGATGGGAAAAGAAGTAGAATTACAGGGATGTGATCTAAAAGATGAGAGCTATTCTGGTGGAACCAGTTTACTGGTCCCAGATAAAAACAAAATCTACTAGCAAAATTCACAAGAAGGCCAAAATTCATGGATTTTTGCCTGTGTTTTTATTTCTAATTTTAGTATGCATTTTTCTGTATTACTGGGACTTACTATACTGTAGAACGTTCAAGTAAAGATATGAAGTGAGCAAATGCATTCTGTGCTTTTTTATTCCTCACAGGCTTTAGAAATTGCAGATGAATGGCTGCAAATGCCACTTAAACAATTTGATGATGAGTTTTGGCTGTGAATACACTGGGCTCTCTATTTGCAGTTGTAACACTAAGTTTTAAGCATAAGATTAATTTAGAACACTGTCCTTTAAGAGAGATTTGGAAACACAACCCAGGAATCTCTGAATCATACCAAATTAGCTGTTTCTTTGGATTTTAGCTAATTTCAAAAATTTATTCAAGTCATTTGACAGGAAAAAAAAGATTCTTAGATTTTGAAAAAGTCAAAGTCAAGTCAGAGTTCTCTGGCCTTCTCAAGTCTACTATTTCCCTCTACTTTAACTTTTAATGAGCAAGACCACTTCCAGACTACTTCATCTGTATAAAATAATCCAAGCCCAAGATTAAATCTCCCTCTTGATCACAACCTTCTTTTTTCTCACATACTCCTATTTTGACCCCTCCTTCTAGCTTCATCAGGACCTCTAGCTCCTTGGCCTCTCTGTTTACCCCCAGTTAGGAGTTTCACTGGCTCCCCATGTACCCTGGAGCCCCTGTCAATCATTGACTCATCCCTGAATTCCTCCCAAGGATCCTCCTAGTGCCAATCCTCAACCATAAATAAGTCCAGCATCTTGACTGATTAAAGCAGTGAGGTCACCCGTCAGCACCTAGAACTTGGGGAATATCAATAATTGCTGCTTTTCTTTACCTTCCTTACCTACTCACCTACTCCAACTCCAGACCCAAACAGGATAACTAAGAGACTCAGAAAACGGGTCAGATGAAATGCGTACACTCCATGTTTGTCTATCCTCAGCCACAACCTCAGAATTCTTAGAAATTATGCATTTTCCTCACCTTGACTTCTCTCGTGTCTGACGGAAGCTCTCCCCCTTTCGTTCATTCTTTAAACTTTCTACACTCTTTTCCCCTGCAGTTTTGTTCTTCAGTTTACCCTCTTCTTTTCGGGGGGGGGGGGGGGGTATCTTTTTTCACATGAATTCCTTTGACTTTCTCTACATTCTTCCTCTAAATACTCCTCTGCCTTCAGGAACCTTCCATTTCCCTCATCAGCAAAACTAATTTTTATGCATGTTTAAGTCCCATTGATTACCTCCTGACTCTCTGGGCCCCTCGTCTTCCCATTGTTCCCATTCTTATACCTTCAGCTGTTCCTTTGCCCTGGCCTTTGCTCTCTCCTGCCCTGAAAAGATTATACAGTTATCCTCTGGCCACCTCTAAACAGCACAGATTCATTCTGTATCCGTATCTCACACTCATTTCTCTTAGAAGAGTCACATACACCTGCCTGTGTATGTGTACTTTTCATACATGCCACTGTCTCAAAGGAACTTCTGGGCTTTTTAAATTTAAGCTAAACATCTGAATTCCTTGAACTTAGATTTTATTCATTGACAATGAAAGAACTGATGGGACTCACCATAACTTGGACAAATCTCTGAAATAATTCAGGTTACTTACTAGCAAAGATTAACAATAGTGTCCAGCGATTCTGAGAGGAAAGTAAAGCTAAAAGGGCTGAACAAAGAGGAAAAAGAGAAATCCAGGGACTGCAGGTCAAGATAAGCATCTAAATAATAGTTCCTCAATTTCTTAGTGCCTAATTTGTAAGAGGATTAACTGAAAAGTAAGAAATCTCCTTTTAGGAAATTTCCTTGTTATACTTTTGACCAGAGAAGTTCAAGCTAAATGCAAACTTAATATATAATTATATTTTATACATAAAATTCTGTAAGTTTTTACATTGATGTCTGAAAATAAAAATATTTAGATAGCCACTGGCTCATTATCAACAATAGTAGACATGAAATCAACAGGATAAAATGTTCTATTTTTCTATTTGAATATTGTCTTTTAACAAAGCAAATTAACTAAATGATGACTGAAATAAAACTAGGCTTTTCCATGCCCAAACCAGTTTTTGTCATCACATTAAGAAGATTCTTCTAGCTTTATGTTGCTCATTAATGAAAGAAATATTAGAAAATCAAAAACAGAAATTTAAACATAAAATAATAAGCAATCTGGGAAAAGGCCTTTCTTTGTTTAGACTTTCCATTCTGACCAATGACCATGTACATTAGGGAGCTTCCACACTGTGTGGTAACAGTTTACTCTGACACCATACAAAACAACCAAATCCCTATTTGGCTTCTGCAAAAACATGGATAGAGAGCATATCCATCAGCCTTCTGTTCTTGGAGTGATATGTACAGTGCCCTCACACACATTTTTTTTTCCCATATCATTTAGCACCATCCAAATCAGTGAACTTCTTCATTTTTTGCTATGTGTAATAATTCTAATTTCAGGTATATACCACATTGTGGGTGTTCAGGTATTTATTCTTTGTTCCAAGGATGACCCCAGAATTAGCTCTTACACAATCTTCAAATATGAAAATGTCATGAAAATAAGGTAAGGACCCATGTTTCTTCTCACACTATCTTTTCTTTTCTATCTGTCATCCTTCAGGAAATGGCTAAACATGTTACCTCCAAACCCCTCTTTTGGACTGTACAGATAGCACTGTGAACTATTATAAGCACCAGGTAATCTTTGAGGCAAATGTGTAAATCTTTTATTTTTAAAAATAAACCTGTTAGTTTTAAATGAGAATGCTGTGAAGAGTGAACCCAGCTGAAATGACTTTTCCTGTCCTACCCTAGGCACCCATGCCCCGCACATGGATGAAAGGAGGTATGGACCTTAAGACTGGTCAGAAGGAATATTCTTGTTTGAAGAAAATATAGAAAGGCTCATGTTATTGCCAGCATACCACATGGAAAAATAAAGTATGTTTTCTGCATTTTAGGGGGCTTCTGAGCTGATGAGCTGCTTAAAGCAGCAATACTTGCTGCACATATGTTAAAAAAGCTGCCAGATGATGGCTGTTCCAAGAATAATGCAGGACGCCCCTATGGTGTGTAGGAGAAGGGTAGGGGAGAGAGAGGGACTGATGCAGAACTGACAGTCCTGATAGGAGCAGATGGCAGTGAATACTTACAAAGCTTTCTAATACACACCACTCCTTCCAAGCTATTGTATGGGGACTTCCTGTATGCCAGAGTTTTTAAAGCTAATTGCCTTTGTATCTGCTTCCATAACTGTGTTTGTCCAAGGGGAAGCTGGGGTTGAGGGGACAGAAGAGACTACAGTGTGGACTTTCTAGCTCTCTACTACTTACTCAACTGTCTATTAATTATATAATTTCATAGTTCATAGATTTCAGAAAGTACAGCCAGGAATAGATCAGATGTCCTTTGGGGTTAGAAAGTGGAAAAGAAAGAAGAAAGAAGGAAGGGCAAGAGTTGGAAAAGGCTAGGTTTAACTTCGTGAGAAGTCAGGAGATCAAGGTCAGGGTTGAACACAATTACTTGAATAAAAAAGCATCAGAGTGTATCCAAAGAAAAGCAAGGGGAGATTGGGGGTTCCTGCTGAACCTGTGTAAGAACTCCTGAAGAGATGTGCTTCCTATATATCTTTGGTGGGAGAGATTTTGTTTCTGAGTGTCAGCTTTAAAGCACTTGCTGTTCATCATTTTTACTTACTGAGCACCTACTGTGTGCTCCTGAGAGCTATAAAGGGTGGACAAGACAGTGTATTAGTCAGAGTAATCCAGAGAAACAGAACCAATAATACATGTACAGAGATACACAAAGACTTATTTTTATTCTTATTTTTCATTAAAGTCTAGTTGATTTACAATGTTAGTTTCAGGTGTACAGCAAAGCAATTCAGTTATACATATACATACATATGTATGTTTTCAGTTTCTTTTCTATTTACAAGAAATTGAAATAGTCCCTGTGCTCTACAGTAGGTCCTTGTTGTTTACCTATTTTGTATACAGTAATGTGTGTCTGTTAATCACAAACTCTTAAACTATCCCTTCCTACCCCCTTTCCCCCTTGGTAAGCACAGTTTGTTTTCTATGTCTGTGAGTCTATTTCTGGTTTGCAAATAAAATTTGTATCTTTTTTTAGATTCCACATATAAGTGACATCATATGATATTTTTCTTTCTCTGTCTGACTTACTTCACTTAATATAATAATCTCTAGGTCCATCCATGTTGCTGCAAATGGCATTATTTCATCATTTTTTATGGTTGAGTAGTATTCCATTGTACATCTTCTTTATGCATTCATCTGTTGATGGACACTGAGGTTGTTATTTTAAGGAGTTAGATCATGTGATTTTGGAAGCTGGGAAATCCAGAGTAGGCCAATAGGCTGGAGACCCAGGGAATAGTTGATGTTGGGTCTGGAGGCAGTCTGGAACAGAATTCACTCATCCATGGGAGATCTGTCTTTTTTCTCTTAAACCTTTCAACTGACTCAATGAGGCCCACTCATACTATGGGAAGTAGTCTGTTTTACTCAGTCTACTGATGTAAATGTTAATCTCTCTAAAAAATACCTTTACAGTAACATTGAAATCAGTGGTTCACTAAATATCTGGGTACTGTGGCCTAACCAAGTAAATATATAAAATTAATCATCACACACAATCACCCTCCTTTAACTTTTTAAAAATGAAATGAACCTCCATAGAAACTCTTCTCCAAGGACCCATCTCATATCCATTTACATGAAAATGCCTGTCCTCTTTGAAGATCTGCTCAGGAAAACTAAGCTTTATGAACTCTGTCTCTCAGGGGTATTCTTTAAATATTATTTTATTTAAAAAAATAAAAGTTCATGTTAAGAAAAGAGGTCTTATCTCACGTAAGTTTAGAATAAAACAGATGTATCAGTGGATAAAGTATAGTACCTTTCCTTCTAAGTGCTGTTCCAACTTCATTAAATCTATAAAATTTTTTAAAAATTAAAAAAATAAAAAATATAAATTCTGAAACATAAAAAAAATCACCAGTTTTTTTCTCTCAACATTCAAAATTACCTTTCCCAACAAACTTCTCAGTTATAGAGAATTGACTTACAGAAACAGATTCACAGACATAGTAAACAATCTTATGGTTACTGGGGGAAAGGGGGTGGGAAGGAGTAAATTTGGGAGTTTGAGATTTGCAAATGTAAGCCATCACATATAAAAATAGATTTAAAAAGTTCTTCTGTACAGCACAGGGAACTATATTCAATATCTTATAATAACCTTTAATGAAAAAGAATATGAAAATGAATATATGTGTGTATATGCATGACTGGGATATTGTGCTGTATACCAGAAATTGACACATTGTAACTGATTATACTTGAATACAAAAAAAAAAAAAAAGCAAATGGCTTTGCTCTTTCATAAAACTGGAGATTCTCAAAGACCTTGTTATCCTGAGATTTACTACTTTGATCTTGGTTATTTAAAAAGTCAATATTGATTGGTATAGTATGTGTGAAAGAAGTAGAGGAAAGAGCATGAGGCTGGTGAACTGCTCTATTATCTCAACTCATAAAACTGAAATTGCCATTGGATATAACACATTAAGATGTTCTGTCTATGGAGATTTCTGGGTAAGAAAGAAATATGGCTATGCTCCTTTAAATCAACAAGTGTGAATAATTAATATAAAATTATAATTTATTATAGGAGGTGCTTTATTTTTTATAACATATATCATCCTGTTATGATTTTGTTCATTTGGCCTCACCAAACTTCCCTAAGCCATATAGGGCAGCTACCCTTAGACCCAAACTTCAGAACTGGCAGATGAGGTTCACAGTGATTACAAAACGTGCTTTTGGCTGCTGAGCTGGTAAGTGGGAAAACAGAATTTAAATTATGTCCATCTCTTTCTCAGTCTAAGGCAGTTAAGGGCTGGGTGGCTGTAAATTAAGCTTCAGGTATGGGCCTCAATGTCTTCATTTCTTAAATGGGAATATAATAACACTTCTCAGAACACATTGCTTGGCATATGGGAAATACTGAATCCTTTCTAGCGTTTAGAATTATTAATCATCAACCACCATAACAATGGCTTAGAGGTCCATGGAGGGAGAGATGAATAAGCCCTTCAGCCCCAGCACCCAGAAAAGAGTGCTTGTTTTGCGCTGTCCTGTTGCTCAGTACAGGGGTTCCGAACCCAACCATGTAGACTACAATGTAGTCAGTGAGAAAGATATGTCTCCCTGGAGTTAAGCAATGTCTCTGCTTATCATGGCACTACGGAAGCAGCTGTCACTTTATTGTGGGTGACCAAAATGTTAGCAAAAGTGAAAACAGCAGCCCTGAAAAATAGGAGCTGTGAAGACGATGGCCAGTTGGAGCAGCACCCACCAGGGCTGAGCCCTTTAGGTATCTCATGGCTAATAGAAAGGAGAGTTGGGTGAAGCCAAACTTTGTAAAACTCCCTACCCCACCACACCCTAGTCATAGAATGCCTTCCCTAAAGTTCATTTCTATCTCTTACTAGAATTTTAGGGAGGGAAATGTATAAGCAAAATTAAAAATTTAACTACTTAAAACTGCTGGTTGATTAAGTAGACAAATCATTTTCGACATTATTTTCTGACAAATCATCCCATGATCTTTTCATCATATACTGATATTAAAAATGGAGGGTAAAGACTATGTCTCCACTTGGCATATAGATAAACTGAGACATATAAAACTTAATAATAGCTTGTACTTAGATTTATAAATCAGTAAAAAAGTCAGAATGGAATTCAAGTGATGTTTTTATTCATATTATTTGTCTAGTCAGAGAACCAAATGGCATCACTTACATTTCAGAAAGAGCAATAAATCAACCTAAATTTCCTTCACAAACACTGGATAGTATAAACTGACTAATCCAAAATGAAAAAAGCACCTTAGATTAAAATATCAATATAACTGTCTTCAGAGGAATCCAATAAAATATTAAACTCAAAAGAAGTTTGTTTATACTGACAGGCTCAGTGAAAAATAGCAAAGTCAGTTTGTCTGAGCAATAACCCTATGAAAATCAAGTTGAAAGACATAAATGCTTATGGGAGACATTGTCTATTATTATGGTGCTAAAACAAATATTGATGACAACTAGACAATACATTTAGAGCATGAAATGCAATGATTCAGCATACTAATTTTTTCTACCATTTTTTCAAAACACTTTTTAATAGTGACTTATATGCAGACAGACGTCTGAGAAAGGTATCAGTCTTGATTTAGAACTTACCTATTCACTGAGGGGCTAATAATTCTTGCTATTCTTTCATCTTTTTCCACATAAGATCTCAAGTACGCCAGCTTTGAGAACAGTTACTGCAAAGAAAAGACAATCATTTCTGGTGTATGGCTTATATTAGGTTTTTGACTGTGAGAACTTTGCCTCTGAAATTCAGATTTACATGCAAGTAGTTTATAGGGGTGATAATCCCAGGGGTGTGGGGGCAGTGAGGCAAGAAAGGGAAGGGATAAACCAGTATAAGGTTTCTCATACACAGGTTAACACTGTAGGCAACTAGAATCTGATCTGGTTCAGCACTTTTGGAAGAGGGTAAGAAACATGCCCCCGAGTTTTACAAGGGGAAGAGAGGGTGAGATGGGGCATTTATTCACCACTTCTCATTTGTCATTTGTGGGCTGTTGGTAGGTAAGGGTCATTGGTAGTTAATTCCCTAGCATTTCTGGCCTGCTCTGCCTCAGGCCTCTGTAGTCAGAAAAAGACTTTAGAGTAAAACCTGAAGGTATTTATATTAACAAGGCAGTGAGTGCCAAAGGAATACAGTTTGGAAACCCAGAGCATCTGTTATCAGTTCTTGGCCACAGAGTACACTGGATTCATAATTATAGTGTAGTCATCAGTCTCTAACACTTAATCACCTAGATTCTTTGGTGCATAGTCCCTCTAATCTTTATCTAGTGGTAGCCTAGAGCAGGGATTCTCAAAGACCCTGTGAGACAGGAGGGAATAGGGCAGGGTATAACCATTGAAGGAATGACACAGCAATTGAGGAAGGACAAACTGGTTAGAACCAAGATGGTGGAAGATTCGACTTTCAGTAGACCTTGAGCCTCAGGGCACACACACAGGAACCATGACAGTTCCTAGGCTGACTATAAAAGGTCAAAAAGTAGGCGAGGCCCAATTCCTGGAATCCCCACCCCTTCCCCAAAATAGTTGGATAAATCCTCCTACTTATTAGCATATGTAATTACCAAACCCATAAAAACTAACAATCCTGCACCTCGTGGTCACACTTTCTTGCCTCCAGAGATGCCCACCCTCTGTCTATGGAGTGTGTATCTCTCTAAATAAACCTGCTTTCACTTGCATATGCCTCGCTCTTGAATTCTTTCCTGCACCCATGAGGTAAGAACCTATTCTCTGGCAACACCTGCTAGCACCACATGTCATGATCATTTGTGAGATGTGCAGCACTAACATATAACCGATAAGAATTCAGATACCAAAATTTGAAAATAACTTTTTAAATGAATTTAAATAAACCCCCTGTCATTCTCTTTAATGCATCCACCTAACTCTGTGGATTGACATGTTTCTTAGGCGAAAAAGTGATAGAGTGAAAATGTGTACTCTGAAATGCTTATAACCAGGAGTCCACCTCATCTACCCCAGAATCTACAGTGTCTCTCTCATATGGACAAACTTTATTTTGTATTTTATGGATTAAAAGTTTTGGAGTCTGGTAAAGGCAGAGATCCATCTCATATATATTCCTTCTGAGTGAGGGACTTGCAAAGGGCATGCCAAACACAAATCCTCAAAGAGTTGGAGGCATAGTCTCTCTCTTCTTGTGAAACATTTAACTTTTACAAGAAATTTAGTTAGACATCTGATCAAGTACTTTCCCAAGGGCATGCAATTATCCAAATTGCAAATAGCATTCAAAATTGGAAAAGATTGGCATGGTATCTATCACATGAAGGTTTTATTGGTCATGGAGAGGTAAAGTGCGTTATAATTTTAGCCACTCAGAAGAACAAAGGAGAATGTATATATTTTAGGATATCTAATCAAATGTTCTCAAAGCAGAATTTATTACATTTTTTAGGATGTCCAAGAGACGCTGTAAGAGTGAATATGTATTTCAGTGCATTTTGTGAAGTGCTTTCAGAGTTGAATTTGTCCAAGAGACCATCACTGAAAATGATATTAATTATTAATTCAACACTTTGAACACTGAGTACTATGCTAATAAAAGGAACTTGCCCTTACAGAACTGAATTCATGCACAGAGTCAGAACGTGCATTTCAAAATTTAAATATTAGAAAAGGCAACAGATAACTGTATATAATTATTTCAAAATGACAGGTTGAGGCAGTAAGTACTGGCAGTTCACAGGAGGGCCTCATCATTAGTGATGACTTGGTTGAGAAGATAAAGCTGAATTGGACCTGAAAGATTGGTAGTTTGGACAGGATCAAACCACCACCAGGTTAAGGACAAAAGAAAGAAACGATGACTAGAAAGACCTTACAAAAGCACTCCTTAGAAAAGTACTGATATAGCGTTTACTGATATAGTAGCAATTCAGTGAATAATTTGATATTAAATAGCTCATTATTCAATAACTCAGTATCTCAATATTATTTTAAGCATTTATAACAACCATCAAAATGATTGAGCTCTGAGTTTGAGATTCTTTCAGCTCTGCATTCTGTTTAATATTTACACCAATTTTTCCAAGTATCAGGCAGTAGGTTACCAATTAAAGGATCTGATGCTACTAAATTTTGAAACTTGTTTCTTAAAGACCATTAGAGGGGAAAAAAAAGTCATCATTAAAGACAACTGTGAATAATCCCTTTCTATATCATTAAAAGCTTAATTTTCAAGTCAATCCAGATTTGGGTTCTCCTGAATACTGAAGAACTAACCTAGACAACAATAAGGATCTTATTTCTTTATTATCAATTGTGCCTATTTAATAAAAAGCAGTGGAGAAAAAAAAATGTTATGTTTACAAGCAGTATGAGATCACCCAAACAAGATAATTTGGGGAAAATTATCCCAAAAGGAATGATTTCAAAATGTCATTTATTCATAACTTTGCAGAAATGCCACATTGAGGCTCCTGCAATCTTCTTTGATAACCTGAGTTTCTTGAGACCACAAATATAGTTAAAATTTAATGGGGTTTTTTAGTTATATGTGAAACATGTTTTATGAGATTTATATATATTCTTCTTTATTCCCTTTAATAGCCCTAAGAGGTAGTGTTAGGTAGTTAGATAAGTGGGGCACCAGGCAGGTAGGTGAAGGAGAGGAAGGATGGTCCAGAAGATGGCGTTAAGCTCACCTCCAGTATAAATGGACTTGACTTCTAAATGAGTGTCAGCAAGAAACTGGTTAAAACCCCACAGCCATGACTACCAGGTAGCAAAAAGGACTTAGTGGGACACAATCCAATGCTCATTGTATTATAATTAATATTGTGGTTTAGGGCCCCCAGGGATTTTTCTTTATACACCATGGGTAAGGACATGAGCAAAGGGCCCAAACATGACTAAGCATTCTAGGGACAGGAGCCCTCAATTGATCAAGAGACCACCTCTAAGCGAGGGTATAAGAGAAAAGTGAGACAAAGACCACCATGATTCCTCCTTGAATCAGCCCATCTCTCGCTCTTGGAGACGTACTCTTCTTTTCCAAAATAAATCTTTTAAAATCTTTTTGTTACACAACATTTCCTATCTCCCATCGGTAAATATTATCTTTCACATAAGACAAGAACCTTTTTTTTTTCCTGTTTCCCTTTTGGGTAACAATAGGAAATATTATTATCTCCATTTTACAAATGAGGAAAACTAAACTATAAAAAGGTTGAGAAATTTGCCTAAGGTTTCCAACATAATAACAGTTGAACCCAAGATGTTTAAAGTATATGCCTACATTTAATAGTAACAGAATAACTGTTTTAAGATCCTTGGCTACTTATTATATCAGTGTCATTTCTGGATCTGTTTCTTTTGACTAATTTTCCTCCTCATTATGGATCATATTTTTGTGCTTCTTTGCATGACTGATAATCTTATATTTGATATTACACACTATGAATTTTGCCTTGAGAAAATTTTATATTCTTTCTTTTCATTCTTCAGCCTCATTCTAAGATTCATTTACATTTCTCAGAAATAATTTGAGCCTTTTGAGGCTTTTAAGGTTTGTCAGATAGGTTCAGCGTAGTCTTTAATAAGTAAAGTAAATACTGAGCATTTAAAAAAAACTTGATGAATGATAGATTAACAACTACTTACTTTTCTACTTTAATGCTCAGTATTATACCAGGAAATAGAAGTACATGAAGAAGCAAATAGACAGATGTTGTGGGCAAGGATTTAACAATATATTTGGGAAAATAAAATATGCATGCAACTAAATAATGAATTAAACACACACAAACATACACGACATGATTTGTTATCTAAATCATAAATGATATAAAGATTCAGAATCATAGCATTAAAAAAATCATAGAATAAATTATACCTACATTGTTAGAGATTTAGAGAAAATTTTAAACTTACATATTGCTTTATTACTTTGATGATATAGAATTTTTTACTGATATTACTGTTTGTTGGAACCCTGTTATTGACTACCTTCAATTTCCCAGTATCGCCTCCACTCAATAAAAAGTCCTATTACTCAGTAATTTAAAAACAAATTATTAACAGTGAATACTAATCAGTGTTGTCCATTCAAACATCTACTAGAATCCAAACCACAGAACAAAAAAAAAATGTCAAAGGGTGTTAGTTCATCTATCTGTTTTTATCATGCCTCTGATACAAAAAGATACTTGATAATATAAATTTAGGAAATTAAAGCCAAAGTGCCCTTACTTTTGGATTTGATTTAGGGGCAAAATAAACTGAATTAAAAATAATGTTTCAAACTTGCCCTTCCATTAAAGAGTCCCAAAAGGCAAAATTGGTAAAGCATATAACAATTCCCCTGTTAAATACCTATTCTGATTTACTTGGCATAGATTAGAAACCTGATCTCCACACAGATGTGTCAGAACCATGCAGTCATCAAATAAACGTGATCATGTAATTTGTAACATCAATTGAGAGGTAAATGGTTAGCTTTCACCTAGCAGACTGCCTTCTGGCTTTCCTCTGCTTCTTTTGTCTTCCAGAGTTTAGTTCATATGTATCACCTCTAGTCTAGATTTTTTATTAATAATTTAAGTGGTTCTCTAAGCCACCTCAAAAGTTCTTTGACTGAATCCACCCAGAGCTATTAACTTGTCACTTTACTTTCTTTTTATTTACACACAGTTGATGTGACACTATTGGAATTCTTTTACAATCAAGTATAATACAAACACCAGGCACTTTCTACAAAATGAAGGACCATTTCAGAAATGTTCACCTAGAACCAATTTAGAAATTCCAACCTAATCCATCACACTGAAATCTGGATGAAGAGATACTATCATTAAAATCCCACATTTTCCAGGTGCCTCAGAGACACAATGAAACTAAGGACTGAGATTTAAATAGCTTACTGCTTGACCTTCACAGATGTTTGACTTAAGTAGGGCTCAGCAATTTGTGAAGTCTGCATTCGTGTTCTGTAGAATTAGAAAAACCATGAGGGGTCTACTTTGATCCAAATAATTTTGTTTTTTAAGTACAAAGAGTGTGAGCAGCTTGCCTGTAAAAAGTGCCATTAAAGAATAAAGGGAAAAAATTCTACTCCCTAAGAAAAATTGATTTCTGTTGTTTTCTTTTGACTTCCTCTAGTAAATACAGAATGGTAGAACCTTTCCTTATAAATGCCATCACACGGAAATCTTAGTAACAACAGAAACTGAGTAACAAAGGAAGGATAGTAGAAAAAATGCTATAATTCTTTTAAAATTTACCAGGTATTTCCTATAACTAGAAATAACTAAAATTTCTTAACTAAAAAATTACTAAAAATCAAATTAGTAAACCTCAACAATTTTTAATAGAATTTTATATAAATATTTTCTAGAGGAAGTTCTTTCTTTACAAGATACCAATAGTTCATTGGACCTGACTCAAGTGGATCAGTTTTCCCTAAATATTTTAATTTTTCCTGTTGATCTTTTAAAATTGGGTTAAAGAGGACTTCTGTGATAGCAATTCAAATTTTCTCTTCCACCCATACTTTTGTTTATATAAATATGTGTTAGAATGTGGTAGAAGAGATTTAAAATAAGAGGGTAATAAACGTACTGAATTTGTTTTCAATTACTGCAACCCACTTAAAAGGGTAATTATTGAAAGTGAGACCACATGAATTTTTTAAAAAGCATCCACTTCATTTTACAAAAAGCTTTAAGTTTCACTAGAAACTGAAAGCCATACGATCCATAAGATTAAAAGCCATTAGTAAGTGTTTCTATGTCACTATAAATGATTTTCTCAAGGGGGGAAAAAGAACAACAACGAAGATAAAAACATTACCAGGCAATAAGCTTGAATAATGGGCCTTTAGAAAAGGGAAAATCAGATTCTAGTTAAAACTATAAATTGAGATGCTGCATTATTCACTTTCTATGCAACTCCAACTATATTTGAACTAGTATTTGTTAGTGGATGATTCCACAGTGAGATTGTATAATGTGCAAAGATATTTAAGCAATTTATAAGTCATATTAAGAAGTATTATTTAATGTGTTGCAGAATATTATAACTTGCATATGGTAACATTCTCATAAATTGGATTTAGAATAATAATCTGGGTACTAATGGGGCAATTACTTTCTAAGAAAAGAAGAATACTTTAAAAAAACTCCATGGTCTTAAAACCATGCTGAATCTCAGCATCCAGAAAAGATTTAACCTCCACTGCTTCTAAAGTTATGTGTATCATCTTGAAGCAATAGTAAGCAAACAGGAAAGAAAAGCAACAAATGCGAAACAAAGTTTGAAATCTATAATATAAAAAAACAAATAGATCTCATTTGTCAAAATCTAGATGTGTGGAGTTTTCAACATATTTCACAATGCTGAGCCCAGCAAACAGGAGAGCCAATCACATTTAATCTCTTTCCTTTTGAAAAGATGGTCGAACCTACATGTCTTTTATGATTCATTTATCCCCCACCCTAATG
This sequence comes from Camelus dromedarius, assembly GCF_036321535.1. NCBI lineage: Eukaryota > Metazoa > Chordata > Mammalia > Artiodactyla > Camelidae > Camelus > Camelus dromedarius. The sequence continues at coordinate 67,916,072 of NC_087436.1, forward strand.
CACTTAAAATCTTTCTCATCTAAACAATGTTTAAGGAATTTATATCAGTGATTATTTTCACAGGGATACCTTCGCCAGTGAGTTGCTAACAGAAAGTCGTGGAAGGTGTGCCTAGAAGGTGTCAAGTACCACAGCACAACACGCCATTAAAGGAGCAGACACTTGGAGGAGATTTTATGCAGCTACTCTGTTCATACTGTATTTTTTCTCCCACTTAATTCACATTTGTATGAAAAGTTAGCCCGACTAGAAGGGCAGTGTTTATTTTACTTGTTCTTTAAGAAAGATTCAATTACAGGCTATTTAGTAGCACTGTTCTCTTTTAGGCTCTTCCTTAAAAAATCTCCCAAAGCATATATAGTAAAACATCTACACATGACTAGAATATCCACCACATCTATCTGTCTAGCATCTAGCATTTATCTGTCTATTGAGAGACATAAGTGGAGGTTCAGAGAGCATAGCTGCTGAGGAAATCATGGGATCTGAGTGAAATCAGTTTAATGAAAGCTGAATACAGATATTGGAAAATCTTCATTTTAATATTCATGGTTGTAAATTGTTCAGGTAAAACTCTAACTCCTTAGACACTGAAACTATTGGGAACAAGAATTCAGTAGGATAATGCTCTAAATGCCATACTTCGGTGAGCCATTTAAATGCATAAAGCTAATGCTATCATTCTTTAATGCTACCAAGAAAATGATACTTGATCAAATTATGACTAAGGTAGAATTTAAGATCAATTTTCTCAGGGAATCTGCTAGTTACAAGGAATAGTTGGATTAGTGAGTCTGTTTTTTATTTTGATGATCAGCCCTGAGTAGACCATGTTTGGAAGGCAAGTACCAGGAAACAAAGCCCACCTTAATAGCCTCAGCAGTAAAATCTGGCCCATCTAATTCAGGAGGTTTTACTCCCTGCAATTCACATTACAAACTGAATGAGATAAATGTTGTTGGAGTGAATCTCCTTTCTCCTGACTGTACATCTTAGCTTGGAGGAACATCAATTAGTATAACTCTCTAGTCATTTCTCCAGCCCATAATTTAGTCCTTCCAAAGGAATAAATACATTGTCGCTCTGGCAAATTTGAGAATAGACTCCAGGAGTGCCAAGCTTAACCTGACTCCTCCTTTTATCTCTTGAGTATCTGCCTGCCTGTGGAGAGTATTTTCCCTGATGTGCCCCAAGCTACAGGAAATATTCAGTGGACAAGGCTTTGCTCCTGCCTGGGCGGTCTGGAAGCTATTCAGCACTGCCTTGGATCAGTCTGTCTATTTACATGGTTCAGCACTACGAAGTACATTTTGGTCTCACATAAACCAGTTCTTCAACATTTCTAAAGCAATAAAACTACCCCCTTACCCCCCACCTATCTGTCTTTTATTCATCTATCAATTTGTTAAGAACTTATGTGAAGAATAAAGGAATATTTTTGTACTGATCTCAAACTCCAATAAATATGCTACCTTAAAACTAATTTAAACAGTGCAATAGATATAGCCCAAAAAAGAAGAAACTTTGAGTTCTTAAAATCCTATTCTGGGTAACATTTAAATAAGACACATTTTTTGAAGAAATCACAGAATTTTTTTAAAAATAAGAGCTATTTATGAAGGAGAGGCAATAATTCAAGCTGGAATGATCTACAAGAGTTTGATGTCTCTAATTTTGCTGGCTTGCTCACTAGACCTTTGAGAATTTTTTACTCAAAAAGAAATTTCCCTCTTCTCATAAGGGTGCCTGCATACAATTGATGTGTTTAGACACTGAATGGACATGTAAGCAATGAAAGCAGATGACAGAGAAACTCTGACTGGGAAACCTGATTGTTATAGTCTTATTTCTAATGTTAAGTTCTCATGGGCTACCATTAACCCTATTACCAGGATTAGATTCAGGTTGGAGCTAGACTTATCACAGTAAATCAGATTTAGAACCAAAATTTCAGGTCTGTTTATTTATTTTTTTTTTATTTGTTCAATTTTAACAAGATGTGTCTTCAAAATAAAGGGGCATGTGGATCAATTGCAGATTTGCTCAAATGGAAGAGCAAATTCAGCAGTTATTCAATAGACATGACCCTACATTTTAGCAATACTGAGGAAATTGAAACAAAGGAATATGAAAAGAGGTATTAGTTGAGAAAATATGCCTTGAAATTTTCTTGCAATTCTGAAATATACTGTTTACTATTTTCAAAATGTTCGAAGCACACTGATGTCTCAAGGAAAGGTTTGACACAACATAATCATAGTAAGACTAAAAATGGCAATAATGGGACAACAGTTTGAGCATCCAAGAAAGACAAAATTACCAGATAAACTTTGTATTTTGATAAGATTATAGTCTGTTTTTATTTATATGTTATTAAACAAAAATCTGGCTTTGGTTCTAGACTCAGCCCTATACATTTGTTAAATAACCAAATGCTCTGAAAAAGATTTCAGTGAATTATTTTATGTTGGACATTTAGGTCATACATCAATGATTTAAAATATTAATAACATATTTTACTATTTATAAAATATTAATCTTATAAGTATTTATAAAATATTAGTCTGAAATAAACAGCCTACATAGTGACTGGTGACTCTGGGTTTCTATGGAAAAATAATATAAACATATTTATTCTATATATATAATGTGAGGAAGGTTACTGAATACAGGGGAAGACCTGAATAATTATGACAAGGGAAGGAAAAAGTTGACAGGAAATTAAATATAAACTAAATCCCAAAAGATAAGTTAACTTATCCTTGTTGAGCAATTTAGGTGGTAAAATGTCCTTGAATGGTGGTGAAAAAGTGAGAGATGAGTCACCCCAGATAAAATTTCATGGTCAAAGTTATGGATACATGAAACTTCAGAGTTTCTTAGGAAAGGAGAGAACAGTATTGAGAAGTAAGGGGACTGGGAGATCATGAAATGAGACTGTATGAATAGGATGGTGCCAGAAGGTTTGGAGTTTGACCTGGAAGAAGTGGAATCTCATCAAAGTTTTCTCATATTATCAGGGACATGACCAAATCTATAATGTAGATATGTAACAATAATAGTATGATAGGAATTATAAGAAATAGTGAGTACAATCTTGACTGCATGATTTAAAAGTCTAGTTATATGCCTAAATTTAGTAGATAAAGAGATAGAGTCAGAGAGATAAGAAGCTCTTGCAATTATCCATGCAAAAGATAATAAAAGCCAAGTGGTGGTGGGAATGGTGGAGAAGGGAAGATGTTAAGGAGACATTTTAAGGAAGAATAAACACAATATTGATTGGATTATTATGTAGAGGGTATAAAGATCAAAGGTAACATATGATTATAAATTACCTGATTGAGGGTACAAATAATAGGTACTGTAATTTCCATGGAGTTAAATACACCAGTGGTTTTAAATGGTCTTTGAAAGATGTATTCACTGTTTTCAGGTGACTTTCTTAATGCCTATATTTCATCATCCATGACCATTTAAAACAGATTTACATGTTGTGACTTTTCCAACATCTCTATCATTACACAGAAGAAAGAGTTTATATTTTCTAAAGAAGACAAAGCAAATGTTTGCATTTATAATCTTTGACAACCCATGAAAAATTAATAATTATAACTATTATAATAGCTATTACTTATATGACATTTAAGTGGAAGGCATTTTCTACAAACTTTGTATATATTAATACATTTACTTCTCAAAATAACTCTATAAACCCCATTTACACATAGATGAAGAAACTGAGGCATAGAATATGGTTAAGTAACTAAAAACTTTCCCAAGGCCTGAGAACTAGTATGTGGCAGAGTGAAGATCTGGGAACACCAGTGATTTGGCTCCAGTGTTCACATTCGTAACCACTACAGCATGCTAGGCTTTAGCATTTTACCTGGAAAACCTTCAAAAGTGTCCCATTCAGCACAATTCTAAATATCCTAAAATATATAAGTTAATACCATCCCAAGTCTCAAAAAATTAACTGATAGGAAATGTAGTAGGAAAAAAAAAAGTACTACAGTAATAAAATTGAAAGACATATAAGAAGCCTAATAAGAAACACACAAAAATGTAGAAAATTATAAAATGTTAATAAAAATGTAAAAGATGATTTGAATAAGTAGATATATACTATGTTTATAGACAGACTGTAATAAAGTATTTAAGAATACCAATTTTCCCACAGTAAATCTAAAGGTTCCATTCAATGTCAATAAAAGTCCTAGAAGAAATTTTTTACAGAATTTGAAAGACTGATACTAAAATGCATATAGGTAAATCATGACACAAATAATTATCAACACAATTCTGAAAACTAAAAATAAAGTGGGAAAAATTTTCCTAAGAGATATTATGGTTTATTATGAAACTGTGAAATTAAAAGAGTGCTTTATTGACACAGAGACAAATAGATTAATAAGAAAAAAATGGATCAAATATAGATAATGATACCTGAATATACTACAGACAAAAATAAATTCCTAAGAGAGTTAAGACTTGAAAGCAAAACTATTAAAATATAAGATAGATTTATATGATCTTGAGTTCAGGTGGAATTTCTCAGAAACAATACAAATAGCATAAAAAGTATAACCTTAGAGTAAATTATTAATTTGACAAACTCAGTTGTGTTTAATTTTCATAAATATATTGAGCAAATGAAGGAACTCTAAATAAAATTGGAATATTTGAACAGACTTTTAGAAAAAATTAACCATGTAAACAACAAAGAATTAGTATCCAGAAATTAAAAAAAAAAAAATAGAAATCAAAATTTACAGAACTCCATAGAAAATTATTACCTGGAATTAAGACTAGTCAGTTCACACACACACACACACACACACACACACACACAGAGCAATAAAAAATAACAGAAAAATCTCTGTCAGTAAATCCAGAACCCAACAACTTCTCTCACACCCTTTACTATCGCTCTAGAACAAGCCATCATTGTTCTTGGCCAGGTTTATGGCAGTAGCCTCTTAAACCATCTACTAGTCTTTTTTTCTTTCAGTCTCCTCTCAACACAACAATTAGGAAGATCGCATTAAATTAGAGATTGGTTATAACAATTCTAAAAATAACCAGCATTTTCTTCATCTCAACTTGAGTTAAAGCCTTAAAGTGTAGAGTGATTATAAATCCCACTTTGCTCAAGGGAGTTCTGTTTTATGTTTGTTGTTCCAACCCAGTTATTAATAATGCTCCCTCTCACTCTCAAAGTGTTCTGTTGGGTAATAAATATACAGTTATTTGGCAAGATCCAACCTCTATGAAATCTCCTTTCTTATCTTGTCCCCTTCTCCCCAATTATTCAGAATTAACATCACTCTCTGCATGTTCTTGCTTCAGGGATTTTTATTTACATCTTAAATTTCATCTGCCTGAAACCCAAACATCCCTTGTCTACATCCACCTCAAGATTTTTGATAAAATTTTAACTCATCAGTAAAGGACCATTTTATTTGTAATAGCAAAACCACCATCGTACTTCCACTTGATATACTCTACTCCCTAACTCTGCTTTATTTTTCATCACAATTTTTTTATCACCTTTTGACATAGTAGATGTTCATTTGTTTATTTTTTCTCTTCCTCCATCCGTCTAGAATATAAAGGCATGGAAAGCAGGAATTTGTACTTGTTCATTCATGTCCAATGGTGCCTGTTACAAGTTACAGAATATGTATTCAACAAACATTTGTTTAATGAAAAAAACAAACTAACTGTATTGCAGAATATTCTGCACAATACTGATACTATTTATGTAAAAATGCAAAATGTTAAGACATATAAAGAAATAATACTATGTACTATACTAATCCACATATACCAAAATTTTTATCATAGTTATGTTGGGGGAAGAAGAAACAAAAAATATGACTGGGAATGGTGTTATTGGTCATTTCAACCTTATCTGAAATACTTTTATACATTTATTAACAAAAGGGGAGGTAAATATGAAAAACTTAATGGTTTTAAATTCATAATGGTGGAAATACTGGTATTTTCATATTATTCTTTGTATTTTTTCTTGACTATATTGAATGTATTACTTTTCTGTCACTATAAATTGAATAGCAGTGAACCATGATTTTTCTCATTCACTAGTTAATCATTGGTAAGGTCTTCCATAAAATGCAAATTGTTTTGAAGAAACACATTTATTAAACCAATATGCCCCATTTAGTGGAAAATATTGAAGGTAAAATCATAAACTAGGAACAAACAAATGATGTTCTGGGGTGTTATTTCCTCTACAACATAACTGAAAGAGTACCATTCATTTCAACCCTCTTTAACAATCTTTCCTATGGTAATCATAGAGTTGTCTTCCCAGCATAGCCTCTCATTAGGTCTTCAGTTTTGCCCCATGTCTCTTACTCAGTAAGTTCCCTCTTTCATTTTCCTAAACATAAAAGGAAAATAATATTTACTGAAGTCACTTAACTTCCTAGTCTTTTGTTCATTCATGCAAAAATGTAACACTCTCAACCAATCTCACAGAACCAACTAACATCTTGTTTGTGAAAAGCTTTTTACGAACTCTAAATCATTTTATGATCATGAGGACTTATTACCATTCTGTGGAAAAAAACAATTCCCCCAAAATTTACCGATGATTTTTATAGGGGAAAATATGTGAAAGAAAATTAAAGATAAATGCAGGTGTTAAAAGAGAGAGATTTTCCCATTAACCATAGATTAGTAATGAGAATAATAACAGGGAATTCTCGGCTGACAAAAACTTCTCTGTTCTTCATTTCTTGGCCAGTAATGTATAGGAAATTGTTCCATGTGACTCAGAAAGGATAACATATTTTAAATGATTGTTTTCCATAACAATAATAGCATAGCAAAAGGTTGTATTGATGAGAACTTTATTTTGGGAACAGTGAACACAGAGCCACAATTGGATACCATGACATTGCTGATAAAAATAATTTCAGCAAACCCAAAAAAGGCAAGCAATTGGGATTTTATCTTTCTGATACTTAAGAATCTATAAAAATCAACTGAGCAACTCAAAAGAAATGAAAACTTTAAAGAAATTGTTTTATGAGTAAACTCACAGAAATAATGACAGATACCAAAATTACATAGAAACATGTACATTGTAATCAGAAACATTTCAATTGGGGGCTACATTTTCAACAAATTACATTCTATGAAGAAAGGCTAAAGTTATCTCTAGACATGATGACAATATCATTTTATCCAAAAGATAAAGTGGAATCTACTGTGTGGGTGACTATCTTTTCTTTTCTTTTCTTTTCTTTCCTTTTTCCTTTTTTTTAAATTGATTTAGGTTATTTCCAGAACTAAAAATAGTTTATATAGAATGAAGCAGTTGTATGAAACAGGATAACACACTAACAGAGAAATGATTTCATATGCATGAAAAAAGTAGTCTATATTATTTTCGTATTTGTTTACAATCAGTTCAAACCAGAAATATACAAAGAAAGCCTATCATGTGCAAGACACATCATCAAGAATAAAACGTTTCCTTTCCTTAGATTTCGATGTATTTTTTAACCAAAACTTTCCAAAATTAGAATCTATATTGTCAATAAACAACAATTAGCTATGAGTTAATCAAAAATTATTTCTATGAATTTGTCCAGCTGAAGCTTTAAACATGTCTATTTGATCTTCGTTGCCACCTAGTTTTATGTCTTTGGTGTATGGAATGATTTATTTTCTGTTACTATCAGCAAAGAATATTTATTCTATCTGGTTTCTATCACCACATGGATATAAGGCATCTGTTCTAAGAGTCTGAGAACACAGAGATTTGTCAGTACATCATTCAATCCAAGGAGACCACTACAGTGCCAGGTAGCAAAAAGATATCAAAAGATATACTGAGTGGATGAATGAATGAACAAAGTAAATTCCAATCTTTTATTGAAGTATTTAAAATACTTGATAAATGGAAGGAGCATACTTTCCAAATTATGTAGAGGTTTAATCTAATTCTAGTCAACTTTCCAATGGGGATTTTTTAATAACTTGGCAAAATGACTCTGAATGTTACAGGAAGAGAAAAAAGTAAAAAGAGTATAGACATTTTTGAAAAAGATTACTGGGATGTTTTCTGGTATATTAAAACACAAGATAAATTTGGAATTATCATAAAACTCAAGCTAGATATTGGATTAATATCATAGACTAGCTGGTCTAATATATTATTAATTTTTATATTATAAAAGTAGCATTACTAATAAGAGTAAAAAAATTGATTTTTAACATACTGTATTGGAACAATTGGATAATCATCAGGAAAAAAATTAATTTTTTCTTCAAACTTATCCCAAGATAAATTCCAAGTGGACAAAACAAATGCAATAAATATAAACATTAAAACTTGTAGGTGAGTACTTGTTGAACACTCAGAAAAGGGCAAGGACTTCTTGATATAACAATGGATTAAATCATAGAGGAAAAAGTCAATTGATTTGACTACATACAATTTTAATGCATCTGCTTCCCTTAACAGTTAATATGACTATCTTCTCAGCACTCATCTCGGGCTGTGGGCCAACACCTGTATTTAAAACTAATACAATTAAAATCAAATGACAAAAATGAGGGAGATAACTGTAACAAATATGAAAATTAATAGATTAATATCTTTAATAAACACTGAGTATAAAATTTAATTAAAGAAATATTTTCTCCACATCCAGTGAATCAACAATAATCATGATCAAAGCACTTTCAAATGAAATGTAAGATAAGAATAAAACTATGGCAAATACCCAATATCACTAATGAAGATACACAAAATTAAATAACCATATATCATTTTTCCACCTATCAAGTTTTACAAACTTTTTTGTACAATGATAATATTCCACTATTATATGAAATCAGTACTACAGGCATTCTTAAATCAGGCTGGTGAAAAAGATACATTGACCTAACCTTTGCAGAAAGCAATTCTGACAGGAATTAAGACAGTGATCTCTCCTTGCAGGTGTGTAAAGTTAATGAAACCATGACGCTCATATTCTAGCTTAAAATAATGTCACAGTCAAAAAAAGCACCAAGTCTGTAACCAAGATATAATTTTTAAAAAATTCTTCTGTTTTTATAACACTCTTATGGAATTATTTATCTTAGACCAAATTAACAGTTCTTAAAAATTCCCTTATTTTCTACCTACTTCCATAATCTGTGAAGCTGTCCTCTTTCAACACGCTGTAAAAAAAACAAAAACAAAAACAAAACTTCCACTAGACTAGCCCAACTGCCTCATGTCCCTCTACATTTTCTCCATGGGTCCTCAATTCTGCACCAAAAAAGGAAAAAAAAAAAAAAAAAAGACAGAATGAACGTGGCAAACCGGAAAGCTGAGGGAGAGTGAAGCAGGTCAAGAGACACAGAGAAATAAATCAGGGGAATAGAGCCAGAATTTTCTTTCATGAGTACAGTTGATGTAAGACTTAAGGTCACTCCTAAATTAATATTCTGTTCTGATATTCAAGAAAATAATCAATATACTGTTAAAGATCGTTTTCAAAGAAAGATTCATTTGCAGCATTTAAATAATAGCAAAACATTGGACTCAATTACCATGTCCATTTATAGGTTAGAGATTAAGTCAATTATCAATCATTCATACAGGAAACATGTAGTGATTTAAAATCATGTATTAGAATAACGATACAAGAAAATTCTAAGTGGAAAAAAACAGGGCAAAAATATTTTCAAGATGACAGTACTCTTACATGGAGGAAACAAAAGGAAGTGCACAAATAATGTTGCTATTGCTATTCTAGGCTTTTTCTTCAGGTTCCTTGTATTACATTATGTGTTTTCTAAAGTTCTGGCAGTAAACATGTTTCAATGATTTTTTAAAGGTAAAAAGAAAAGGTAAGAAAATGATTCTTTAGAATATTTAGTTTCATTTTAATCTTTGTAGTCACACTGATAGGAACAAAGTGACTAACTGCCAGTCAATCCCAGTTACTAAGAAAGTAAAGCAGTAAATTTTCTTCTATTAGATATAGCTAAAGCTAAGCATTAAGATTCTTGTTGTCTTTCTCTGGGCTATTATTACAGAAACCAGAGGAAATGGCATAATCATGACTCTAAACTCAGGATGGTGGCTGACAGTGTGTTGGTAAAAGAAACTCACTTTAACTAGCACAAGTCTAAGAGACCACAGAACTAATTTATCTTCTGATACAGTCCCAATTCTAAATGAGAGGAGAAATGGCAATGCATTAGTCTATGTCTCCAATGTCACAGTTCTAATTTAACACATTACTGAGAAGATAAATCTTTGACTATGTTCTGCATAAATAACATATTGTTATGACACTGTTAATAAAGCATGAACAATTAGCCTAGGGATTTCTAGCACCTTTTTTTTTCATTTTATTCTTATTAAATATTGAGTCTATACAAATATTTGTAGAGTATATTTAAGGTATAAAATAATAATACACGAAAATCAACCTCTCAGTTTAAAAAGGAATATTATCTTGACTTTTACGTCTCTGGGTAAACTTCTCTACTGAGCTGTAACTACTCTTCTGAATTTTTTATTTACTACTTTCTTATTTTTCTTTCTTACATTCACCAGAGGTTTGTATCTCGAAAATTATACTGTTGAGTTCTGCATGTTTTCAAACTTTATATAATGAAATTGTACTTTATCTCTCCTTCCATAACTGCTTTTTGACTCAACATTAGTTTCAGAGAGCAATCTTTGTTTATTTATAAAATCAATGAAATTGTTCTTTGTATCAGCTATTTTATTTGATTATAAGATTATAGCCCATGTAAGGTATCTTTTCAAATATTGTTGGATTTTTTTTGTGAATTTGGGTGATTCACTTTTTTCTTTTTTTTTTTTTTTTCGCTATCACAATGTTGCTCTACCTTACATCTTTTGCACATTTCATGGCACCTGTGTACAATGAGTTTTAACATGCATATTTAGGAATGGAATTGTTGGGTCATAGGATAATCGGATTCAAAATTACTATATAATCCCGAATTGTTTCTATATAAAATGTCTCCTATAGAGATACTTTATTCATTTTATACATTGCTAGATTTTGTATGCTAACAATGCTGTTTTAAATGCTTCATGTTCATGTCTGAGATTAGCTTACATTTTATTTGCTTACAATGTTTTTGTTAGGTTTTATTATCAAGGTTATGTTAATATTACAAACATGACCTGGGAATATTCGCTTTTCTTATTTTCTCTGAAAGAAGCATTTAAGATAATAATTATTTGCTCTTGAACATCTGGCAGATGTTTCTAATGAAACAATGTAGGCCTAGAGAGATTTTAGGTTTAAATGTTTTAATTAATGGTTACTATGTTACAGGGATTATATACAACTCAGGTATGATATTTAATTTTTATAAGATTATGATTTATTGTTATATAAATATTATAGGTCTTATTTCTAAAATACTTTGCTTTAAAATTATTATATTTAATCTTTGAATATCTTAAATATTTTGATAAACTATTATATCTCTGGTAACTTTTACATTTTTATTCCAAATGTCTTTGTATCTTCTGTTTTTCCTCTGATCATACTTTCCAGAGTATCGTATCTTTTAAAAACTAATGCTTTTACTGGTATCCTCTATGATTCTATTATATTTCTGCTTTATTTTTTACTTTCTTTCCCCAATTTTTCAGTTTACACCTTCATTATTTTCTTACTTTCTTAATTGATTCCTATCTATTTTCAACTCATTACATTTGTTCCATTTCAACTTACATTTGTTTCACCTTAGATTAAGATTCAATCCTTTAAACTTCCTCTAACATGCTGTTCAGATGAATTAATCAAGTTTTGATACTATATATTTTGTTGTTATTTTACAATTCAAATTATTTTGTTTAACTTTCACTTCAGGGTTTTTTTCTTTGACCCATTAGCTATCTATTTCCTGACTTTTGACATTTTTCCAATATCTCTCTGTTATAGATCTCTAATTGAAACACAGTATGGTAGAAGACTGTTCTTCATAATAAATCCTGTGAAATTTTTCTGAGATTTGCTTTATTTTCCAGATTGCAGTCAGCCTTCATAAATATGCTGTATGTCCTTGAAAAGAATATGTATTCTGAAGTTAGTGGTTCTGTGTTACATATACATCTATTAAATCAAATTTATTCATTTGTATTGAATAAATTTTCCATGTCCTTAAAAATTTTTATTTGCTCCATCTATTGGTTATTAATAGAAGTGTAAATAAAAATCATCAAAAATAAGTCTGGTTTTGCAAACTCATCTTCACAGTTTTATCAATGTTTACTTTAAATATTTTTGAAATGATATGATTAGTTAGGTAAGCTTATTATTTTTTCTAGTGAATTAAATATTTTGTCCTTATCTGGAGACCTCTTGATGATTTTTAATGCTTAATGTGCTTTGCTTTGAAACTACTTTGTCTGATACATATTTCCACCAGCTTTTCTTTATTTAGTATTTGCTTTGTATGTCTTTTACTATCCTTCTTCTTTCAGTATTTCTATAGTCTTGAGGTTTAAATATACATTGTACTTTTAGCATACTCTGACAGTTTGTCTTTTTTAATAAAGAATTTACTCACTTTACACTTAATATAATAACCAATATTCCTGGAATATTTTCCACTATCTTATTTTATGACTCAATTTCTTCCATCTCTCCTATATAATTTTACTTCTTTTTCCTTTCATGTGGATAGATTATTTTTCTTCTTCCATTTAGATTTATCTACCTTATTTAACACTATGAAATCTGTTTTAAATTTTTAATGGTTAACTTAAATATGTTAATACAAAGTCCAAAGCTTCAAGTGCAGAAAATGAGAACAACAAAAGAATAAACTCATGGATACATCTAAATAAACAATAATAATAATTTATGTCAAGTTTTAAAACATACATATGGAACTAAAATACAGAAAAACAACAGCAAACAAATTGGGAAGAGGGATTATAGGGAGTTAGGTGTTCTAATCATAACTCCTATATTATGAATTATATATTATTTTAATATAACATAACAATGTAATTTACAAGTCAAGACATCCCTAGGTAACCATTTACCTGAAGTTAGCCAAACTCAAGATTAAGAACATAATCCTCCAAAAGACTACCTTTACTTCAAACACCAGCCACAAGCTCAAGGTTCCCCAGGGCCATAGTCACTTCTGACTAGCTGGCTATACATTTGGAGCTTCTAAAATAACCCTCAAGTTCAATAATCCACTAGAAAAACTCACAGAACTCAAGGAAAGCACCATACTTACAATTACAATTTTACAATAGCAAAAGGAAACAAATTAGAACTAGCCAAAGAAGAGAAACATAAAGAGAAGTCTGTGAGGGGTTCAAATGTCCCCAGGCACATGTTACCCTCCGAGCACTGAAATATGACAATACTCAAAGAATTCTGTCAACCAGGGAAGCTCACCCAAGCTTTGGTGTCCAGAGTATTTATTGGGGTTTTATTACCTAAGCATTATTGCCATATGACTCAACATCCAGCCTTCTATCCTACCTGAAGATTGGACTGATACGACGTGGTCCAACCCTATAATCCATGATTAGTCTTTCTGCCTTGGCCAGCTCTCATTCTGAGTCATCCTCTTCGCATAAGCTATCTAGGGGCTCACCATGAATCACCTCATTTGCATAAACTATCAGCTGGGGTCCCAGGGACCCATCATGAATAACAAAGACACTCCCATCACATGAGAAATTCCAAGGGTTTAGATTTTACCTATCAGGAATTGGGGATAAAAACCAGCCAATTTCCTTATTATATACCACTAAAAGAATTCATAAGAATGCATACACTAAATAATGAAAATTATAAGTAAAAAATAAAAGGACACAAAATAAGAACATAGGAATGGTAAGACAAATAAAAGGCAAACTGATTATATTAGATTTAAATCCATATGCACTAAATACACACATTGAAAGAAAAAAATACAACTGGATTTAAAAGAAAATTTATATGCTGCTTATGAGAGATACATCTAACATGTAAGAACAGAGTTAGAATGAAAAGAAAAAGAATAAAAGAATATACTATGCAAACACTAACAAGGTTGGTGTGGCTATATTAATATCAGGCAAGTCATTGTTATGACAAAAAAGTATTATTAGAAGTAAGTAGGTACATTTCATAATAATGTAAGTTTAATTTATCAGAAATGTGTAACACGTATAAACTGTCATTGAACTAACATAATTGTCTCAAAGTTATGAAGCAAAAAAAAAAAAAATGACAGAATAGAAGAAATAACCAAATCTATAATCATGCTAGGCAATTTAAAAACATCTATTCCTGTAACAAATAATTTTTTTTTAATGAAATAACACTTTGCATGGTTCTTAAAGTATGGTCTGTGTATGGACTCATGAAGATAATATTTCAAAAGTCCTTGTGCTCAAAACCATTTCTACAATAATTCTAAGATGTTATTTGCCTTTTCACGTACAAACTTACTGTGTTGACATATGTACTGGTGAAATAAAAGCAACGTTGGGTAAACAACTGGTGCTATTGACTAAAAAATACGTATAACCTAGAAGTTGAGAATTACATTTTATTTGGCAGCCTTACTGACAAATATAGCCCAGGATAGCAGCCTCTTAAGATAGCTCTGAGAGACTGTTCTGAAGAGGTAAGGGAGGACCCAGTATGTAGAGGAGTTTTTGTGAAACAAATAAACAAAAAACAAACAAAGAAACCAAAAATCAAAAAAGAAAAACATGTAGTTGAACATCAAAAGATTACTACTAGTCACAAAAAACAGATATCTCAAGTTGATGATTTTAGTGCTTATCTATATATGGAAAGATGCAAGAGTCTGTACTCATTGAAATTATTCTTTTGACATGCATCTTAACTACCCACTGCCAGCATCCTGTTTTTCTCTATCTTGAATTCCCCTCATATTGCACCATCAAGACAGCTGCAATGGCTGATAACTTTATGCCATAACATCCCTGGTTTACTGAAATGGTAAGTGATGTTTTTTGTCCACAGCACATCAGCACAAGTCAAAGTAGTAGCACCAAACTGTACTAAGAGTCATTGTATTTTTTTACTACCATTCACTCACAGCTAAAAATAAGCAAATACACAGGCAAACCGAAAATGTGTTTCAATGACCTCTAATATGATATTGTTATAAAGAATTTGATTAGTGACAACTCAGGTACTAATTCAGTTATTCCCAGCGCATGATTTGATGACCCATGGGATCCCTAAAACCCTCAGTGGCAACAAGCCATACTAAAAGTCATGTATTTTTTACTGCCATGCACTTAAAGAAAAAAATAGTCATTTTTACTTAAAAACATCCTTGATGAACAATAATTACTATTAATTTTATTAAATCTTATCTATTGCACACACATTTTAAAATATGCTGTTACAAAGTATGAATTATGCATAATGAATTTCTGTGTCATACAAAAGTATGATGGCTGTCCAAAAGAAAAATACTTGTACAATCATTTAAATTATGACTTAAACTAACCATGGAGAATCATTTTCTTGAAAAAAGTATTGACAAGGTATTGTTATTTAGATTTGAGTATATAACATTTTTTTCAAAAACAAATGAGTTTATCATTTCAAGGAAAACAACTATAAATATTTTTTGTCAACGAGAAACTTATATATGCCACCATGAGCATGAAAGCTTCCCAATACGTAAAGATTCTTATGATAAGATTGTGGTGATACTAACAAATGTGATTTTTGGATATTGTATAATGGAATGTGTCAATATTTAGAAGATCTGCATATAACCAATATCTTCAGAAGACCAATGCATTATGTTATAAAATCATGCATAGGTAAAGATCTATTCAAAGTGCAAACCAGACCGGGGATTTTAATGTAACTAACTGATATAGTTCCAAATTCTACACTGTAACTAATTCAGTTTGTGGTATGGTACAAAAAATGATTATTCATTATTATCTGAAAATGCTATTAAAGTATCTCTTTTTTTGTTAAACTACATGTCCACATGAGTTTGGATTTTTTTCCCTCTACTTCATCCAAAACAATAGAGATTTGGAAAAAATGTAAAACAATGCTATATTCTCTCTGTTATCTTTTGGAAAATATAGTTATTTTTCCTAAAAGATGTTATTTATATTAACATGTAATAGTATAGTACTGTTATTTTAAATTATGTGGTACATATTTTTGAGTTTTCATTTTTAGTAAGGCAGATATCTATAGATATAACTCATATATACAATTTTTTTTTATGTTTTCAATAATTTTTAGGAGTTTAAAGAGGCCCAAAATGTTTTAGAATCTTTGCAGTAAAACAATCTAACAAACAATCAGTAAGGCTGGCCAAACTGAATATAGTTTGAATCATGTACCTAAAAGATAAAAATTATATATTCTTCAAAAGTTCATACATTTACAAAATTAATGACATGCTGGGCATAAAGGAATTCTCAACAAATTTCAAGGTACTAAGAACATACAGAGTGCTCTCTAATCACAGAGGAATTAAGGTAAAAATCCATTAAACAATGATCACCTTATGTTTAGAAATCAACAAATATATTTTTAAATAATCTGCTACAGGAAAAACCACAATGTTGATTAGAAAATATTTAGAAACTTGTTATGCTGTATAT
Source organism: Camelus dromedarius (assembly GCF_036321535.1). NCBI lineage: Eukaryota > Metazoa > Chordata > Mammalia > Artiodactyla > Camelidae > Camelus > Camelus dromedarius. The sequence goes on from NC_087436.1 coordinate 67,932,729, forward strand.
CAGAAATTGACACATTATAACTGACTATATTTCATTTAAAGGAAAAAAGAAAATATTGAGAACCTAATGACAATGAAAATAGGGCATGTGAAATCTTACAAGATGCAGCTAAAGCCATAGTAAGAGGGTAAATTATAACTTCAATGTATATATTAGAAGAGATGAAAGGCTAATAATCAGTGTGTTAAGTATCTATCTAAGTAAGATGAAAAAAAATTAGGACAAACCAAATACTCTAAATTTTTAGAATGTAAGAATTAATAATTAAAAACTAGTAGAAATTAAAGAAAAACAAAATAAACATAGCCTGATCATGAAAGTCAAAAGTAGTTTCTTATGAGTTGAGTTGAAGCATAATTTATATACAGTAACAGTCACCCTTTTCCAAAAGTAAATTCTGACAAGTGTATATCTATATAACTACCACCTCATTTCTTTCACCAAAAAAGTCCCCTATGCCCCTTTGTGGTCAGTTACCCCTTTTGCCCCAGGCCTTAGCAATCATTCATTTGTTTTCTGTCCCCACAACATTTCCTTTCCCAGAATGACATATAAAAGGAACCCTACAATACGCAGGACATTATTATCTGGCTTCTTCTACAGCATGAATTTTAGCTTTACTCATTCTAATGCATTTATCAATAGTGCATTTATTTTTATTGCTGAGTATCATTTCATTATACAAGAGGTACTGTGGATTGCTCATACATTAATCAATAGATAGACATTTGAGTAGTCTCCATATTTTGTTGTTTTATGAATAAAAACAGGACTGACCTTTATGGTCATGCAACCTGTGCAGTGGCAGAGTACCCACAATCACAAGGGCCCTATACCTGGCTTAGTGCTCTGCTGTCAGTGTCTTGAGATTCTTAATAATTTTATCTATGAACTTGTATTTCGTAAATGAAATCTGATGGAACAATGGAGCATGGACTTGAGTGGAGGAGGTACACACAATATGAGTATCTGCCATTCCTTGCTACCCCATTCACATATGGTGTTTTCAATGCCCCAAGAGTACAGAATTCCAGGGGGCCATGATGCATGGTAAGACTCAGAGCAAGTACAAGGCAAATGTCGTTTGCCTAGTACTGAGGATAAGCAGAGGCACTGACATCCCTGCCAAATTTGACACAGGAAGAAATAGAAAACCTGAACAATTCACTACTGAAGAAGTTAAGTAAGTAAGTAGAATCTTTCTCAACAGAAATGTCAAATGTATTTATTGCGGAATTACTCTAAACATTTAAAACAGAAATAATCACAATATTACCCAGACCCTTCCAGAAAACAGAAAAAGTGGGAACATTCCCAACTTTCTTTGATTAAATCATCATAACCTTGATACCCAAACTTGACAATGATTTTCCAAAGGAGGGAAACACTGCAAGCTAATCTCAGTTATGTACATAGATTCAACAAACTTAATAAGATTTACAAACTAATTCCAGTAATCTATAAAAGGAACTTCCCCATGATCTGATTGACTTTATTTCAGTAACTCATGGCCCTGTGTCAATTTAAAAAGTAATCAATGCAATTCACTACACTAACAATAAAAGGAAATTATATGATCATCTTATTGATGCAAAAAAGTATTCAATAAAATTCAAAATCCATAGCATAAAAATCAGCAAATTAGCGATTTAAGAAAACTTTCTTAATATAAAAAGATATCCACAAGAAAAATATTAGCACATATCATACCTAATTGTATAATGTTGACAGAATTTCTTCTGACATTGAACATTAGGATTAATCACAATCATCCTTTATAGTCAACATTGTACTGGAGACTAGGTCTTGGTTAAAATATTGGAATTTAGAAACACTACAAGGATTGAAATGTATGAAATAACTTGTCATTATTTGTAAATAATGTAATTCAGTAAGTGAAAAATCCAAAAGACTGTACAGATAAATTATTAGAATAAATGAGTATAACATGGCTCCTAGATATTAGTCAATAAAATATATTAAAAAGAATATGAAATTAATGTGATAAATACATTTACTGAGAATACTATAAATTCAGTTTTGAGATAAATAAGACCTCAAATAAGTAGATTACAACATTCAATGATCAGCAGGCTCAGTATTATACTATCAATTCTCTACAGTATGTTTATTAGGTTTCTATTGCTGAGTAACATATTCTGACAAATTTAATAGGTTAAAACAACACTAATTACCTCACAATCTTCTATAGGAAAGAAGTTTGGGCAGGGCTCAACAGGGTTCTCTGCTAAAGGTATCTAAAGGCTTAAATTGTCAGCCAAGTCTGCAGTTTCAGCCGAAGCTCAAGTGAGCTTCATGTTGACCGATTTCACATCCTTGAGGTTTCAGAGCTGAAGTCTCTGTTTTACTGCTGGCTGTTGGCCAGCATTGCTCTCAGTTCCTATAGACAACCCTCGGGTTCCAATAATGTAGTCATCTCACAACATGCTGGCTTACTTATTTAAATCCAGCAGGTGATTCTCACTCTGTTCTGCCACAGTGGATTCTTACATAATGTAATGCAATCACAAGTGTGGACTATCTTATTATATTGCTTATAAAACAAAACCTCATCAAGCGACTAATGTGGCATAATATTAACACATTCTACCCACACTCAGGAGGAAGAAATTATACAAGGCATGAACCCCAGGAAGTGGTTATCTCAGGGGCCATAAGAGAATCAGGGGGCCAAGACTTCTGCCTAGTATGCAATACCAATCTAAATCCTAAGAGTTTTTGAATGAAAATTGAAAACTAGAGTCCAAAATTATTATAAAAATAAATAGGTCAAGAATAGGAAAGTAAGTAGTAAAAAGGAGACAAATATGATAGGACTAATTTTATTGGCTATCAAGACATATTTTAAAGCTTAACATATTCCATGGAAGGGCATTCGTTTACTAAAGCAATAGGAAAAAGCTGGTAAGAGGGACACCAGTATCATCAAGAATCTCAGTAGTGGCTGCCTGCTATACAGGCTAGGCTGAAGGAAGGAGATAGTATTAAAGAATTAGGTTTCCAAATAGCAAGGCGAGGGGGTGGGGGAGAGAATCCTTAAATAACAAAATCAGCATAGTGTATTTAATTATCAGATGCAAGGCAAGTACAATTATTTTAATGAGTATTAAGAATGGATTAGTAGTCAGGAGGACTTAATTTACAGACAACTATGGAAATGGTCAGTAGAACATGGCTTTCACAATGGCAAGAGAGACGGTGGCCAACAATGGCTTAATTTATACAACCAAAAGAAATAGAGATAAATGATCAAGAATTGGAGGTAGTCTTTCCAATGAAGAATTAAAAATTCCTTGCCCAGTTTTCATACCTGATCGAGTTCTTAACTCAGAACTCACTGACTGAGACTGAAACGTATTAAAAAGAAGGACCCCAAAATATCTTGTCAATTGTATATGATGATAATTTTCCTAGACCTTCCCAAAGGGACCTACAGTCTTTCCCTTATGTAACCCTGCCCAGAGGAAAATGGAATACTCAAATATTTGACAATGATCAGTTCAAATTTTCACTAACAACTGGAAACAAAATAGCTCCCCTGTTATAATGGGAGCATAGGGAGACATGTAATAAATAGAACCATGGCCCATGTCTAGCTCATTGTAGGTCCACTGGGTCTACAGACATACCTGTTGGTCAATTCCCTGGTTTTCAAATAAATGCAACCGGTAGTCAACAAAAACTCCACATTATTTACTTGGCCTGTTGTATAAGAGTTATTACAGGGGAGGGTCAAAGTGAAGCCTCAGAATTGCCAGTTTCACCCAAGGCAACGATTATGAAATAATATTGTATTCTAAGAGGAGGTAGCGAACTAGTGCCACCCTTAAAGACCGAAAGGATTATGATTTGCTCATGCCATCTTATCTCTGTTTAATCCTCCAGTCTAGCCCTCACAAAAACAGATGGTTCCTCAAGGAAAATCACACATTCTACTAAAAGGTGGCCCTACTTGCAGCCACTGTACCAATACCATAGCAGATCAAAGCTTGGGTTTGGAATATGGTTACTGATCTAGTGAATGCATTATTCTCCATCACCCTAAGGAAGCTGGATCAGAAGCACTTCACAGTCACAAAGGACAGACAAATATATGTAGTTATGGTGTTGCCCCAGGCTTCTTTATCTCCTCAACCTCTGTTTAACATACTGCTAACAGACTTAGATCATTGGTCACTTCACAGAACACCACCTTGGTCCACTAAGTTGATCCATCATGATGATCAGTATAGATGAAGAACAAGATATGGAAAGTGTATTAGAGGTCATAATAAGACAAATGTTCTCCAGAAGGTAAGACAAAGCCAAAGGAGATTTAGGGTCCTACCATACCAGTGAAGGTGTTTAGGAGCCCAGTAGCAAGAAGCATGCTGCTACATACATGACAAAGTAAAGACAAGTCATTGCATCTTGTACCTTCCTCTGTTAAAAAGGAAAACAGCCTGGTCAGATTTTGGGGGTTTTGAATATTCCACACATGAGAATACTGCTGTGTCCGATGTACCTAGAGGCATGGAAAGCAGCAGGTTTGAATGGAACTACAGTAGGAAAAGACTTTGTAGCAAGTCTAGACTATGGTGAAAACCACTCTTCTACTTAAGGCCAAACAACATAGCAGGTGCTAAGATACAAGAAGTATCTGAAATTGCGAGAGATACCCAGTGGAGTTTACGGCAAGGCTTGACAAAAAAATTGTGATGTAGATCCCAGGTTCTAGAGCAAGGCCATGCCTTCTGCAGTAGAGAACTACACAGCATGTGAATAACAGCTCCTGTATGCTACTGGCCCCTCATAGAGATAAAATGTCTGGTCAAGTGTCTCTGTGTCCAGAGCTATTATCCATCATGCAGTGGGTTCTGTCAGATTCACCATCAAATCATAAAGCTGGGTGGACTCAGCAGCAATCCACTATGGAAGAGATATGTTAAGGATCAAGAAGAAGCAGAGAACATAAGTAAGCTGTGTTCTGAGGGGGACCAGTATCCCATATCATCCATCTCTGTACTACCAGTACTTCTCCTCAACTCAACTTGTAGCCATGTGAGTAGTCCCTAAAGAGTTTCTCTTTTGCTTAAACTTGGCTTCTAGGTAGACATTACATTCCTGTCAATTCACTAATGCATTTTGTATTTTATCATTTTATTGGGATAGTAGGGAATCTTCTCTGCCACACCTACTAAAATTGGAATGCTAGTATCTGAAATTTATTTGGTCATTGAAAGTTATTGTTTATATATGTTCTATAATGCTAAACATATACACATGACAGGATATCATGATAATTTTGTTAGACAAATGTAACATGCCCATGGCTAGTAAAATAGCAATTTTTACCACTTCACTGATTTTCTTCTCAGTTTAGCCCTTTGTTCTGCAGTACTGGCAATCCTGAAAACTTAATTAAAAGACTTGGAAAAAAATCATAGTATGTAAGGCAAAAGAGAGGGAGAATACCTTAAAAAGATTAGTCTAGTCTCATTTCAGAGTTCAACACCCAAAAAACCAATCAGCTTTGGGAGGACAAAATATTTCAAATTAATTTTTGTACTTAGTTGAAATGTGCTATTAAACATGTCAGATCTTTTGCTTTTTTCCCACATGAAATATGGCAAAATAACAGCAAATTTTTTAAAATGGAAAGGTCATTCTACATTTTAAGCTCCTATCTGGAAATAATAACAGATTATTTGATACAAAATACATGTATATATATACATATTTTCCATATTACTATACACCTATATACAGAAATTTGAGAATCCACCTCTTATTTTGAAATTCCCAAGAAAGTGTGACAGGAAATCTAAAACAAAGCTTAAGACATCTTTTTCCTGATTTCAATAACATTTAAAATATCTATATTTTATGGTATGAAAGAAAACTATCGTATGAAGCAATAACTTACACTTAATGCATTTCTAAGTGCTTCGCAATTATTTTTATTCTGGTAATTTATATAAATAATGGGATAACTTAATAAGAATTATCAAATACCATACTGCAAATTAATGAGAGGGTAAAGAAATAACTAAAATTCTGATTCACTAAATGTGCTTTGTGTATAATTCTGGATGCTAGATTTAACAAATGAACATCTTTTTAAAAGTGTAATTAAGAAAAGAGCTGAAATCAAGTCTCTGGAAGCAGGAGCGATGCAATCAGATAGATTCTTCATGCTTCATAAAACAATTGTGAACATTCATTATAAAAGGCCATATAGAATTGAACCAAATGAAATTGTGTCTGCATGAAAATGTCCAGTTCACAGTACAGATAATTTAAATAAACCAAATTTGCATATACATAGTGGATCCTCATTATTTGTGGATACTGATTTTGTGAATTTGCCAACTTCCTAAAATTTGTTAGGAAACGCCAAATCAATACTCAGCATTTTCAGTTATACCTGAACATGTTCAGAACCAAACAATTTGAGGTGCCTGATATACATATTCCCAGCTGAGATGCAACAAGGATGACTCTGCCTTGTTTCTCTCTAGGACAGAGATGACCAGAGGATCTAGACAGTAGGGGCAGCGAGTGGAGTGCAAGAGTCTCTGGCTCTGGGGCCAGCTGGATGGGTCTGAATCCCAACTCTAGTACCTGCTAGCGGGGCAGTCTCGGGTAATATGGCCACTTACTTCTGAACCTCATTTTCTCTTTTGTAAAATAAAAAAAATGGAATCTACCAGAATAAGTTATTTTAGTATTTAAGATCATAATCTATGTGAGATGTCACACACACTTTCCCTAGGGGCAACAGTTTAGCATTTGCTAATTCAGTGTTTGTAGCAACTTTACAGAATGTGATTACCACAAATAATAAGATTTGACTGATTTCATATACATACATACACACAAATATATACTTTTATAGAATTTAACTCTGAATTATACATAGAGACATGGTCTGAAATAGTCTTAAATCGTATTTTCATCTGCAATAGTCATAAAGACATACTCTCATGTGAGCAGAGCTAGGAATGATTATACTATGTAGTGTTCAGAGAGAATGAAAATCATGCACTGATGATAAATCACTGACTTATGGTTAATAACATCCTGCTGAAATAAAAATGTAAAACAAACAACAAAATTAAGTACCTCTAAAATGTGGAAAGAATATTAAAGAAATATATTGCCCATCACAATTTACTAATAATGGCTTTAAACAAGTTGCTGAGTAATTACCTTTTTAAAAACTAAAATTTTATGAGGCAAAAGAAAAAGATTAATCTTCAATTAGTTTCTAATTTAACAAAAATTATAGTTTTCTATTTATATTTCCACATAATCAGAGGGATGGTATCTTTTATCTTATATTTATAAGCAGTTAAGTTTTTTATTTCATTGCTTATAGCAGATATTACTGATAATAGAAAGGATGGAACTAGGTTATAGAAATATGATATAAGTCAATCTATGTTTTATGCTCTACTTCCATTGACAGTATACATCACCTATGGTCTATTGATGATTTCAAAAAAGAAAAGAATCATCTCAGTTTCTTTCAGAGTATACTGATTAAAATCCACTGTTTTGGTTAAGAATGGGTGATAAGATTTCTCAAAATAGTTTAAAAAAATACAACTATCATTTAAAACTGCAACCAATGTTTGCTTCCTAAGATGCTTCAGTACTGAAATTGCCTTTGCAATGGACTCCTTTGTGCTCTGAGGGAAAAAAAGCACATATAGTAGTATATGATATGATTATGCAAATATAGACCAAATACCTATTGATTCTTGGAGAGCATCTAAATGCAGTTGTTTAACATGAAAAGTTGAGTAGTGGTTTTTATTCTACTGTTCAAGACTTGGAAATGAGTAAGAGAGTTTAGTGGGTTAAGAGTGCTGGCATTTTTCAGTGGACCCTCTCTGGGTCTTATGTGACTTTAAATGATGTACAACTTTAACTGAATTTCTATTGACTAGACTATTTTTCTGTCCACAGTAATGCAAATGATTTTTGTTTCCAGCAACACAAATAAATTTACTCTGGTAGAGAATATAAATATCCATATTAAAATTCAAATTTGAACAGGTTTTAACATCTTACTAGTTTCCCCATTAATTAAGTTGAATAAAATCTTTGGCATATGCTAATTTTATATTTTATAGGAGTTTTAGGTTTAATAGTTAAAATGTTTACAATGTTCTAATGTGTTAAATATAAGTTTTATGAGTCATGATTTTACATTTTTGAAAAGTATATTTTCAAACTATGAATAGGATTTGTATGAAGGCACGCAGCAATAGTCTACTGTCTTTGTTTATTTTTTCTGTATAGAGCTAGCCTGCTCCATGCTTAAAGCAATAGGAACATACAGATATGCTCTTTCTCTTCAAGTAATATGGGAGAAGAATCTGAAGAAAACTGAGAATGACTCTCCCATTGACCTATTAGTAACAACTTTAAGTCTGCCATTAGTTAATGGAGGCAGGGAATGATTATAAGATAGTAAAAAGTAAAACAAAGCAACTAAAGCAGAGTTAGTACATTTTTTAAAAAGAGATTAGGTTGAAAAATAGATGAAAAAGATTTGTTGGTGGCCTCCTATCATGGACTAAATTTGACTAATCTGTATATAACACAAAGCCATTAGGCATTAAAAGTATCAGAGTGAAAGATGCAGAATGGGTATCAAACCAAAAACCTAAGTTCAAATCTCAATTCCGTTCTTTATCTGCTGTGTCACCTTGAGGAAGTTAAGTAACATCTCTGAGCCATGAAGGTTCTTTATTTCTGCCTTCTGGAATTACTGTAAAGATTAAATGAGATAGAATTTAGAAGGACACTGTGAATTAAATCTTTAGCATTATGCAAATGTTAATTATGTGTGTTCATAAAAACCATGAGAATAGCTTTTTCAAATAAAAAAAACTACTGTTCCTTTGGATGGGAGATTTTAGATATATTCTCATGGTCCCTTTAGTTACACATAGACTAAAACTTACATAATGTATTTATGTAGTTATACTCTTTCCATATATTTCTTTGAACTTATTCCAATATTATTATTACATTTTGTCTGTTTCCTTTGAGAACAGCAAATTCCAAGCGTGCTTTCTTTCCTACCACATACAACCCAGCTAATAATTTCAGCTCTATATAACCTAACCTATGGCTACACTCTACCTTTTAACTTGACTGATATTTCTCCTAGTTTACTAAATCATCCTGATTTTTGTCATAAAATAGAAGCAGACTTTTATATTTTCACATATTGATTTTTATATTCAGAAGAAAAACATTTGAACATGAAAGACATTGATGTATATATACAGCCAACTCATTTTTTTCTTGAGTGGGCTGAAATAACTAATGCCTACTTTGAAAATGTTAGATCTACACACAAAAGCGTGTTGGGAAACTTGACAGCTGTCTGTTCCTTGGCCACAACTCCAGTTCTCTCCCCTCCTCAAAAGAAGGCTTTCTCTGCAACTACAGCAACTGGCAACTGTTGGGGTTAAGTTCTTTGAAGGGCTGCAAGTGGTTGGATGTGATTCTCTTCCTTTGTTTTTAATGAATTACAATCCCTAGGCATTTTCAAGAAGTTGTTTTCTCTGAATACCCACCTTATCATTACATTTCCTCAGGAAAGTGTTAAACTGAGTATATTATTTCTTCCAGAAAAGCATTGCAGTTGTGTAGCTTATTTCTTTATCCACAGCTAGGCTGTGGGTTCCATCACATGATGGTCATCTGGTATACTCTTTCTGTTCTCCTTCCTTAAAACACATTTTCTAAGTGCAAAACAACAAAACACTTTAAGAACCAATTTAATCTTCCTTGACTTTCTTTGATAGTGATTTTATTATTGCCTCTTAATACATTAACTATTCATTTAAAAAGAAAAAGTAAGTCATTATCAAGTTTAACATCTCATATCTGGTTTTCTCCTGAATCTCTAACTTCCTTTTAACTCTCATAGTCATTGGTGATTAAAGCATTATTATATTCTTGTTCAAAAATACTACTCTGATAGTAACTGCTGAATTCATTTATTGCAAAGTAGTATTTCCCAGATAATGTCTCTGTTCCATCTCCTGAGAAGTGCTTTCTATGGAGAGCAGATAACAAAGAGATAGCCAGTTGTATTCTCACAAGAACATCTACATTAGGAAAGCCATCCAAAAAACAAAAGCCATTCCAAGCTGTAGAGATTCAGCTATTGGTGCTATGGTTTTCAGATGTGGAAAATCTATTGAAAAGTCTGATAAAGTTGCACCAATCAATATTTAGTTCAGATAATTAATATTTTTAGAGCCTTGACCGTATGACTTCTTTATAATCAACTCTTTGTGCCTGAAAATCCTGAATTTGAATTCCAGCCCCAATATAGTTGTAATTTTGAGTAAGTTACATAAATTCTAAATGTAGAAAATGAGGATTATAATAATGGCTGCATGGGGAGTTGTTGGGTTGAATCAATGAGATGATGCATATCAGAGCTCTATAAACAGTCTAGCATCACAAGAAAATGTATTCTTTCCTCTATATCTTTGCGAGTCCTAACACTCTCATACTCAGGTTTGGGTGGCACAGCATCAAAGGGATAAAGACTGACAAAGGGAATTATATTTCCTAATAGGTGTTCCCTAGATTAATAAAATAAAATATGAGGAAAAATATTTTATAAATACAATATGCTAGGCAAATATACATTTTATGTGATGTTACAAAAAGTAAATAAAAATTTTCTTGACATTTTCCAGTTCATACACATCTAAATGGTTACTTTTATATGAGTATTATCTTACAGTATTATAGCAATCTTTTAGAAGTTAAAAGAACACTAGATCAACAGCAACATGTGACTTTTTCATTAAATAAGGCTTTGGTTTGTTTTTGTTGGCATTGGCTAGTCCCCTATCCCATTTACTCTATTTGTCCTGCTTTTAAGGTTTATGATGAAAGTCAGAATTCTTATCCTTGTTCCTCTGTAGATAAGGTGTTTTATTTGGTTTCCTTCCAGATTTTCTTTGTCTTTGGTTTTATGTAGCTTGAATATGACATGCCTAGGAGTATGTGTGGAGGTGTGTGTTTTTATCTATTACTTTTGTTTTCTTGTTATTTTATCTCTTTTTTTTGGGGGGGGGGGGTGTTGTCCAAACATCTTGACTCTCTCATTTGGTGTCTGTCATTACTTCTAGAAAGTTCTGTTTCTTCAAATATTTCTTTTGTCCCCTTCTCTCTTCTCCTGTGGTATTCCAATTATAAATATGCTACACATTTTGGTATCTCCTCACAGGGGTTTTTTTTTTCTCTCTCTTCACATTTGAGTTTGGGAAATTACTATTGACCTAGTTTCAAGTTCACTGATTCTTTCATTGGTTCTGTTGAGTCATCTAATGAGCCCACCAAAGGCATGCTTTATTTTTGTTACTGTGGTTTTCATTTCTAACTTTTCCTCTTGATTGTATTTGCATAGTTTCCATGTTTCTGACGATCTTGCCTTTTGGCATTGCATATTTTCTATTTTTTGCATGAGAACCCTTATCAGACTAATCCAAGTTATTTTAATTTTCTTATCTGGTCATTTCAACAGCTGTGTCATACCTGAGTCGGGTTCTTATGCGTGCTTTGTCTCTTCAGACTGTATTTTTTTTCTTGCTTTTGGCATCCGTTCTATCATTTTGGTGAAAGTAGTGGTAGAGCAGGCAGATAGCTAGATATGAGCAGAGAAAGGGGGCACAGACCAAATGGCAGAAACTGGGTAGAAAGGAGGGGCACAGGCCAAATGCAGGAAACCATTCATCATGTAAGCACCAGGAGTTGCTGGGCAGAGAAAGAAAAAGCAGGAACCTCTAGGCTGATAAGTGGTCACACCTTTGGGGGTTAAAATCAGTCCAGAGGCAAACAAAGAAAGGTGGGAAAAGGGAGGAATCTCCAGTGTTCCAATGTAACCTTTTGCTCATTATGCCCTTATTACAATACGGTTAGCCTTGCAGCTTAGAAGTACCCATCATGCATGGACACCGTGACACTTCCAATCCAGACTAACTAAGGACAAAAATCCCTCCCTTTGGAAAGGTGGAGTTGGGATGAAAATCAGGGAACACAACCCCAGACCCTTTCCTCCCTAATGAGTACCACCCTATGTAACCAACTTGCTAAAGAAACTCAGGGCAGTCGCTCACCTGAGCCTGCCCGCTCTCCCCTTAAGAGTTTACTATCCATCCCTTAATAAATCCTCACTTTACTTTTTTAACCTCCGTGTCTTGTCTCTGAATTCTCTCTGGGATGGGACAAGAACCTGGAAGACCGGTTACATCCACCGCCAACAGCAGTACCTGCTGTAGACGGTTAACTATACTGAGGTAAATATGCCTATAGTGAGAGGATCTGGAGTGGGGCTGTGTTTAGTGATTGCTGCAGTTGCAGGTACCAGAGGTTTCAAATTCCTCTATGTCCTTTTTGTCTCCTCTTTTGGCTTGGGGAGGACCTTTTGGACTGTTGCTCAGAGAATCTGTATCTTGAAGCTCTTTAGGCTAAGACCCACTGATATAAGGCCTAAGGCTTCCTGGTGTGGTGGTAGGGTGTAGTGGAGGAAAGGTACTCATAAACTTGCCAGTAAGTTTCAGTCTTTTAATAGGCCTGTGTCTTGGGGGTGTTTCACACTGTTAGCAGATAGAGGGGCCCCTAGGCTAGGAGGCCCAACAAAGTGTGGGTCCTTGCTGCCAGCTATTAACAAATTCATGCAGCAGGGGCAGAGGGACAAGGTGAACAGCTGCTTTACTACTCAGAAGAGGAAAAGGAAAGAAAGTGCTCGAGTGAGGATAAAGTGCTCAAGCAGGGAACTGTCACCAAGATGGCCAGTGGAGACAGCTCTAGCTGCGGCTCGGGCCATGTGGACGTTTATGGGAGGCTTCTGCCATCGTGTCCTCACTCTGGGTGTGCTGAAGCCAATTGCCTTTCTTTTCTGTTTTTGTACATGGGCTTTTCCAGTTGCTGTTATGGCAATTGTCAAAGGTCATGGCACTGGTGAATGTGTCACTTAGCATGCTAATCCACTATAATGACTGTATAATGAGGCTCAAGTTCCACTGGATGTCAAATCCTCCACTGTCTTGAGCTTCACAGGTTCTAACCAGGTCTTGTTTCTTTTCTTTGCCTCCTGAGACTTAGATAAGAGTAACTGGTTTCTATTCGAGGGAAGAGCAAGGGTATAACCCTGGGGGCAACAGCCTTGGTAACCTGGATGCTGCCTCAAGGCAGCACTATTGTTTCTTGATTGTTCTTCCCTTGTTTCTGCATTCCCTCCCTGCCCTGATTAGCAACTGTTTGAATCTGCTCTTTGGAACTCAGGGAAGGTCAAGGAGACTTAAGGAAACCTATTTCCTTCATGCAAGAAATGGGGCACACCTGGATGCTGCCTCAAGGCAGCACTATTGTTTCTTGATTGTTCCTCCCTTGTTTCTGCATTCCCTCCCTTCCCTCATTAGCAACTGTTTGAATCTGCTCTTTGAAACTCAGGGAAGGTCAATGAATGAAACCTATTTCCTAAATGCAAGAAGTGGGGCACATGGAAAGATTTGTACTAGGGAGGACCCCACAGGGTCCTGCTTGGTATCAACACTTCACAAGCGTTTCCGTCCCTCATCCAGGAGTGTATATCTATTTTTTCCTTTCTAATTATTTACTCCCTTCCCTGGATAGTGGTCCCAGTCTATGACATTGAATCCCTGCCTCCTGGCAACTAGGTTTTTGTCCCCCCACCCCTCCCCATCCCTTAGGTATGACAAGAAGACTGGAGGAGCCCAGAGAGGAAAATGTTCCAACATTGCCAGTGGGAAGCCTTTCTCTCTGGAGAGTACGTCTTTGTTGTGGAGAAAAATCTGGGAGAATCTTGGCTACTCTTCCTCCCGCCTCACTCCACCCTCTGCCAAGTCTTTGAGGGCATTTTTCTTGGATCTTCATTCTGAGAACCTCATGGAGTTCCCAAAGAGAAAGTCCATGAAAACATGGAGACCCTTGTGATTTCAACCCCCAGGAGTTTCTCACTCTTACTGGTTCCTGCTCAGCCTCCAGCAGCAATCCATTCAAATTACTAGTGAAGTAGTCCTACTATGGCTTCCAGTGGCTTCTGCTCCATCTAAGCAGATCTCAGGTACTGTATTTCTCTGGACATGCCCACCTCTTTAGATTTTTGTTGTTGCAGTTTTCCTTGTGAACTGAATACTTTAAAAGCACACCTCTCCAAAAAATAATAGATTTTCATTGCGCCTAGTTTTTATTTGTTGCAACCCTATTCTGTTCACAGTACCTAATTCCCCATGTTATAAGATTTCACATGTAAAGATAGTACGAAGTAAATTGCCTTTAATGACAGAATTGTCACCTGTAATTCAATTATTTAAGTGACTCTAAAGCTTTACTTTTGGAATATACAAACCACTAACAGATCACTGAACAATGAGCAACTCTTGATTTGTTTTCTTTTTCTGTACTAACTTACCTTATTCACATCATTCAATATTAAAAGAAAAAAAAAGATGCCAACCAATTCCTGTTACTTCTGTATCTTTCAGTTACTAAAACTGAAGTGATGTATTCTATTGTTTCCTATTGAGATGAGTGATGAATACAAAATTGGTTTTGAAACTGATGTCTGGCCAACACAATCATTGGAAATGCAAAGGCATTAATATGATACATGGCAGTGCTGCAAGCTCATCTAAAATAGCATATTCCAGAAGACAAGGGTTAAAGAAGAAGAAGAACCATTCTATGTGGACTCTGTCATCATAATTCATCATGTTGTCCTGGACAATTAAAGGACATTTCTGTTATCCTTTGCTTCTTGCATTAAGATCCCAGTCAACTAGTCTTTTTCCCTGTAGCACTTTCTGATAAATATTCCCCAACAGTTTCAATTTACTTCTCTCCACTAAGCCAGGCAAGTATATCCAATCCAGAAAACTTGAGAAGTTGAAAAGATGGCAAATGAAACAGTCCTTGGGTGATACTTCTATGTGCAGAACGATTAGGAATTAATTCTACTTTCTGTGTTTTAGTAATGATTGGAGTTGAGGGATGGAGTGAATTAAGAATAATTAGCAGAGAAGTAAATTGGTGATTCACATCATCTCCACCTGAGCAAGAGATTTAAGTTGACTAAAAATACTTAGTGATTCCTGAGTGCCTCTTAGAAATAGTCCCACTATACCACTAAAAAACTTTCAGAATGTCTCTAGCTTTCCAGTTTGATAATTGCCAATCATATCTTCCTTTTGCTTTTTTTTGTTGGGTAAATAGAGCATGTTCATTATGTTTGTATTGCTTTCTGGCTTTTAGTGGTCTTCCCATTTGAGCCAAGGAATTATCTTTTTAGAAAACCAAGAGATAACAGAAACATATCATTTCAGATATACATAAAAATTGTAAAGTAATTGTATATGTGAAGAAAATATTCTTGATTTTGACTCATCCAGTTTGTCCATGAGTATTCGCAGAAAGCCCCCATCTGATAAACCCACCAATATTAAAAGATATGTAGTATCACACTAAGGAAAGTCTAACAATTATCTATGAACTTAAGTTAGGGAAACAGAACATTTAGATAATTCTGATGTTAAATATGGCCATTTTTTAGATTACAAATTAAGGTGCAAGCTTACATATTAGACTTCAATATTAAGATTCTTACATAAAATAAATACTTAGATCAAATTTTACTTTAGGGAACTACACCCTTCATGTCTATTAACCATCTGTAATAATTTCCTCTTAAAATAACTGCCTTCTCTCTGAAACCCAAAAGCACTCCAAACTTTTTCCTTTATAATGATGTCCACAGACTAAGTTTGTGAAAATAAATTTCATTAGTTAATTAGCCTACTATATGCAAGGTGGTTAACATACTTTAGTTCATTTAAGCTTCAGCATCCATTAGCTTACTGATGAAGAAAGTGAGAAACAGAAATATTTCATAGCTTGAAACAGGCCCACATCTAGTGAGCAGCTTATCTGAGATTGGAAATTGAGTTATTAAGCCACATCATGATACCCTTATGCAACCTGCCTCAGCTATTCTGTTTCACGGATGGATACTCAGGATATGGAAAGTCATAAACCAAGAAGGAAATAGATAGATTTTTAATATACAGTTTCTATGTAGTTTCTTACTCCATATAAAGAGTTATAAGAAATTCAGTTTGGAAGTACCACTGGATTTCTTGTGTGGTGAAAGTAGTAAGTTTTGTGTTGGTAGGAAGTTGTGTGTTCATTTCAAAATATACAAACAAACCAAAAGTGTGTTTGGTCTTAATTGAGTGGTGCTGCCATTGAGAAACCCATAATCCTGGCAAAATTTTTCTAGAAGCCTCATGGTAGAAATGACCAAAGCAAATGAATTATTTCTTTCGTTACAGGAATGTACGGTATCAAGGATCCACTTTCACCCTGAGATTTTAAAGTAAGCATATAGATAGCATTAAGATATGAATAAACATGAGTGATAGATTGAGTTGTCTACCAGCCAGCCTCAAGCAGAAAAACCAACTGACTTGAACAAAGGATCTCAGCAGAGGGAGATTTATGTTATTCAGTCGAATTACATTCCTTTATACACTTCTGCAGATGGGTTTCAGGAAAAGGAGTCATCTATCCGATTTAAATAGACTGCGTGCTAGTACTATAGATATACCATTAATTCATTGTCGGGAGTTGCTGTAGGCACAGAACTGGCTTTGTTCTCTGACAAGTCTCCCCCAGTTTAAATAGGACTGCCATTTACCAGAGTGTCAAAATAAGTAAGGCCCATATAACACTATAATCAAATTGCAGTGGCATTACGTATTTTAGCCTCAGTGTTGAAAATGGTCAAGTCAGCGGAGACTTAACAATCTGCAGAACTCCGCTGACCCCTGGGAGCCACATGTAATTTATCAGGTAGTTACTGTCCTCTTTGTGTCAGTAATAATGCCGGTATCTTTAATTTGTGCTGCATATTGTAGTTATGATGCTGATACTCTTCTATAAACTCTCTTCTTTAATTTTTTATAAGTGTGTGGAACTTCAATTTAGGGATAATAAAATTGCACTGGAGAGGTTGAATGGGTCTCTCAAGTTTATACAACCAGAAAGTGATAAACCTAGAATTCAAATACAGACATCCTGATTCCCATGTCAATATTCTTTCTGTGGCACTGTGTCAGGTATTCCGGAATGGAGTTAGGATAAATGAAGTATATTATGGAGTACGGAGTATATTAAAACCTAAGTAGGAGTAAGGTGTGCATATAAACAACTGTAATAGGAAAAATGACTGTAGGCATTGAGTATTGCTACTTTCTTGAAGCATATCTAGTGTCTCTGTTATTCATCAAATCGTGGAAGACAGGGATAGAGCTGCTTTAAAATAACCCATGGGCAAACTTCCCTCGATAGCTTGGAATAATTAGAAACCAGGCCTTAATTCTGAATACAAATAGAGATGTTGTTTTCAAGCCCATGTTACTAAATATATACTAAGTTGCATACAGTTAGGCCACACAATCTATGTGAAAGCATTCTAGATCTCTTTCACACATACAGGGTCTGAGAGGAGTTGGAACATATTTAGCTAACGTGCTCAGGCATTTATGCTACTAATTTGCAATGCTTCTAATGTTACGACCAAAAACAAACAAATAAAAAATTTAAAAACCTTAAACAGTTCTGTGTTAGACAAGATCCAGAGTTTACGTGAAATGTTTTCAAAGAGTATGAGATTCTGATGTCCATAAAGTGCACATTTCCTAAAATTAGATGAATCAGACGCTTTATTTTTTAAACCATTAATGATTCAATATCTGCATTTCCAATTCACTTGGCAGCACACAGTCTTCACTCCACTTTCCCATTACAGGGAAACTATCTGTCAACATTTAATGCCACACAGACACCTCTCCACCTGCAATTTCAGTCTCAAATGACTCCACACTAATGAGGAAGTATCACCATTTGAATGCAAAACCACTCGTAGGATGCACGGTGACCAGAATGATGAAACAATTCTTTTGTAGATAATCAGTAGATTGGATAGAAGAAAATACTTGTTCTGCCCAGTTAAGCCATAATCTCAAAAGTAACCAGACGCTTAACAGTGTATTCCAGTACCTAATAAAAACATATAGCCTGGTTAGAATTTCATGGGAATGACTTCATTTCAAAACGAAGCAACTGGAACAAGTTGTAAAATAGGTTCATCAGAGGGCAGACACAATTCAGTTTTTTTTTTTCCCCACAGCATACTTCTATGTAGGTCATTGCATAACATCATAAACAACTTAGATATTCTTTTTGGATCAACAAAACATAATTAAGTAAAGTATATTAAATAAAACATTAACATTATTTCAAATAAGTATATCTCTCAAAGAACTGAAAGAGAATTGTAGAATTTTGATTATTAGGAAGAAGCTGGATATGCACACCCCATTCTTTTTTATTTTAACTGACCTCTATCATCCCTTTAATTCTTCTGCTTATGCCTAAAGTCAGATCCAAACAATGTGCCTAGATGTTATATAATTTTGACTTTGACAAGTATGTATCAAACATTTTTATATGTCTAAAACTGTGCCGGGTACTTGAGAAATTTTTTAAATGTAGAATTTTTTCTAGGCCCTCGGATGCTCAAAATATTACTATAGGAAGACATATGCCCATATCACATAATACAAGGCAAAAATGTGGTCACATTTCAAATTTGTGAGAGAAAGAGAAAGTGCAATGAAAATTACTCAGGAGGATGATGAGATGGCGAACACTGAAATTCAGTTTTATTCCTAAATTGACTTCTCCTTACGATTTTCCTATTTCTTATGCAAACTCTCTTTGCTTTGCTACCCATATTATGCATGTATTCAAGGAAAGGAAATGATTTCAAGTCTTTCTCTAAGGTATAAAAATATAACAGATTGGCTTGTGTACACACCACACACACACACACATCATCCTACTATCATATGTATGACTGGGTGATCATTTCTATAGCATATTAAATCTAGAAAAATCAATGCCTCTGTTTACCAAAAGTAATCACAAGTTTATTTAGAATTGTGTGTGTGAGAGAGATTATTTTTAATTATAATGAAATATAGACTGAAAATTACTTTATTTCATGGTATCTCTGAATACACACACAAATATACCATTGTGTATATATATATAAGTCTAATTTATATGTAGACATATATATCCACATATATCCATATCCTATATTTCTATGTATATGTGTGGGTATATCACTTTATGCTGAGAGACTAGTTCTTCACTTAACCTGAGAGACCAAAACATTATCTATAAGCCTCAATAAACTTAAACCAAAAAGCATAAAACTAGTAGTAAATTAATGATGGGCAAAAATCATGGGTAATCTTTTATAAATACTAGTTTTTCAATTAACACAACAACTGAAAACTATCCATACCATCCTCCATAACATCTTCACTGAAAAGAACCTCTGAAATAAAAAGAAATCTCTCTTTTTGTTCTCTGGTGTAAGCCACCCTTTGGAAGCGAATTAAGTAAACATGAGCCTTGTGCATTTGATAAATATGTATGTCTTACTTCTCCTTTTCCACTGCTTTTCATCCAGCTGCAGCTGGGAACCAAGCAATAAATACTATTTATTTATTTTAATAGTATGCTTAGTGGAAGTATTACCAATATTTCCTAAGCTTAAAAACATCCCAAATGCATTTTACTGTTAGGCTCAGCATTTTCATAGTAATTTACAACTTAAAAAAGGGTAAGCTCTATTACTCTATGTCAAACCAACAACTGGGTAAGTGCAGAATGTTACCCTATGAAGTATGACCAAATTTATTGCTGTAGTCATTAGTACATATTGATTCTGTTTATAACAACCCAAAGGGAATAGTAAACCTATTATGCTGGTGCTCGGTCTCTTTTTCTGAGGAGCTAGGCTTGGCACTGCCAAGTTTCAAGTAATGTCCAATTAGAGCAATCAATGCAGCTCCTTTTCCTTGGGTTATTTTTAATACGACTAGTCAGTGACATGAACTTCAAGATGGTGTATCTCACAATCAAATCTGAGCAAAGTTACTGCTCTTGTGCAAAGGTAACTTCATTCAATTGCCTTTCGAAGTCAGACTTTCTCTATGTGAAAACATTTGTTTATTTCTTTTGTCTTTGGTAAGAAATGGCATTCAAATTTACTGAACTGCCATGCACTAGGTAGTTTCTTGGAGGCTCTTTTATTTCTACATCCTAGGTTTCAACATTTTACATTCATGTTAATTGGGATGGGTTCCCATTAAACCCTGATAAACATATTTGGTAGTCAATATTCAGAATTCAGGTTTTCTCTTTATAGTAGGAAATCATTGTACACCTGAAATGTATATAATTTTTTTCATTAGTTATACCTTAACAATACCTTAAAAAATCCAAAACAAACAGAAAAGAGAACAAACGGCTGTGATCTCTGCTGTGAGAAAGCAGTTTTCCCCTAATTCAAGGTGTTAGGGGCTGAACTGTATCCTCTCAAAATTCATATGTTGAAGTCACAACTTCTAGTAATTCCTAATGTAGCTGTATTTGGAGATGTGGTCTTTAAAGCAGTAATCAGGTTGAAATGAAGACTTTGGGGTGGGACCATATCCCAATATATCTGGGTTGACAACAGGGGCACTGTGTGTGCACATAGGGATGACCATGTTAAGAGGCAGAAAGAGGTCAGTCACCTGGAAGTCAAGGACAGAGGCTTCAGAGGAAACCAAGCTTGTTGGCACTTTCATCTATCTTGGACTTCAACCTCCAGAACTGTGAGAAAATAGATTTCTGTAGATTAAGCCCCCATAAAAAGAAATCAAATTGTAGGCCTTTGAAGAAAGGACAGCTATTGCTACCACTTCCATAGCAAGAAAGCCTTTTTCCTACCCATCTTGTTTGTTCTTCCCTAAAGGAGAATAATTTTCTGATTGGTAAGATTAAAGAACACTGATCCACCTTTACGAGTGGGCAAGTTCACAGAGCTAGATTTGCTTGATTGCACCGAAATATGAACTTTACTCTTTGACTTTGATTTATCATGTGGCCAGTGAGAAGATAAAGGATCTTAACATTTGGATTTGAGCTTAAGGGGATGCACAGTCTCTCATTTTTCCTTTGGGCTGTAGCATGTGCATCAAATCCAGCTTCACAGAGCTCTGCTCTGAAGTAATTAAGCACACTCCTGCCTTCTAACTAGTATCATTTCTTGTGTATAATGAGCCAACGAGTCACTTGACACATGAGTGACTAGACCAAGTCAGAATGTCATCATTTTGGAGTCCCTCATCATAAAATTCATTATACATCATATAATTAAAATCTAACCTATACTCCCCAAAATGAAACAAAACCCAAAATCCCCAATTGAGATAACAATTTGAAAGTAAGTAATGTTTTATCTTTAATGCAGAGGCATGACAATGTTTTGAATCACTATCAATTAGGATAACCAGGGCCAGGCAAACTACATCCTGCAGGACAAATCCTGCCGTGTTTTGTAAATAAAGTTTTCTTTGAACACATACATGCTCACCATTTTCTACAATGTATGGCTGCTTTGCATTACAAAGGTGCAGTTGAGCAGTTAAGACAGAGATCATGTATTCTACAAAGCCGAAAAATTTACCATCTGGCCCTGATCAGTAAGTTTACTGACCCCTGACTCTGTCAGACTTTATATAATGATACATATCAAATTCCTAGGACAGTCCATAATATACAGTAGGTCACTACACATAGGAGCCACTAAAGTTTAGTGGACTAAATTATGAATCTAATATAAATATTTCATGTAAATTTTATAGATGGGAAGAACTCTGCCTTAGAGATGGAGACCTAAATCAATCTTCTCTCTTTCCTCCCTCTCTTCCTTCCTTCTTTTCTTTTTGCTCTTCTCCTAGGTATAAAGGGAGAAAATATACTAGCAGTGACTACCCTCCTTGAGACTTGGAGAAATGACCACCACCAAAGGCAGAGACTACCCCCTCAGGCATATCAGAACACAGATCTTACTAGGTACACCTCCGGGAGCTGGTCTAGGCTGAGTCCCCACACATTGTTATGTAATACTGAGTACCTGTTTGTTCTTACAGGTTCTAGGTTTTTGCTATGAGCTTTTTCTTTGTTGTAAACATCTTTGCCCTACGCATTTTTGCCACAGAACTAACTGGCCTTAAAGCAATTTTTCTGTGGAAGATAAAATAACTGGTTGACAATTTTTGGTTTGATAGTTTGCTTGCAATGAGTTTAGCATTTTTTCCAGTTAGAAATTATAAATGGCTTTACTGAGCTGACAGATGACGATGAATTGCCTCAAGAGTTGGTTTCTTATTTTGAAACATACTACATTGGAGGTTAAATAGGCTGAAGGCCTGAAAGGCACAGAGTTGAACCCATATCTCCCATAGAACTTTGGAACATCTATCAATGAACATGTGACCCTGTGCCAAAAACAAACAACAGTGTAGAGGGTTTCACAACACAATACAAAGCTCAGTTACAGATATGCATCCAAATGTTTGGAAAAATGATACCTCTATTAATGATGAAAGAAATTTTAGTGAAACAGAAAAAAGTGTGATGCCAAATGATGAGAGAAACAAATAAACTGTATATATATATAAATATATATGTATGTATGTGTGTGTGTGTGTGTGTGTGTGTGTATATATATATAAATAAAATACTGTTGCCAGTGAATAGGTTCTTGTCTCCGGCAGGAAAGAATTCAAGAGAGAGGCACAGTAAAGTGAAAGTAAGTTTACTTAGGGAGATACACACTCCATAGACAGAGTGTGGGCCATCTCAGAAGGCAAGAGAGGTGGCCCCAAAGTGCAGGGTTGTTGGTTTTTATGGGTTGGGTAATTTCATATGCTAATAAGTGGGAGGATTATTCCAACTGTTTTGGGGAAGGAGCAAGGATTTCCAGAAACTGGGCCACAGTCCAATTTTTGGCTTTTTATGGTCATCCTGAGAACTGTCATGGCACCTGTGGTGGGTCATTTAGCATGCTAATGTATTACAACAAGCCTATAATAAGGCTCAAGGTCTATTGGAAGTTGACTTTTCTGCCATCTTGGGCCAAGTTGGCTCTAACCAGTTTATGTCCAGTCCTCAATTGCTTTGTCATTCTTTTAATGGTTGTGCCCTGCTCCCTTCCCTCCTGTCTCAATATTATGAAGGAAATACTTGGAAGACAAATGCTTAGGTATGACCCACAAAATAAAATCAGCTGTTTGTGCAGTATTGCCATGAATCTACACACATTTTAAATGCCTTCAAATATTCTGTATTTCATAATAAAAGTCTTTAATTTTGTTATTCCTTTTTCATGTTTCATTATGTTCTTTTTAATGTTCCTTATTTATTTTTCATTATTTTATCTTATATAGCAAAGTTGCCTTATAGCCAATCAGTTACACAGTGAAAATGTTAGGGGCAAAACTGTTTGTGGCAAAGATGCTTACCATGAAAATATCAGACACGACTCTTACATTCCTCCTCTTATCACTCCAGTCACTCTACCATTTCTGCAATAAAATGCCTCAACAAATGCTTAAGTAGGAGTCACTGTCACTATCATTTTCAAAAACTCATGAGACAGCTAATTTGTGAACTTAAATGCTGCAGAGGTGGTCACAGTGAACTGCAACTTTGGATCATATTTGACTATCATCCCATGTTACACAGCCTTAGTATTTTTCATAAAAGAAGTACTAAAAGATAAAGAGAGCTATGAGGAAATGAATGGGGTTGGAGGTAGAAAGAATAAGATTAGCAAGAATGCTATAGCTATACTTTTTTTTAATACTGTCTGCAAACATAGAAGAAATAATTGCTTCTTCCCAAGATGCTGCATCAATTTTTCTATTTCTCAAAATAAATTAGGTCATAAACAATTTGTCTTTGGTGCATCATTAGTATGTTTATTTCCTACATGGTTATATTAAGTTATTGAATCATTCAGTTTTGAATAAATCCATTATGTCAGTTTTCATTACAGTAGTGTATATGCATAACAAATTTAACTAAAAATTAAACTAAAGAATCCAAAGAGATACAAACAGACGTGAGGCCAAGTAATAGCCCAACAGAGCTGACTAGAAATTCCACCAGAAGCATTTCCAGAGTGAAAGAGCAGGGAAGTTGTTAATCACAAACTCAATAAATTCACCATCAAATTTTACATATTTAAACAGATTCTTTCCCTCCTTATTTAGTCTTTAATTTTTACAATAAATCAAAAAATTTCAAAGTGTAAACATTGCCTCTAGAATAACCTTATTTATTATAAAGTGCTATAAGTGGTACTAATTGGTTCAACAACTTCTAAACAACAAGGAAAAATACCAATTCTTAAGTTTTCAAAGTCATGGGAGAAGTGTTTAAATGCTACTTTTAACAGCTCTTTGAAAATTGATGCATGAATATTATAATTTAAAGCATTCTCTACTGCTCAATTCAAACAAGCCTCTGTGACCATGTTTATCATTTAAATCACAAAAGGCATGTACCATTTACATTGCTTTGAATTTACTTATAGGCTTCCAAAGGGATGGGGGAGGAAGAGGAGGGCAGGAAGAAAAGGAATTATTTAATTGATTATGAATAGCTTTCATTAATACTGAAAATGTTGAAATTCAGAGTCAACTCATTCCCACTGTGTATTTCAACAGCATGCTGCTTTTGGTAAATATATTTTCAAAAGAAAACAAGTACAGCAAAAATAAGTGAGCATTAAAAAAAAACAACTATATTCCATCTGATTCTTTTCCCAGTTGTTTCTCCATTATACAGGGAAATAAGCAATGTTGTTCACTCTCTGATTCTAGAAAGATTAGGTCATTAGCCACTGCAGTCGCTGACCTACAGTGCACCCTGAAAGGAATTCAGGGCAAAGAGCAGGATGAGGCACACTTTGCTCTGGGAAAACAGGCAAACTAGATCCTTAGATAGGTATAGTTCAGAAGTTTTTTATAAACATGGATTCTTGCAACTTCTCATACTTAGAAAAGCACTATAATCATTAACTGAGATATCTGTTCCTCATGACCAGCAGCAACCTTCTATTGAGGGATATGCTGACTTGCAAGTACTCCTCAACCAAAGTCATGTTATTCTGGCCTTTTGTCCTGTCTCTTTGGAGCAGTTCCTCAGAGTTATCTGAGAGGCTGTCTCTGGGCTATAGTTCTCAGTAAGTCCCCAAATTAAACCAAATTCACAGCTCTGACTTTGTGTGTTTTTTGTGTCAGTTGACAATACATTTGCTATATATTATAAATGGAAAAAGAGAAATAAAATAATATTTATTAGTATTATATTGCTCATGACACTTCTTTTCAAATGAAATACAAATTTTACAAATAAGGTTTGATGTGAAAAGTGTAAAAAGTTCTCAAATGCAGTTTTTTTCAGAAGACACTTCTTTGAGCCTCTTAAACATATCTTATTTATCTGTTAGTTCAATAAAGCATCCTTCAGGACTCTTGCATACCATTTACACCATTTCAATCTATGTTTAAATATGTTGATTTTGCTCCTTAAGAGGACACCACTATACAGTGAAAATCGTACCACATATCAGAAATCCACAGTTCTCCTGTCATCCCATTTCCAGATGCTCCAAATCTCTAGCTCTTACAGCACTATCAAAGTTGACATGCCATACTGAGCCAGAGAAAGCCTGTATCAGGTTAGCCCATTTAAATTCTTCTTCTTTTGGAATCAAATAGATTTCTGTTAATCTTACATATACAAACATATGTATATTCCTCTATTCAGAATACATAAGATCTATATTCTACAAGAGCAAAGCTATCAGTTTCTTCTCAGCTGTCCAATGCCAAAACAGACCTCTTTCTTCCTAATCTGTTCCTGCTCAATTCTACAGCTAATTGTGATGAATAATTACCCTTGAAGTGTTATTCTTTACTGTATTCTCTCTGGGATAACTGATAGGTAGCAGGTATAATGTAAATGGCTACCAGATGTAAATTCTTCAGCTATTATATAATATGATTGAAAGGATACCATTATTAATTTAACATATACTAGAGCACAAAACAGAGTGGGAAGATATGAGGTGTTTATTGATTGACAAAACCTAAAAATCCCTCAGGTAATCTAAGTTGATTGAGGAAAACCAGCAAATGAACAAAGAAAATGAAAAAATGCTAAATATTGCTAATTATCAAAGAAATGCAAATTGAAACTACAATGAAGTATCAACTCACACCAGTCAGAATGGCCATCATTCAAAAGTCCACAAACAATAAATGCTGGAGAGGGTGTGGAGAAAAGGGAACCCTCCTATACTGTTGGTGGGAATGTAGTTTTGTGCAGGCATTATGGAAAACAGTGCAGATTTTCCTCAAAAAACAAAAAATAGTTTTACGACCATATGACCATATGACCCAGCAATCCCACTCTTGGGCATATATCCGGAGAAAATTCTAATTCAAAAAGATGAATGCACCCCAAAGTCCATAGCAGCACTATATACAATAGCCAATACATGGAAACAACCTAAATGTCCATCGACAGGACTGGATAAAGAAGTTGTGGTAAATTTATACAATAGAATACTACTCAGCCATAAAAAGAATAATACAATGCCATTTGCAGCAACATGGATGGACGTGGAGATCATCATTCTAAGCCAGAAAGAGAAAGAAAAATACCATATGATATCATTCATATGTGGAATCTAAAAAAGGGGGGGGGGGGAAGACACTAATGAACTCATCTACAAAACAGAAACAGACTCGCAGAAATAGTAAACAATCTTACGGTTCCCAGAGGGAAAGGGGGTAGAGGAAGGGATAAATTTGGGAGTTTCAGATTTGCAAATATTAACTACTATATCTAAAAACAGATAAAAAACAAATTTCTTCTGTATAGTACAGGAAATTACATTCAATATCTTATAATACCCTTTAAGGAAAAAGAACATGAAAAATAAATAAATAAATAAATAAATAAATAAATAAATAAAGCCCCCAAAGTTCCTGAAATGCATGAGAGGAACCACAGGGGTTTGTTAGACTCTGCCTTCAACTTCCAAACACACTTTTCATGACTCCCAAACCTGTCACTTGGCAGTTTTAACTGACTCCACACCCTAATCTACAGAGAATGCAAAAGGCTACCAAGACCTTGAGTCTATCAGAATCATAGTGAAAACATTTCTTAGTTCTTGGACGTATATAAACGCTTGATGGATGACATATAGTTAATGCTAGAGAAAAGTGAACTTATGCTCACAAGAGGTATAATAGTATAGCCCGAAGGAGGCAATTGAAAGAGAGAAATCTGAGTTCTCATTTTATCTTGAAAGTTTATAAATAATTTTTCTACTTTGTTCTATTTAACAAGTGTTCTCAAATTTGATATATTTTAACCACTGACTATTGAGCAAAATTAATGGTTTGGGAAGTGTTATCAAATACCCCTGACACTTCAAATAAGCTCATCTGCACTGCTCTATATACTTAAGAGCTGAAAACTCCCAGTTTCAATAGCACAACTGTATAGCATCCTGATAGGTGAATTATAGAGTAGAGTCTTTCACCAGCTATTACAGACCATCAGTTTGTGTCTCTTAA
The DNA here is from genome assembly GCF_036321535.1 of Camelus dromedarius. Classification (NCBI taxonomy): domain Eukaryota; kingdom Metazoa; phylum Chordata; class Mammalia; order Artiodactyla; family Camelidae; genus Camelus; species Camelus dromedarius. Next base: position 67,960,361 of record NC_087436.1, read on the forward strand.
AATTAATATGTTGACACCAGTGCCCAATGTGAAGGTATTTCAAGGTGGGGCCTTTGCAAGGTGACTAGCTCATCAGGGTGGCACCATCATGAATAGGATTAATCCTTTCATAAGAGACCCTAAAGAGTCCCCCTACCCCTGCTGTCATGTGAGGTTACAGTGAAAGACAGCTGTCTGTGAATCAGGAAGCAGACTCACCAGACACCAAATCTGCAGGCACCTTGATCTTGGACTTCCCAGCTTCTAAAACTGCGAGAAATAAATTTCTGTCCTTTATAAGCCTCTCAGTCTATCAGTTGTTTGGGTATTCTATAGCCCAAACAACTAAGATACCTGCTCTTATGGATCCCTACTTTGCATCATTCAAAATATTTATTTTTTCTGCTTGAATTTCTATCCCCCAGAAAATCTATAACCTCAATGACCAAGGAGCTTCAATGAATTACTTTTTTTTTTTCAATTTGGTCTTTTAATCACACAGCAAATGTTTATGAAAAATCTACTTCATTCCAGACAGTGTTGTATACACTGGGAACAGAAATTAATAAAACCAATCAGTCTAGTGAAGGAGAGATGTGTCCATCATCATCATCACCATCATTATTGTCAGTATCGTCATCATTATCATCATCACCACCATCATCGTCATCATCATCATCAACATCATCATCACCATCATCATGAAGAGACTGAAGGATAAAATTAAAATACATGCAAACAACAATGGCAAGACCATCAATGAAGAGAGGGATGAAATATGCATGAACTACTTTTTTGTTCTGTTCCTTGTGATCCCAGTTTTCCAATGTATCTATAGTAAAAGAACCCTGCAGTGGCACTGCTAAGCAGCAAATCTGAGGCCTATCATAACTTATTTTCTTAAATATTCAAACTACTGCATTTTGTAGAAGATAAAATCCCAATAAATATTCACTGTTACTGACATTCATTGAAATGACTTATTTAAACACTGTTGATATAGAAAGAAACGTATTAGAATAGGAAACATATAATATGTGAAAGAACTGTTCAGGCCTCTCTGCCTTTCTAGACTCACTCACTGCCCTCCTGGCCCATTGAATGCAGCAGACTCTTCCTGCCAGACTACAGACTCCCACTCTTGCCTTCATTTGGCCAGATTTACACTGCTGGTATGTTTCAGTTCCTCTCCAGTTTCCAAGCAAGTTACTGGCATTTTTAAAATCGTAATTTGAAGTTATGTGTCTTGAAATTGAAAGATAAGACTTCTGGAGGATACTTAAGTAAATTCAATTTATACCCTGCCTCTTGAAACTCCAAACAACTCTAAATTAACATCTTATTTGGCAGGACTGTAATTACAGAGGAAAGTCAGCTTTCAAAGGCACAGCTGTTAGAAATATACATGTAGCCACTTAAGTAATGACTTGCCTTGAGAAAGTGCAAAGGGCTGAGCTGTCCTTGAACCACACTGACAATTTCTCTCAGCAGTGACCTGAAGACAACAATGTGCACTCCGAAAGGGGACTGCCACAATTTTTAATCTGCCTGGCTTTCTGATCAGGCAAAATATAAATCATTTAATCAGCCCCAACTGAGCGTCGGGTACAACTAGTATAAATTTTCCTTCATAAAAGTTTCATCAAAGCTGGGGATGGCTGCACTGCCTTATCTTTTGCTAGAGAAATTACAGCCTGCAAAGATTGGCTGGTAGTCATATGTGATTGATAGGCCTGGGGTGGATGGCCTTCATGCAGAGGAGTTCAAGCCTAAATGGCCTTTGCAGTTACTTCCATCTTTCCCTTAAAGTAATGCTTTGCTTCACTTACTGCAAAGGAAAAGACAACTAACAATTGTTTTGTTTTGTTTTGTTTTGTTTTTTCAGACAACACTCCCACATCCAACAGTTTATAGCCAGAAACACAATCATCAATATGGTAATTGTTTTTTATAAGCTAACAGTCCTGTATGAGTAGCTAGAAGAATAAAAGGAATCACAAAGCTCTACATAGCTTCATACTGATATTTACAAAATGAATATTATTAAATTATATGTATTACTATTGGCTATCTTATGTTTCTGATAAAACATCCATAAGACTGTGAGGTGGAAAATACTTCCAACTGAACAGAAAAAATGAGGATTCAAAAACTTTCTTAATAAGATCACTAACTCACTTGCCTCTTTCGCTTTTGTGACATTAAAACTGACACCACTCAGATGGAAAAAATCATCTAAGTATCATAAACACTATTCAGAATTAGAGGGGACAGTGAGAAATTCCTGATGGAATGACAAAATAGTCTTAATTATGAAACATTGGTAAGACAAATGATATTATATCTCTCAAGTATTGGTCACATCACGAACTAAAACATAAATCAGTGCTAACAAGTAAACAGGTAAATTAATTTTAAGGAATCTAATTTGCAGGAGGCTGACATCACTCATAACGTATTTCAACTTAAAAGCCCCATCATTTCACACTTTCAAATCAATAAGTATATAAATCAATTTACATTCCAATTCCATGTAGTTTAATTTAATGTGTTTTTTGCTGAATTATAGTAAAACTCAAAATGGGGCAAATCAGTACAAAAATTTGATTCTAAAATTAAAAATTCAGTTGAAAAGACTGGGGATAAGGTAAATGTTAAACAGTATATGTCCCAGGAAGCAAGATTTGTATGCTCTGAAAACTATCAACACATAATCAATTAAAATTCCTTAACACAAATGAATAAAGTGTCAAGTATCACTGGCCACAGATGAACTGCCTTACAAGAACAATCATTCTAGCTAATAATATGGTGAGCTTTCTACTCAAATGGAAATGCCGAATTCCAGGTTATTACACATGTGACAAAAAGAAAAAAGGAATTTACAATTACAGTGCTAAACAAGTAAAACTTGCCTTAAAGCCCAAAACGAAGCAAATTCTAAGCCAAGAATCATCAGAAAGTCAATCATAATCAACTTTTCAATCACAAAATCCAATCAACTGTACAACAGCTGCTGCGCTCACATCCTCTGCAGCATAATTTGATCCACGAAATGTCATTCATTAAGTCTTAAAGGAAATAGAATTCTGGAAGCTTCCAAAGGGCAACTTCATTTCCAGGTCTCATGTGTGAATTAACCATCTCACTGAGGACTCCATAAAATTCAGATTCCAATATTTCTCAACAGGTCCTGTTACAATTTTCACCAACTTCAGTATACAGAGGAGTTGCCTGGGCATTAATATAACTGTCTTCCTAGATTTCAGTTTCTTCCCAGAGATGGGACTCAGCTAGCCCGGTACCTGGCTTTCTCCATTGCCAGACAACTTTTCAAGAAAACCTGATGGAGATTTACTGCTGCTGTTGTAAGTGTACATAAACACTACACTGAAAAATATTTTTTTAAGTACTATAAAGGATCCTCAAGTAACATAGTCCATTCTGGATGCTCACTCTTGTCAACTAGGTGAATGAGACAGTAAAAACTGATTTGAAGAAGAAAATTTATAACTTCTGATCCCTGATGTGCCTGGCCATAGTAAATGAGAAATCAAGGAATCCAGGACTATAAAAACAATGGATGTCAAAACCAGTTTGAGCTTGATTTATGTTTCTGTTTTAGGAGGATAAAACAACAGTTTTCATCGAGAGCAATGTTATTGGGCTGTTGGTCTTATTTAGCCTGAAGTTTACCGTCCATCATCGTCATTCTTCACTGTAGACTTGTAGGCCTGCATGTGACAGCTCCAAGGAACTGTCATTTCTCAGAAGCTCTGGGCCTTTACTAGTCATGCTTCCCTCTTTCCTTCAAGTGAGATATTTCACCATCTAGCCAGCTGTATAGCCCAGAAATCTCTAATTCCTTAGTGCCATCAGTTTCTTAAATTCTTAAATGTTTCTTAAATGCATGAATTAATGAAAGGAATTCTGTTCATAGTCCTGTCATCCTTCCCCATATTTTATCAATTCACAGGTTACATTAATTTTGCCCCTAAATACTTCCCCACTTCTTGAAAATTATTAGACTAGCTCAAACTCCATCATCTCCAACATCAAATCATGAAACAAAAACATAACCCCAAGGTGATCCCTTTCCCCATTTAAACTTTCTTGGTGGCTTCACATTGTTCTTAGTATTAAAATAAAATTCCATAGCCTTTTACAGTTTGGTCCCTACCTCCCTCTTCACCTGAATCTCTTATTCTGATTCCATCTACTCTACTGTCACTGTGTTTGTGCCAGATCGGTCTGCTGAATCTTTCTTGCTCAGTCTGCTTGCACAGAGAATCTGCATACTCTGTTTCCTCTCTTTGTGATGCTCCTTCTACTCAGAACACCACGAATGCTCTTGCAGCCTTCATATTTCAGCTCAAACGTAACTTCCCAGGGAAAGGTTTCCTGTCCATCCAAAGGTCAAATCAAAATATTACATTTGTATCATTTTTTAGATTCCACATATAAGTGATATCATATGATATTTGTCTTTGTCTGATTTACTTCATTAAGTATGATAATCTCTAGATCCATCCATGTTGCTGCAAATGACATTATTTCATTCTTTTGTTATCAACTATACTTCAATAAAATATTTATATAACAGTAAGACATAAACCACATAGCTTTCATTTATAGCTTCCCACAGGTGAATTTTCCATGTTTTAATGATTTCTTGATTAAAAATTACTTCTCATATAACAAAATTAATTGCATTTACTTTAGTATCCCCAGATTTCAGCTCAAGAAAAGGCACATAGTATTTCTTCAATGCATGAATGAATGAGAGGAAGTGTGTTCATATCTAGAAAAATAAAATTATATGACTTGAAAGACACAAAGAGAAGTAAATCCAAACTGATAAGTGAAAATGGTACAGGAAAAAAATTATGGTAACATAATTCTCAAATTTTTAAGCCTTAGACCTTTTCACACTCTTAAGTATTATTGAGGGCCCCAAAAGGTTTATGTTTGTATGGGTTATATTTAAGAATATTCATCATATTAGACAGTAAAACTGAGAATAAATATATATATATTTATTTATAAACTCATTCAAAAACAGTATAACTAAAATAAACACAGTACATGTTAACATAATACATTTCCCCAAACAAAACAACTAGTAAGAGAAATGGCTTTGTTTTACATTGATATAATCTGTTTAATATTTGACTTAATAAAAGTCATATTCTCGGATATGCTTCTGCTGCAATAACACACATAATGTAGCCTCTAGAAAACTGCACTTGCAAGAAAATGAGAGTGAAAAAGTAAAAAGAATTTTATAATATATTCTAAAACTAATTTTGATCTTGCTGACCCCAGGAAAGCATGTTAAGTTATCCCCCTCCCAGGGATTCTAAGACTACACTTTGAGAGCCATGGATATAATTTATTCTCCAAACTGGCACACTTTTGAAAACAGAAGAGTGTCCTATAAATATTTATGCTAGAATATCAAGCATAAAAATGGATTATCATTAATGTGTTAATAAACAGTTATAGAAATATGCTAATTAAAATATCATATACAGCTGTCCTTCAGTATCTGCAGAGAATTACTTCTAGGACCCACTGCGGATACCAAAATTCATGGATGCTCAGGTCCCCATGGATGCTCACCCCTATGTCCACGGGTTCCACATCCGAGGACTCAACCAACCGCAGACCACATATTAAATTGGTAATCTGTGGTTGGTTGACTGCAGATGTGGAACCTGGGACCCACTAACATGGAAAGTCAACTGTATGTTTATTTTTAAAAATCCATATGTAAGTGGGCACACAGTTTAAACCTGTGTTGCTCAAGGATCATCTATAGTTCAAAACAAATACAGAGTATATAACATGAAAATTTTTACTATAGGACTATAAACCTTTTTAATGTTGGGTACATTTCTGTGTACTCCCAAGAATAACCATAGTGCCTTATACAAAATTGGTTTTCCAGAAATACATAATCAACAAATGAATAAGTTATTGTGCAAAGGAAAAACTAAATTGTGTAAAGGAACAACCCTGACTGCATGTTTCCCAGGCCTTATAGTTTGTTTTGAAATGGACAGATGAGAGTAAATTAATACTGTTGTAGTAATTCTACAATAATATTCTCTACTTCCAAGTCACAACTTTTAAGGCAAAATCTGTAAAGGTAGTAGAATCTATGAAGCCGATTACAGCCTCCTCTATGGTATGACTGAAGAGCCACAGAGCCCTTCATCCTGAAAAATCACTCCCAACTCTAGTTATACTTGAAATATATTGACCATAGTTGCTAAGAATGATCATTCTCCCTTCTCTACGCCAATTTTTAAATATAAGTTATGCTTAGGAGAAACACTCCATCCCTCATTTAAGAGGAAAGTAGCCACTCAACCTAACCTTACATTCCAGGACTTAAGATTTTCCTAGAAATTGTCCAAATACACACACACACACACACACACACACACACACAGAGCACACACCACTTAACAAAAGGATATTTAATCCTTCATTTAATCAAGATAGTAAACATCTTAAGCTTACCCAAGCTTAAGATGGCCTTAGGTATTTTCTCTTCCACAGAGATAACCTTAGACATGAAAGCATTCTTGGGTGCCATATAGATTCAGGATAATAAGAAATGTTGAGCACAGAGACAGGCGATTTGTAAGTTGATAAGAACTAACTCTCTAACTATATAGAATCTACTTACTAAGAAAAAAGCTTTATGATTAAGATTTAAGACTAATGATATAATTTTTAAACACTTTATACTTTTTTCATATATCTTTAAAAACTACTACTTCAAAATTTTACAGCAAAAGTCAATGGAAAGAAAAGGTAAATGTCTTTCCTAAGTGTTTTGAATCTATTATTAGCTATTGCATATCAAAGAAATTGATTCGAATCATTTTCAATTTTCCACAAGTCAAACTTAAATAAAAATACTACAAGCTAAAAATTATATAGAAAAAATTTAATTTGTTAACTGATTTATTTACCTTATTTATTTCATACTGGTGAAAATGATTTATGAATCTTCTTTCTAAATAGTAATTAGGCATATTAATACCCCTTTTGCTATAATGGATTCAAATACACAAAAAAGCTAGATTTGAATATAAGTATTAAGAGATATGCACACAAATAACTGAAATATAAGGCAATGGTCCAAAGCTTTGTGGTTTCCAGAGAAAGGGAATATTACTTTTGTTTTTGATCATCTAGGGAAAAGAAATCTAGATTTAAGCCTTTGAGTACGTATGAGATAAATTCTCTTGAAAATGAAATGAACCAGGTAAAAGAATTACCCCAGAACAGCACCTGAATACAAAGTGAGTGGAGGGCTAGCTTCTCTACTGGGAAGACAGAGAATCAAAATTAGTTTTCAGTTGTATTGTTAGGAAATAGAGGTAGAAAAATGACCAATAGTCATAAAAAATCACAACAAGGAAAGATCTTAGAGTGGAAGGTGAGAGTGTAAGAAAAGGATTCAGAGAGGCTGGTGGTCAAGATAACTGAGAGACAAGAGGAGCAAGGAAGGTATGAATATAATGTATGGTGGTAACCACATTACGTTAAAGACATAGCCAGAATTTCAGCTTAGAATATAAGATGCAAAAAACAGAGGAGATGTAAAGATGTCTTATTCATGTTTGTATCTCAGGAAAGTACAATGGTTCCAGGAACTTAGCAAGTGCTTGAGAAATGTCTATCGATTGAGGACTGAATGTACAGTGTGTAGTCCTCGGCTCGTGCTGGGTAGATGTGGGGCTAAGCCTGTGCAAGACAATGTGGAGACAGACTACAGGGAAGTTTAGGAAGTTTTTTTTTTTTCAACAGTAGCAAGTGATATTCAGGACATATTGGAGCAAGAGGTTTCAAGCTATAGGTGTCATTTCTATAAGGGAAAACCTCTGATCCGGGGAAGAAACACAAGGTAGGAACTAGAGAAATAAAATCTGATTTGTAAAAAAATTCAGGCACTACATTACACACATTAGGAACATTTGCTGATTTCCTGTCTTTTTCAAAAATGTTTTATCTACTTTTTCATATGAGAAATCTGAGGTTTAGACATGTTAAATAATGAAAGTTACACAGAGAACAAGAAGGAGACAGGATTTATCATTAACTTTACTTTCAAGCACATATCGTTTCTACTGTAACAAGAGTTACATTCTGGGAAGCACCTACTTCAAAGCTGATTAGAAGAATTTGTGGAAGAGCAAGAGTTTAAGCATCAGTGTTGGAGATTAAGAATCTCAAGAATTCTTGGCTACACTTCCCACAGAGATGTGGAATATACTTTTCCCTCCCCCTCTGAATCTTTATATGTCTCCTTTTGACAAATGGGATGTGACAGAAATGATACTGCATATCCTCCAAGACTAGGTCATAAGCCTTGGAGCTTTTGCCAAGTCTCTTGGAAAGCTCACTCTGGGGGAAGCCAGCCACCATGTAAAAAAAAATCTGACTCTCCTGTGACCACCATGCTTCAAGAACCTCAAATCACTTGGAGAGAACCTGCAGAACGAGATGCCATGTGAAGAGAAAGCAAAGCCACAAATTAGCAAGGCTCCAGAAATGAGAATGAAGAAGCATTCTTGCAAGTTAGTTTTCCAGCCCCAGCCATCCCAGCTGATGCCATGAGGATCAGGGCCAGACTGTCTTGCTGAATCGTTCTCTAATTCCTGACCCCTCAAATTATAATCCAAATAAAACGGTTGTTTTGAGCTGCTATTTTAGGGGTAAACTGTTGAGTAGTAATACATAGTTGGAAGAGCCAGAGACAACAAAAGTCACAATACTGCTATTGACTATTTTTTAAATGACATATCAAATGATGTTAAAGATGCTTGTCAACATTGGGTCTTACATGAATAATCTAATGATTAATAATATGGCAAATTAGATTATTCCAGTAAAGTAACACCACACCCCACAATCAAGCAAACTTTGGAAAACAAAACAAAACAAAAAAAAAAAGGGAAAAGAAACAGCAGGTGAAATTGAAATGTGAAGAGAGAGGAAAATTCTACTAGTCAGCACTGATCTGTCAAATAGAACTCCTTCTGATATTTGCAGTGCTTTATGTCAAAGGGTCATTTTAAAAACCCTCCTTACCTCTGTGGGAATCCTTTCACCCCAGTGACCCACCTTCCATGCCCTACCCCACAGCTGGGGCAGTTAAAATCAATTCTCAGTTAAAAATCAACCAACAAGGAAAGACTTAAAGGAAAGGAGAGAAAGATTTGACAAGGGTTTTATTGAAACCTCTCTGCACTTTACACATTTTGGGCCTAGAAGTGTAATAAGCATTTGCTAGTCATCCTGGGAAAAGCTATTTTCTCTCCTCTCAGCTCGACTAAAAGAATGAGGCAAAAATGCTTTGTCTAAAAAGCTCCTTTTTCAAAGAAACTAGTATTAGACTGTAAACTCAGAAAGGTGCTGTGCTTTCAGAAAGTATTTCACCAAACTCATTGATTGTTTCCTGCCCATAGATAATCCTGAGTAAGTATGCTCATTGATTTATGTCAGTTCTAAAAGCCTCAATTCTCCTGAATTATTCTATTGCATTGCAAGCCAACCAATTCTAATTCATTTCTTTAATCTATGGACTGCATAAGAAATTTTCAATCATTTCATTAGGATTTTTCAACTGTGTAAAAACATATTTTCAAATGTTTATATCTTTGCTAAATATTTCATATTTCAAAATGATCTGTTGATTGGCATCATGGAACTTTAAGTGGAGTTAAATACATGTGTGCTTAGCTCACATACCATGATCTGTCAAAGACCTTTAGTGTCTCTGACAGCAATTAACGATTTGATCTGGGCATTTGTTCCTATGTTGCCTTCAGTGGTGATGTTCAATCAGCATAAGATTCCAGTAGCCATTTGACTTCAGATAATAACAGGTGTAAATCATTATTGCCGCATAGGCTAGGGAAAGTAGTGTTCTTCTTTAAAATGGCACGATTACTCTTATTTTTCTTTCTAAAAGTTTACCATAAATACCAGCAATTGACAAGTCTTGCTTTCCCATAGATTTCCCACAGCAAATATTGAAATATGATGAGCCATAAAACATTTCTGGAGGTGATATGGTACAATAATTCTAGCAGGGCAACTTTTACGAGACTTCACTTCTGCTTCCCTCTGTATGTTACATGTACATGAATTTATCATGTTAAATGATTTCAAATCCACAAGCTCAGCCTGCTTGAAAAAGAAAAAAATTATTTACCAATGCCAAATCAAGGAAATTAGGCAAAGATAAGACAAGATCTCAGGCTGACTTGTTTATCCACGTATCCCCTGCACTTCAATAGTATCGGGGAAAAAGAGTGGATGCCCATAAATAATTGTTAAATTAGTTAAAAATTAGGTAGGTATTTTAATGTCCACAATAATATTATATATATGTTATGTAAAGTAAAATAGTATATAATATATTGTATATATGTATATCTGAAATTATAATATATATGCAATAAAGATGTGTATACTTTAAAAAATAAAAATAAACAAACATCCATTTACCCACACCAGCCTAAGTGATCATTGGAAAAAACACTTAAAGTTCCATATATGCCTCTCCTAAATTTCATTGCTTCCTTTCTGTATCCTGGAGGATGTCATATCTAGACTTTTAACAGTTTTACCATATGTATTTGTATCTCTCATCAAAAGACTGCTTTGCCTGCTTTTGACATTTATATAATTGGAATTGTCAAGTGTATGTTCTTCAGGAACTTTCTGCAATTGCCTATATCCATTGTCTTATTAGATTCACTGTGATCACTCCTTTTCGCTCTGTGGTACTCCATTGTGTATGGACATAACACAATGTATGTATCTTGTCCTTGGCTCATGGCATTTGCTTGTTTCATTTTTTAAAAAATTACAAATAGTTCCTTTACAAATACTCTTTGACATACTTCTGTTTCCTGGCATGCATGTGTGATAGTTTTTCAAGAGTATATATGGCAAGTGCTTTTAAAGGGTATACTGCTAGGAGTAGAAGTATTGGTTATACATTGTGAATATCTTCACCTTTTCCTGAATATGCCATACTGTTTTCTGCAGCAGTCATATAAATACACAGTCTTCACATTCATGTGTAAAAGTTCCAGCTTCTCACATTCTCACCAACATTTAATATTCTAGTAATATTTCAAGTAAAGTAATTTTTTAAGCTATTGAGCCAGTTTTGAGGTATTAAAAAAACTAAAACATCAGCTTTTCCTTTCTAGAAAGGCAAAAATAGCCGATTTACAAGAAAAGCGTCTCTACATATTTTTCTTGAATTACTAAACACAATTATTTTTAATATATATATAGTCAAATATCATTTAATAGCTAAGCATGTAGTACATTCACACAGAGGACAAGTTTGTTTGTTTCTTTGTTTTGGGTCCTCATTAGAGAAGATTAATTATTTTATCAGTGCAGACTAATAAAACAAAGAAAACTCTTCTACCATAATATATGGTTACTTCTAAGTTAGAACTAGGCAAGGATTTTATATTCCAGCATTTATCCCATGGAATATGCAAATTTTAATATGTTACACAAGGATAGGATTCTGTGCTCCTTTGAGTCTTGGAATACACTGAGTCTACTTTGGTTCTGATGTACCCGTTTACTGTAGATCATTAGTCCTTATTAAATTAATGTACGTTTTGAATCTCCAAAAGGAGTAACCTAATATTTAATGCTTTCCGAACCTTTTAGACCACAAAACCCTTTTGTCTATAGTGTTCCATGAAACACAGTTTTGGAAATGTGGTCACATAATATTAACGTAAAATTCTTAACAAAAGCTACCCAGTGCAAAACTATGCCTTACATTCTACCCTTGCATGAAGTATATATCCCATTCTTTGATAAGATGAAATTTTTAAAACTGTAAATCACGCTTTACTGCAGGGAATGTGAATTTACGTTGATTTCCCAGAACGCAAAATGATATTTATAAAAAGCTTTAGATAGTTTTAGTTTGAGATTGTATTTTTAGACTTTTATACCTTCAGACAGTGCTTCTGACATTGTATCTTTCAGAACGAGAAATTATTCTTACAAATAAAAGATTCATTCAAATATATGTCCAAAGATGGTAAAAAATTAGAAACAGCTTAAATTTACAACAATAAACCAAAATCAGTTACACTAAATTATATTGATAAGATAGAAAACATGCTAATAATAGCAGGAAATATTCATGAAATGCAAGATTCAGTCAAAATATATAAATATTTTAAAGCATGCATGTGCATATATTAAAATGGAAATAAAGGTAGCAATAAAACACATCAAAATCTTAATAGTTATAATCACTAAATGTTAGAATGATTTATTTTGTTTACAAAATTTTGCATTTTTCCCCAGGTGGTTTATACTTAGCAAAGTATTATTTTATCAGTAAGAAGAGGTAATCAAATATTACTTAATTTTAAAATAGCCTTTGATGTTCATGATTAAAACCAATAAACAATAAAAAGAAATGCTCTCTGCAATTAATAAAAAAGACACTCTTTAGTTTGGTGTAGTATTATTTGTTTATTTTTGCTTTTGTTGCCTTTGGAATCAGTTTCAAAAACATATTGCTAAGACTGATGTCAAAAAATTACTGCCTATGTTTTCTTCCAGGAGTTTTATGGTGTCAGGTCTCACATCCAAGTTTTTAACTCATTTTTAGTTAATTTTTGTTTTGATTACTATAGCTTTGTAGTACAGTTTGAAATAAGGGTGCATGATACCTCCAGCTTTGTTCTGCCCAGCAAAGGGAATCATGAACAAAACAAAAAGACAACCTATCGAATAGGAGAAGATACTTGCAAATCATTTATCTGATAAGGTTAATATCCAAAATATATAAAGAACTCATACAACTCAGTAACAAAAAAAGGACAATTCAATTAAAAATGGGCAGAGAAACTGAACAGATATTTTTCCAGCGAAGACATGAAGATGTCAAATAGACACAAGAAAAATGTCAACATCACTAATCATCAGGGAAATGCAAATCAAAACCACAGTGATGCAAATGCAAATCAAAATCACCTCATACTTGTCAGAATATCTGTTATCAAAAAGATAAGAAATAATAAGTGTTGGCAAGAATGTGGAAGAAAGGGAATCCTTGTGTGCTGTTGGTGGGAATGTAAAATGCAGCCACTATAGAAAACAGAACAGAGGGTCCTCAAAACCTTAAAAATAGAACTACCATATGATCCAGCAATTCAACTTCTGGGTATTTATTTGAAGGGAACAAAATATTAATTTGAAAAAGTATATGCTTCCCTATGTTCACTGCAGCATTATTTATAATAGCCAAGATATAGAAACAACCTACGTACACTGAGAGATAAATGGACAAAGAAGATGTAGTGTATATATACACAATAGAATATTGCTCAGCCATAAAAAGGAATGAAACCTTACCATCTGCGACAACATAGGTGGACTTTGAGGGTATTATGCTAAGTAAAATAAGTCAGAGAGAACCAGTATCATGATTTCACTGATAATGCAGAATCTGGAAAACAAAGCAAAACAAAACCAGACTCACAGTTACAGAGAACAGACTGGTAGCTGCCAGATGGGAGGAGTGTCGAGGGATAGATGAAATGAACAAGGAGGATAAACAGATACAAAGTTTCAGTTATAGAGTGAATAGATCATGGGGCTCTAACGTACACTATGGGGACTATAATCAATAATATTGTATAACTTTGTGTGGTGACAAATGGTAACTGAATTTACTGTGGTAATCATTTTGTAATATATAGATATCCAATCACTATTTTTACACCTGAAACTAATATAATATTGTATGTCAATTATACTTCAGCTTTGAAAAAGGACTTTTCTTTAAATTTATTCTTGAAGAAACAATTCAAAATGCAGGGTAGATTCGAAGAGGTAGCTTCAGAAGAGGTAATCCATTTCCAGATTTCCTGAGCTGCTTGATAAAATTGGAAATTCCTGGGCTTCACCTCTAGAGAGTCTTCTAGAAGTCTAGAGATCTCTAATCCCTTAAACAAAATTAGAAGACCTGTTTTTTTCTTCTGAGGTCTAACATTTGTTTTAGAGTGTTGATTTATTACTTATGTGTTCTGAGGTCCACTTTCCTTATTCATGGACTGTTTTCCCGTGGAGTGAAAACAACTTTAAGCTATCAGGCACAAGAGTTCTGTGCTGTTCCCAGCACAAGATGCAGTGAATCCTGAAAACTATCTTGGACCAGTCACTTAAGTATCACAAGAGTCTCTCAGCATATGCAGCTGCATGTGCATACCAGCAGGCTACTGTAGGTAGGACTGTGTCCCCCAAAAAGATATGCTGAAGATCTAACCCCCAGTACCCACGATTGAGAAATTTGGAAATACGGTCTTTGCAATCAACATAAGATGGGGTCATACTTAGGTTATACTCAGATTTGGCAGGCCCTCATCTAATGACTTTTGTCTTTCTAAGATGAGGGAAATTTGGACACAGATATACAGAGGAAAGAAAACCATTTGAGAATAGGGGCAGAGATGGGAGTGATGTAGCTACAAGCCAAAGAACACCAAGTATTGCCAGCAACCAACAGAAACTAATAAGAGCCATGCAACAAATTATCTCTAAGAGCCTAGACAAGAATCCACCCTGCTGATACCTTGATTTCTTACTTTCAGAGCTCAGAGGTGTGAAACAATAACTTTCTGTTGTTGAAAGCTACCCAGTTTGTGGTACTTGGCTATGCAGCCCTAGAAAACTAAAGCAAGTGGAAACCAATGATCCAAAAACCATTGAAGAGCTGAAGTCAGTTGCAGCCTGGGCCACTGGCTGACTGAGTGTTGCAGGATCTCAGAGGGTCACTGACTGAGGGACATAGGGCTTGGTCATCTCGGGAAGCAGCGACATGGGGGAAACGTCTACAGTACCTTATGCTCTTAGAATCAGAAGCATAGAAATATACATACCAAGAAGGAAAGTTTTGCAACTACTTTACAGAGGAGCATGTCAAGATTTTCCACTTGGAGTTTTACCAGACATTGGAATCTTTGGTATTTCTTTTATAAGATCCAAGCAGAAATTGTGTATGTACTATACACTATACATTATTCATTATATACATGTACTATGAACTATACATTCTGCACTATGTGCTTTATACAATATATATGTATACATATGTAATACATAGCATATGGATAGTTATTAAAGGCCCCACTAGCATCGTACCCGGGCCCAGCTTTGGAAAGGCCTTGTCTCTATACATGGATAAGCTGATTTCTACACGAATAAGAGAAACTTTTCAGATTTGCAACTACATATTCTCTGCTTCCTTGCAACTCCCTCCTGTGTACATGTTAATTCACACTAATTTATTTTGAAAGGAGGAAAAATATAAATTAGGGGAGCTCTTCTACATTGAAAAAGAAAAACACATAGGGAAACAGTGTGGAAGGACAGAAAACTGTATTTATATGTTTGTAAATATTTTTATCTTATATCTACATTTTTTCAGAGGTTACTTTTCAGTTTGTAGTGGTAGAAGGCAGGAGGAAGAATGAGAAGGGCCATGAATATGTATTATATTTGAATTTATGTATATTTGCTCACTCATGAAAAGGAACACTTCCCTTCTGTGATCTTAACTCAAGTTTTCCTTTTTACCTTTGGTCTATCTTTGGGTTAAAATGTTTTATGTATCTGAAGTCAAAAGGGCAGTGAAAAAGTGGGTACAGACTTACAAGATTTTGCAAATTCTCAAAAAGTGGCACAACAATTACAGTTAAGTGTATGATTACTATAATCAGCACTGTACTATCCATAATGCATACATTTCCCCATCTGGATTCAAGTTCAGATAATAAGGCACTGAAAATCATGTAAAAAGCCTTAAGGAATACTAACCACTGGGTAAGTAAGTAAGTAAGTAAGTAAGTAAGGGAATCTGTGGCATTTCTCTATGTATATGCATGCCCTTCTCAGCCAACTTTAAATAGACACTTTCATGTATTACTTATAAGAACTAAATGATGTCTTGGTTTCCCACTAGCTTGGCACCAGGAAGCAAAATGTAACTGATAAACTTTTTGTTTTCAAACTCTAAGAAAGCCACTATATCACGATACCTTCCTATAGCAGTAAGAGACAGCACAACATCTTTAAGGAAGAATTTACAGCTGGGTTTGAAATCCTTTCAGGTCCCTCTGAAAGCTAACGTGGTCAAGCAGAAAAAAATTTTTGCCATCCCCAATATATGGCAAGAAAGACAAGTAAAGGAATGGAAAGACAGGTAAACAGAAAAAAGATAGGCAGTTGATAGATAAACAGATGATATATGAACATATTATGTGGGAGATCTGTATGATACATGACATATTTATTTATCATAGTCTTCACATCAGAACTAGAAACTTAAATAATAATTGGAAGGCCAGAGGTCTTTGATGACATGTTAAACACAAATACAGAGCCATTCAGGGTGTTAGAATTTTTTAAAACTATAATTCATAGTACTTTTCAACTCTTTACCAGACTATAAAAGAATAACAAATTTAAAAAATTTTTAAGGTCTGAAATTTTTCTACCACTCATTAAAAGTTATCCATTGAAATAACAAAAACATGATCAAATATAATGATCAAGGGTTGGTTCGATTCATTTATTTTTGAAAAGTGACATAGCCATTAATGGATCAGAACTTCATCACAAGGAAAACAATTTATAGCACCCCGATTACATATAATTTTAGATACTCAGCCTAATGGCCTTTGCAAATAAAAACAAGATAACTTTTATTCAGCTCACCCTCTTGTGTTAATCTGAAAGATAGTACATTTTCTTACTGATATATTTTTAAAAAATCATTCAGTACCATGACCATGGAATAAAATTCATTTGCTGTTAGCCAACTAAAATTCCCCTTTTAAAAAATATTGATTACCCTAAAATAATCAATTAACTTTTGGCACAGTTTTATTTATAATTATTCAACTCAGCAGTAGTATCATTTAAAAACTGGCCACTAGGCATGTGCTGATAATAAATAGAATCCATGTTTAATTCAAACTCGTAGGTAAAAACATCACATTTAAATACCACTAATATTGTGACAAACCTGACAAAGACCAAGGAATTCAATGTTAAGGCTACCATTCTTTCTTCAGATGTTTATTTAGAAAGAGAAGGAATAAAGCATTTTGAATTATACATAGATTTTAGAACTTGAAAGAAAAGCTTATTGCATTAGATATTTTAAAGGGCTTTTTGTTGCACATTTATAGAGTAGGACTAGAGTAGGTCAAATTTTTGCCAAGAAATAAAATATGGCTTCATTTAATCCCATGTTAGTAGCCTCAGACATTTTCCAACAGGAAATGCTCCTTAAATATCTCTGAAATAAGTACTTTTATTTTGAAGATCAATTTTCATTAGAGGTCTTAAATGGTAGTAAATAAGTTAGAAATTCAAATCACAATAGCAAACCAAAATGTTGTGTTTCTCTTTATTCCAAGAATAGTTTCTAAGAGTGACCAACTAAAGAAAGTAACATTACTATGCTAAATATTTGTTTTAAAAAATCCACAATGTGAAACAGAAATGCTTATTGGAGTAAACTAATTAGATGAAAAGAAAAATCAGAAAGACAAAGAAAAAATAGATGCAAGATATCCGGATTCTGGTTCCAACTCTCCCACTGACTAGTTGTGTGATCTTGGACAAGTCACTTCAGGTATTATATTTGCTCCATTAAATGAGGGAATGGGGCTCTAAGGACCTTTCAAGTTTTAAGATGCTATGCAGGTATATTTTGAAAAGCAGCAATTAAAAGGCTCAATTTCTTAACTGAGAATTTTCCCTACTCAACAGTGACATAAATATATAGTTAAGAACAATAAAAACAAAGTCACTGTCAAATGTAATTTACCTAAATGTCACTCACAGGAGCATATATGTCTAACTTTTATAGAAGCAGTGATAGTTTTTTGCTTATTTGCTTACCTTTCCTTTTCCCTTCCTTCTGTCAACCTTAGGGAGAAATTCAAGTATAGTAGAACACAGGAAGTTATTTAGCTTACAAGAGCAAATCTCTTTAACTTTGATGTCACTGCTGAACAAGCTTCCCTGGGGCTCTCCTCAGGACAAGGGGGATGCATATCTATGTTCAAGACTGGTTGATTATTTTAAGTGAGAGGTGGATGCATGCATGTGAACAATGGTTAAATGTGTTTGTGAAAAGTCAAGACAGTAAATTTTAAGAACCTCCCTTAATTAGCAATGCTACACAAAGGAGACCGTTTTCCAGTCTTCTGCTTCTAAAACAGACATTTTGAAACTGATGAGAAACAGCTGCCTGAAATTCAATCCAGCTTTCACTACAGTGATATTTTTGTAATGTTATATACTAAAATGTTCTATAGAGAATGTGATATACTGAAGAGTCCCTCCCCTGAGTCTTCTGTATAATTATTATAACTTCAAAACAGCAAAATAGAAAAAATAAAAGATTAACTGATATTAAATGCTACTGAATGAAGGAATTGTCAAAACCTCTATCTTTTTAATCCAGATCAATTTATAACCTCTAGCCTTTCTCTATCAATACTTTCTACAAGTCACCAAAACTCAGGAAGATAATACTGGGAATCATTCTTGATTTCATACTAAGAACACAGCTTTATATTTGAGTATCTCATCAATTTAATAATGTTCTGCCAAATAAAGCATGTAGTGAGCGATATTCACCTGATCAGGAAGGTGCTACACCATACTACTGAACTGCGTTCACTTTATATTGACATCACAGAGACTGAGTTCCAAAACTGTCACTGTACAAGACTTTATCTGCTGCCTTTGAGTCCATTAATTCAAATTATTGTTTCTCTGTTTTGAAATAACAGGAAGCACTAACAAATAAGTGTACAATTCTTCCCTGGGATTAAACAGCAAAGCAGTTAATTGCATCTGTCATGCAGAAGGTAAGAGAAAAAGAAGATCATAGTTCAATACAAATGGTCGCTTCTCATCATAAAACAATGAGACTTGAAATTAGAATTTGATGGAACTGTATGATGCGGCTGCTCCAGAATGGCTCAAACTTTTGCTGCTGAAGTGATTCATAGTATTTTTAAATCTTCCCAAGATTTTTAAGAGACTTTTTCAATATTGCCTTGTGCAAATCTAAAAATCACATGCATTCCAGCAAGAATCAACTTTTTCTACTTGTAGTAAAACGTCTAATTAAATTATAAAACAAATTAATCACTTTTTGTGAATATATCTTTAAGGTATACTGTTTAATAAAATTAGGATGTATACATAATGCCTCAACCACAGTAAGAGTTTATTACTTAACTAAGCAAAGCCTAAAACGTATCCTCCTGTTTGATGGGCAGCTGTCTTCAAAATGCTAATTATGGGACCTGGGTTCATTCCATATTATAAGTTCTTCTATGTTCAACATTTGGTTTGAGTGGTCACCATAATTTTTTTCATGAAGACAATGAAAGGGGAAGGAGCACGTGGAGATGGCATACAAACTTTTAAATCATTTCATCATTTTCCATTAGAGACAACCAGTCATGTGGTCCCACAAAGATGCAAAAAGTACTAGGAAATCCTTGTTATCTCTGATTGGACAGTGCCTTCTCAGCCACGCCTCTATATTATCAAAGAGACCACAATGGCTCTTTAAAAAAAGCAATTGTCAAAAAGATTCCGTTCTCTTGCTAAAAACTGTTATGTTCAACACAGAGAAATAAAAGGCTGCTTTTTTTCCTTATTTCATCAGAAAAGTGTCTTGATATAACATTAGGTATAAAAGTATTCTGTAAAAGCTTGAACATATAAAAAGTATATCTGAAAATTTTCATGAATTATCTCCTTCAATTATTATTTTTAATCTTTTCTATTGAAGTATAGTTGCTTTACAATATTATGTTAGTTTCAGGTATACTGCAAAGTGATTGTTTTATATATATATATATATAAATATATATATATATATTCTTTTTCAGATTATTTTCCATTATACGTTATTACAAGGTATTAAATACAGTTCCCTATGCTACACAGTAGGTCCTTGTTGTTTATCTATTTTATATATAGTAGTGTGTATCTGTTAATCCCAAACTCCTAATTTATCCCTTCCCCACTTCCCCCTCCTTGGCAACCATACATTTGTTTTCTATGTCTATGAGTCTATTTCTGCTTTGCAAATAAGTTCATTTGTATATCTTTTTTTTATATTCCATGTATAGGTGATATCATAGTGATATTTATATAAGGGATATTTGTCTTTTCTAACTTCCATATATAGTGATATTTGTCTTTCTCTGTCTGACTCACTTCACTTAGTATGATAATCTCTAGGTCCATCTATGTTGCTGCAAGTGTCATTACTGCATTCTTTTTATGGCCAAGTAGTATTCCATTGTATATGTATACCACATCTTCTTTATCCATTCATTATTCAGTGGACATTTGAGTTGCTTCCATGGCTTGGCTACTGTAAAGAGTGCTGTTATGAACACTGGGGTACATGTGTCTTTTTGAATTAGAATTTTCATCTTTTCCAGATATATGCCCAGGAGGGGTATTGCTGGATCATATGGTAACTCTATTTTTAGTTTTTCAAGGAACCTTCATACTGTTCTCCATAGTGGCTGCACCAATTTACATTCCCACTAACAGTGTAGGAGGGTTCCTTTTTCTCCACAACCACTCCAGCATTTATTATTTGTAGACTTTTTGATAATGGCCATTCTGACTGGGGTGAGGTGATACCTCACTGTAGTTTTAAGTTGCATTTTTCAAATAATTAATAATATTGAGTATATTTTCATGTGCCTGTTGGCCATCTGTATGTCTTTACTGGAGAAATGTCTGTTTAGGTCTTATACTCATTATTATTTGGGTTATTTTTTGTTGTTGTTTTTTATATTAAGCTGAATGAGCTGTTTGTTTATTTTGGAAATTAATCCCTTGTCAGTCTCATTGCTTGCAAATATTTCTCCCATTCTGTAGGTTGGCTTTTTGTTTTGTTTAGGTTTCCTGTGCTGTGCAAAAGCTTTTAAGTTTAATTAGGTTCCATTTGTTTATTTTTGTTTTTATTTCCATTACTCTAGGAAACAGATCTAAAAAAATATTGTTGCGATTTATGTCAGTGTTCTGCCTATGTTTTCCTCTAAGGGTTTTTCAGTATCCTGTCTTAAATTGGGTCTTTAATCCATTTTGAGTTTATTTCTATATGTGGCACTAGAGAATGTTCTAATTTAATTCTTTTACATGTAGCTACCCAGTTTTCCCAGCACCACTTATCGAA
Organism: Camelus dromedarius; assembly: GCF_036321535.1. Lineage (NCBI taxonomy): Eukaryota > Metazoa > Chordata > Mammalia > Artiodactyla > Camelidae > Camelus > Camelus dromedarius. The sequence continues at coordinate 67,981,656 of NC_087436.1, forward strand.
GAGACTTTTTTCTCCATTGTATATTCTTGCCTCCTTTGTCATAGATTAATTGACTTTAAGTGCATGTGTTTATTTCTGGTCTTTTTTCCTGTTCCATTGATCTATATGTCTGTTTTATGGCAGTACCATATTGTTTTGATTACTGTAGCTTTGTAATACAGTCTGTAGTCAAGGAGAATGATTCCATCAGCTCCATTCTTCTTTCTTGATTGCTTTAGCTATTTGGAGTCTTGTGTTTTCATACAAATTTAAAATTTTTTGTTCTAGTTCTGTGAAAAATGCCATTGATAATTTGACAAAGATCACATTGAATCTGTAGACTGCCTTGGGTAGTATGGTAATTTAACAATATTGATTCTTCCAATCCAAGAACACAGAGTATCTTTCCATCTGTTTGTATCACCTTCAATTTCTTTCATCAGGGTCTCATAGTTTTTGGAGAACAGGTCTTTTGCCTCCTTAGGTAGGTTTATTCTTAGGTATTCTTTTTGATGTGATGGTAAATGGGATTGATTCATTAATTTCTCATTCTTGTATTTCATAGTGTTTAGAAATTCAACAGATTTTTATGTATTAATTTTGTGACTTGCAATTTTACCAAACTCATCGATGAGCTCTAGTGGTTTTCCGGTAGCATCTTTAGGATTTTCTATGTATAGTATCATGTCATCTGTAATCAATGACAATTACAATCAACAAGTTTTACTTCTCTTCTAAATGGGATTCCTTTCATTTCTTTTTCTTGTCTGATTGCTGTGATTAGGACTTCCAAAACTTTGTTGAATAAAAGTGGCTAAAGTGGGCATCCGTATCTTGTTCCTGAACTTAAGAGGGAATGCTTTCAGTTTTTCATCATTGAGTATGATGTCAGCTGTGGGTTTTTCATATATGGCTTTTATTATATTGAGGTATGCTCCCTCTATGCCCATTTTCCAAGAGTTTTTTCATAAATAGATGTTGAATTTTGTCAAAAGCTTTCTCTGCATCTATTGAGATGATATGGTTTTTAGTCTTCAGTTTGTTAATGTGGTGTATCACATGACTGATCTGTGGACATTGAAAAACACTTGCATCCCTGGGATAAATCCCTTTTGATCATGGTGTGTGATACTTTATCCAGACTAATAAAGAAAAAAGGGAGATGACTGAAATCAATAAAATCAGAAATGAAAAGTGAGAAATTATAACCAACACCACAGAAATACAAATGATCATAAGAGACTACCACAAGCAACTATATGCCAGTGAAATGGAAAACATAAAGGAAATGGACAAATACTTAGAAAAGTAAAAACTCCCAAGACTGGACCAGGAAGAAATAGAAAATATGAACAGACAAATTACCAGTACTGTAATTGAGTCAGTAATTTAAGTCCCAGCAAACAAAAGTTCCGGACCAGATGGTTTCACAGGTGAATTCTACTAAACATTAAGAGAAGAGTTAATGTCTATCCTTCTGAAACTATTTCAAAAATTTGCAGAGGAAGAAACACTTCTGAACTCATTCCATGAGGCTACCATCACCCTGATACCGAAGCAAAAGAAAGATATCACAAAAAAGATAATCACAGGCCAATATCATTGATGAGCATAGGTGCAAAAATTCTCAACAAAATACTAGCAAACCAAATCTCCTTAGATTTTTAAGTCATAAAACTCTTCCCTTTTTCACCATTACAGGGAATTTCTAAAATACAGAACAAGCATTCAGATATATGATTTATTTAATTATTAGAAACACACCACACAGCACATAAAGCCAATATTAAAGATCAGACTTGTAAGATAAACTGAATTTTTGGACAAATTCACTCTGGAAAACCTATTTCTACAACTACTGATACATAGTCCTTATCCCAGATGTCCATATGAGATTAGAAGAAATGGAGCTGATTTAGTGTTTGTTCCTTCAAACAACTTTACTCTTTGTGCTGAACATGGTGTATTGATTGGATTGAATAGCTCCCCCCCAAATCTATGTCTACCTCAATCCTCAGAATGTGATCTTATTTGGAATTAGTCTTTGTAGATCTAATTAGTTAATTCAAGATGAGATCACAGTGAATCAGGGTGAACTGTAAATCCAACAACTGGTGTCCTTAGTAAGAAAAAAGGACAAACAGATATACAGAGAAGGTCATATGAAGACAAACAGAGGGAAGAAAGCCATGTGACAATGCAAGGAGAGATTGTAGTAATGCAGCCACAAGGCAAAAAATGCCAAGGACTTCCAGCAACCACCAGAAGCTTGGAGAGACATGGAACAGATTCTTCCTCAGAGCCTCCAGAAAGAACCAACTCTGCTGACACCTTGATTTCAGACTCTAGCCTCCAGAAATACAAGAGAATACATTTTTATTGGTGTAAGTCACCCAGTTTGTGGTAATTTGTTACAGCAGCAGTAGTAAACTAATACAGAGAATATCACAAAATTATATCCCAGAAAAACTTAGTTGAACCATCATTGGCCCTTTTCATGGGCACTGGATTCCCTTGCTATTTGTTGGCGTATAGAACTTTCACTTCTTACCTTCAGTAGGCCATATGCTAGAAGTAGCTATTGTAGCACAAAAATCAAGAAAACTCTCCCCTTTGACACAAAAACATGGAAATAATTTATTTTACCAGCATTTATCATTTCACTCCTTAGCTTCTCTCTCTCACTTCATTTGATTTGGCAAAACAGTCACTTTCTCTCCCCACTGGGTAATATAAATGTCTTTTTTATTCCACTTAGTTGTTCAAACCCTCTTGTTTTTATGTGACACTTTTGATGAGAAGTTCATTGTTGGGGAGTATGTCTTAGAATCCCCCAGCAGGATTTAATAACAACAGTAACAACAATTCCTTCAATGTTTCTTACATTCTGGGCACTGTGTTACTTTTATAACAACTAATCAAAAATTTGATTTATATCAAACACCTGTTGTTCACTTATGGATCAGGCAACCTTTCAGGGAATACACTTCAACTTTCAGTTGTTCTTGATCTTGGTCAATAAACAAATCATTTTCTGATACACTGCAGTAGCTCTCGGGTAATATCTGGAATAGGTAGCTTGGATTTACTTAAAATTATAAAAGTTTTCCTCAGTTTTTAGCATTGCCTTTTCAAAACAATACCACAATAACAGCTTAGGACTCCAAGGTTAAAAGTCATCTTAGAAACAGAATGCATGTGAACCAAAGAATTTCAGAGGTAAATGGGACTTTATAGATTATTTTCACTTAATACCTCTTTCCACCACTAATCTTTTGTTCCTCTCTTGATCAAATTAGTGAGACACTCAACGGTACTCCAAGTGTAAGATAGATACTGAAATTCTCTATTTTAATAGAGGATAGTTGTGACATAAGTCATAGCAACCTACCTTGCTTGTTTTCTGAAAATGTATTTGTGGTTCTACTTGAAGTTCCTTATTCCATACCTCCTTGGCCATAAATAACTGATGGTAAATGAGTTATGAAAAATGTGCTGACCAATTAGGAAAACTTTATTACTACAAAGAACTCTGCCTACAGGTCTGATATTATCACTGCCACTACCCTAAATCCCTGAAACTTTTAGAAAACACCACCTTAAGGAAAATGACCCTAAAAGAGCAAGAGTCACCATTTCACAGTGACTAATCCAGATATCTGTCTTTATCATTTCAATCTTTTAAAGTCTGCCACAACTACTATTTTGAAAAATCTTTAAATTCCCATTGTGAGCACTGCTTTCCTATGACTTGAGCTTTTTGGTGATTGTATCTTTGCAATAATGCATTGAGGAATTTCTTCCCTGTAAAATACTTTTTATTTCTCACCAACTACAGAAGACAAAAGCTTTATTATATAATCACATGAGCTTGGTTCTTTGAAGTGGCATTTCACATACACACAGTACACTATAAAAAAAACTTATTCAGACTTGAAATATCAGTATTTAATACTACATACTACTAGAGAGATAATAACTTACAGGGAAATCTAGATTTTATACCTACAATTAACTTAATCATAATTAATTTTTCAATAACTTAAAAAGAACAGAATTGTTCAAATATACTCTCAGAAGTTAACTGCACTTCAGAATATTAGAAGAGAGTGGTTTATCTCTTGCTCATAATAGAGAAAAAAGGGGTAAAGGTCATTAAAAATACTTTTTTTTTACTTAGAAAAAGATAACTTTGGTTATAAATTTTGTGTATTTCTGTGAACTAAATGACTGTCTAAACTCTAAAAGTCATATTTAGGTAATTTATGAAGATATTTCATAAAGAATATAGTCATGACATTTTGAAATAAATAATGAAACTCCATAATAAAAACCTAACAGAGGGTTGAGGAATATTAGTTGCCATTGAAAAAACACTATATTCTAATTCTTCATTCTGTTTTATTCTTTCTTACTATTTCCTACTGGATATGATTTATATCATAGTCAAGCAATACAAGGAGAAATAGATGGCTTTATGGGTTAAAACCAAGTGAGAATCTTTGAAATGATCAATAGATACTTTGCAGATCAAATAAAAACTACACTGCCACATATTACTTCTAAACTGGATTAAACAGTAAATTACTACATTGTTTTAAATAATAAAACCACATTTAATGAATTCCCATGATTTTATTTATCATAATTTAATCAATACTTTGAGAAGTGTCATTACTTCAAGAAAATCCATATGACTCCATGCATGAAAACTCCTTAAGTGTCATGTTTTTCTAAGACATTTTTGTGGAATTCTGTTAGATTTTGTCTTTTCCCAGTTTTGTATTCTTAAGCAAATCATTTAATTTTCTTATTCTTGGGTTTCCTGTTTATAAAATGAAGTTAGTAATAATATCTATTGCAAAGGAATGGAGGTCAAATGAGATGAATTAAATAAAAAACTCTTTAATATGATGCAACTGCTAGATCTTATGTAATGCTTACTTCACAGGAGTTATTCAACATATTTATTAAAAGAAGGAAGAAGGAAGAAAGAAAGGAAGGAAGGAAGTGGGGGACAGAGGGTGGAAAGGAAGAAAGGGGAAAGGGAGAAAAGGTAATCAGAGAAAGTAAGGTTTCTTAATTATAAGCAACTAGAGAAAAGATGAACGCTATGTAAAACATAGCAAATTACATTCAAAATAAAGGGATGGAAGAAATCAGAGGAGTTTGTATATATGAGCAGAGACAGAGCCGGTTTTAAAAAGGGAGCTTTAGAGAAAAATAAATTGAGGGCAATGAGTGTATAGAAAGATAGAATATACTGAATTTTTTAATTTTTGATCCTAGCTTCTTTATCAATTAACTGAGCATTGATGTAATAATGTTTATTATCAAATGATGTAGGTAATAATCTAATAAATATAATAATAACTACATGATGAAATGGAAAGGTCTGACAATAGATGCACAGTGAGAAATAACAGGAAAAGAGAAGTAGAAATAAGTTGCCAGGCCAAATGGACCACACTTTCTCTGGATTATTCCTGGCTATATCCCCAGCATAATGCCGTAGGTATAGCAAATGTTCAATAAGTATCTGATGGATGCAAAATTAGATGAATAATATAATGAAATCATTGATTCTATGTCTTCGACTGAGAATAATCTGTTACTGAATTCTAAATGGTTTCCTGAACATGCTCAGGGCCCACCAATGTAAGTAAAAAAAAGGAGATAATACTTCTGAACAACTAGTTGTACATTTTATTTGGAATATATGTATCTTTAAATAATCCTCCAACTGCTGGTATACTTTTCATCAGAGATGTATCATAGTGATAAAAACTTGCCAACAGGAAACTGTTCTATTTCAGGCCAGGTGAAATAATACTTGAAACAAACATTACAGGAGAATTTTAAGATGTTAAAAGTAACCACACAAATAGACTATTTAAAAAGGGAATAATCCTACAGCTCTATGTGATAAATAAAGGAAACTGTTACAGCCCTTTAAAAATTGCCCCTTAATACTGAACCTGAATTTATTCAAGGCTATAGAGAACATAATCAGTGCAAAGGTATTGGTAACGTAGGGTCAGACTAGCAAAAAGATTTGTGAACTGAGAACCATTTGAATTCATGTAAGAGGCTCCTATTCACAATAGGAACAACCAAACTAAAATCAGCAGAAAATAAAAATAATATTTTTGCTGTAGGGTGTGCCAAAATGAATTCTACAGTATGACAAATTTGGTGCCAGGATAAGGAAGAATTTTAAATTAAGACACTGGCTTTATGTAATCCAGTAACATAAAAATACATGATACAGGAATCCTGTAATCATTCTGAAGTTCCTTCTACATTTCTCATGGTGTTCATAGCCCACATGTTTTATTAACATCAATTAGTGTTTATTGAACAGCCACAGGTCACATGACTCTAAACAAGGTGTACTGAGCACAGAAACTTCACAGTGGTGATCTTACCTACGTGATGTTTTACTTGGGAATAGAGAGTAGAAAAGCAAGCATTTGAAGTTGGTCTTTGCCTCTGGTCCCAGGGTGAATTACATAATATCAGCTGACATCTTCCCGCTCCAAGGATTATCCCTGAAATGCTGTGCTTCTGAGCAACACATCTGAGAAAAAAAAAATCTTTCAGAAGGCTTTGATCCATGTGGCCAGGAGGCACTCATGCAAAAGTTTAGATTTCTTTGCTCTTTCTGTGAAATAGGGCAGTTTTTTAAGAAAAAACTATTTAGGAGTCATTACCACTACCTAATAATATATTCTCAATGTGTTACAGAATTGCAGAGTGAAAGAATAGGAAGATTGGTAATCATCTCAGAAATAGCAGAAAATAATACTCACTAAGATATCACAAAGGGTCATGTACACTTCTGTTACAAAATTAATCTCATGAGTTATCATCTAGAAATATACATCTCTTACTTTCTATTGAAATATCTTTAAGACATTCTTTGTACAACTCTCTACTACATGATAAGAAACAAAGCAAACAGAAAAATAACAGAATTAGAAAATAGTTTATAACTGTAAAATTTGTAGCTTTCTAATTTTGTTTTTAAAATGTAGTATGACTTTTGGCAATTTGTGTAACTTGACAGATAAAAGTTAGCCATAATACTGGAGTTAATTGATTTATGATATTTTTTAGTGACTTTGGTACAGACTAGTATGCCTTGTGGTAGTGTTCAATCAACTGCAGAGAAACTCGAGTGAAATATAAAGGCCCAACCCAGATCACTATTACGTTTTAGCTGAATATCATTTATTAACTCTGACCTCTTGAAAACAAAATATTTCCAAGTCCATTTAATAACTGCCATAATTCAACCTGTGGACAATTTAAGGTCACAAGTTAGCAACTTTCAATATTAATATCTGATCACCGATTAAAATATACTTATTATCATTATACTTATTTTCTTCTCTGAAATACTCTGGTGTTGTAGTTCACTTTAGAATCATCTATTTCTTTTAAAGAAGTTTGTCTTCAATGTTGCAACAGAAATTTGTTTAAATGGAAGACTTATGAGAACCTTCTTTTAATCAGCAATTTTACTATTTGATACAGATAAACATTGTTAGAAAAAGTTAAATTTAGAGATCAAATTTAAATAAATCTTCTACTCAGAATCTGCCTTATTGCTGACCTTCTTTTATCTGCATTTCTGTAAGCAGAGTAATTGTGAGAGATATTACAAAAGCCCTAGTTGGACAGACATGGATTCAATTCCTGGCTCTACTACATCTTTGCTAGGTACGCATGGAAAAGTTACTAAAAATCTTAGTGTCCATTTCTGCACCTTAACCCTGTTTTCAATGAAGAAGGATTTTCTCTAAGGAAACCTTTGCTCTCTCTCCACACTGTCCTTCTCTCTGGATAACTTGCACCCTCATCTCAGCTTTCCCCTGCTTTCTCTTGAGATCAAAGAGCCTGCAAGGGGCACAACTGGTGCTTCTTCTCCTTACTAGGCATGTGAAGTTTCCCTGGACTGCTCTGTGACTAGGTGATTAATTCTCCATAATTCTAGGGTTCAGTACTAGCAAACCCATTGTCTAATAGACCTAAAGCCACATACTCCAACCTGAACTCCATTAATTTAAAAAAAGTCATATATTGGCCTCCATCTTTATTTTTTGTTTTATTTCTCCACTCAGGAACACATGCATAAAAGAGGACTGCTATTAGCTGGAGGTCCTCTTGAATATCCACTCTTTCCCATTTTTGCTTGTTTACTGATCACCTACTACTCATCAGTCATTGTCATGGATACATTCCAGAGACTCATTTTATTCTCCCATCTACCCTAGCAGGCAAATGTAATTAAAAACGTAGAAAGGAGACTTATAAAGTTAACTAACTTGCCCAAGATATTAAAGTTAATCATTTGGAGAAATGGATTGAATCTGGGTTTGTTTAACCACAAACCCCACTCTGTCCCTGCTATACTACATTTCATAATAATATAAGAATGGCCCTGTGCAATGTTTGGTATTAAGGGGTAGTCAACAAACTTTAGGGCTCTGTATTAATTTGCTGTGTAACAAACTACCACAAAATTCGTAACTTAAAATAACATGCATTTATTAGCTCAGAAGTCTGCATAGGCTCAGCCAAGTTCTATGCTCAAAATACCATCACAAGGTGTGAGCTGGGATGAGCTCTTATCTAGAGGCTTTGGGGAAGAATCTGCTTTCAAGTTCACAAAGTTGTGCCAGAATTCAGTTCCCTGAAACTCAAGGACTTAAGTCACCAGTTCTTTGCTGGCTGTCAGCTGGGCCACCCTCAGATTCTAGAGACCACTCACATTTCTTCTCACATGGCCCACTCTATTTTCAAACCAACAGGGAGTCGAGTTCTTCTCATGTGTGCAATTTCTCTTCTACCACTGAACAAAAAAAGCTCTCTGCTTTTAAAGACCTAGAATGATTAGATTAGGCTCACCCAGATAATCCAGGATAATCTTCCTGTCTTTTAAGGTCAACTGATTAGTAAACTCAATCACCTCTTCAGAGTCCTCTATGTTATGTCCCTTATCATATTCAAGGGCATGATAATTAATCATATTTAGAGCCCCAAGGATTAGGGAAGAAAATCCTTTAGTGGAGGAGGTCATTCTCGAATTTTTCCTACCACAAGTTCTCCATTAAGAAAAATGACATATTATTTTCTATCACTGTCATACAAATTGCTACAAATGTAAGTATCTTAAAACAGTACAAATGTATTATCTTGCAATTCTGTGATCAGAAGTCTGACATGGGTCTCACTGAGCTGACACCAAGGTGAGATAATTCATTTCCTTGCCTTTTCCAGATTCTAAAGACTATCTATTTCTTGGCTCTGTCCTTCTTTCCCCATCTTCAAAGCCAGAAATTATATTTCTCTCAGTCTCCTTTAGTCACATCTCCTTCTCTTTCTGACCACAACTGGGAAGGGTTCTCTATTTTCAAGGATCCATGGGATTATACTGGACCCAACCTGTTAATCCAGGATGCTCTCTTCATTTCAAGGTCTTCAATTTAATCACATTGCAAATTCCACTATGTAATATACATTAACATATTCTCAGATTCTGTGGACTAGTATGTAGATATTGGGGGATGGGGCAAGGTGGGCATTATTCACTTGCTAAAAAATGATGTTGGTACAGATAAATTGCAATTCAAGTCATAAATGAGACTGAATAATGTTTATTAACAAATCATTCAATTTGCTATTACCAACACAAAAATGTCCATATTTAGGAAGATCTTAAACCCTTTGTAAGCGTTAATCACTTTCTGAGTTAATAAGAATAATAAATTAGTTACAACACTCATTCTTCAAGTAGCACTCTTAATTGCCCCACCAAAGATTAATCTTAGAATCTGATAGATAGACTTCCTCCCAAAATTTTACACCAAACTCTTATCCAGTTTAAAAAAAAAAAAAAAAAAGGCTCACAACCAGTGAAAAATGAAATAAAGCACTGCACTTGTCATGATTTCCTTCCTTGTCATGATTTCAAGCATGGTTGAAAGTTAAAGTTCAGCTGGTCGTTATCATCCTTCAACTCAAACTTCCTCTAAATTCACTGAGAACACTCTCTCCCCTGAATTCCTCCAAATGCCCTGCCATTTTCATTCATTCGTTCTTTGCTGCCTCACTTTTTGCTACCCTTTACACTGATACGTTCTCTTTTCGATTTCACTGTACACTTCTCTGCCCCATTGTGGTGTCCCAGCCAGTAATCTACACACTGTTCATTCCTGCATGAGTGTTCAATGGTTTTTTGACTAATTAATGGAAAGCCCATGCATAAAAAAGCATGTACTTACACTGATCATATCATATGATAAATTATATGATTTAAACCATTGAAATTGCTAAATTATAACGATGGCAGTAAGGATTTAATAGACATCATTGAGGAATTCTGAATCAGTTCTTTCCAAGTTTGAGTATACTAGGCATCTTTAGCATATAGATGTTGTTAGTCTTAGCAGAGAGTTATTCAGAGGAAAGCATTTTAACAGCATTTGTAAGTGGTTCTTGTATTAAATAAGGGAGTGATAATCAGGATTAAGAAATAATGACTTGTTTTGCTCATTAGCTGAATGAATGTGGAAAATGACTCATCAGTTCATAAATCTGTCATAATGCTGTCTTTAGTGTCAGCCAGCAGTAAGGCCCGGATTAGCAGAGTCCTAGCAGGAGGCCCAAAAGATTACAGAAAATTGCTGTTAAAAAATGACTTGACAACATTTTAAGTTTGTTATTCTTTGCCAAAACAATGTAGTCAGCCAATTGCTGAATTCTCTGCATGCTATTAGCCTCTCCTTGAATTATATTCAGTTTGTAGAAACATGATGCATTTTGTTCTACATGGACAAGACAGAAGGTTTACCAGCTTGAACTGGTTTTTCTGTGAAAAACTGTCAGGCACCCCACTGATGCTAAACGTGTCATTAACCTTCTACCTGGAGTGTTTATTACCTTAACTTAGACAATATTCACAAATGCCCTTATCAACATAATGAGGTCAAGGCAGCAATCAATGTCTGCTGTGCTATCTCTTGTTTCCTGAAATACAACTGCTTTTTAAATCAAAATCTATCAGCTAGGCTAAAAAGAGACAAAGAGCCAGAGCTTCATTGTACCAAAAGACCAGTACTCATCTCTCTCAAAAAAGGGATACAAAAGTTGGATGACCATATAATTTATCCTCCAAGGACACTTTTCAGAATAAAAGGGAGTCCCGCCAGCAGTTACACTGGAACACCCGTGTGCACACCAGGATATATGGTTACCCTCTGCTAAAGAACATGAAAGACTGTATTCTTTTCTTTACAGTTTGAAAATCATTAGAAGTTTCAGTTAAAACTTTGAGCCTAATGAGCTTCCTGAAACTTATCCCAACAACCTACATTGATACATACTGCTTTCAACAAGTTCAAAGTTTCAATCCAACCACACCCCAAAACAAAGTAAATAACCTGAAAGGATGAACTTAATCTTATGGGGGTTTCCTCTTTCTTTTTCTTCTTTTTTAACTTACCATCAATTTTTATTCTAAGTTTCTTTGGATTTGCAAAAGGGTATCACAAAGACTAGGAATATTTCCACGCCATATCCTCATGGCAACCAACTGGATGAGATCACATCTTTTACCACTTAGAACGCTCAAGGAGTTTATTTTGGAAGCAAACCAAACTTTAAAAAAATCAAGTTGAAAAGTCATTTTTATTGTTCTATACCTTGATTTGGGCACTGGATGCATGGCAATGATATATTTATAATTTGTCAAACTTTCAAACCCTACAATTAAGATTTGTGCCCTGACCATGTATAATTATGATTATGCCTCATTTTAAAAACTTCTGTTATCCTGTAAACACTTTTACCAGTTAATTGCTAACAAATATTTTGGGATCTATGTGTGTTTTAATCTCTGTGCCAGGCTTTATTCTAGGCCCCGGGGATGCAGTAAAGGACCTGGGAGTCAAAGACCTTTTTTGAAAGAACTTATATTCCGGTATGATGAAAGAGAAAATAAACACAAAGGAAATAAGTAATAAGATAATATCATATAGTAATTAGTCCTAAAAGGAAATCCCTAAAGAAGTGACACTTGAGAGAAGAGCTTAATGAAGAGAAGTAGAGACGAGCACTTCAAACAATAGGAGACTGGGGCTCTTGGATATGGTAATATATGTAGTATTTTCAAGGGACAGAAAGTAGAATGAATGCGACAAAGAGGGTGGAGGAAGATGAGGTTGGTGAAATAAGCAGGGGACAAATCATGTGGGGCTGGGCATGGGTCTACAATGCAGTGAATTATAACCAGAAGTTTATAACTTAGGGAGTTTTAAAATACAGATTTTATACCTACCACCTGTCTTCATATTTATAAACAGATGAAATATGTTTATTTCATAACATATATATTTATAAGTAAAAATATCCTGTGATTCCTTTAAATATAACATTTTTTTTTACAAAAAAGAAATCTGTATTAACAGAATAACTTGTAATTTTTAAAATATTTTTCCAAAGCAGAGTTCAAGTCAGACAGAGTTAAAAGGGGGACAAATAAATGGTTACTGTGGCTTGGCTGCCTTATTTCCATTTTTATTTATTTATTTTTATTTTGGGGGAGATAGTTAGGTTTGTTTGTTTGTTTTATTTATTTAATGGAGGTACTGGGGATTGAACCCAGGATCTCATGCAACTCTACCACTGAGTGCTCTACCACCCTTGCCCCTTATTTCCATTTTTTTTTTAACCTTGAAGCGTATAGTATTATTTTATGGGCCAGTCCCCTTCACAACCCCCAGGAATCATGGATTCACAAGGTACATATGAACCCACAATGCTTTTACCTTGTAAAACCAGTTTATTGAAACAGGCTTTCTGTGTTAATTAAAAATAGATCCTTGAGAATAAAAAAATACATGCATTCCTAAAAAAAAAGAAAGATGGTAAAACAAATCACTGATGTTTCTTATGTGATTATTTGAGAGAATGGATGCCACATCAAAGTTAAATTTTTCCCATGATATCTGAATTTTAATAAACGTTAATTTAATTTTCAGTATACTTTAAACAAAAATTAGTAATATAGGAGGTTGCATTTTGGGTTTTTTGGTCTCATTCTGTTTATCAGTGTGTGAGAACCTGACAGTCTAATTTTCAAACGAAGATTTAAGAAAGTGACTATCTATCAATCCATTTTAGGAAAATGAAAATACCATATTTTCTTCTTTAAAAATGCCAACATTTCAATGCTTGTGCACATTACAGATGTCCAGATGGAAATGTCAATATGTTATTAACTTGCTAAATGCATCGACATAGATGTAATACGACAATAACTGTTGAATGAGTGAGTGAATGAAGATGGCAGGAGAAAATGTGTGTATCTGGAAGGGCTTGTACTTTGGGCAGGTTTGTTTACCAGTGTGGGTAAAAAAGACGCTCTGCACCTGAAGGTTCAGCAAATTGTTTTGTGGGATTATACTTCTCAACAGTGATAATAAATAATTTTCAATGCAAATGCTCCACAAAGAAGGCTAATGCTATTCTATTTGCTGTTCAGATTTCACCATTTTGGGCTGCCAAAACTATTTAAAGCCTCACAGGATCCTGTTTGTGATAGGCCAATGCAAATTTGATCCATCTAAATATATAGAGATGTCGCTTTAACGGTGCCATGATTATTGGAGCTGTCCTCTATACAGAAATTCTTAGCCACTACTAGTAAATGACAGATGTGTTAATTAAAAGACTGAGGCAAAGCCAAGGTTGATGTTCTAATAAACAGGTCATTAACTTTGGTAATGACCAATTTGAGAAGATGATTGTTATTACAAACTATATTCTATGAATTATGAGAGCATCAGTATAACTCTGGAGTATGTCCAATGGTCAGATTATAATAGGAAGTATTCTAAAACAAGAGGTATTTCTAATAAGTCCCCTTGTCTATTTAAAACTTTACACATTTACAAAATGTGGTAGTTTCATATAAAGCAAAACATATTAAGTGCTTAATTGATTAAATTCAGGAAAAAAATTAGCTTTTCCTTTAAAAGTCAAATGAGAAGCCTTGTTAATGGTAAGTTTAAGAATCTGCCTAACATAATTTGCTACTCTGTTAGAACAGCAACTTTTTCCATAGCCCACATTTCCATCAAGCCATGTGTGGATCATGTAGTTATTCACATCCTGCCAATATCTCCTTTCCCACCCTTTTTAATCTTACAGCATCTTTTCCAAATGAAACAATGGTGTTAAATTCTGTCCTACTTCTAACCTATTATGAACCAGCCACTGGGGGCCTTTGTAGGCCCTCAAGTTTTCACACTCAAATAACCACTATAGGCAACATTTGGCACCAGTAGACTCAGAAAGACATTGGACAGGAACAAAGCAAGTCAACCTGGCAGTGCTGGGCATGCCTCTCCAAAGGGCATCCTCATGACAGTCTTACTACCAGTCCAGGTGCCATGAGACAAGATTCTCACAAAGTGGATCTTAACCTAGCTTAAAATCTTCTCCTATAGGACCTTCCTAGAAAGAGAAATGATTATAATATGAGTAGTTTAACTTTTTTAAAAAGTTGCCTGAAGACAATATAATTCTATTTATACTTTTTCACATGAAGAAAATAAGGGATAAAGACATTAAATGACTTTCCCAAGAATGCAAAGTTACTTAAAGGCAGGAGCTAAACTAGGACATGGGCCTCCTAACTCCCAATCGAATGTTCAAAATAACCATTTTTAAAATTTAGTGAATAATTGTGTTAATTCCATTTGGTTGTTTGCCTTTTCCTTCTCCTCCAGAGTGAAATTCAAAAAATATAAACACATTAAAATGACTTCCAAGTTACTAAAAATGTAACTGACACTTTAATATTAGAATTCTAATATTTTAGAGTAGATAAAAAATGATGTCCAGATGTCACTAACTAGTATATTAAAAGTAAAGAGAATGAAACCACATATTTCCTTACAGTCAAATATTGATTTTAAAACAACCTTTTAAACATATTTTATTTTCTATTTATAAAAATATTATAATAGTTTAGCTGTTCAAGTGGCAAAACTCCACACAATGTAGCAATTATTGCAAAATTTATCTTTGATAATATCATGACTCAAAATAAGAAAACTTGTGTGCATTTCTGATTATGAGCAAAGACAAGAGAATAACGACTGATACGAATAAGTATAGTCCAAAAACTGAGGAGTGTAATTATTATGAAATACAGTTATTTTTATTATTGCTCAGTGAATGCTTGCTACGTGCCAAAAATCACTTGAAAAACTTCACATGTGTGAAACTATTTAATCCTTACAAACAGTTAAACATGAGAACCTCATTTTACAGATGAAGAAAGGCTCATAAGAAAATGACTACCTGATCCAATGTTACACAACTAGTAATTCATAGCGAAAAAGTTTAAATAAAATGACATTTTGATTGTAAAAATGAAAAAAAAATGCATCCCTCAAATTCCCACAACATAAAATGCCACCACTGACTCAGACAAATAAATGCACTTTAACAAAAATCATTTCTAATTAGACAATTTCATTGCTGCCATTAGAGCTGCTTCTGACATGTTTCATATCTATTAGAATGACAGACAATGGTAGATGCTGATGACAAATGGGGTAGCAGAATGTTGGCAACAAAATTAGAATCATGCTTCCAAGATACTTAAAAATGTGGACTTTGGTTTATTTTCAAACAGCATTACACGTAATACAATAAAAGTGGCCTGTTTTCTTGAAGTCACCATTACATGTATAAAGCACCATAGCAGCAAAAAAATCCAAATTTAACAGAAT
This sequence comes from Camelus dromedarius, assembly GCF_036321535.1. Lineage (NCBI taxonomy): Eukaryota > Metazoa > Chordata > Mammalia > Artiodactyla > Camelidae > Camelus > Camelus dromedarius. The sequence continues at coordinate 67,997,444 of NC_087436.1, forward strand.
AGAGTCTTTATTTTCCTTATCTTTTCTATCTCTTTAAAGTGTCAAATCAATGTTAAGAGTGAAACCATTCCATCAATTAACTGGTTGCTTTTTGATATGATTCTAAAATACTGGCATATATGACTACTTATCTAAATTGTCCATTTTAATTAAATTGCCTAAATATTTTGTTTTACGGAATTTGTGTGTTTATGTGAAACTTGTCAGTATCACTAGGAAACATTAGTTAATTTGTTCCAAGTATGAAAGATGCTTTATTGGATGATAGGCAAAACATGAAAATCAATTAGAAATTGTCTTTTTCTATGTATATTTCTATTATATATAGGAATGAGAAAAATCTGCATGAATATCCACAGTAATATAGAATACGATAATTTCTAGATGAGTGATGCTAAGTGGCAAAGAAATTCAAAGGAAGTGAAGAATCATTTTGATTGGTATAGGGAATTTGATTTCAGTTTTTCATGTGTTAAAGAAATGCACAATCAAAAAAGTTTTGGGATGCCTTTGAATAACAGTGAGGACTTTTATAGGAAAAGATAGGGAGACAGCGATGTCAGAAAATGCAGAATGAGGAGAAATGAGGAATCCACAAGAAAGCACAAGTGAGTAAAACAGAATAGTGAAAGATAGAGTTGGTAAAAAAATATTAGTAAAAACAAGAAAGGTTTATTTATGAGAGTGAGATTATTGGAACTATGTCTTTTTCACAGAACTATGCATATTTGTTCATTCTGGCACTTAATAGGTCAGTTGGAAAATGAGATTACTGTTGCCAACAATCCAGGTGGGAAGTGGTCAGGGATGAGTCATAGAGACATCAGAAGAAATGAAAGATTAGAATGGTAGGTATGAGCGTGTGTTTGAGTGGTGAAAAAAGTGCACCTATGAAAGCATCTTACAAAAGGAATAATCAACAGGACTTTTTATTTGTTAGATATTATAAGGGAGGTTATTAGACACAGAGGGAAAAGTTAACAGCAATTTTGATAGGACAGCTCTTGGTTTCTTTAGATAATGGTGCTATTAATAACAACGAGCAGGCAACATCATTAATCATCAGAGAAATGCAAATTAAAAACCACAATGATGTATCACCTCACATCTGTCAGAATGGCTATCATAAAAAAGACTACAAATAAACGTTGGTGAGGATGTAGAAAAACGGGAACCATCCTACACTGTTGGTGTGACTGTAAATTGGTGCAGCCACTGTGGAAAACAGTATGGGGGGTTCTCAAAAACTAAAAATAGAACTACTATATGACTCAACAATTCCATTCCTTGGTTTATATTCACAAAAACAATAAAAACACTAATTCAAAAATATACATACACTGCAATGTTCACAGCAGCATTATTTACAATTGCCAAGATATGGAAGGAGCCTAAGTGTCTATTGACAGATGAATGTATAATGAAGATATGGTATATATATACAATGGAATACAACTAAGCCATAAAAAAGAATAAAATGTTGCCATTTGTAGCAACATGGATGGACTTGGACAGTATTAAGCTAAGTGAAATAAATCAGAAAAGCCAAGTACTGAATGATATCACATATATGTAGAATATAAGAAATAAATCAAACTAGTGAATATAACAAAAAGAAACAGACTCATAGATATAGAGAACAAACTAGTGGTTACTAGTGAGGAGATGGAAGGGAGAGAAGCAAGACAGGGGTAGGAGATATAGATAGAAACTGTTATGTAGAAAATAAGTAAACTATGAAGATATATTGTAAGTATATAGTCAATATTTTATAATAACTATAAATGGAGTATAACCTTTAAAATTGTTAATCACTGTTGTACACCTGTAACTTAAACAATATTGTACATAAACTATACCTCAAAAAAAAAGAACAAGGAGCAGGTAGACATTGGGATGAATTCAGGATGAGTGCATGGTTAATTAAAAAAAGGTGAGCCTTATTTTTTACATATCTAGTGTGTCCTTGTAGAGATATCATAGTAGCAATATAAAGTATAAATCTAGATTTTTGGAAGGTGGTTAATTATAAGGACACATAGTTGGAGTTATTCTCATAGAGAAGAAACTTGAGATAGTGTTAGTGGATGAAAATGTGACAACTTCATAATGAGAGGAAAAAAAGAACTTTGCATAACACTTGCATTAGGGGGTGAGGGGGAAGAAGATGTGCTTTTGATGAAGGGGGAAAAGGTTATTTAAAAATGCAAAGAGCATAAAGAAATGTCTGAGGTTATGTTATACACCAGAAATTGACACAACATTGTAAAATGACTATACTTCAATAAAAATAAAAGTTTAAAAAAATAAAGAAAAATCTGAGGAAATAAAAGGAGTAAAATACACCATTCAGTCCCAGCTCCCTAGAGCTAAGCTGTCTCTCGGATCCTACCTAATTTAAGGAGAATTGATTCTAGGGCTAAGCTCTAATCTCTGTGAGAAACCAAAATTAGCTGAGAAATTATGTTATAAAAAGTTCTCAGAAAAGTAAACATCAAATAGAGTGGCAATAAGATATTATCAAATGAAATGTTGAGCAGCAATGAGAGTCCACCCAGAGATAAACACTGGGTTGGTCTACATTTATCACCATCTACCAAGTATTGGACTTGATAAAGCAAATAGTGTTCTCAAATTTGGAGCAAATAAGGTATATCAGAAAGTTAAGAAGGCCAAATGTTTGGGGAACAGGAGGATAAAAGAATCAGAAAAGATCAGAAAGAAGAAAATTAACTGAAAACAATATAACAGCAACACAAAGTAGATTATGATGGAAGGAGCACTTTGAACAGAAATAGGTAGTGGAAGAGACAGAGGAATACAAGTTTGTGATTAAAGAGAAAAGACATAAACTATAATATAAGCAGTGATCCCAAGTGACACTGAGATCCACTTGAGGTGGCCGTTGTTGCAGGTGCCTGATATGGAGAAGAGGTGAAGACCCACATGTTGAGGTTGCTTAAGGATGTCAGGTGGTAGGATTTTAACACGGATAATGAATCACTTAGAATAAGAGCAAGGAATCAGGAGAGAACAGTAATAGTTGACTCTTGGTTTCAGTATTCACTGAGTTGTATATCTTGGAAGTTGAAAATAAAAGCTTTGTTATGATTTATTAATAGACTTGCTTGCACATGGCAGGCAATTTCTCAATTCATGAAAGCTTTGCACTAGCACATACCAGGACACAGTCATACACTCTAACGTGGCACCATCAAGGTATTTTATTCATGTTCAGTTCCTTCTTCCTTACAAGAAAAAATTACAAGTTTGTTTTTCAGATCTGTATTTTGAAACCTTCTGTTAACTTTACCTCCTGTCGTCTTCTCTACTTCACAATTCTCATTCTTTAAATTTTATTAAGAAAAAAAACTGTAGTGGGGAGGGTATAGCTCAGTGGTAGAGTGTGTGGTTAGTATGCATGAGGTCCTGGGTTCAATCCAAAAAAAAAAAAAAAAGAAGAAGAAGACTGTAGGCCAGATACAATAGAAGGAATAAGTTATTCTAGAGTTAGGGATAACTGTGTTGAGGAAGAGGAAACAAAGTATTTAGGAAAGAAGGTGTTGTTTAGTGATATAGTGAATAAATATATGATCATGAAATAGTAGCAGTAAATTATTTTATCAGATCCCTTACTGGATATATGTGTTGAGAAAATCAGGGGAAAAGAATGGTTCTTTTGGGAGGGGAATAAAGTTTTCTTCCAATGATTTAAGAGAAGTTGAAGTGATAGGAGGATGTGAAGGAGTGATTCACCATAGAATTGAACATTCAAAGAGCAGAGTGAAAGAAATTAACAGATGGGTTAGCATTTGGAGTTGGGTTTGGAGGTAGATAAAACCTGAGCTCAAGGTAGTTGAGAGAATGGGTAAGTTAACATTCAGAATGTCTGACCCTAGAACAGTGATCACATATAATCTGAAAAATAGCAAAGATATCCAGAGATGGACCAGAATAATAGTGGTGAAAGAGATGGGGACCATCAAAGTGTGGCCAGGAAGAGACAGAAAGAGTAAACAGAAAATCTAAGATTATACCCAAAGCCAAATATAACTGCAGGTTATAAATGAAATAAAAATATTAAATTTTTTCAAGACTGGACTAATATTTAGTCACTTCTATTTTATTGATTAACTGGTTTTGCCAAGGTTTTTTAAAATAAATTCTCAGTTCTGTCCTTCTTCTTTTCACTATTTTAGAAAACAATGACATTTATTTTATGACTTAGTTCTCTATTATATTCAAAAATTGAGAAAGCTATCAAAGATAGAATACATTTGCATAGTTGATCCCTTATGCAGCCTTAAATCTATTATTTGAAAAAAAGCAGCTTATGCAAGTACACACACATAAGGCTTGCAAAAGTTAAAATTTAACAACACTAAATATTAGTCAGTATGTGGAGCACTGAAGAATCTCTATACCTTAATAGTGGAAATGTAGATTGTTAACAACCATCTTGTCAAGGTTTGGCATTATTGATTAAAGTCAAAAATGCGCCAACCTTATAACCCAATAGTCCCACTGCTAAATATATATCCCAGAGAAATTCTTGCAAAGGTGCAGTAGACTAACAATAAAAAAGGCAAATAAAAGGTGGTATACGTTTAATAAAATAGAATACACCAACAACAATACAAATGAATCTCAAAACTTAATAGTGAACAAAAGAAGTAAGACACAAAAGAGTATTTCAGGATAATTCTACATACATACATAAAGTGTGAGAACAGATGAAATAAGTATATTGTTGAGGGATTCATATGTAGAGAGTAAAACTACAAAGAAAATCAAGATAATTATCAGAAAAATATAGTCATTATTTCTGGAAAAGGGAAGAGGTTGTGATCAGGGAAAAAGTCATCTGGGCCACTAGCAATGTTCTATTTATTGGCTTGGATTTCACTAGTGATTTGCTTTTAAATCATTCTTCATACCATATATATTATTATAGTTCCCCCCCCAAAAAAATAGAAAGAAGAGGAATAGGGAGGAGGAAGAAGAGGAGAGGAGAAAAGGGAAGGCGGTGAAGGAGAGAAAAGAAAAGAGAGCAGTTATCACCCATATCTGGATAAAGCAGATAGTGCCTTCACTGAAGCATCCAGAGTTGTGTGGCCACAGTGGAGAAGCAGAATCACTGTGAACAACAGACAAGACAGTAGGCAAGAAGCCAGGGTTGCGCTCTAATTGAAGAAGTAAAATGAGATCAGAAAGGAGACAGCAAGTAGCCTTGTAGGTTAGTTGGTGCCCACCACCTTGCTAACTAAAAATCTCAATAAATGTAATAAGAAAATAATCACTTTTTAAAAATAAGAATTAATGGAGCATTTGATATCTGTCAGAATTTGTGCTAAATGCTCCATATCCTCTTTCACCAAAGAGTCAAAAAATCTCTGTAAGATAAACACTACCACTAGCCCATTGAATTAGAAGACTCAGAGGAAGAGAGGAAGGCCAAAGAAATTGCAAAGTGTCACAGTGGAAAAAAGGGATGGGACAGGGCTTCATCCCAAGGAAGCTTAAGACCAGCTTCCTTCCCAGTTTACTTGCTTGAATACTAAAACATGCTGTTTCTCTGAAAGAATTTCTAAAAAGGAATCCCTGTGACTTTTTTTTCCTTAGAAAATTCAACAAATTAATACTATGAAAAATATTTGAATATTAACTCAGAACTTTATTTTTCATTTTTCTCAAGTACAGAATAAATCAAGCAAAAATAATTGATACCCATTAAATTACATAAGGAAAAATTTACCTTAGTTAAAAAAAAAAGATTTGACTACTGTTACCATGATACTTACCATCAAAATAAAATTGACATGAACACTATGAAATCTAGGGAATAAACAATATATGATTCATTTTACATAACCCTGTATACAGTACTTAAATTGTAATTTACAATTAATAGTGTTTATAGTTAAGCTACAGAAAGTGATGGTTAAGTTTGTCTAGATAAGCACAATAAGCTGTACCATGGCAGAATAAAAGACCTGATTATTTTTGCTTTCTGAACAGTTAAATCACTTCACAGCATGGCCATTTTGATCAATCACCACACAACAGTTTATTAATGCAATATGAAATTTCCAATCAACTATACAAAAGTCAACTAACATGTCGTCCCTTAGGCAGCTTTAATTTCTCAGTGTTTTGACTAAATATACACACTAAACTGAGACATGAATTCTCATGTATTTATATACCTATTCCCTATTGTTGTTTTATGGAGTTTTTAACTCTAAACATAACGCTTATACTTACAGTCATTACAAATTTTTGCTTCCAAAAAATCCAACCAAAACCACCTAAATACACAAGGTTAATTTTAATTTTGTCAAAATTATTGATCTCTACATCTCCCTGGCCTTACTCTTCCTAAGAGATCATATTTCTGACACTGATGATAATATACATGCTGTCTTGTGTATGCTATTGCTTTACTATAAATTTAATAATGACCATAAACTCTATGTGTGAAAATCAGCTTCAGTAAAATATATTTGATTTCAAGGAAAATAAAGAAAAGAAAAAGTGTTGACGGAAAGAAAAGTTTTTAAACTAAAGGATTTCGGATTTTACTATAAGAACAAAATATGAATCAAAAAGTTCTCCCTGCATTACTTTTTGCAGACATCAAAGTTTCTGAGGAGTTTTTCTCTTGGGTAAACTATCTCAGTTTCATCGGGGGGGGGGGGGGAATATAGAACGAATCAGCCCACTCGTTTTTCCTTTTCTTACTTTATACCTGTTATTATTTTAAACAAGATTTCATTTTTTCAGAGCAGTTTTAGCTTCACAGCAAAATCAAGAGAAAGGTAGAGAGGTTTACCGTAAATCCACCACCCCTACATACGCATAGCTCCCCTATTATTAATATCCCTCACCATAGTGGTACATTTGTGTCAACTGATGAACCTACAATGATTTCTCATAATCAGCCAAACTCCATAGTTTGCATTAGATTTCACTTTTATTGTCGTACAGTCTGTGGGTTTGGACAAACAATGACATGTATCCATTATTACATCATACAGTGTTTTCAGTGCCCTAAAAATCCTCCATGCTGCATGTATTCGTTTCTCCACCCCTATCTAACTCTTGGCAGCTACTTACCTTATTACTGTCTCCATAGTTTTGTCCTTTCCAGGATGTAATGCATTTGGAGTCATACAGTATGTAGCCTTTTCAAATTGGCTTCTTTCACTTAATAATATGCACTTTAGTTTCTTCCAAGTATTTTCCTGGCTTAATAGCTATATCTTAGGTACTTCCAAGGACATCTTAGTAACTTCTAAGTTTTAGCAATTATGAATGAAGCTGCTGTAAATATCCATTCCATTCTTGGAGCAATACCACACTATCTTGATTTCTGTAGCTTTATAGAAAGTCTTCAAGTTAGGTAGTGTCAGTCTTCCAACTTTGTTCTTCTCCTTCAATATTCTGTGGGCTATTATGAATCTTTTGTTTCTCCATATAAACTTTAGATTCAGTTCATCTACATCCACAAAACAGTTGGCTGGGATTTTGATTTGAATGCATTGAATCTACAGATAAAGATGGGAAAAACTAACTTCTTGATAGTATTTAGTCTTCCTATCCATGATCGTGGAATATTTCTCCATTTGTTTAGTACTTCTTTAGTTTCTTTTGAGTTTTTTTCCTTTTTTCTCATATATATCTTGTACCTATTTTGTTAGATTGATAACCTAAGTTATTTCATTTTGGGGGGTGCTAATGTCAATGGTAGTGTACTTTTAATTTCAAATTCCACTTGATCATTACTGGTATACAGGAAAGTAACTGGCTTCTGTATATTAATCTTTATCCTGCAGCCTTGCTATAATCACATGTTAGTTTCAGGAGTTTTTGGTTGTTGTTGAGTATTTCTGATTTCTACATGGACAATTATGCCATGTGTGAACAAAAAGAGTTTTATTTCTTCCTTCCCAGTCTGTATATGTTTTATTTCCTTTTCTTTTTCTATGGTATTAAGTAGGAATTTCAGTTTGATATTGAAAAGGAGTGGTCAGAGGGGACATTGCTGTCTTATTCCTGTTATTAGTGAGAAAACTGTAAACTTTTCACCATTGTAGGTTAGATTTTCACCATTAAGTAGGTTGTTCTTGTTACCGTTTTGGTAGGTATTCTGTATCAAGTTGTGAAAGTTTCCCACTATTCCTAGTTTACTAAGTGTTTTATGATGAATGGCTGTTGGATTTTGTCAAATTCTTTTTCCCTATCAATGTGATCATTTTTTTAAGTCTGTTGATGTGATTGGTTATATTAACTGATTTTCAAATGTTGAACAAGCCTTGCATATGTGGGATAAATCTCACTTGGTTGTGGTATATAATTCATCTTATAAAATTGCTAGATTCAATTTGCTAATATTTTGTTACAGATTTTTCATCTCTGTTCATGAGAGTTATAAGTCTGTAGTTTTCTTTTCTTGAAATGTCTTTGCTTGGTTTTGGTGTTAGGGTAATACAGGACTAATAGGATGAGTTTAAAAAGTATTATTTTTGCTTCTTTGAGTTGAAAGAGATTTTAGAGAATTGGTATAATTTCTCCCTTAAATGTTTGGTAGAACTCACCAGTGAACCCATCTGGCCCTACTGTTTTCTGTTTTAGAAGGTTATTAATTATCAATTAAATTGCTTAATAGACATAGGCCTATTTATATTCTCTTATTTCTTCATGTGTTAGTTTTAGCACAATGTGTCTTTCAAAAACTTGGTTCATTTTATCTAGGTTATAAAATCTGTGGGCATTGATTTGTTCATAGTATTCTTTTATCACTCATTTAATGTTCACGGGCTCTGTAGTGATGTCCCTTTTTTATTTCTGATTAGCAATTTGTATTCTATTTCTTTTTTTTCTTGTTAGCCTGGTTAGAGGCTTATCAATTTTATTGGTCTTTTAAAAGCACCAGCTTTTGATTTCATTATTTTCTTTATTGATTTTCTGTTTTCAATTTTATTGATTTCTGCACTAATTCTTATTTCTTATCTTCTGCTTGTGGATTTAATTAGCCCCTTTTTTTTCTAGTTTCCTAAGGTAGAAAATTAGATTATTGATTTTAGATTTTTTTTAATTTCTAATATATACACTGAATGCTATAAATTTTCCTCTAAGCATTACTTTCACTTCACACAAACTTTGATGTGTTTTCATTTTTATTTAGTTCAAATATTTTAAAATTTCTCTTGATTTTTCTTCTTTAATGCAGATGTTATTTAGAAATGTGTTGTTTAATCTCCATGTGTTTTGAGATTTCCCCATTTTGTTTTTGTTTTATTACTGATTTTCAGTTGAATTCCATTGTGGCCTATGAGAGAAATAGTATGATTTCTGTTCTTTTAAAATTTGTTAAGATGTATTTTATGGTCCAGATGGTGGTCTATCCTGGTGAATAAAATAGGCTTTTTATTTTGCCCCTCTTGTTTATATTTCATCAAAAGTCCTCTAACACAAAAATTTTTTAAGAAATTCATTTTCTACAGATATTTTTCTATAATAATGAATCACTATTAAGATATTCACTAGAGTTTTTCAAACATGATGTCCAGTCATCCTGAATGTTCACACAGGGAATGCCTGAATGACAACTTTCAAAAATTATACTTTCTAATAAGTTAACAGTAGGTACTTGTGCCTAACTATTACTTTCATTGACATATTAGGCTTTCTACACTTATCTTCCACTTTTTCAGGAAGACCTTAGAAACCAAACATTATACCATCTCCCTTGTTCTCGGCTGATTCTTAGCCTCAATTTAAGTTACCAACATAAATCAAATTTTAAAATGTATCTTTATATAGTGCTAATGAGAAAAAGTATAGTATGATAAAGTCACAATGGTTTCAAATACTTATGTTAGTAACCAGCTTTATTACTTTAAGATACGATTTTTACTGAGATAGGTGTATAATTAATAACAGTTAATACTGAGTAATAACTACATAATAGGCATTGTCCTAAGTATTTTACATTAAATATTTTTTAATCTGCAAAGTATATTATGATCCCCTTTTTATAAAATGGAGAGACTGAGGTTCAACCAGGTAAACTTGTTCAATCTATATCACTAGAAATTGGTAAGCCTTATGTCCTAACCCAGGTCGTACAGCTATAGCACTAAAGCTCTAAACACTAAGGCATACTATTTCATATTTAAAATGAAAGAACCAGAAGATTCAGATCAAGACAGGGAGTAGGAGGACATGGAACTCACCTCTCCCAATAAACAAATCAAAAATACATCTACACATGGAACAATTCTCACTGGAAACTGGAGACTGGCAGAAAGACTCTCACACAACCAAGGTTGTAAGAAGGATCCATACAGAATTGGGAGGGAAGGGTAGAGAAGCAATCAGGTTGGGACCTGTGTCCCTGACAGGGGACACAAGTGGAGGGAGATCCTCCCTGGGAAGTGAGACTTGTTAAGTGGTCTAGCATATGATATGTCCTGGAGAATGTTCCATGTTCACTTGAAAAGAATCTGTATGTTTTGAGATGGAATGTCCCGTAGATATCTACTAAGTTCAACTGGTCTGCTGTGTCACTTATGATCACTGTTTTTGTTTTGTTTTTCTATCTGGATAATCTGTCCATTGATGTAAGTAGAGTGTTAAAGCCCCCTATTATTATTTGCATTATCATCAATTTCTCCCTTCATGTCTGATAACATTTGCTTTATACATTTAGGTGCTCCTAATTAGGTGCCTATATGTTAACAAGTGTTATATTCTCTTTTTGTATTGATACATTTATCATTATGTAATGCCCTTCTCTGTATTTTGTTATATACTTTGTTTTATAGTCTACTTCTTTAGATATGAGTCTTGCTACCCCTGCTTTCTTGTCAACCACAGCTAACATCATAGTCAACAGTGAAAAGCCAATGTCTCTTTTCTCTAAAATCAGGAACAAGATAAAGATGCCCGTTATCACCATGTTTATTTAACATCCAATTGGAAGTTCCAGCCACAACAATCAGACAAGATAAAGAAATAAGAGGCATCCAAGTTGGAAGGGAATAAACAAAACTTTCACTACTTGCAGATAACACAATAGTATATATAGAAAACCCTAAAGTGTCCACCAAAAACTGTAATAATAAACTAATAAATGAGTTCAGTAAAGTTGTAGAAGACAAGATTAATATATAGAAGTTTGTTTTTTCTATATAATAATGAACTATCAGAAAGAGAAACAAATTTTTAATTATGTTTAAAATTGCATCAAAAAGAATAAAATACCTTGGAATAAACTTAACCAAAACTGAAAGACCTACTCTCTGAAAACTATAAAACATTAATAAAGGAAATTAAAGATGATACAAAGAAATGGAAAGATATCCTGTGCTCTTAGATTGGAAGAATTAATATTAAAATGTCCAAACTTCCCAAAGCAATCTACAGATTTAATGCAATCCCTATTAAAATACCCATGACATTTTTTCACAGAACTAGGACAAATAATCCTAAAATTTATATGGAATCAAAAAAGACTCCAAATTGCCAACACAATCTTTAGAAAAAAGATCAAAGCTAGAGGTATCATGCTTCCTGACTTTAGACTATACTACAAAGCTATAGTAATAACAACAGCATGGTATTGTCACAAAAATAGACACAGAAATCAACAAAACATAATAGACAATGCAGAAATAAACACTTATGGTTAATTAATCTATGACAAAGGAAGGAAAAATATACAATGGAGAAATGACAGTCTCTTCAATAAGTGGTGCTGGGGATACTGGACAGCTACATATAAGAGAATAAGATTAGACCATTTCCTCACACCACATACAAAAATAAACTCAAAATGAATTAAATGTAAGACTTAAAGCCACAAAACACCTAGAAGAGAACACAGGCAGAACACTCTTTGACATAAACTGTAGTAATATTCCTATGTATCTGTCTCTTAAGGCAAAAGAAACAAAAGCAAAAAATAAACAAATGAAACCTAATTAAACTTAAAAGTTTTTGCACAGCAAAGGAAGCCACTGACAAAATGAAGACAACCTACTGAATGGGAGAGAAGATTTGAAAATGATATGACTAATAAGGGCTAAATATCTAAAAGATATAAAGAGCTTATAAAACTCAATATCAAAAAAAAAAAAAAAAAAAAACAGCCCAATTAGAAAATGACCAGAAAACCTGAATAGAAATTTTTCTGAAGAAGATATACAGAAGGCCAACAGGCATATAAAAAGATTCTCAATACTGCTAATTATTAGAGAAATGCAAATTATAACCACAATGAGATATCATCTCACCCCTTTCAGAATGGCTCTCAGCAAAAAGAGCAAAAATAACAAATGTTGGCCAAAAATTTGTGAAATGGGAACCATCGTTCACTGTCGGTGAGAATGTAAATTGATGGAATTCCACTGTGGAAAACAGCATGGGTGTTTCTAAAAAAAAGTAAAAATAAAACTACCATGTGATAAAACAAAAACAGTAATTTGAAAAGGTTCATGCACACCAATATTCATAGCAGCATTATTTATAATAGCGATGTAAGTCATCAAAGATATGCAAGCAACTTATGTGTCCATCAATGATGAATGAAGAAAGAAGAAATGGTGTATATATATATATACACACTGGAATATATTCAGTCACAAAAAAGAATGAAATTCTGCTTTTGCAACAACATGGATAGACCTAGACGGTATTATGCTTAGTGAAATAAATCAGACAGAAAAACAAATACTCTATGTTATCACTTTTGTGTAGAATTTAAAAAATAAAACAAAATAAATGAATTAATATAACAAAATAGAAACAGATTCACAGATATAGAGAACAAACCAGTGGTTACAATGGGTGGAGGGAAGGGTGCAGGGCAGGAAAGGAGGAGGGGATTAAGAGGTAGAAAATACTATGTAAATAAATAAGCAACAAGGATATATTGTAAAGCACAAGGAAATACAGCCATTAGTTTGTAACAACTTTAAATGGAGCATAATCTACAAAAATATTGAATCATAATGTGTATACCTGAAAATCATATAATATTGTAAATCAACTATACTTCAATTAAGGTAAAATTAAGTGAACTGAGGAGTATTTCAAGTATGAAAAACATATATATAATTAATTTTGAATTATTAATGCCAACACTTTACAATAACTCTGACAAGTCAGCTCTAACACCATTTGAAATTAGCATAAAGAACTGCAGAAAAATGTGATAAATTGATGGGAAACCACATAATTTTTTAAAAACGTCTCATCTTTAATCTCTGTCTGATCACTCTTTTCTGACGTTCTCTCCACCTGTCTCAATACAGAGTCTTTGTCTTATCTCGTTATTTTTGTGTCAATTCTCATATATTGTTATTGTACTGAATCACATCTTCATCCATCTTCTTTTCTTTTTCTCTGAATGCATCTCTGAGAGGTTTCACACACACTCATCACTTCAATATTGATAGTTTCCAAATGAATAACTACAATTCTGATTTATCAATTTTCTAAGCTCCTGACTTATAACATGGTTCCAAATGAATACTAACTGTCCACTGGCCCATAGACCTCTTAACTGTTCCTAAACTGTTATTATCCTTCACTAAGCTACAACCTCAACCTGAAAAAACTGTTACTCCTCCTGTTTTCTCAGCTAATTGCCCTATACCCAGCTTCTGAAGTCAGAAGATAGAATTCTCGACTTCTGCCTCTCACCCCAACATCCAATTAGGTACTAAATTATTTTATTCTTACTTACCTTTAAAGTCAAGTTTTCTCTCTTGATTTTCTCTCTTCTTAAATATCATTCCAGGAGGCCCTCTGATTGATCTTACTTAGGGCTGTAATCACAGTCAGCTGCTCTCTCCACTGTGAGTCTCTCCATTCTCATAACCACCCTGGCCCTTTATTCCCTGTGTTTTTCTCAGAGACATCATTCTAAAACTCAGATCTCCTCTAGCTCTTTCCCTGGTTAAAATCCGTCAGTGATTGTTAAAGATGGAAGTCCAAAAAGCCCCTTTATTATTAGGCTCTTGTCTATCTCAAGCTAGTCTACTATAGCTACCCCATTCCTGGAGTTAACTGGAACAGTCTATAGAATGTCCAAGTCTCCTTTAATGCCCAATTAAAATATCACCTCTCTCATAAAGCTTTCTTTGAGGAGAATAGAGTTAAGCCTTACTCCTTTATTCTTCCCATAGTCCTTTTGTACAAAGTCTCTACTGTAGAACATTTTTATTCTTTTTTTCCTATCCTTACCACTATGCTGGAGGCAAATTTATTGATTTTTTTTGTATCACAAAATACACAGGGCACTATCTATAATAGCCCTTCATATTTGCCAAAGGCACTGATGAATGAGTATAGGAGTAGAAAGCAGAGAAAGAAAGCCACCTACCCTTTGTCTCTGGACTGAACTGCATCTCAAGCTGAAGTACAGCTTAGTGGCAAACAATAACCTCTGAAGCCAGATGTATTAGTTATCTATTGCTGCATAACAAATTACCACAATTAGTGGCTTAAAAATACACATTTATTACACACTTACTGGGGGTCAGGAGTTCATACTGACTTAACTGTGTCCTCTGCTTCAGATACTTTCAAACGGCTGCAATTAATGTGTTGGCCAACGTGAGGGCCAAAGCTTTGACTGGGGAAGGACCCATTTCCAAATTTATGTGATTGTTGGCAGATTTAGTTCCATGCAGGACGTTGGACTAAGGATATCAATTCTTTGCTGGTTAAAGACCAGAAGCCACCTGTCAGCCTAGGGAGGCTAAAGAGGGATTCGAGGAGGTAAGCTGCCCAACTGGAAGAAAGCGCGAGGAGCTGATACAATGCACGAGGAGCTGACATGGAGCAAAACAGCACTTTATTGCAGTACAAGCAGATGGCATGTGCCTCAGGTGTACGCACTTGTCCTTTTATAATGCTAGCGGCGCATGCATATTGATCATAATGCTGACTCATGCTAGTGGCACATATGTACATTTACTTCAAGTGATTGTGAACTTTGGCCTGGGCCCCACAGCCTACTCACTTAAGGCTGCCAACATCACCCTAACTTAGTTCCCTGTCACTGTGTCCTCTCAAACATGGCAGCTGGCTTCATCAAAGCCAGCTAAAAATTCTGCTGGCAAGACAGAAATCACAATCATATATCATCATGGAAGTAGCATCTTATTACATTTGCTGTATTGGTTATATGTGAGTGGCTAGGCCAGCTCATCTTTGAAGAGAGGAGATTATACAAGGGGATGTGTAATAGACAGAATTCATAAAATCCTCCCCACAAAATTCTCATCCTTTAGTCATTCAAACACTAATCTAGGCACTGGTGTGAGGGGGCTTTGATGATTAAATTAAAGTTATTAATCAACCAGCGTAATCAGTAAGGAGATTATCCACATGGATTACCCAGGGGGGTCCAATCTAATCACATGAGCACCTAAAAGCCAAGAATTTTCTCTGACTGGTATCAGAGACATGAGGAGAAAGGAAAGCAGAGAAGAGAGGAGGCAGAAGAGAAGGTCAGAAAGACTCAGGATTCTACCTTATCACTGGCTTTGAAGACTGAGAAAGGAAGCCACATGCCAGGGAAGGTGGACAGCTCTAGAAGCTCAAAATGACCCCTGCTTTACAGACAACAAAGAAATAGTACCTCAGTCCTATAGCCATGGGAACTGACTTTGGCTACAAACCTTGAAGAGCCTAGAAACATATTTTCTCCTGGAGCCTCCAGAAGGAACACAGCCCTGATGACATCATGGCTTCAACCTGTGAGACTTGCAGTGTCCAGACTTATAATCCAAAGAAATTATAATACAATAAATGTGTGTAGTTTTAGGCTGCTAAACTTGTGATAATTTGTTAAGGTATCAATAGAAAACTCTATACCTGTATACCAGGAAATGGTGATCATTAAGAGATACCTTAGAACCTGCTTCCAGACGAGACAACCTGGACTTTGAGACTGACTAACTGTGTGACCAGGGCAAGCTACTACTCTGTGCCTCAGTTTTCTCATCTGTAACATGGAGGCAATAATAGTAGTACCTAACTCTCAGGTTTGGTGTGAAGAACAAGTGAGTTTATATATGGAGAGAAGAGTGACAGGCCAGCAGGTTATATGTACTTGTATCTGTTGGTTATCAGTGTTCTTTCTAGAAGATAATTATTTCTATTCTTCTTAAAATCTCAAGGCATAATTATTTTAGAAGTATAAGAGTTAAAGATATTATCATAGTATAATATTCCATTTTCTTTGCCCAAAACAGTGGAGAAGCAACACAAAACCATAATATGGAGAATTTTCCTTATCTAAATAAATCAGGCAACAGACCTGCAGTTCTTGATGGTGATAAGCTAGTGATACTTATTAGGGCAAAACAGTATAAATGCAACCAGATGTTTCATTCACTTCTACTAAAATTGATTTCAGTTTAATCAACAAATTCTCTCAGACGAAAACCTTAGCAGTGAACCAATGGTTTAAACTCTGCATTCATATTTAACTTTCAGATGGTTTTGGTAATTACTGTATGGGAAAAACATAATGTCTTGCCATCTCCAATTGTTCTCTGATTATATTGAGTTCCCTTAACCTTCACTGCTGCATTTGGTCTCTAAGAGCTTTGAAGTACGTTTTAATTTTTTTCACGAATTTATCTAATCAGCTTGTCCTGAATTAATCCTTTTCCTATTTTTCTCTTAGTCTAATTCTTTACTGCACACTATAGTTAATTTTTTAAGTGACTAGAAACAAGAAGAAGCAATTAATCTGTGTGGAATTTAACTGTTATTCTTCTAGATGTTTTTGACAATATAAAACTGATGATTCTCAGGGTTGTAAATTTTTCTGTTGGAGTAAGTTCCATATTTTAATTTGTCTACCTCTTTCCAGTCATTAGATCATTGTTCTAAAGCCTGCAGAATTGCTCTGTTTTTCATAATTAATTCTCAATTATTGACCATCCCTCCTTATCCACTGATTTTCATGATCATAAAAAATTATTTTACATAATTTATAAAAAGAAATTTTCTCTTATATTTCCTTTTGAAATATCCCTGAATATAGTTTTATGAAAATATAACATTTCTCCCTGCTTTCTAAATTTAAAGAATCCTTCTGCCTTATCATGATTATCATTTTTATTATTTAATGCCCCTTCTAGGATATGCAAATAGTCATGGCTAATGATTTGCCTATGTTTCTAATTCTTCCTTAATCCCACTTTATCTTTTCACCTTAACCTTGCCCCAAAGCTGGGACTTCACTAAAAATTAATACAAACAAACAAGCAAACCTTTAAACAATATAAGCAGTTTGAGATAAGAATCTATGAAAAAAATACATACTTATTCTCTCATGTTCCCACTAACACTGCCATTTTGTGTGAGTGAAATTCCTCTCCTTTTGGATCAGGCAAATCTAAGTAAATGCCCCACCTCTGTTGGAAAAGGAAAGGGATAATAATGCCAGCTGGTGACTGAGAAAACAGCAATGGGGTGTGGGTAGTTCACAACTGGAATTTCTTTTTGGTAACAAAAACCCATGAAGGTCCTTTCCGTTTTTCACACTTGTTTCTTAAGTTACTGTGATAGCTAGGCGTCTAAAGAGGCCTCATGAAGCCCTAATATCCTGGGAGCATTATTTTATTACTTATTTAGAAGTCAGTACAATCACCTAAAAGAATATATGTGTTCGGTGATTGCTCAGTGAGTAACTAGTGTACCCAATAGCAATTTCAAGGCAAATTGTCTAAATATCATTAGAGGAGAACTTAAAATTTGGATCAATTATTCTAACAAATAAATGCAATTCACCATAGAGAACATGGACTTCTATAATGGTGGGGCAATCCATCTCTTTAATGTCCTATAGTTTATTATTGATTTCACAAATACAGTATTTTCATCAGAAATATTTATTATTAGTGTCTTGCTTCAAACTTAACTTTGCTATTATATTGAAATGAAGAACAAAATACAATATTAACCTTGAAATTCAAACTGGGTCCCAGAGGGGTGAGACTGTTCATTCTGGTACATTCTCATTTCTACAAATGACTAGAAAAATATAAACATATTAAGGGGAAAAAAATAAGCATAAAGCAAGCAGCCAGAACAATCCAAAAGGGTTCAGAGATGCTTTGTAAACACAGATATATATTAATAAAGTGTAGTTTTGACAGATGTGTAATATGCTATTTGGCCTACAAAGGATGTTTGTGATCATTCCAACACAACAATTAGACAGCATCAGGGAGAATTGCAGCATTTAAAAATGGAATAAATTTCAAAGCAGCTAATCACCTTTACAGACTTTTAGAATGTACCATAAAATGTTTTGTTTAATGTATACACACATAATTTTGTTCCAAGTATCCTTTTTTATTTTTAATTGTAATCATCAGGGGTGTCTTTACAGTTAGTAAGTGGCATAGCCAAGGCTTCAGCCAATCAGAACACATCAGAAAAGGGTTCTACAGGGCCTGCTGTGCCGGTGAATCCTTTACTTCTTGGATTTTGTTGATGGTCAGCTGGGTGTGGGGGGTGGGGTGATGGCATCTGGGACAGTGAAGGATTCTCAGAGAGTAGAGTTTTAGCAACCAGTGTGGAATTGTTGAAATACTGTAAATGTGCCAACATGCACTAGTAATAATTACAGTAGTTATTGAAAGGCTACTTTGAATATATATGCATTTATTCTAAGACAGTCAAAGTATATGTATATTGAAAATTATCAGCATAGAGAATTGATTTTTTTAAAGTAGTTATTTTTAGCATTTTGTAACTTTAAAAAGGAGCTTAGAGTTAATGTCATCTAAATCCTTACATTTAGAGAGTGGGTTAATAAGAAAAAAATGATGGATGAATTGTGTGTGTGGCCACTTAACATATATATTATATTATATATTACATATAATGTCATATGTTATATATAATGTCATACAGATAACGTCATATTATATATGTCATATGCATATATATGTTATCTATATACATATAGTTGCTCTCTATATAGCATATATATGTGTGTGTGTGTGTGTGTGTTTGTGTGTGTGTCTATATGTATATGGCCACCTTAAATCTAAATTGTAATCCCCAGATTGGTTTCTGCTAGGACTATGTAACTTTTAGAAAGAAAATACTCTGGTTTTCCACCTCTGATTTCCTATTTTCATTTTCAATAATTTCTCATTTAAAACTAGTCAGAACCTGTTAGGAGGAAAAAAATAAATCAGAATGCATTTATTTGCATGTTTTACAGCAAAGATGTACAGTGATCACTACTTTAAAGTTTCTCAAATATAAAACATGTCAATGGAATTTTATCAGTGATAGAATTTTATCAGTGATAGACTGTGAAAACATAAGAGGAAACATAAGAGGAAGAAAACAGGATTTTGTCTAAGCAAGAAAAGGCAAGATATAGGAAAAATGATACTTGCTTAATAGCATTCTTAGTAATTTGAAAACCAAAACAAGTGAAACATTCATGAGGATAAATGTTTTTCTTAAAAAAATTCTATTTTATATTTTGTAATGCATATTATTATTTTTAAAGAATTACAAATAAATAGGAAAAATTCTGTGTCATATTATACAGGAGTGACATAGATCTTGGGTTACATTATATATTTTGTCCCTGTCTCTCAGAACCCCAGATATCCTTGTTGATTGCATCAAAATAACTAAAATGGATTAATCTTAATATATTTAAGATTACATTAAGATTTATAGAGAGATATACTTAATACACTTAAAATATACCTCTGTAGAATGCAGTTATATTTTTCCTCTTCTTGTTTTCCTTAGTTTTCAATCAGTGCCTACATTCTGTTCTGGTCTAAGTGTTCTAAACATTGATAGAACTAGTGTTTTGACCATACAACATATACAATGTGATCAAATGCAACTGCATTTTTACCTCCTCTTCCTTCTTTAAATTTTATTCAGTGGGGGAATCTTCCCCTGGGCTAATATGGAAACTGGGGTCAATGTCATGAGCTTTATTTCTACTCTTAGATAATGGAAATTTCTAGGCAACTCTAATTGATTAATTCTAATATCAGGTGTAAATCTATGATTCAGTTTTTATTCAGAGGGTAAGTTTTCTATTCAGTCCATCCACTTGGTCCTGTAGATGTCGCCTGCGGTAGGGTAAGAGACATAATGAGTTTCAGCTCTTGCCCCACTAACTTCTTTCCGCATTCACTTTGTGATATTTTAGAGCCCATCAAAGTCAAATCACAGGAAGGAAGTAAAAATGTGGATAGACTGTTTTCTAAGTTAAATGGGTACTTTTGAACTTTCTAGCTCTGGAAGATACTTAAAACAGATTCTATCATAGGGGGACTGTTGTGGGTGGTTAGAAAGTCCCATTACTGAGGACTCATTGGTTAGCTCAAGTCACAGACAAAGTATTGATTTACCAACCTGGCCATCTCTCCTCTGTTGTTCTGCCCCTGGTTCACTGGCTGTATCATCTCCTAGTTAAGACCATGAATTTTGACATTGAATAAACTTGGTCTTAAATCTTGCTTCCATGATTTTCCAACTAGGCAAATCATTTAACTTGCTAAATTTAGGTTTTGTGTGTGTGTGTGTGTGTGTGTGTGTGTGTGTGTGTGTGTGTGTTGATGGTTTCCATCAAGACTGAACTCTAAATTCTTTCCTCAGTGACTGGAAGCCTAGAAAATACATTTCCCAGATCTATTTGCCGATAGAGGTCAGGTTCACATTCCAATCAATGACAAAACTTGTACAAAAATTAGAAGGTACAAGAGAAGGAGAAACCATTATTCTGTTCTAATGGTAACAGGTATATGCAAGAGCAGAAGGTATTTATGAAGATTTTAGTAGCTTTGGGAGAAGTCCAGAAAAATCATATGCTTTGGTACTGCAGACAATAGAGATGATCAGCATTTTTCTATCATTTTAACAATTCCTAATTTCCTCATATCCAGTAGTGGTCTTCTCTGGAATTTACTCCTATCCTACCAAAGTTTTTTAAGTGTGTATTCTATCAAATCCATTCCTGCTAAAATACCTAACTAATTATTATTCTCTAACTTGACTAATATATTGTGAAAAATGTTTAAATGATATTATATATTTCATAGGATTGTAGTGGGAAATATGAGATAAAGCATTTAGCACTGTGCCTGTGCTATTATTTTCATCACTATTGTTTTACCATTGATTGAATGTTCTTCCTATACCGAACTTCTCTGACTAGACACGTATCACAATCAGCCGCTGTGCTTTAGACAGAAGTTAACCTCTCAGATTCAAAATTTCCAAGAGTAGTTTCATCATCTGCAACTGAAATCACCCTGACCTATCCCCATTTAGAACTTTAAAGTTGAAGCTTCAGAATTATCTCTGGTAAGTTTCTATAACCTATCATAGTCAATTGTGTTGACTCTCTCTAGGAAGCATTTCTCTCATATAACTGTCTCCATTTCTAAGAGCACTACAAAATACAGGGATAATGACATGTAAATGATATAATGTACTCAGTCATCCAGGATACCTAGTAGAGCGCTGGTCCATAGTAGGCTTTCAATTCTAATTACTTTCTCTTTCCCATAGGGCTTTTAATATTATTTTAAGTATCTCAAATTGGTGTCCTTGTAAGAATGTCTATTTGGTAACTCTGCCTCTGGTATCTCCCAATTCTCATCTACATTGCATTTTATTACCAAATTAATCTTCTTAAGCAGCCTTCTGGGCATGACAGTCCAATTGTCAGAAATTTTCAAATGCCCATGGAATAACTGTTTGCCTCTCTCCCCAGAAATTTTAAGTTCTGCATACTCTACATATGTCTACCTGTCTAATGCCACCTCTCACTGCTTCTCTCTTTAAAACCTCATTTTTCTAGTAAAACTAGACTAGTTGATATTCAGCGATAAGCCCCATATTCTATATCTCTGCTTTTACTGTTTGTCTTTCTGCCTGAAATGCCAGTATCCCAAACTTCATCTAGTGTAACTGTACTCATCCTCCAAAGTGATTCAAGTCCCATGTTGGTAATGAAGCCATGGCCAAAGGGAACCCTCTCTCCTTCTAGCTCTTCTTATGGGTGAACTGACTATATTCTTCCTTATGTCACAGTAATTTTCATATTTTCATGTATTCTAGTTAATTATCTCTGCTTTTCTACCATGAAACAGAGGTAAGAATTACATTTCAATCCTGGTACAGAAGATACAGAATAATGAAAAATAGTTAAGACCATTAGCTAAAAATTCATGCCGGGTTAAACTTTCTCCTCTTCTACTTCCTAGCAGCAGCTTGACTACATAACAGGTTTATCTAAGTCTCTGTTTTTATCTTTAAAAATGAATACAATAGCATTAAACCCTTAAAGTTCCATATGCTAATCAATCAGTAAATGGTTCCTTTTATTTTCCTTGCCTATTAGATTATTTTTAACCCTGATATTAGAAAAAACATATCTGATTTCATTAGGAGTCCATATTATAATCTACAGGATGCTTTGACACTTTAGACTCTTAGTATCTGTTGCATGAATACATATAAACTGCAGTCACTATAATACATTTATACTGAGTTTCACAGCATTTCAACCACTTAAAGCAAAATGACTTCCTCAGCCTTCTTAAAATCTGAGGTTTTCTCCTGTCTCCAGGCTGGCTGCCTTTATTCATTTATTTATTTTTAACACTGGCCCCTAGTTATTTTCATTTTCTCAGTGAAAATATTTCTTTTAGATCTCGTGGGTCATCATTTCTCCCCTCTTCATGTTCCCTGCATCTCAGATTATCCAGCCATTCACTTTCTTATATGCAAAGCAGTAATCTCATCAGTCTCATTGACCAAATAATCACCTTGGTACATGTTTACCAAACAGAACATTAAACATAGCTCCAAAAAGGAAAGTGTATCATTCCCCTAAAGGGAAGAGATGCATTCAGTCACACATGAGCAATCTGAATTTTGCTTGTTTAGGAATTTTATGTCCAGAGCAACCTGAAAGGGCAAAGTATTTCTCATGCCAAACTTTATAGGACACAACTGACCAATTAAAAAAACAGAGGAGTCAGCATTTGTGTGTCCCTTCAGGAGGCATCATGTCAGCAAGTTATTCTTCATTGCTGAGTTTTAACACACCATTAGGCAGCATCCGTGGCCAAACTGATGTTGCTGTGACTTTTCTTTGCTGCTCCCAGCACCTCTGAACCCTAGATCAGCAAAAGAACACCCAACACCTTTGACATCATAGAAAGCAACAGGTTCATTTGGAAGAGCAGTGGACCTGGGATTAGATTCCTTGTTCAATTTTTCTACATTATTGATCAATTATTGTATGATAGCTCTTGGGGAAATTCCAATTCAGAAATGTGGAACAAATAGTAATAACTCAGAGATAAGGAAGAGACAGACATAAAAAAACAAGTAACTACAACTGAAGGCGGAAAGTAAGATATGACAAAATACTACAAATTGCCCAGATGTCAGGGGCATTTATTGGCCTATTCTCTATCTGATGCATTATTGAAGTTTTTCCACTCACTTAACCATTATTACTCTAGAGCTTATCTGCTAGATGTCAACTAGATCAAGTTCCTTCTTTATGTTCGTTCATCTTATCCAACACAAAACTGAAGTCTTTACCATCACCTATGAAGCTCTTTATTATAACACTACTATGATAAATGCTATTACAGTAACTCTTTGGGGACAAATTTTAGCTAACTTGTTATCTGCAGCCATTTTCTAAGCAAGTCTCATATATATGTATAATTATTACAAATACATTTTTACTGTAGATTGTAATTGAACCACATTTTATAACCACTTCAATTCAGACTCAAAGAGCAAAGTCTTCTTTAAAAATTCCATGATTGGCCCAAAAAACAAGCCAGTTGTTACTATTCCTAACAAAGATCACTACAAACTAATCACTCCACAAAATACATGATAAAAGAATAGTATCCAAATTGAAGAGGTGGCAAAGACATGAAAAATAAATTTTCAAAATAAGTAATAAGACAGGACAATAAATATATAGTTTAAAATCTCATCAGTGATCAAAAAGAAAAAAAGATAAATCAAATGAAATGCCAGTTTTCACCTGCAATGTTAGCAAACATTATTCAAAGATAATTTCCACTATTGGTGAGCATCTATTTTTGGGGGGGAATGTTGCTACTTTCCCAGGGAAATTTCATGCACCAAAATTCATTTTTAGAAATTTATCAAAAAGAAAAATTACAGATGCAGAAAATGTTTTCTACAAGAATGTTCTTTTAAATAATATTATTTTAATTATCACAGTGTAATAGTGACAGCTGACATTTATTAGAGGCATCTGGCACTGTCCTATATTCTTATTTAAATTATCTAATTATAATAAAAAACCCTTGAGAACCAAGTGTAAGCAACCAAATGTAAGCATGAAACAGGTCTACTGCATGTAGAAAATTTTAAAACAATTATAAAACCTATTAAAATTTATCTTCTTGTATCACTCTACCATCAATTCTAAATGCTCCTCCACAAAAATCTTTTCTTAGTTTATGTTCTAAACAATTGTTGTGATTACCATTGAGATTTAATAATTTAAATGCCAAGTTAAGGATTTAAAAGCCATTTTGTTCTTTAAGAAACATTTCTTCTACATCAAGTTAATTTCTCAAGCTCCTAGTTATATAGTCGGCCTCCAACACACATGGACTCAGTCATGAGCATTTATTTAGAGACTCACTACCTAGTAATTTCAAATCACTGAGCTCAATTCAGGCATATGTTATGTCTCCAACCCTTGTGATGTGACCTATTCCTATATTTACACACTAGTTTTAAACAAACAATGATAGCACAGTGATTGTAAAGAGGAAATGCAGAATTAGAATTAGTTCAACTCTGTCAATTTATATGTCCATTGGAAGGTGCTGTTAAGGTGGGTTCATTCTGAGGTCTCCTCTTGAATTGTGGACAGCTGCCATCTCACTGTCTGCTCATATGACCTCTAAACTCACCACGGGTGCTCCACCTTCATGATCTCATCTAATCCTAATTATCTCCCAAAGGCCCTGTCTCCAAGTACCATTACATTCAGGTTTAGGGCTTCAACATATAAACTGGGGGTGGAGGGCACAAACATTCACTCTATAACACAAAACAATTTAGGAGAAATGCATTTGTAATTTACTTGTACTGTATATTTTCAGCTTCAGTGAAGTAAATTAATATGTAATCTACTGTTATTTGCATAGACCATTGCTGATTAAAAAGAATATGCATATTTTTTCTTAGTCTAACAGTTTTCTGTATTTATAATGTCTGTACGATAGTGCTTTTTTTGCCCTGTTGTCTGATGATATTGATTATACATGTCACACTTAGTCACTATAATGAAGTTAAATAAAAACTATGTTTAGAAATGATACCACACATTACACATTCTCTTACATGAGGTCAAGTATATTTGAGAATTTGTTCTTCACAGGTAATGCCCAAGGGCTTTGACAAAAGGGAATTGAATCATTGATGTTTTCCTCATTGTGTGTTGAACTGCAATTCAAGATGGTGAAGAAAACCACATTAGTCATGAAGTGTTTCCCAGGGCAGCCTCTATCAAAAGAGTATGTGACATATGTATGTATTACTGAAGTATTTAGAGTACCTATCACAGCATCAAGTTTAAAATACAGGAATCAGAGCTTTTAGCAAAAGAGATACTCTATGACATCACTTTTGTGTGACTAATTTTGACAGTTTAGAACTTTCTGAAACCAAACACAGATGATCATGGAAAAAGCCCAAAGGCTTTTGAATCAAATGAAATTAAGCTTCAACACTGCTGGGAAGTAGATGCATCTTAATCTTTTAGATTAGAAAAGAGTAAAATGGAGGCTGAAACATGTTAAATGAATTGCTCAAGGCCACTCATTAAAAGCATCACTGGCCTTTCTGAAGTATTTTATCAGATGAAAGCCAGACTAATTCCATGATTTTATTATACCCATTGTGCTTAGCTGGTTAGGAGATACTTTCTTTTATCTGGAAAAATTATAGATTTATTACTCTTTTGTTTGCAGTCTTGAGGAGAAGGAAACTGATAAAGGGGCACAAGCTTCTGCCTTACAGTATTTTTAAGGTCTAGTAACTACAGATCTTGTCTGGCATTTTCTGATACCAGTAACGTTTCCCAAATTAATGTACTTATGTTTACCAAAATAAAATTCTACTACATTCACCAGAAAATTTATTTAGTATGTTCTGTAACTTTGTTGTTTTTCCCCCTCTATACTTCGAAGAGAAGTTAGCCCCTTTCCTGTAAGTCAGGGAATCTTTTCATTACTTTAATATATTAAAAGGGAATCAGGCCTGGGTAAATTTCCACGTTTCTGTTTAATGGTACGTTTAAGTATGCCTGTAGACAGCGTTAATGTAATTCCTGTGGGGTGTATTTTATGGCTTAACAGAGATGAAGTACTGAGGTATATTCATTATGGTTTACTGTAAAAGGAACTTGAGTGGCACACCCTACAGAGGCATCCCAGGATAAACTGGAACTTACAAGATTAGACCAAATACCATGGAATACATTAGGAAACAATTTTTCATAAGTTTTGACATCTTTCTTAGATTTAACTGATTGTAAAAATAATCATCAGAGTTCTTCAAAATTAGTCTTTTTTAAGACTTTGAAAGAGTTCCAAATACAGTATTCCTAAAAATTTTAATTGTTATATTTTAATATTTATAGCATCTAAGTATATTTTTCAAAGTTTTCCCAATCCAAACTTAATCATCACTGCCTTGCTATAAGTAGTAATGTCTTCCTGAACTATATCTCAAAGGGATTTTAGAAAAAATTCCAGTGAAACACCAAATATTTGAACTGATATACTGAATCACTGTAACATTATTATGAAAGGGACAGAAAGGTATCTTTTTGCAGCAGTGCAGTGGCAGTAAATTTCAATTCCCACAAAACCTACCTTACCATTTCCAGCCTGAGTCTCAGAGTAGAGATACACTAATCGTATCTTTTATAGAGCAGCATTTCTCTTATAAAGCTCAAAGGTATTGAGGGAAATCCCAACCAGAAATTTTATTACGATTTGCCAGAATCAATATAAGCTAGTGATATATGATATTTTTTAATATCTCTACCTCTGTGATGTACTGTTGGTAGGCCACATGTCCGTCAAGCACACCCACATATAACCAAATTCCAGCTTGTTAAGGGTCACACAATACCATTGGTAACCCCAAATTACCCCTACAGCATTTTAGTAGCATAATGCATGCAAAATGTAATATTCTAGCACTTTTTACTCATAACAAATCAGATTTAACACTTCATTAGATTCCATCTTCAGTTTGTATTATTGCAGATATTACTTTAAGAAATAAGCTACATTTAAAAATTTTAAATTCACACCAACTATCAACTCCATTTAGCAAATATCTGTTAACATCAAAGAATATAGAAAGCCTTCTTCAAATAGCCCTTACTGGGAAAATCATAGTTTTTTGGAAGTACAACAAATAGTTTTAATTAATAAAACTGTCTGAACTTAAAAATATTTGTTAGTTGTATTTTCTATATTTTAATCACGTGCTGTTACTGAACAAAATAATGTGTAATATTAATAAACTTGCTTTATGTACAAAATGTGAAGCACTGTGAACTGCTTCACAGAACTATCTTCAAGTATTCATTTTAAAACTTGCAGACCAACTGATAGGTAAGCCATGTTTTAACTGTAGCAATTTGCCAAAGCATTTTATAGATTAAACATAAATAATCTCATCCATTGTCAGCATCCCATGACCTATATTTTGGTTATACAATAGATTATTATAATTTGTTGTAGTAATATTTAATAATGTCTCCACAAACACTCAATTAGCAAACATTGGAATCATTACGCACAAAGGAAATATAGAGTCAGGATTCTGTGACCCTCTGGTCACAACATTTCGTCAACCAAACAATACATAACCTTGCTTTCTAAGTATTGCTGTGTAATGACACCTTATTTAATATATATTGTTGATTCACTAATTTTGAGCTCATGGCCAGCAGCACTATAACTCATGCCTGAAAAAAACTTATCTATGTATTTTCTCTGCAGGACACATCACAGCTTTCTTATGCTTAGGGACACTAAACAACACTTCAGTACTATTTGAAACAGCAAAATCACCAACAAAAACACAAAATGTAAAAAGGTGGTACTAAGTAGACCACAAAAGGACGGTTGTTTGCAGTGTGAGAGCTGAAATCAGGAGGCAGAGCATCCCCTTGTTTGACTTCAGCTGGAATGCATGCCATTAGGCGAATGGAGTTTTTTGCTACTGTATGCGTGCAAATATCTACAAATAATCAGGGAAAGCCCTACCTTTACAAGTACTGATTCTAGGGTTACAGACAGGAGGAGAATTCTAAACACAGAATCTGTGAATAATGACAGTCAATTGTACATACACTGGAACTTATACAAATGATTTTAGTGACTTTTGTGATTTTTTAACAGTCATGAATATGATAACTGAAAATCTCTTTACATCCTATAATTATATCTTCAAAGCATTCATGAAGCATTCTTGCTAATGCTACAGTTAGTGTGAAAAATGTACCCCAAAATCAATAATACTGTACTACATGTTGAATATGATAAAACACAGGCAGGGGAAAAAAAAGAAACTTTGCTGTTCACTTAGGAGAAAGAACTTTATAAAATATTAGAGATAATGATCAGAACATTTAAAAAGTTTTTAAGACTTAAAAGCTTTTTGCACAGCAAAGGAAACTATAAGCAAAACAAAAAGAAAACCTATGGAATGGGAGAAAATATTTACAAATGATGCAACTGACAAGGGCTTAACTTCCAGAATATACAAACAGCTCATACAACTCAGTATCAAAACAACCAATAAATCCAATCAAAAAATGGGTAGAAGACCTAATTTCTCCAATGAAGATCTACAGATAGTCAACAGGCACATGAAAGGATGCTCAGTATTGCTAATTATCAGAGAAATACAAGTCAGAACTACAATGAGGTATCACCTTACACCAGCCAGGAGGGCCATTATTAAAAAGTCCATGAATGATAAATGCTGGAGATGGTGCGGAGAAAAGGGAACCTTCCTACACTGCTGATGGAATGTAGTTTGGTGCAGCCATTATGGAAAACAGTACAAAGATTCCTCAAAAGACTAAAAACAGACTTACTATATGATGCAACAATCCCACTCCTGGCCATATATCGGAGGGAACTCTAATTCGAAAAGATACGTGCACCCCAATGTTCATAGCAACACTATATATAATAGCTAAGACATGGAAACAACCTAAATGTCCATCAGCAGATGTGGTGTGGGTGTGCACGCACACACATGCACAATTGAATACTATCAGCCATAAAAAGGAATAAAATAATGCTATTTGCAGCAACATGCCAGAAAGAGAAAGAAAAATACCTTATGATATCATTTATATGTGGAATCTTAAAAAAAAAAAAAAAAAGGACACAAATGAACTTACAAAACAGAAACAGACTCACAGACATAGAAAACACACTTATGGTTACCAGAGGGGAAATGGGGTGGGGAGGAATAAATTGGAAGTTTGGGATTAGCAGATACAAAGTACTATATATAAAATACATAAACAACAAGGTTCTTACTCTATAGCACAAGGAACATATTCAATTAGCTTGTAATAATGTATAATGAAAAAAGAATATGAAAAAGAATATGTATATAAAAATGTAACTGAATCACTATGTTGTACACCAGAAACTAACACAACATTGTAAATCAACTATTTTTTTAATTTAAAAAAGGTATTTAAGTAAACTTGCTACCATAGCTGTATATTTATGTACTCTGAGACTACATCAACCCAAGTTCGTATTAATTTTTATTTGAAAATTAAGTTTTGAATAATTTATGTTTTCAACTATGGAAGGTCTCCAAAGTACATGCCTAATATAAAATTAACAATCTTGTATATGTGTAAATATATAATTTCTACATTCTATGGTATATAGTGTAAAATGTCACCATTTTTCCATTTATTCATTCAATAAACTTTGAGGATACAATGACAAATAAGAAAATAATAATACCTGTTTTTATGAAGCACACAATCTATTAATAAGGCCAAGTAAGTAAGCAAAGAAGTACAATTTAATAAAAATGTATTACTGACTTACATAAACAAGGATCCATAAGAGAGAGATCTATTTCAGACTCAGAGGGATAGGGTGTGCAGAGCAGAGGCAGAGGTCATGAAAATGCTTCCTGAAAAACAGATATCTGAGCTGAGCTCTGAGGAGTGAGTATGAGTTAAAGAGGCAATGACGGGCCAGCTCAGTGTAAAGGAATGATAACTGTACTAAGTCAAGCACCAGATACAGATAAGAATGAAAAAAGAGTATAAGTACAAAACATGAGGCTGAAGAGGTAAACTGTTTAAAGATCATGAAGAAATATGCTTGTCTGATTGGTCAAAATAAATACTTACACAAAATAAGAAGGGGAGACATTGCTGAAAGTTAAGCAGAGGAGTGACACGTTGAGTGTAATATTTTAAAATATGGCCCCCAATTCTTTCACATTATCCCCACTGAGTCAAGGTTCTACTACTGCTTGACCACTAGCATGCAGCAGAAGTGAGGCTCTGCCAATTTCCAGGAATTTGCCTTTCCCGGTAATGTCTACATCCTGTCTCTGGGGAGAGATGTTCTTAGAAATCAGCCCCCCATCTTGAAGGAACTCCAAGCAGCCCAGAAAGGCTCACATGGAAAATAAAGTCCTTGACCCTCAACCGAGCTTCCAACTGTAACCAAATTGCCAGCCATGCAAATGAGCCATCATGGAAGTTATTATCCAGTCTATCCACTGTATGAAGCAGAGATGGGCCCTTCCCTCCAATCTGATCAAATTGCAGATCGATGAACTAAGTAAATTATTATTGATTTTAACTCCTTGAATTTTGAGGTGGTTCACAGTAGCAATGGATGACTAGAATAGTAAGACTTAGTTTTACAAAGATGACTTTGATATATTTGCAGTATGGAAGTCAGATTGGGAAAGACAAAATTAAAGATAGGAAAGTCACTTGAAAGACCACTCAAAGATTGAGTTAAGAACTGATAATGGTCAAAACCTAAGTACAGGAGCGTGGACCACTTATAATAGTGAACTTTATTTTGACCATGAGTCAATTTTATGTAGGTAAATTATACATCAATGAAACTTTTAAAAAAGAATAAAGAACAATGTTCAGTTTTATGATTTAGGCACTTATGTGGATAATATTGTGTTCATATGAAAATTATATAAAGAAATCTCATTCTTCCTTGCACTTTTGTGTATATTAATGCCACTGTGAATGGTGAATGGTGTGAATGCCTTGATTTTCCATTTTAGGTATTATTTCCCTGATTTTTATTTACTTTTCTTCATGTAATTGTGTTTATGTTAGAATTTTGGTTTTTTGTTATCAGACACCATATCTTGCTGGCACCAATAGAAAAGGAAAATGTAGAATAAAATCTCAGGTATGTGTGGAACCAGAGATTTAAATTTGTCAGGCTTTCTTTTTGTCTTATTCCTGCTCCCCTCTATGTTTTTGCTTCATTTTGCCTGCATGTGAAAAATAGAACATGCCTACCTCAGAGACATAACACCTACATGTGGAAGATAGATATGCCTACCTCAGAGACATAACACCTACATGTGGAAGATAGATATGCCTACCTCAGAGACATAACACTTGAATGCTACATATCTTATCCCATGAAAACTGTATCCGTTTGTGTATTCTCTCTCTCTCTTCCCTCTTAACACTCACTGAATCGCTTTTACTCTCTCTACCAATTATTACATTTTTAACAAAGTGACTCCAATTGGACCAGCTTCAGTAAAATGTCCACCTCTGTTGGGCACATATGTGGAAGCCAGAAGGTTGTGGGTCACCTTACCCAAATTATTATCCAGAAAGCCCCCGTGGGAAGATGGGTATCTGTGAGTCAGACAGACATTGTAGATCATGTCTATCACAGCACTCAAGTAAGTTTCTTAAAATCCTCAGTGGAAAAAGGCTTATAATGCTCATAGTAAATCACTGGTCCTCACAGAACCTAGAAGACCTGACTTTTATTGTTTCCATTTTATGAATGAGGAAACTGAGACACAGGGCATTTAAGTGACTTAAACAAATGCCACAGAACTAAGTAGCAGACTTTAGATTTTTGACTGAGACAACCTGACTCCATAGTTTGGGCTTTTAGCCTCCATATGACACTGTCTCTCTGGGTGGAGAGAAGAAGAGTGAGGAATTTACAGGACCCTGTCCTCATTGTAATACATTATCTAGAGGAGGTAACAGTCATATTCAGAGAGTTAAAGAGCTGACACAAGGCTTTTATGCAGACATTGTTCCAAAATTATACTAATTTTTCAGTGCTGTAACACTTTCACTGGCCCAAGAAAATGGATTTAGTAGATGAAATTATTTTGAGAACTATGGCCACAGTACTCTGAAATTTCATTCATATCTTTTGAAAATGCAGTCAGAATTAACATTGTTCAGCCCCTCATCCACAAAATCAAAAGAATGTTTTCTAAAAGTAATCTAATGCCTAAAGTGTATTTGTATAGTCTTTGGGGACAGACTGTTAATAACTGAAAATAAAAGAAACATTCAAAATTGTAGCCTTTAATTTAAATAGAACATTTGATATGGCTGGCACTTCATGACACAGGTCTACATAACAAATTAGAAAGAATCTTGAAAAAATGCTCAATATCCCTAATTATCAGAGAAATGCAAATCATAACTACAGCAAGGTATCACCTCACACTAGTCAGAATGGCTATCATTAAAAAGTCCACAAATGAAAAATGCTGGAGCAGGTGTGCAGAAATGTTTGTTTACCCTTCCTATGCTGCTGGTGGGAATGCAATTTGGTGCAGCCAATATGGAAAACAGTATGGAGATTCCTTATAAAACTAAAAACAGACTTACCATATGATCCAGTAATCCCACTCCTGGGCATATATCCAGAGGGAACCATAATTCAAAAAGATACATGCACCCCAATGTTCACAGCAGCACTATTTACAATAGCCAAGACATGGAAACAATCTAAATGTTCATCGACAGATGAGTGGATAAAGAAGTTGTGGTATATTTACACAATGGAATACTATTCAGCCATAAAAAATAATAAAATAATGCCATTTGCAGCAACATGAATGGAACTGGAGATTGTCATTCTGAGTGAAGTAAGCCAGAAGGAGAAAGAAAAATACATTTTACTATAATTCCTTTCTAAAAGAAACTAAGTTTAAAGAAATAATTCAGAAATCACTCATTTGTCAGAACTTCTATGAAAGGCCCAGTATGTGCCAGATACTAAGATAACAGCAGAATTATTACATGTGTTACACATTTTGAAATAAGAAATAATCTATCAAAGTAAAGTATATATATGAATATCCTATTTTTAGATAATAAAAACATGCATAAAATTTGAGATTTAAGGTTCTTTCTGAAAATCACACCCTAGAAGCTGGGTTTCCTTCATCTTAATAAGCATTCCCTCCCATGGTACTCCATGAAGGTCTAAAAATTTCTTTAAATTTTTCTTGGTAATTAGTGCTTGATCAAAATTGTTGTTAATATAATCTGTCACCCTTTCAAAAGAATGATACATGTACAAAGGCTGACCAACCATTCACTACTTCACTTAGGACAGGCTGGGTCAAAACTATAATGACTGAGAGCTATAGGGTGAGGCTGCAGACCTAATGGAAATGTTCAACACAAAGCAACTTCTGTCAGCATAAATGATTGGCTCTTTAAATGGCAGAACAGTTTACGAATGACATCCTGAATCAATCCTTAACTAATTGGAAAATTAATTACTGCCTGTCATTTAAACCCTGAGTATTTTTAAGCTTGAGTTTGATTACAGTTAGCTAGCTGCCTGCTTGAAGCCAGTCTGTAAATTCAATGAAACTGCTGCCTGAATTTTTTACAAGATAAGATATCATACTTCATGGTCTTGGTATATATTAATACTTAAAAATCCATCAACCCACTAATGCCCATCCATGATTGGCAAATTAGTAAACTGTGTCTTGCTTAATATATCTCTTTCATTGTATGCCTTATAAATTTAGCTATTGCTACTGTCTTCTTTTCATTGTATGCCTTATAAATTTAGCTATTGCTACTGTCTATTGAAGACATTAAAAATGACGCTGGCTAATCCTAGAAAAGTAATAAAACATGTTCATTTACTCTTTTCCCTAAGGCTACATGTTGAGTATTTTAACACTTTGAACATATTAAAGGACCCAAAAGCCATTAACACAAGTGAATAAGCATAAAAATTAATAACAAATTGCTTAGCAGACACAGTTAAGTCATCTGTTGGTTATTATTATTGTTCCTTTAGTAGTCATGAAAATAAAGTCCAGGAATAATTTCATCAGAGAAAAGGAGTCAACACTTACTGAGCATCCGCTAGTTGCTGTGCTGCACGTTTTATATATTATGTGCTTTGAAAGTTATTTCAATACATCCTTCTAAAGTGGGTATTATTTTCAACCTGCAGATAAGAAATGGAGAATCAAAGAAGCTAAGTTATTTGTTAGAGGCCACATAGTCAATGGGGTATTAAATTACATTTAAGCTTTCTAAGCCTGTGTAACTTCCATAGCACTATACTCTATCCCATTTATGGATGAAGTAGAAGAGTAGACCATTGATAAATATGGAAATATGACTAGTAAATTAACATAGGGAGGAATGTCCACTCATAGGAATAAAAGAAACTGGAAATCTAAATAATCATAATATATCATATTTATCTGTGAAAGAAGTGTTAACTTAAAATGGTAATACCTAAAGCTACTAAAAATATGGAAAACGTGTCCACTCTGACTTTGCTTGAGGAACAGTAAAGTGTTACTGTATTTTTGAAAAGTGTTGGGAATTATAAATCACAAGTCAAAACACATTCATTTCATCTAATTCAATGATCTATTTCTGAGAATCTAGCCAAAGAAAATAATATAAAATAGGGAATTTGTTTTTATATAAAGATCTGCATCATGACATACAGAAGTGGTCATGTAAATTACCATAAATCCATAAGATAGAATTATGCAGACCTTATAATTGTTACAAAAAGTATCTTAATATTATGAAAAAAATATAAAGTTAAGTTAATGAGATATAATATAAGCATTGTCATCACCACAATACAAAAAGTAAAAAGGACAAAGACTGCATGAAAGTACACAAAAGTTCTAATGGACTGATGCTTCCATGAGTTGTGTTTCCTGTGTCTACTGGATACTTTATAAAAACAAAGTGAAAACATAAAACACCACAAGTCAATAACTCTGTCTGCGAAGTGAGGTGTAGAATGCTGATTAGATACAATCAATTCCTCAAAATCAATAATAAGATAATATTGATTATTTTGAAGAAAGTGTATGTTTGACAACATGGGCAACACTTTCCTTTTCTTCTTATGATGAAGTTTGGCACGAGCAACCTAGAAGAAATGCTTTCACCAATGAGTAGGTCATTAGGTAGCTATTAACTCAGAGCATGAATAGCAAAGTGATAAGCTTTGGTATGGTAAAGAGCATGATACCATTCCTATTATGAAGAGAAGAGTATATGAAATATATATACCTTTTGATCTCTAAAGTGAGATTTAATTTTATTTTTTAACATTTTTTCAATGAGTTATAGTCATTTTACAATGTTGTGTCAAATCCCAGTGTAGAGCACAATTTTTCAGTTATACATGAACATATATATATACTCATTGTCGCATTTTTTTTCCGCTGTGAGCTAACCACAAGATCTTGTATATATTTCCCTGTGCTATACAGTATAATCTTGTTTATCTATTCCACATTTTGAAATCCCAGTCTGTCCCTTCCCACCCCCAACTCCCTTGGCAACCACTATTTGTATTCTATGTCTATGAGTCTGTTTCTGTTTTGTGTTTGTTTGTTTTGTATTTTTTTAGATTCCATATATGAGCGATCTCATATAGTATTTTTCTTTCTCCTTCCGGCTTTCTTCACTTAGAATGATATTCTCCAGGAACATCCATGTTGCTGCAAATGGCATTATGTTGTCTGTTCTTATGGCTGAATAGTATTCCATTGTATAAACACACCATTTCTTCTTTATCCAGTCATCTGTTGATGGACATTTAGGCTGTTTCCATGACTTGGCCATTGTAAATAGTGCTACTATGAACATTGGGTTGCAGGTGACTTTTTGAAGTAGGGTTCCTTCTGGATATATATGCTCAGGAGTGCGATTCCTGGGTCATATGGTAAGTCTATTCCTAGTCTTTTGAGGAATCTCCATTCTGTTTTCCACAGTGGCAGCACCAAACTGCACTCCCACCAGCAGTATAGGAGGGTTCTCCTTTCTCCACAGCCTCTCCAGCATTTGTCATTTGTGGACTTTTGAATGATGGCCATTCCGACTGGTGTGAGGTGATACCTCATTGTAGTTTTGATTTGCGTTTCTCTGATTAGTGATACTGAGCATTTTTTCATGTGCCTATTGATCATTTTTACTCCTTCCTTGGAGAATTGCTTCTTTAGGTCTTTTGCCCATTTTTGGATTGGGTTGTTTGTTTTTTTCTTATTAAGTCATATGAGCTGCTTATATATTCTGGAGATCAAGCCTTTGTCGGTTTCATTTGCAAAAATTTTCTCCCATTCTGCAGGTTGTCTTCTTGTTTTACTTATGGTTTCCTTTGCTGTGCAGAAGCCTGTAAGTTTCATTAGGTCCCATTTGTTTATTCTTGCTTTTATTTCTATTGCTTGGGTAGACTGCCCTAGGAGAACATTTTTGAGATGTATGTCAGATAATGGTTTGCCTATATTTTCTTCTAGGAAGTTTATTGCATCTTGTCTTATGTTTAAGTCTTTGATCCATTTTGAGTTTATTTTTGTGAATAGTGTAAGGGAGTGTTCTAGCTTCACTGATTCACATGCTGCTGTAAAGTTTTCCCAATACCATTTGCTGAAGAGACTGTCTTTATTCCATTGTATATTCTTGCCTCCTTGTCAAAGATTAGTTGACCAAAAGTTTGTGGGTTCATTTCTGGGCTGTCTATTCTGTTCCACTGGTCTATGTCTGTTTTTGTACCATTACCATGCTGTCTTGATGACTGCAGCTCTATAGTATTGTCTGAAGTCTGGGAGAGTTATTCCTCCAGCCTCTTTCTTTCTCTTCAGTAATGCTTTGGCAATCCTAGGTCTTTGATGGTGCCATATAATTTTTATTATGATTTGTTCTAGTTCTGTGAAATATGTCCTGGGTAATTTGATAGGGATTGCATTAAATCTGTAGATTGCCTTGGGCAGTGTGACCATTTTAACAATATTGATTCTTCCAATCCAGGAGCATGGGATATCTTTCCATTTTTTTAAGTCTTCTTTAATTTCCTTCATCAATGGTTTATAGTTTTCTGTGTATAATCCTTTCACCTCCTTGGTTAGATTTATTCCTAAGTATTTTATTACTTTGGGTGCTATTTTAAAGGGGATTGATTCTTTACTTTCTTTTTTTGTTGATTCATCATTAGTGTAAAGAAATGCAACTGATTTTTGAATGTTAATCTTGTAACCTGCTACCTTGCTTAATTCTTCAATCAGCTCTAGTAGTTTTTGTGTGGACTTTACAGGGTTTTCTATATATAGTAACATGTTATTGGTATATAGTGACACTTCTACCTCGTCTTTTCCAGTTTGGATCCCTTTTATTTCTCTCTCTTGCCTGATTGCTGTGGCTAGGACTTCCAAGACTATGTTGAATACAAGTGGTGATAGTGGGCAGCCTTGTCTTGTCCGAGATTTTAGTGGGAAGCTTTTGAGTTTTTCACTGTTGAGTACTATGCTGGCTGTAGTTTTGTCATATATAGCTTTTATTATGTTGAGATATGTTCCCTCTATACCCACTTTGGTGAGAGTTTTTATCATAAATGGGTGTTGAATTTTATTAAAAGCTTTTTCCACATCTATTGAGATGATCATGAAGTTTTTGTCCTTTCTCTTGTTGATGTGATGTATTACATTGATTGAATTGTGTATGTTGAACCAACCTTGTGTCCCAGGGATGAACCCCACTTGGTCATGATATATAATCTTTTTTACGTGCTGTTGGATTATATTTGCTAATATTTTGGTAAGGATTTTTGCATCTATGTTCATCAGTGATATTGGTCTGTAATTCTGTTTTTTGGTCATGTCTTTTTGCCTGGTTTTGGTATCAGGGTGATGGTGGCTTCATAGAATGAGTTTGGGAGTATTCCCTCCTTTTCAATCTTCTGGAAGAGTTTGAGTAGGACTGGTATGAGTTCTTCTTTGTATGTTTAGTAGAATTCCCTGTTGAAGTCTTCAGGTCCTGGACTTTTATTTGTAGGGAAGTTTTTTTATTGCTAATTTGATTTCATTTCTAGTGATTAGTTTGTCCAAGTGGTCAGTTTCTTCTTGATTCAGTCTTGGTGAACTGTATGTTTCCAGAAACTTGTCCATCTCTGCTAGGCTATCCATTTTGGTTCCATATAGTTTTTCATAATATTCTCATATGATATTCTGTATTTCTACGTTATCTGTTGTAATGTCTCCATTTTCCTTTCTTATTTTGCTTATTTGTGCTCTCTCTTTTTTCTTCTTTGTGAGTTTGGCCAGAGGTTTGTCAATTTTATTTACTCTTTCAAAAAACCAGCTTTTGGTTTGATTGGTTTTTTTCTATTTTTTTTTTTTAATCTCTATTTTGTTTATTTCCTCCCTGATCTTTGTTATTTCCTTCTTTCTTCTGCCTTTTGGGGTTTTTTGCTCTTCTTTTCCTAATTCTTTTAGCTGGTGGGTTAGACTGTTTATTTGAAATTGTTCTTTTTTGAGGAAGGCCTGTATCGCTATAAACTTCCCTCTTAGCACTGCCTTTGCTGCATCCCATAAAATTTGTGTGGTTGTGTTTTCATTTTCACTTGTCTCAAGGTACTTTTTAATTTCAACTTTGATTTTCTCACTGACCCATTGGTTTTTTAATTCCATGTTCTTTAATCTCCATGCTTTACTTTTGTTCTCCTTTGTTTCTCTGTAGTTGATTTCTAGTTTCATGGCATTGTGGTCACTAAAGATGCTTGAGATAATTTCTATCTTCTTAAAATTGTTAAGGTTTCTTTTGTGCCCAAGTACATGATTAATCCTAGAAAATGTTCCATGTGCATTTGAAAAGAATGTATATCCTATTTTTGGGGGGTATAATGCTCTGAAAATATCCACCAACTCTAATTTTTCTATTGTATTATTTAATTTCTCTGTTGCCTTATTTATTTTCTGTCTGGAAGATCTGTCTAGTGATGTTAATGCTGTGTTAAAATCTCGGACAATGATTGTATTCCTCCCATCAATATCCCCCTTTATCTCTGTTAGTAATTGTTTTGTGTACTTAGGTGCTCCTATATTGGGGGCATATATATTAATGAGTGTGATATTCTCATCTTGTATTACTCCTTTAATCATTACAAAATGTCCTTCTGTATCTTTCTTTATGGCCTTTGTTTTAAAGTCTATTTTGTCTGAAATCAGTACTGCTACACCCACTTTTTTTGGCTTTTTCATTTGCATGGAATATCTTTTCTATCCTTTCACTCTCAATCTGTATGTGTCCTTCTCCCTAAAGTGTGTCTCTTGTATGTAGCATATTGAAGGTTTTTGCTTTATTATCCAGTCTACTACTCTATGTGTTTTGATTGGAACATTTAGTCCATTAACATTTACAGTAATTAATGATAGATGTGTGTTTATTGCCATTTTAAACTTATATTCACAGTTGATTTGGTATTTCCTCTTTGTTCCTTTATTCTTTCTTTTGTGGTTTGGTAATTTTCCTTTGTATTTTATTCCTTTGGATTTTATTTAGTTTTTGTGACTCTAAAGTGAGATTAATTTAGATATTCTTTCCTTTATAGAATTAATTTCAGGATCCATATCTACTCAAGCTTATGTTCAGGGCTCCTTTCTTTAGTTTTCTGGGTTTTGTTTTGTTGGTCTTTTTAGTTACCCTCAGTGAACACACGCCCTTAATGTTTATATCAAATCCATTCTCCTCCATTATATATCCTGCTAGAGATAATCAAACCAAGGAACATAGAAATACACATTTGTGAAGCTTCCAGTATTACGGAATAGTAAGAATAGGTAAGACACTGTACAAGATTAGATAGTGGAACAGTAAATATGAATAATATTTGAAAAATTAATCACTAATGATAATTATAGGGTGTTCATATAGAAATAAGTTCAAACTGCAGTGAGATCTATACTTTAAATATGATGTTAAATCAAATTAAAATTTTCAATTACTGTACAACATGTTTCCCATTATCACTATTGTTTACTGATGAATACCTCTACATTGTTCCAGAATGGATATAAGTCAAATATTATTTATCCTTAAACATAAAAATCAGTGTTTCAAATATTTCTGTTGAGATTCAGGAAGCTGACAAATTTTAATGAACAGAGGGCAAAAGATAGAATAGCACATTACTTCAATATAATAGAAAATGAGGAGCAGAGATGTGGCCCATAGCATTTATTGCGCATCCTACAGTGACCTCAGCTTTTCTTGCTTGCTTTTCAATTGTATTTATTCAAACCTTTCAGATGAGTTAATTTTCTCCTTCACATCCACAGCCCACCTCTAATATTTCCAGACATCCCACCATTTTTTCTCACCTTAGCTGCCTTTGTATAGAGAGATAAGGAGGCTTCTTGGAGACACATTTTGTATGTAAAATAGGATTAAATGAGATTGTAGGGAAACTGGGAAAAGGTGGTTTTATTTGCCATATGTTGGTTTTGAAGTAATTTCAAGGTGGAAAGCTGAAGGAAATCTATTTATGTAGGTACATGTAACTCTTCGTGTAATTTGGAGTTTTCCTATTTTGCACACTTTACGATTTTAAATTTGTACATGATTATCTTTTCATGGCTCCTGTTGCCACCCAAAGTAGCATTCATTGTTAACTCAGTACATAATACCCTTGATAATTCTTTAGAGATGCACTGGCTCAGTAGGAATCAGTTACCATCGGACACTAATAAGCACGTAGCAGTCTGAAGTAGGGGAACATTACCACAGCAGCTTAGGAAATGTAAGGCAGTCATGACTCATAATATATGTGATTCAAGCTACTGACACATAATGGGCATGAAAATGAAATCTGTGCCCTTGACTATTAAGTACAGACCCTGGCAAAACTGCTTCCAAACAGCCATATATATGGAACAAAAACATGCTGCTGCCTTTTTTGTACACATATATACAAGAGTGGGAAGATGTTTAAGAGGCTAGAAGACAGCAGTACCTAGAAAGTATGTATGTGACTGCAGGTCCTCATGTTAGTCTACTCGTGAAAGGTAAAAGAGGTGTTTTAGATGAACAAAGCCCACATTTGGATAAACTAAGCAATGATCTTGGAAAATCACTGCCTCTTTTTCCATCATGTTTCTACTCTGCTAATGCATGTCAAACATTTAGATCAGTTCTTGGCACATAGCAAGCATTTAATAAATTACTACTACTGCTGTCATGGCCACTTACCACTACTGCTACTACTGCTATTGCTTCACCACTGCTACAGGAGATGAACTTCATAAACTTTTTGGAGAAGAATGTAGAATTTTCTCCAACAGGGCAGAGCAACAAAATAATCCACCTTTGAAATCAGGAGATCTAGACTTCTGACTTTATCATTTCCTAGTTGTATTACCTTGGAAAAGTCACATAATGTCTGCAATTTTCCTTTCTTTGTCCTTAAAGTAAGGTATTCACAATGATAGTTCACAGAATATAAGGTCATCACAAAATTAAATGTGACCTATAAATACTATCAGTTATTAACACTCTGCCTATGATGTTGCAGATTTATAATTAAAATGGCTCTTCCTATCTCTTATTGAGGCTCATTTTGATGTAACGGTTTCTGAGTGATTAGGACAATGAGTATAAGTCACAGGGTACAACAGAGTCTCTCTAGCATCATGCTACATTTACTTGACACAATGTTGGCAAAGAAATTCCATGTCTGTTCTCCTCCCCAAAATGTACTAACTGCAGTTTCCATGTGTG
This sequence comes from Camelus dromedarius, assembly GCF_036321535.1. Taxonomy (NCBI): domain Eukaryota; kingdom Metazoa; phylum Chordata; class Mammalia; order Artiodactyla; family Camelidae; genus Camelus; species Camelus dromedarius. Next base: position 68,039,640 of record NC_087436.1, read on the forward strand.
TTAATTACTAGTTGGTTACCAGAACAAGGATGTGTTGCTAACATCAGATTTCGTTAAAATCTCTCCCTTCTCAGAGAATGTACTAGTGAATCTGCCTGGAAGTAGAACTGATACAGAAACAAAGTTTTGCAACAATGACCTTTCTTCTTTCTTTTCCTCACAGATTCTGTTTGGGGGTCTTTGTCTTGCATTTAGTAATTCATTCAGCCAATCCCTTCAGCAATATCCATTTGCTGCACACCTACTATATGTTCAAACATTGTTTTAGAAACTGCATGAATATGAAAGTTAAATGTCCCTGCTTTTGAAGGGTCTTACAGTTCCATTAATAAAGCAAAATACACATTCACAAAAACAACCTCAAAACCTGGAACGAATTTTATTAACTGCATGGAGCACAGGATGCTGAGGTTGTTTAAAGCAAAGCCAATGATATGGATTGATGGAGCACAGATGAAGGAGAATAAACCAGAAGTGTTTTGAGTGCAAGGTTCTGAAAATATTCAAAGCTCTATGTCTAAATATAAAGCTTGAAGCAATTTTGAAAAGTTCATCTTCTTTTCCTCCTGTCCTTTTGTTCTCTCTGAAGGGCATCACCACTAGGCAACTGCTTGAATTGGATAAATAAATGCAGATGTATGGAAAATGTAATATCAAAGTGCTTTTCCCTACTTCTTGGATAAAACAGTTTATGTGAGTATCATTCAGTAAGATCTGATATTTGGTTTCCAGGTGAAATTCCCTCAAAGTTTGGACTCCGAAAATGAACAGAAATACTCTCGTTCCAGAAAGTACACAGATAAATATATTCACTGAAGTATAGATGATTCTATGTAAATAGACTCTTTTTTAATTTGAAATATAGTCAGTTTATAATGTTGTGTCAGTTTCTGGTATAAAGCATAGTAGTTTAGTTATACATAAACATTCATATATTTATTTTCATATTCTTTTTCATTATATGTTACTACAAGATATCAAATATAGTTTCCTGTGCCATACAGTATAAACTTGTAGCTAGAGAATATCTTGGTATTAATAGTTGCCTTTTTTTGTAATTTCTCCTCTTTGCATTCTTTCTTTTTTGGCGTCCCATAAGACTCCCTTGGGATGCTGCCAGTAAATAATGACATTCAAATACTTTGAGTATGCAATAGATTATTCACTGGAGATTGTTTACTCTCTGGTGGCCAAGCATCCCAGGGATAGAATGCAAAGGAGACTTTTTTTCTTTACTGCTCTTTCTATACCACTGTGATTTTTCACTTCTCCCAGGAAGCGTTATCTTCTGAGGTGCATGCCATCTTAGCTTACCCTTCCCACAATTCTTTATGCTGTCTACCAACCTTTAGATCACACTTCCACATTCAGCGAAGTTTTTGTCAGTTAGTCCATACCCTTTTTTTTACTACAACCCCTAGCTAATTTCAAAATCTAAATAGATGATGCATCCAGCAGCCGAGCCTAGTAAATACTGGTCTTCTTTCACCTAAACAACCTCCACTCCTCTCAACAACATTCCTCTACTGCCCTACACTGGATTGCTATCACCCCTACCTCATTAACTGACTTTGGAAATTCTCAAAATGAAAAAACATTTAATTTCATGTCACCTTTATAACAACTCTCTCATAAACTTTCCTATTTTAACTTTCCAGAACACCCATTAGCAATAAATCTCTTTTTTGACTAGTGACGACCTCCAGTGCTTTGATCTAGTCCTTCCTAAGACCCCCTGGGATTCAAGCAATGCCAACTTAAACTAGCTCAAGCATAAAAGGAAAAATTAATATAAGATGCAGGCATATCTGATGGAATCAAATGAACAGGAGGAACAGAGCCAAGCATCACAAGGTATTAGAATCAAAAACTGCAAAGGCATCAGGGTCTCAAGCAGTATTTTGTGTATGTGTTCATCCCTGTTCTCTCTGTGCTTCTCTTTTCTTATTCAACTCAAGTTTTCTCTGTTTTGCCATGTAGTAGTAGCAGAATCCTACTATAAAGCTCCTGTATTTGCATTACCTCAATGCCAGCCTAACCCAGATTTAATGATTATTTCTGAATTCCAGTTCACGGAGGAAAAAACTTATTTCTCAGCAATCTGGTGTTGATTCACAGGTCAGTGAAAACCACAAAGGGTTGACTCTTTGGCCAATTAACTATGGCTGGAGATCACATATACAGTCAGATAAATATGGCTATTAAGTACCAAAGAAAGAAGGTTTGTGAGTAAGATAGACACTATATAAAAATAAGCCATCTTCTATTTCCAGTCTAGTAGCATCCTCATAGATTCATTCTTCTCATTTTACACTCAACTTCCTGGTCTCTCTTCACCGCTATTCTAATTGCTCTATCTTATCCATGTCCTCTGTTCTCTGATAATGTGTAACACTGGATCATTCAAAGTAACTGCTTTATCTACTTGTACTTATTGGCTATTGAGTATTGTGTAAGGAGCCATAATCCTACAAGTCTGCATTATTTAAAGGTAAGTTTTTAATGACAGTCTGATACTGAACATACTCCAACAGTTCTTTCACAGACTACTAGTAATTTTTTTTCTAATTTCTTGCTTTGACTATTCCAAATTTATACCAACCTCAAACTATTCTAGCCCACCATTAGCACCCATCACACCCTCTCCTTTTACACACATACAGAGTTTCAGTATCTGACAACATCTCCAAGGTTTCAGTAAAAACAGGGGCCACGATGTAGCAACTGATGAATTTCAGTTTTCAAATTCACCTATAACTTGCTCTCTGCACTAGTTAGGCTAGATTTTAATGATCACTGATAGGCTAACTGCCCCTAACTCCATATTCTAGCCTCCTTCTTTCTCCTGAATGTGAGAGTAATTCTTCCTCCTGGATCCAACCATTCCAATTGAGTCTGGGATCTAAACAATTGTCACACCTGCTTCTTGTGTCTGATTTTCTTATCTATGCTTCTCCCTCACCTACAGCATGTAAATACGATCAATTATCTCCCACATCCTCAATGAAAAGCTTTTCCTTAATCTCTTTCCATCATGTGCTGCTTCCTCCTGTCCTCTTTTCTAAAACTTCTTTAAGAAAGTATTTTCTTCATCTATTTCCTCACCACTCATTTACTACTTATTTAGCACATTTGGCACCTAACAGTAAACTCCCCTGAAATTTCTGAAATAAGAGTCAACAGTGACCTCCTATTTATCAACTCCACCACTGTCATCTGATTTTCTCCCTATTTCTACATCTTCTTCAATGTTGCCTCCATTTCCCCTCAACTCTCAAATACTAATTTTACTTAAAAGGAGTCAAACACCAGTGGTGGCTAATTCAACAGCCATTTTCTATCCCTCTCCCTCAATGGAAAATTCCACTGCTTGTAGAAAGGCTGAAAATGAATATTATTCCCTTTCCCAAACTCCCTTGAAAACACTGATGTCTGTATGGTCAGTTGTCTCCAATAAGACAGAAGAAAACTCTTCTAAGTGTCTTCACAGAAAGACTTCCCTCACAAAGAGAGAGAGATGAAAGAGTAAAACTCTCATCCTTTCCCTTATTCCCTGCTACACGTGGACCAGTTGTGTAAGCAGGTGATGGTTACACCTTTGGGAGCCATTTTTGGCCAATAAAGGAATAAGTTAAAGATGAGAGGTGGGAAGATCGTTGGTCTTTGATGACACTGTGAGCTCCTCTAAATCAATCCTGGGATTGCCGATCTGCTGTTGTTGTGTGGGAATAAACATTCTTTTTCTTAAGTTACCTTCAGTTTTCTATTACTGGTCATTTTTAATTCTCACCCATTTAACCCTCAAGCCTCTTTAATCCTTAAGCACCAACTCTAATATACTACAAGGCACCTAAAACAGCACATGGTATCCTGGCAGGTAGAAGAAGCAAATCAATATTTATTAAAATTTGAGAAAATTATTTTGATTGTATCTATCTCCTGGAATACCTTCCTATTCTCTTCTGGGTAAAATTCTAAATCTTTGGCATCACAGAAAGACTGTTTTTCAAGCTGACCCTGCATTCATTGAAACTTTGTGTATCTTTGCCTATGCTAATACCTTTAAATTGTGTTTCCTGTCCATTCTTTTCTAGCTTTGTGAAATCTTGTTATAAGTCATGTACCAGCTACTCTGATAACTCTTGCTTTCTGCTGGAGGCACTTAAATCTTCCCTCTACTGTGTTCATGGCATCTGTTCATACCTTTATTATAGCATTTATCAACTTATATGGCAATGATTTGTTTACCTGTCTCTGCCTACACTGTGAGTGCCATGAGAAAAAGAACTGTTTTTTATCAAAGGGAGTCCAGATCCCAGCTCACTGTCTGGCACAGGGTGGAAACCCAATTAATTATTCCATTATGAGTAATGACTCTTGCTCATTAGTTTCTCAGGAGCAAAAGTCAGATAATAGTCTGATTTTTATTTCCTTTGTAAATTCTAAAAAGATGACAGTCCTAAAAAGCATATGTTATGAGATTAAATAACAACAACAAGAACACTGGCTGAAACTGTGCCACATATGTATTAGAAAACACAAAACTTTGCCAATGTTTCGATATAGCATCTTAATTAATTACAATCCCCACATTTTTACAACACCAGGAAGGGACATTGCTCATGCTTTACTATCTCACTGCAAATATATAAGCAAGACAAACACCTATTAAAGGATCATTTCAATTCTATCACTAACTTTCTATGCTAATATAGTTTTTCCTCTAGGAATTCACATTTTAGGCAGAACCCCTAGCTTCTCTCTGACTAAGCCAGAGAGCATCCCCTTCCTCATGATATTACTTTGCTTTGGGTCCCCTGCAATATGTCACCGGCAGGAAGTGGTGGTTGTCATTTCTCTCTTCCCTGGCCAGTAAAAAGATACATCCATCATATGTGCACACCCCACTTTCCCCTTCAGATGCCTCCTCTGATTTAGAGGGGAAAAGAGAGCAGTACGGAAGGAAGGATGCTCACTTAGCTCTAGTATCATGTTTTGTGAGCAAAGCAAGGGGTAGAGGCCAGCTGTAGGGTTCATGTGAGAGAAGCTTCTCATGCTTATCCTTCTGATCCCTAGCAAAGCTTCGCAGTTTCCTTATGCTTCTGCCACCTAACCCCCTTTTCTTTTTATTGAAGTATAATCAGTTTGCAATATGGTGTCAATTTCTGGTGTACAGCATAATGTTTCAGTCATACATATATTCATTTTCATATTATTTTTCATTATAGGTTACTGTAAGATATAGAATATAGTTCTCTGTGCTATACAGAAGAAAACTGTTGTTTTATCTATGTTATAGATACAGTAGTTGGTATCTGCAAATCTCGAACTCCCAATTTATCCCTTCCCACACTCTTTCCCCATCTCTACCCCTGGTTTTGAGGTTAGTTTCTGAACATACCCAAAGAAGTCAGGTTGTTTCTAATAAAGCCAAAGAGTTATCTTTCTCACCTTTGTTATCTAATGTAAAAAAGATATTGATTCTCATAATAATTGTCACTTCTCAGCATCCTTCATTTGGGAAATGTGAGATGCTTTCCAAGCTGTGGTTAACCTGTATCTGTTCTAATCATATTTCCAGATACAGCAGCTAGAAAAAGCAAGGATTTTTTTTCCCCTTTTCTATAGGAGATAAAAACGGATTAAATGTCTGGTGATAGATCATACTGCAATTTCACTATAGAATATGGACCTAGAACCAGGTACCATAACTATCAGCTCAGATAGTCACAAAACAAAAACAGAAACAAAACCACTTTAGGTAAAAATAAATATCTCCACAAACAAAATTTGAATAATGTTGCATCAAACCTGAAACATACATGATCAATAAGAACTTACTGAATGGGTGAGTAAGGGAATGCATCACATTTGTTTTATCCTTTGGTAAAATCTTGGTTAAATCTATAAAGTAAAGGGTCTCATCGCAAACCTGCTCAATCTTAAGTTTTGATTTGAATATTCAAAAAACATGCATCCAGGATGATACTGTCTAACAATCTGCATATCAGGTTAAACAATGGAAACTATTATTTCCAGAAGTCTATTTCTCGTTAATAATATTAGCCTAAGAAATGTCCAGATGCACCACATGAATTATTCCTCATATAAAATTCTCAGTTACTCATGCTTGAGAGCAATTACATGATGAAAATTTCTCCCCAACCTCCAACTATCTGCATGGAATTTCAAAGAAAAATGAATGAGCAAGCCTTTCCTTATTTCTTGCATCCACATCCACATAGGCATCTCAAAGAGTAATCAATCAATCAAACAAACAATCAATCAATAGTATTTAAAGTCTGTTTTTCTCACCTCAAAGGAATCCAAATTCAGTTAAAGGAAAAATGGATTAACACTAGAGAATACTTGGGCTGACAATAGTTAGTGGCACACGGGACCATTTCTCTGTTCATTACAATTGTGCTTAACAAATAAAGACATTTAGCAGAATGAGACAAGATTAATGTAAACATTTATAATACAATGGATGAAGAATATTTTTTCTATTGCTTATTACTTTCAAAGGAGAAAACCTTTGAAAACATTAGAAATTGTCCACACAATGCAAATATTAGCCACGGAAGAGGGGAGACATTCTCTGAAAGGGGTACAAATTCACTTATATATTTATATACACACACACACAATTTATCAAGAAAGGGCCAATAAAAGATATTTCAATTTCATGAACACTTAAGAGTTTTTTTTTTTCCAATCTTCTCACCATAGCAACTTGACAAAAAAACCTGCCCTGTTTTCAATCATGATTCCTTGTTCTGTGAAAGCAAGGTAAGAGGGCTTTAGCAAGTCATGTGGAGACAGCTTTTTATCTGCAGGGATGGGGATGAAAGACCACCATAACAGCTCATTTTTATGAGCATACACGGTCTTTAAAGCAGCACACGTTTTCATTTCTTCGCCTTCCAATTTGGATCATTTCACAGCACTCAGAGTTACTGTGTGAGCCTTTCCTTGTCTAGAAATGGCTACCACTAATGTCATGAATAGGCCAATAGTCTCCTGTAGCCTACAACAAACACCCTGCTTCTAAGGAAAAGAATTGCCTCCAAGTAAGAGCAATGCTTTCCTTTTTATTCTTTTTTAATATTTCCATCATCTGAGTAAAACTAGCCTTTAAAACACTTCAAACTTTATTGTTTGAAGGGACACCTAAGCTTTCAAATCAATCTAGATGGAGGTGTTTTTTTTTTTGCCCCAACAAAATTATTTCCTACCAGGGAGAAATAAGACTCTGAAAGCTCTATCACCATAAAAAGAAAAGAATTTGCTGCTTACTCTGAGGAAAAATTCATATTAAATTATTTCAAAATGGACTTGGGTCTCTCAGAACAGTACTACCTATAAAAGACCACTACAGTTTCAGGTTAAGTAACTGGTAATTTTTAGCTGTGTGTGTGTGTGTGTGTGTACACACACATACATACATACATAGACATCATGTGACCCATTCAATGTTAAAAAGTATTTATTGGAGGTAGTCAATAGCTACCTTGCAATTAACATCACCTGTTGAAAATCTACACAGGAGAGAAATTCTGGAAAGATGGCTGTGGCAGCTGTACAATTTTTTAATCTCACTGAATCCCCACATTAAAAACAGAGCATTTAGATAACAAAACCAATAAACCAGGGGCAGCATTTAAAACAAAACTAGATGAACAGTGATCACCACGAGCCCCAAATGCATGGGGTATAGGCAAATCACCAACAGCCTCCAAACTGCATGATATCTGCACCTTCCCCGCAGGAGGAAGAGGAAGAAAGTGACAGGGCAGTGTCCTAGGAGCTTGAGAAAAGAACAATAAAATCGCCAACAGTCATTCCCTGGAAAGTAGGGACCAAGACGGGAACAGCCGCTGAAACTGTGAGGAGTTTGTTAGTGTAACCTCTCCCCCAAAACAGGACTGAAAAACCTGGGGCAGAGACCACCTGTTAATTCTCAGAACTGACCCACTGGGCTCTCTTCCACCTTCCGTGACAGTAACCCACACTGAGGAGACATTGCTGGAAGGAAAATCAAAATTGAACAAGATAGAAATAACAAAAAGAAAGAAAGGAAAAAAAGCCCAGATCAAATTCCAGAAAGCACATTACCACATTTTTAAACAACAGAAGAAGGAACTCTGTAAAGTTATATGAACTTCCCTAAAACCTGTCTGAGGAAAATTCATTTCACATAAACATGAGCAATATAAAAGTATCAAGGTCATATCCCATAGGGAGTTAGTATAATAAAAAAGAGGGAAAAAAAGCAGAACAACGTATTGCGGACAATAAAGGTATGTCCAAAAATACGTCTACAAAACTGTAACCTACTATTTCAAAACTAAGAAACATTAAGAAAATGCTACAAGACATAAAAGAAACAATATAGATCAGAACTAGAGAAGTTTAGAAACGATGCTCCATACTCTGGAAATAATTTAGAAATGAAAGAAAAAAGAAGTCCAAAAGGCAGGGGTTAAAAAACAAGAACTAGCAATAGGGAATAAACACAAAAGATGATAGGTTAAGTAAAATAAAAAGTGAAAGAGAAAAAATTTTAAAACCAAAAAGAGATAAAAGAAAAGAAAAGATTCAAGAGAAAGGTAAAAATATTGATGACAGGCAAAACTTTAAGCATAAGGATAGTAGGAGAAGACAGGAAATAAAAATCCAAAGTAAAGAAGAAGAACAAATACTAAATCTCATAATTGCAGAAAATTTTCCTAAAATAAAAGATGAAACACTGCATACCGAAAGTACACAGAGCATCAGAGAAATTGATCTATAAAAACATCAGTAAAATTACATTGAGAAGGAATAAGGAAAGCAGGAAAGAAGGAAGACAGGGAGGGAGGGAGGGGAGGAGAGAAAAGGAAGGAGGGAGAGAGGGGGGGAAGTAGGAAGGAAGAAGAGAAGAAAGAAAGATGTCCTTTAGATACCTAGAAGATAAAAAGCAAAGAGTACATGACATAAAGGAAAGAAAATTATATTATCATCAAACTTTTCAACAGCAACACTTTATGCCAAAAGAACATGCAGTAACATATTAAAGATATTCAAGAAAAAGAAAAGTGTGAGCCAAGAATTATTTTTAGCCAACAAAACAGATTTTCAAGTTCAAAGGCCATATGCAAACTTTTATCAACATGTAATAATTCCAGAATATTGTTTCCTTGAGCCTCTAATAAGGAATCTACTGGAGAACAATCTTCAGACAAATAAAATGACTAGAGGGCCACTGATGTGAGGTCTAGTGGTGCAAAAATAGTCACCTGTAGCAGGTAGATTAAATGAGGGACAAGGGGGAGAGGACATGGTATGAAATGACTATATCCCCAGACAATATAGTTATAGAACAACCATAAGCAGGAAATAATGGGGAGAACCAAAGGAAAACAACACAAATGGTTTCAGTAGTCATATTGGTGGTAGTGCTGCATGGACAGAATTAGACAGTAAAAAATAAGCAGTTAGGAGATTCTTCTGTTGTTCTCCACGCCCTTGAGAACCACCATTCTTAGTGATGAAGAAAAAAATACAGATGCAAGGATGAAGCGACTAAGCAAAAGTCCTGCACTGTACTCTTGAATTTGAGTTGGAAGTATCAATCTGAATTTTGGTTAGGGGGTCATCAGTGTAAAGGAGAAAAATAAAATAGAATCATAGCAGAAGATGAAGGGGGGTTACTATTTCAAATAGGAGGGTGGAGGAAGATGACTCTTGATAAAAGACTAATGTGAGGGTGTGCGCATGTGGTATTTGGGGACAAAGTATGCTCAGGCAGGGAGCAGAGGTAAAACCATCTGGAGCACCATGTTGGGCTTATTTGCCTTTGACTATAATTCCCATTTCCCTTTGCCTACTATTGTTTCAAATTTTTAAAATAACTGGGCTGTATCAGTACATTAAGACCTCAAATCCCAAAACATGAAAGTTTAGAAATAGACATCTTTATATGGAAGATTCATTTTATTAACAGGTGGTTTGCCACATACACAAAAAACCCTCCCCAAAAGCCATGAAAAATGTCTCCTCCCCAATCTTTCCCTTGCGCCTTTCTAACAAGGATCTCAGTCTCTTCCCCTGGTGGAGAGTTGATATTAAGGGAGATAACGTGAAGCGAACAGAATGGTGGCCTCTGAAACTCGGATGCAAACTGGGCCACTATCATTTTTATGACCTTGGGCAGGAGGCCCAAACTCATTATCCCTCAATTTCCTCATCCATGTACTACTGACAATAATAATGTGCACCTTCTAGAGTTCTCATGAGGACTACAGGAAATCCCACAGCAGAGAACTGAGGATGCCTTCTGTGAGACCACAATAAACATTACCTATTATTACTATAGTTGGTAGATTATCACCAGATAGAGAACCCTTTATCCCAGTGTGATGTGAGTTGGGAGATGTCAGATCATATCCCACTTCCAAAACGGACCGGTTTTGTCCCTCAGTTGAGGTCCTTAACTTCGCTGAAAGTCCTTCCTTCACTCATAAAATAGGGATAACAACTAAGTCCTGAAACTAATATGAAGATTCAGTAAATTTTAGTTGAATCTGGATATTTATTTATCTATATATTATCTTAAATGCTTCCAAAACAAATATTAAATACATACACAATATGTATCATAATAAAAAATAGTAAGGTATCCTTCCCTCTATATCCTGAAAAATAACAGATGGTAATTTTTTGCCAATAATTAAAATTCCAAGAGTGCTTGCCTGGGCAGCACATATTGGAATGAAAATTGGTACAACTCAGTGAAGATGAACGTGAACTTGCACAAAAATGACATGCAAATTCATGCAAGTGACCCCGTCTTTAAAATTCATTGAATTGTCACTTACAATGGGTACATTTTATATTGCAAAAATTGTATTTCAACAAACCTGCTTTTTGAAAAATGTTTTTAAGTAACTAGAAACTGAGAAAAACTCTCCTTTGTGTTGATTTGCCAGACTCAGGATTTTCCCCTAGGCCTGTTACCTACCACCTGCCCAGATCACCACAGTTTCTCAAGGATGCTGTGCATGTAATTGTGAGAATATTTTCTTCTTTAAGCCTCCACTCCAGGCAGGCTAATGCAGTGAAGATCTGCGTCTGATCCAACGTGCCAGCCTTCTGTTATCCATACAAGAGCACAGCAGAGACAGTCTTCAGAGGCGGCTTGACCAACCACGCGCAGGGGGACGTGGAAATCTTTCTTTTCTATCCCCTTCCTGAGTTACTCATAAAGAGGGAAGCCAGATGCCACCTACCAGCTTTCTTATTTGTGTAAGGAGGTTAAAATAATAATTCATATTTCAAAGTTCACCAAATTAAAATTCTTTCATTTTTAAACTTACCTACAATCATTAAAAAAAAAAAATGAGCGGCCAAGAGCATTTTCAGGAAAGATAGACATATTTGTTGAACTTAGTAAAAGCAGTTCTTGTTTTGCACAGGACTTCAGTTCTTTTGGTTTAATTAAATAACACCAACCTCCCCCACCCTACACTGTTTCAATATCAGTTACCGGTGGATATTAACTGTGATTGACTGTATAAAGAATAGTCTGCTACAATCTCTTCAATCTACAAATCACTACATAAATAACAGGTGCACATCATGATCAGTGACAAATCACATTATCTCTTTCCAAGTCCGTCAGTGATTGGACACTGTACGTCTCTTACTCACACAAGACAACACAACATGTAGTTGTAGCGCCTCCTTATCTCCCAGTGGTAAAGAGATATTATAGGCAAAAAGTTCTAACTTTTAAAGCACCATTTCTGGTGGATAATTCTCCAGATCACTCAAATTTCATTGCGTACTTGAATGAAAATACGCTTTTTACCACCAAACACAACACCATCAACCCAGCCACTGGACCAAGGAAGTAGCTCAATTTTTAAAGCCTATTATTATCTCATATTGACTTTTGGACAGGCTATTGATGCTACAACTGGAGATCATGCCATTCCTTTAGCGGGTTTGGGAAGAAATATGACCTAAAGCATGCAACTGAGAACATTCAAGCATCATGGCAGAAGTAAAATGTGTGCTGTATGGTAGAAATTTTTACTTCTCTATGCAAATGACTTTGCAAGGTTTGAATTGTACATAGATGGAGTTCAAGATGAAATAGGTTAGCATGGAAATGTTCACACTGCCACCATCAGACTACAGATACAGCCAGAGGACCTTAGCAAAGGTGAACTTCCTGGCATAACTGAGGAAAGAACTTACAATGAAAAGGATAAAGATGTCCCAGAGGAAGTGAGACTGGCAAAAAAAAAAAAAAAAAAAAAAAAAAAAATCACATTAAAGAAACTCTGGAATCTATTTCACAACATTGAAAATGCAAAGAATATTTTTAGAAGTTGATCCAAACATAGAAATTTACCAAGTTGTAGAAAACAAATGCTCACTCTAAATCACAAGTTATACAACAAAAAGAAGGGAAGCACTGTTCAAACTATTCTGGGTAAAAACAATTTAAACACTTTAATTTTATATTTTTCTAAGTTTTAAATAACAGTGCACTAAATAAACAGTAGTTTTAATATTTTGTTAATTTCACTACACATTTGTAACAAAATAAGAGAGTTTTTATTATTTTTGCAAAAATCAAAGGTATGGAAAATCGTAATTTTTCCTTTGATTATTAGGATCACTTGCACAGTTTCAGCTTGTAGGATAACTTTGTACGGTTCTGCGATGTGGTGAAGACTGCCTGTTTATCCTTCAAGTACAGTCTTCAGAAACAGATACTGTATTTAGGATTAATATCATCTGCACAAAGGTAACTCAAGTTGGGAAGGGTATAGCTGGGTGGTAGAGCACGTGCTTAGTATGCACAAGGTCCTGGGTTCAATCCCCAGTACTTCTGTTAAAATAAACAAATTAACCTAATTACCGCCCCCAAAACAAAAAATAAGCAAGCCAAAAAAAAATTTTTTTAAAGATAAATGATGTGTCATCAGGATATCGGAGCATCTTACTTAGTTTTGGAAGTCTAGGAAAACAACTAATAGAAAGTTATTAACTAACATGGAAATATATTCCTCTGCTGAAGGAACCTAACTCAGTCTTTGTTCTCAGTTTTACCAAAGGGGCTTAACTAAATAAGCTTTCCCAGGGGGCTTTGATGAGGACTTTGATTTCCCTGCTACAAGGAAATTTAATAGGGCCTTGCATTTTTTTTCTCCTCTACCCAGGGGTTCTAATTTAGCTACCATCACGTATTAGTGTGAATTAATACTGTTTCTAAAGACTTACCTGTCAGATTTATTCCTATCCAGTTTTTAGAGAAGTCTCTCCAGCAATATTTCACATTTTCTTTTATGTTTAAATTCTAAACTGTCCTGATAAAAATGATGAGTAGATAGGTTCCTACTACACAGGAACCAAAAAGTTGAGAGTACCGTATTTTAAACCAAGTCAGGACTTTTTTTAAATAGATTCAAGGAAGAATTGAAAACAGTAGTATTTTAAACATTAGAGAAATTTATGAAAGAGATATCTCTGAAAATGTTTACAGAAACATTTCCCCAAATAATTTTTTTTTACTTAACTTTGCTTTTCTTTTTTTTTTTAATTGAAGTATAGTCAGTTACAATGTGTCAATTTCTGGTATACACCACATGTCTCAGCCATACACATACACACACATAATTGTGTTCACATTCTTTTTCATTCTAAGTTACTACAAGACATTGAATATAGTTCCCTATGCTATACAGAATAAACTTGTCTTTTATCTATTTTACGTGTAGTTGCTAGTATTTGCAAATCTCAAACTCCCAATTTATCCCAAAATATTTTTATTTGTTCATCAATGAGCTTATACGGACCAACTCAGCACCTGAAAATCATGTTTAGAATCTTCTTCTGATATTAAGTGCTATTAAAAGACAAACTGAGAAAGATTAAAATTTTCAGGAGTTCATTTGAGCGTAAGTCAGTTCCAGCTAGGCAGCACCAAAGTGAAAGAGGTTAGGGCACACCAGCCACAGGAGTTAGGGGAGAGGATTTCACTGGGAAGACAGGGAAGCAAAGTGAGAAGATTCTTCAGCTATAGCTTAAGCATTTGCCTAACTTCGGTGAACCCAGGCTATGACCAGCTGTTCCTAAGTTTCATTTCCTCGGATCCCAGTGCACGGACTGCGGCCCAGGTTTTGGTTTGCTTACGCAGGCTACTCAGGAGCTAGAGCCAGCACAGTCTAACGGCCTCCTTGTTTCATTACTTTAACAGCTCTCACTCCTGAAAAACTAATAAATCAATAACTCAAATGCAATGAATTTAAGGTAGAACTAGCAATAAGATTTTAAATTATAATTGCCTTTTGCAAGTCAAGCATTCTGGTTTTATTTCCTGGTGTTAACTATAAACAGTTTGATCTCCAAAGCTAAATGCGGAGACCACTAGAATTAACAAGAATATGTTCCTGTTTCCTCAAATACAGAGTGGAATCACTTATTTCACCTCTTTAAGTCACTTAAAACTGTGTGTCAAGGGACCACTGTCTTTCACGCTTGGCAAAGTGGGGCTTGACTGTTCAGAAACTGTAGGTGGACAACTGTGACTAGCACAAACTAAGTCAGAATAATAATCAAAGTGAAAAATATTTATTACTCTTACAGTAATATGTGTATACGTGCATATGTGATTGTGTTTGGGGAGTATGGTTTTAAACAATTGATTACATAACTGAGTTAGTGTTTGTGTTACTAGGCTGATCCTTGTTGCTGTCCTATTTTATAGGGAAGTATCATAGAAAATTGTGTGTTGTTTTGATTTTTGGTGAAGTAGATGAAAAGTAAAAAATCCAGACATATATGGATATCCAGACATTTGCTCTATACCAAGAAATGAAAATGATGCATACATTCTTAAACAACTTATATACATGAGCAGACTTGCTTAAATTTATTGGTTATTTTATTTCCAACTCAGTGCTTGCATAAATATTCCTGTCTTGGAATGCAAACTCATGATGTAAGAAAACTATTTTTATCATGTATCTATTTATACTCTGTAAACATCCAAAAGGAAGTGAGACTACTGTTTTTTAATTGATTTTTGTATTAAGATATCAATACAATTTGAATCAAGGTCCAAATGAACCTACTTGAACCAGCTTGAACCAAGTTCACATAAGTACCTGCCATTAATGAGGTAGTGAGAAATAGCACAATGTCTTTTCATTTGCATTATCAATTAAATTAACTCTTTATTCTGAGATCGTGTACACATCAGAATACTAGTGACAGAGCAGATATACTGAATGAGAATCTCTAGAAATAAGATCTTGCCATACGTTTTTTTAAAAAACTCCAAAGAGTTGATTCTGAAAGACATGATGCTGGGTAAAAATGAAGTAAGTGACATAGACTCAACATCAAGAAGTTTAAAATTTTGCTGAAGAAAGACATTTTAAAACATTTTTTTAATTAAACAGGACTATATAAATGTGAACTATTCACTCAATAGGAGATAAATTTTAAAACTATTCAAAAAAATGATGAAAAAAATTTCTTCATAATCATTTGTTTTGATAACTTTTCTCTGATTATAAAAAAGTCATTACTGAAATGTATAAATAGATTAAAATAAATCAATAAATAGCACAGAAAATAAGAAATGCTAATGCACTGTCGTTCAGTTCAGTATTTCTATAAATACATATGTGGAGAACTGGTTTGTTTGAATTTTTTATCTCCCTTAACATCATATTATCGTATCAAGAACATTTCCTTTGGCATTAATTATATTTCAAAAATACTGTAAATTCTGCATTTGTCCATTACGTGGAGGAACTAATAGAAGAGTTTCTGTATTGAAACTCATTTATATTTCTAAGTCTGGATATTTTAAATAACACAATAACTCTATTTTATGAATATTTGTACATATCTGATTATTTTCTTGTAATACATTTTTTACTGAGTTATAATCATTTTACAATGTTGTGCCAAATTCCAGTGTAGAGCACAATTTTTCAGTTATACATGAACATATATATATTCATTGTCACATTTTTTTCTCTGTGAGCTACCACAAGATCTTGTATATATTTCCCTGTGCTATACAGTATAATCTTGTTTATCTATTCTACATTTTGAAATCCCAGTCTGTCCATTCCCACTCCCCACCCCCTTGGCAACCACAAGTTTGTATTCTATGTCTATGAGTCTGTTTCTGATTTGTATTTATGTTTTGTTTAGATTTCACATATGAGTGATCTCATGTGGTATTTTTCTTTCTCTTTCTGGCTTACTTCACTTAGAATGACATTCTCCAGGAGCATCCATGTTGCTGCAAATGGCATTATGTTGTTGGTTTTTATGGCTGAGTAGTATTCCATTGTATAAATACACCACTTCTTCTTTATCCAGTCATCTGTTGATGGACATTTAGGCTCTTTCCATGTCTTGGCTATTGTAAATAGTGCTGCTATGAACATTGGGGTGCAGGTGTCTTTTTGAAGTAGGGTTCCTTCTGGATATATGCCCGGGAGCAGGACTCCTGGGTCATATGGTAAGTCTATTCCTAGTCTTTTGAGGAATCTCCATACTGTTTTCCACAGTGGTGGCACCAAACTGCACTCCCACTAGCAGTGAAGGAGGGTTCCCTTTTCTCCACAGCCTCTCCAGCATTTGTCATCTGTGGACTTTTGAATGATGGCCATTCTGACTGTTGTCCTTGTAATACTTTTTGAATGGAATTGAATCAAAGAAATGAAAATATCAAAGCACTCATTATATGCTGCCAAATTGTCTTTTAAATATTTTCCCAATCTGCACTCAGATTGGCAGTGTTTGAGAATAACACTGATTATTAACTTTTATATCAGTGACAATCAAAAGGAAGGAATGGTATTTGATTGATATTTTAGCTTGTATTCCTCTTCTCACTGATGAGGATTAATTTTTTTCTCATAGATGCTTTAGCTAAAAATATTCTTTATTCATTAGCAAGAATAAAGTTAAAGGAAAATATTAAGGAAAATTTATCAGTGTTTCAGTTTGGCAAACTTTAGAACATAGCTGATATGCATAGATTTGTTTTTCTGAATCAAAACTAAGTAGAACATAAAATTTTTGGTCATTGGTTTGGTATTTGGCAGGTTAAAAGAAATGTATACATTAATTCTCACGAAACATTGAAAGTCTCTTCAACTGGCTGAAGAGACATCTCAGAGTTTTAAAATTTATGTGGAACCTGTAACAGAACATTTTAATTAGTCAAGCCTAAGTGACACAGAAATATATGGAACTGGCAGTAATCTGGTTGCGGAATGATTGAGCAGTTGTGGGTGAAACAAGTTAAAGAGGATAATCAACATTAATGTTAATTTTTTTTTTTTTAACATTAATGGCTCCTTAGTTCAAAGCTTCAGAGCTTCCAGGTGTCCATCCAGATGCCACACATTAAAATGGCCCTTTGGTGCACACGGAGTCACTCATGCAGGGCACAGAATAGCAAGTGGCATGGAAAATTATCCTTACAGTAAAGGCATGGAAGGGATTGCTTCAGTTTGCATATCTTTGACACTCATAAGGATTGGCCCCTTCCAACTTCAAAATTTCTTTAAATTTCAAAAGCCATTAAGTGTGATCAATTTTTAAGGAAAAAAAAACACTTCATTTGTATTCCACAATCTTCAAATCGACAGACTGATCCTATAAACACTGCAACAATAAGGTAGTGCGTTATTACACACAGACACACACACACACATTCATAAAGCAAATCACACTTTCTCACCACTGAAAACTATAAACATAAAACACCTAATACTAAGCTGACTGGGTTTTAATTCTGTCCTCAGTAGACCAGAATTGAAAACAGGGATTCAAATGCAGGTCAAAATGGAAGGATTTGACTTGATTGGCCTGAACAGCCTCACTGTACAACATTAGCCCTTCCATTACCATCTAACAGAATGACTATCCCAATGCACATTTAACACCTTATGAAATAACTGTAATCATACGAAGGCGTTTTCAAAATCAGCAGCCACATTACACAGAATTGATCTCATGCTTTTGGGTTTGAGGATGTCAACTAATAGAGTATACTTTTGTCTAAATATTTTAGAAATGGCCTCTTTCTGGCCAATTTCTAAAGTGAATGATGAGTACAAATGGGAATTACAGGTGGAAAACTTGAAAAAAAAAACATACAGAAGAAACTCAGACTAAAAATTTATGTGTATTAAGACTACCTTCAACAACCCATAATGCCACTGTCATATTGTGGGGCTTATTTACAGCCAGTTCTGACAGGATTGTTTATTAAATGTTTGAGAAACACTGGGTGGTATTATTTCCATTTACATTACTTAACTTTCTGCACCTGAAATTTGTGTTGGCCTCTGATATAACTGGCTCAGCTCTGTTCCCTGTTTCTTACAATTAAAAAACTTTAGTCCTCTGACCTTGCTCTGTTCAGTTTATCAGAATGGGTTACATGCCCTTCTGTAACCCTTTCTTCCCTTAAAGTAAAATCCAAGTGTCCATAGCTCTAACTCCACTCATGGGCTAACAGCTTCCCTGTTGACCAGGCTCAGACACGCTGGTCTTCTTTCTGCTCATCAAATATGGTCCTGCCCTGTATCTTCTCTGCTTTCTGACTAGAACACTCTTTCCTTAGACCTTCACATGGCTGACTATGAATTTCATTCAGGTCTCAGCCCTTTAGAAAAGACATCATTGATCACTGTCTTTAAAAAGGCCTCTTTCCCCATTTCATCCCACTACTCTCTTGTCCCACCGCTATCTTACATCTTCCTATAGTATTTATAATTCTCTGAAATTATCCCCATTATTTGTGTCCCTGGTTAGTCCATACTGGATTTTGCTGTTATTCCCACTTAGAACAAGAACAGTGATTTTTGTGAGATTTTTAACCTCTGTGGATAATCTGTGTGAACACACTGAATCTGTGCTACTTCTCAGGTGATAATAAAACCTCTTTTATGACCCCATAGAATACATGCCAGATGGAACTTAAGGAGAATTGTGTTCATGTAGTAGAAAAGATTTTACAAAGTACACTATGTACCTTGGACTATATAAAGCTAGGGAAATATGCCTGTTATCAATAATTTGTATCTTCTGAATCCTTATTTGAAGAAGAAAAAGAAAAAAAAGTATTATCAATGGAACATGACCTCCTGGAAACAAGGCTGGAAAAGGGATTCACAGCACAGGTAGAAGGCCTGATTTTGGAAACTAACAAAGATACACTTCTTTAGGACAAGGAGAGAAAGAAGGGGCAAAAATTCTTCAGGACAAGGAAACAACCAGAGGCAGCGATGGGCATGTAGCTACCGAGATGACAGGGTAGCAGAAGATGGAGGATAGTGGAAATTAAGGGAGGCCTGAGGGATGGAAACTGAAGGTTAAAAAAAGAGATGCTAAAACACAGTGGCCTTATGATTGTTGCAAATAAAAGATCACACCCAACACTTAGTAACTACTGTGACTATTTAAGAGCAAAGTGTCCATGTTTAAGGATTGGTTTATTAAGTATATTAAAAGATAAGTGTGTGCTCTTTATTTCAAAGACAGCAGCTATCCACACCTGGAGTAAGTCTCTTCAGGGATACTTACATTAGTCCTACTTGCAGCCACAAAAACTACAAATAGAGTCACAAAAGGAAATAGCCAGCATCCAATAAGCTCCTTTGTAAATTCACCTTACTTAAAGGGGTGGCCAAAGGCTCATCTATTATCACATTTGTCCTCCCAGTAATACACAGCACTGCTGTCCTTATAAAACCTCAAGGGACACTGAGATGTAGAGAGTTAAATGGCCCTCCTCGGGTTACACAGTTATTGGCGTGACTAGTGACCAATCAGCCAGCAGCTGGCATCCTGCCTCTCAGACTGGTGATTTGGACCTGCCTATATTTTGTGGATATATTATCAGCATGCTTTATTTACTGTTACAAACACACTATTTTTGTTAAAATTCAATTTCATTGTAAGGAAAAAAACACACTTAAAGGAAAATTTTATAAGATCCTTTTGCTTACAACAGACTTTTATTATGAGAAAAATGTGCTTCTTAAAACCAAAATGTTAAAAAACTTTCAAGTTGAGAATGTCACTAGTTACACTGTATATAACCCTAAATGATTTTTCATCTTTTATATCTGACCATCAAAGCAAAAAAAAAAATGCTTTAAATCCAAGCATTAATTATTTCTTTCTTAACAGCATATGATAGATATAATATACAGTAAGCTATATATTTAAAGTTTACAGCTTAATCAGATTTGAATATGTATAAACCTGTGAATTCATCACCATTATCAAGGAAATTAATTTATCCATCACCCTCAAAAGTTTCCTCTGCCCTTTTGTAATCCCCCCTCCTGCCTTTCCTGGTCACATCCCCATTTCCAGCCAATGGTTGCATTGATACACTGTATGCCACTACAGACTAGTTTGCATTTTATAGAATTTTATATAAATGAAATAATAGCATATACTCATTTGTGTGGCTTCTAAAATTCTGCATAATTAATGTAAGACTTATACATATATTTGCATGTATCAATTTATCCTTTTTATTGGTGTGTAGTATTACATTGAATGGAAATATCACAACTTATTTAACCATTCATTTGCTGATAGATGTTTGGGGTGCTTCCAGATTTTTAGCTATTACAAGTTAAGTTTCTGAATGCTTGAGTACGTGTATTTGGATGGACATGTGTCTTCATTTATCTTGAATAAATATCAAGGATTGAATAACTGCATCATATGATAGGTGTATGTCTAACTTTCAGAAAGTGCCAAACTATTTTTCAGAGTGTCTGTACCATTTTAATCTCCATCAGCAGAGTATGAGAATTACTATTCCTTCACATCCTTTTCAAATTATGTGGTATCTAAGAACTCTTTTACTAAAAAGAGATCACAAAGATCTTTGTCCTAGGTTTTCTCCTAGAACTTTTTAGTTTTACGTTCTACATTAAAATGTATAATCCAATTTCAGTCAATTTTTGTATATTGTGTGAGGTATGAAGTGTGTTTTTCTTTTGCATATATATGTGTTTCAGCATCATTTGTTGAAAACACTAACACTTACCTGCTGAATTTTTAAAAAATTTTTGTCAGTAATCAGTTGTTCATACATGTGTGTGTATCTGG
This sequence comes from Camelus dromedarius, assembly GCF_036321535.1. Taxonomy (NCBI): domain Eukaryota; kingdom Metazoa; phylum Chordata; class Mammalia; order Artiodactyla; family Camelidae; genus Camelus; species Camelus dromedarius. The sequence continues at coordinate 68,060,808 of NC_087436.1, forward strand.
AATCTCTTCTCTATTCTATTGACCTGTTTGCCTGTCTTTATGCCAGTCTCACACTGTCTTGATTAATGTAGCTTTATAATGAGTCCTGAAATCAGGGAGTGCTCTTCCTCCAGCTTTGAGATCTGTTTTCAAAGTTGTTTTGTCACTTTCCTTCCTCTGCATTCTCATATATTTTAGAATCAACTTATCAATTTTTAACCCCTAGAAAAGTGACTTCTAGGATTTTGGGGGGGATTGTGTTTTTGGTTAATAACGGATTAATAGATAATTAAAGATTAATTTAACCCATGAACAGGGTATGTCTCTCCTTTCATTTAGGTCTTCATTGACTTTTCTCAGCAATGCCTTACAGTTTTCAATGTACATATATTTTATACCTTTTGTCAGATTTATCCGTAAGTTTTTTTTTTGATGCTGTGGTAAATGGTATTACTTTATAATTCCAACTTCTAATTGTTCATTGCTGGTATACAGAAATACAGTTGATTTTTGTATATTGATCTCATATCTTATAACCTTGCTAAAATCAATAATTAATAATTATAAATTTGTAAATTCCATTAGCTTTTTTATATACACAATCATTTCATCTGCAGATAAAGATAGCTTTTATTTCTTTCTTTCCAGGTGAATTTTAGTCTTTTACTTGAATGACTGAACTGACTTGAGCTTCCAGTACAATGTTGAATAGAAGTGGTGAAATCATGTCTTTCTTAATCTTGGGGAAAAGCACTGTCTTTTACCATTAAGTGTGATTTTAGCTGTAGGTTTTTCATTGCTGCCTTTTATCAGGTAGAGATTTCCTTCTATTCCTAGTTTACCACGTGCTTTTGTCAGGAAGGGATATTAAAATTTATTAAATATTGTTCTGTATCAATTGGGGTAACAATATGATTCTTCTCTTTTACTGACTTAAGTTATACTGATTGGCTATTTTAAATATTAAACTGATCTTGTATTCCAGAGATAAATTCCACTTGGTCATCAGTTAATATTCTTTCATATATTATTGGATTTGATTTCCTAATACTTTGTTTAGAATATTTACATCTGTGTCCTGAGGTATACTGGTCCATAGTTACCTTCCTTGTAGTATCTTTTTTATGGTTTTGGTATCAGAATTTCAAGAATACCATGGTAGCTCAGAAAAGCATCAGTGGGACATGAATTCACATATTTTATAGCAGCCCCATATTATGTGTAAGCCATTATAAAAATGCAAACTTTTACTCTAAGAAAGATGAGAATTCATTTTGGGGTTTTGAAAAGAAAAGTATATGATCTGCCTTATGTTTTAAAACATTGATTCTATACTCACAGGAGGATATAGAGAGAGTAAAATGATATATATGGACAGGTAAGTGGAGAGGTTATTATAACACTCTAGATGAGAGATGATGGGACTTGGACTTGGGTAGTAACAATGGATGAGTGAGACATAATCAGATTCTGATTGCATGTTCAAAGCAGAGTTGACAATATTTATGGATAGACAGTATAACAAAACACAGGGGTCAAGGTGGGGTCATTATTTGTAAACTGAGTGGTTTAAATAAAGTAGCCGCCATTAAGGACTTAGATCTAGTCCAAACTACCCACAAGAATTTAGCCTGTAGATGGTATTTAAAACAGTAAAACTGTATGAGATCAGCTCAGTTTGTGAGCAGAGATAAAGAGGAATTCTAAGGATCTGTCCCTGATGACCCTGATCTGTCCCCAAGAGTCCAGACACATTGTGAGAGTTTTTTGTATGTTATTTTGTGGCCATTAATAGTGTTTTAATCTGTAACTTTGAGACTGCATTAACCATACATCAACATTGACTCAGGAGATACCAAAGAAACAAGTCAACATAACATTTTCAACATCTATTCTTTTGTCAGGAATTATTCTTACTTGCAGCTGCAGTGTGTGTGTCATGCGCTACATTTAGATTCTGAACACTTTGCAGTGTTGCTAGCTGAATATCAAGAGTGAAGTTTTTGTTGACTTATGACTCATTAGATATTTCTGGTTACATGTGATCTTTGAAAAAGGTGGTCTTCCTTTCTGCCAGTCATGATAGTAACTGTGATATTCAGGTTCTAATTACCAATCACATGATAGGTCACTGAACAGGGTAAACAAATCTGGCAGCTAAAATGAAAATCAAAGTATTATTCAAGTTAAATAAATAGTCTCTTTATTATATACAAGTACAATAATAATACCTACTATGGTGAGCAACTCTCTTTATATCGGAGTGAAATATAGAGAACAGATATTTCAAGTTTCAGGCAGTATTCTGTTGCTCAGTCACTTTAAAAGACAAAGCTAACAAACTCTATCAATGTCGTTTGTCTCAAACACACCCAACTGAGAAAAGACCTCCTTTTTTTAATTTACTTGCCCTGAATTCTAAAATTCATAAAAATAGTGCATTTGAGAAGAGCAACATTCACACTATTGTCTAAGTAAATCAAGACACTGGGAGACTTATTTTTAAGTAGAAAACATTTTAAAGTATTTGGGTACTAATTTTTCAAATTGAAAGTGATGGTATTTATTAGTCAGAGATGACCACAGGGAAATGTAGTGACGGCCATAAAACTCTACTTCATTACATTTGCATGATTTTTCTAGTTAGTATTTCTCAAAGTATTGTCTCTTGACTTGACCTGGCAATTCTTTAGAAATAGACAGTGTTAGGTCCACTCCAGTTACTGAATCAGTAACTCAGGGGACAGAATGCTGCAACCTGTGTTTTAACAAGCCCTTTAAGTGATTTTGATTTACGTTAAAGTTGGAGAACCACTGATATAGATCAAACATGGAAGAAGAAGGAGAAGAAAAAAGAGGAGGAGGAGACAGAAAAGAAGATCATCCGGTATTAATGAAAACCTTATGTGAACTAGGTACTGTACTAGGTACTTCACACGTGTTTTGGATTTTACAATAATTTTGCAAGGTAGCTATTGTTATCCCAATTTAACAACAAGGGAATTCTGTCTCATACAGGTTGAAATAAAAAATTTTTAAATTGTTTCACTCTTCCAAAAATGGTCATGTTTTTCTTATTGTAAAGATTGTTAATTTTGAGGGGGAAAAATTGATTAGATGAGTTTCAAATCTCTAAAACATAGGAAAGCAGAAGCATTTTCTGATGCAAATAAATTATCAGAAGAATTTTTCTGGGCTGTTAAATTTTTATAATCAAGTGTCAACTTAATTCAGTGATATGTTGTGTAAAATACTGAAATTAAGATATCAACCTTATGCAGTCAACAAAAATCAGAAGCCAGTAGCAATAATATTTGCATGACATGATCATCTTTATTTTCAGTGAAAGGACAAAAATTTAAAAAGTGAGAATATATAACAAATCTGTTGGTGAAAGAAGAAACTCAAAGACTTTTTAAGTGCATCTTTTTTAAAAAATATTTTCAGACAAACATAGTGGGTATAGATTAACTTCTCCTTAGAAGAAGTATATAAAGAAAAAAATATAAGACTGCACTTCTGAAAGAACACTCACTTGGAATAGTAACAGAGAAAATGGGGCCACAGAATGTCCATGGCATCTAAAAATGCCACAAACATTCAATAACCAGTTTTGCTCCAGTCTATCAATGTCACTTATGACTTGACTCTCAGTAAAAATAAGGACATAATCCCTTTCAAAAAAGGCAATTCCTTTACAAATTTTCTGCCTATGATGTATTTCCTGGTATTCCACAGCTAATTCACCCCTAGATGAAGTAGATCTCCAAGTGTGCTAATGTAACTACAATGCTGGAAAGCTCTTTTGAAAAAATAATTCATTTGAGTAACATCTGGCTTCAATATATATTTTTCCTTTCTGAATCATTTTTAATAATAATAATAACAGAAATAACTGTTAGAGGTTTCCCTGCTCACCAACTGTTACTAAACAAATCACAGAAAGCCTGTATACATGAATACAGGTCACGGCTTGGAGTAGAATGCAGAAATAATATTCAAGTGAACGGATGCAGAGGATGTACATCTAAGAAAGGAAACATTTTGGCAGAAAAGCCATAATCGATTGTGCCAGAAATATTTGGAAACATTCTCCACAGTTTTCTGACTTCATGTGTTGGCTTAGAGAAATAACTTGAATCAAATATTATCAAATACATTAAAATGCACCAAGGAAACCAACACTTCATTACAGGTTAAACATATGTTTTCTCTTAAATCTTCATTTTTGTAGTCTTAGCTGGGAACAAACCTCAAGACCCTAAAACAAATCTATAGAACAGGAATAAGTAACTGAATTCCTGTGAGCCTCTTTTCATCACTTTCTGTCTTTTGAAAAGTAATTTAAGGGGGCAGGGAGGGATGAATAGGCAGAACACAGAGGATTTTTAGGCAATGTAACTATCCCATGTAACCCTGCAATGGTAGACGCATGCCATCATATATCTGCCCAAACTCAGAGAATGTGCAACCCCACAGAGTGAACTCTAATGTAAACTGTGAAATTTGAGCAATAATAATGCCAATTCACGTACATCGACTGTAGCAAATGTACCACAATGGTACAGGATGTCCCTTAGGAGAGTCTGTATATGTGTGGGGACAGGGGATATATGGGAACTCTCTGTATGTTTCACTAAAACTGCTCTAAAAAACAAACCTTATTAACTTAAAGGAAAAAAGTACAAGTATTTAAAGACAAAAGTATGAAGTTAAGACAGTTTATACAAAATATGTTTTGATAATATCTATACTTTCTAAACAATATTTTCTAACTTTATTTAAAATGTATATGTATGTAAATTCAGTAATTTAAAAAACCCATTTAAAAGAAAAAATACTTGGCACCTGTTCTATGCCAAGTACCATCCAGGATACTAAAGAGTCACTGATGAGTTAGATGGGGCCATAGCTACTATGAAGCAAATATATTTCTGGGTGGATTAATCAAAGAAATATAAACAGTGGGTAAATGGTGACTCCATTAACTTTTGATTTGCTTGTCTTGTTTTACTTTAAAATATTCAAGACATATCTCATATATATAAATCACATAAAGATAATAGACATTATTTTTCACAGGTTTCTCCTTCTCTATGTTGTCCTTTAAATTTTGGTGTTCTACAGGTTCCCATGCTAGGCCATCTTCTCTGAATGATCTCCTTATACCATTTAGCTTTAATTATCTATTAAATGCTGATGGCTTTCAGAACCACCTCTCCAGGTAAGACCTACCTCCCATTAAGGAAAACCTGTTGGTGCCTCCAACACCTGTATATCCTTGGCATATCTTCTTACTGCCAGAATCTGTGCCTCTGCCTGAGGGCGGATTTTGCTGGCAGGAGCAGGAGAGAGTCCTGCATGCAGGTTAGGCCACAAGTATGATGAGCTAGTTCCCAGGACACAGCCTCAACCAAGCACAGACCTTTCAATTCTAACTTTTCAGTATCTCCCATATCTGCTCATTTCTATGTTACCAAGACCTATAACTTAGTTTAGGCTCTAATCATTATTGATAAACTGCAGCAATTGGTTTCCCTATAGAAGATCATTTATCAGTATCATACCTCCTTCAATCTTACACAAGCACCAATATATACATCCTAGCATGACACTGATCATAGGGAAGAAAGAATGGAAGGAAGTAAGGAAGGGAGGGAGAAAGAGAGAGGGAGGAAGGAAGACAGGCAGGAAGGAAGGCAAAAAAAAAAAGTTTATCAGTAATCTGCTTAAAACCAAACAATAATTGTACACTGCCTGCTTTTAGGATAAAATTCAAGTTCCATGAGCATGGCATGCAAACTGTTTGCACTCTTTCATCAACAAATATTTCAAGCCTCATCCATCCACTTGACACCATAATCATACTGAATGCTATGCAATTCACAGAATACTCCATGCTGTCCTTTACCTCAATGCTTTCAAAGACTTTGTCCTAAGTACCTAAAATAAAAGAGAGTGGGGGCCGCACCCTCTTTTTTTGAGCTAACTCATCAATTTAGACTCAATTATAATGTGACCTACTTAAGGACAACTTTTCTGATTCACTTCAAATCCAAAGGCCAGCTTAGGTGTGCTTTATGGGTTTTCCCGTATTGTGCCACATGCAGGACACTGAGCAAGATGTTGGGGAAGATAATAAGAGTAAAATATAGTTCCTGCTTTCACAGAGAGCTCACAGTCTAACACTCTAGAATACAAACATAAGAAATTTATTTGAAGTAAGGAGAGAAAATAATTAACAGGAAAGTACATAACACCATGATTTCTCAAACAGAAATCCAGAAATTTCAAAGCTGATTGTTTTTTAAAAAATGATTGTTTTTTAAAACTTGACACTTCAGTACTCTCAGTAATTATTCATGTAAAATATAAGCCATTCATTTAAAACATCCTGTCTAGAAATAAAGAAAAAGAGGGGCATATAGAAAAATAAATCATTTTCAACTGAAGAATAATATTAATAATTCTAAATTATTGAACATGGAGGAGTGCTAACAATGTAGATAAGAAATGGAAGTATATGAATTACTTTAGGGAGAGAAATTCACTTCCCGTTTTATATTTATTGAACATTCTACAAGAGAGGAAATAATAGAACAGTAAACAAATATAGCACTGCATTAAAAAAAATTAAGGAATGCCAAAAAAAAAAAAGAAAAAAAAATCTCTTTGAACTCTAGTCAGAGGAATGGTTAGTAAAGGAAAATTGGTGTGTGTAAGGTACTCTAGAGAAATCAATTGACAGAATTGGAATCATAACTTCTCATGTTTCCAATCATCGAACAGGAGCTGACCTTGGTGCCCTCAATAGTCTCAGTCTGAATCTTTTCATTTGAGTTAATAAAGGTCTGTATAAATTTGCCAACACGAACTGCAGACCAAAGCCCTGGTGTAATTAGTTGATGTATTAATTTGCCAGCTAGACAAGAATTGAACATTACTATCATGGATTACCATGCCAAACCCTAGCAGTAAAAGCCCTAAAGGAGATAAAGAATATAGGTCATATTCCATCTTGAACTACTCACTGAAATTTTAACAGTCAACAAGCAATTTTCTGTGAGGAGAGTTAAGCCTATATTCTCAGCAGAAGAGCAGGCATCTAGCAGCATAAACAAATATGCTTGAAGAATCAGAAGTCAGCAACGCCATGACTATCACAGAAACAGAAGAAAAATGCTAATAATAAAACTATCCCACAATAATTTAACTCAAATATTTAGTATGTTACTAACTGATGTATTATTAAAATTCCATTTAGCTAAATGTTAAATCTACAAAGGGAGAATATGTGAACTGCTGCATTTGATTTGTTTTTTCTTAATTTTTGTATCCTCCTGTAATGAAAGTATTATTTTATGTAGATCAGAAAAAATAAATAAAGCCATTAATATTAAAAACCGTAATTTAGTTAGATAAATGCAAGTCATCAATAACCTCACTGTAAATAAAAAATTGAATTAATCACAAACACAATTTGGATAATACCTTTAGGAGTCAACTTCATGGGAAAATGGATGAGAAATTCATTAATCTATTCCTTTTTTGTCCTCCTTTACTGCCATGTCTTCAGCACTTCATTTTAATTTTATATTTTGATATGTACATGAATATGACATGCATGACCATGGCAATATGTCACCGAGAATTGTGCCTCAGACACAATAGGGACTTAAGTATTTGCTGAAAGAATAGATGAATAAGTACAGAGCTCTAGCATTGTCCAAAAGAAACTAATGAAATGATACAATTATATAATGAATACAGATAGGTGATCCCATGAACGGGTTGTTTAGACTCATTACCAAGAAAAGAATTATTGTTTTACTCTAAGCCACAGAATTAATATACACATTTGGGAAGCACAATGTAAAACTGGCAAGGCTGGAATGACAAACCTCCATGGAAAAACATTTCTCTCACCTCACCCCAACCCACCAAGACCAAAATGAGAGAACAAAGTCACTAGGGGGAAAAAGAAGAAAACTAAACATTTTTCTAGTCAAAGTTTAACCAATGGTTTGAGAATCTGCTAATATAAACACACAAAATAGCTATAATAATGTGCTTCAACAAGACTCGATTTTTTTTTTTTAATTTTGGGTTACATTGTTTCCCATTGAGAATATGGCCTTGGAACCCTATTTCATTTCCTAAATCCCAATGAATTATTCTCTCTTTATTTTAAAATAAACATACTAATGGGATTTGTAAATGCTGACTCAAATTAAAGGGATATGGTATTCTGAAATGCCACAACATTAAATAACCTGGAATCACGTTAGGTAAATGAAATTCTAACCTGCAATTTGTTAACAGGTAAGAATCCAGAACCCAAATCATGATTCTGGTTTGTTCCCTGTACCTAAATTCCTTATGGTTCCATCTCTTTCAATATCTGCATCTACATATTGTGTTTACCTACTGCTAACCCAGGCGACACAGCTCAGTGCTGTCATAGTTATAGAGAAATGATCCCCTAACACCAAAAATTTCTGAAGTTTCATATTTTAGCAATGATTTGAGGGGATACAGCAAAAGATGAGATAGGACACTGCATAGTCGTTCACTATTATATTAGTTCTATTCCCCTTTCTCTTTCTCTCCATTTCCCTACTATCACTAAGTGCATCAAATAAATTCTCTACCTTATACTGATTTTCTGTATTTTTTTTTTTACTGATTTCCTTTTATTCTTTCCCCCAAACCACAAGAAGACAAAAAGCATAGTAGATTTTTGCTGATTTTTTTTTCCACCTACCAAGAAATGGGAGTAAAATAACCCAGTATTCTGGTTATTCTCAATTTGCCATCCCCTGATCCCAAATCCTTTTACAAATATTTCTTCTGATCTTTTTCTTCTCCTGATATTCCAATATACAAATGTTACGCCTTTTGTAGTTGCCCCATAGGTCCTAGGTAGTCTGTTCTTTTTTTTTTTTTTTTTTTTTCAGTCCTTTTACTCTTTGATTTTCAGTTTTGGTAGTTTCTATTGACATATCCTCAAACTCAGAGATTCTTTCCTCAGCTATGTCCAATCTATTAATTAGGAATCCTTCATTTCTATCAAAGATTTTTTTTTTATCTCTAGCATTTCTTTTTGATTCTTTCGCAGAATTTCCATCTCTCTATTTACATTACCCATTTGTTCTTGCATGTTGCCTACTTTTTCCATTAGAGCTCTTAGCATATAAATCATAGTTGTTAATTCCTAGTCTAATCATTCTAACATTCCTTCCATATCTGGTCCTGATGCTTGCTTCATCTCTTCAAAGTATGTTTTTTGCCTTTTATTATGCCTCATTACTGAAACTGGACATGATGTAGTGAGTAAAATGAACTTCAGTAAATAGGCCTTTACTATTTGTAACGTGGTGGTAAGCTGTAGGGAGCATGGTGTTAGTAATAATCTCAAATATTTTAGCAAACAAGTTGGGAAAAGGTCTATAAAAATCTCATAAGTCATTTCCATCCGACTTGCAGCAATCAAATTGGCTACATTTAAATAAATTGAAGTCTATTTTTCTTTCACAAAAACTGGCTCCCCATAGTATTCCCATGTGTACACCTGAAGTTACTATTTACTATTATTTTTAGTAAGGAGTCAACTAGAGCTGATTTGGTAGAATGACAAAGACACCGAAACAGCTCTTGTCAAAGTCACTTTCATGTTGCTGAATTCTCTTCATCTCACTTGCTCGGTCTGAAGCCTTCATCAGAGATGACAACTAGTTCCTTCTTGAAATAACCTCTTCTCTTGGCACCACTCTCTCCAAGAGTTCCTTCCTCTGCACTGACTATCATAGTTCAGCCTCATTTGCTATGTCCTGTTCCTTATCTTGGACTTTCTTCCCTTCTCGTCTCTTGTTAACAGTCTTCCTTAGGTGACTGCATTCTATCATCTGACTTTAAAACAAACCCATTTACTGAGATCCAGATTTGCTTATTTGTCTCCCAAGGATCAAGCCTAATCCTTGACTTTCTATTCAGATGTCTCATATATCTCAAACATACCATGCTCCAAATTGAATGCTTTCTTCTTCCCTTCTTAAAACCTGCTCCTCAACATTTTCCCAATTTAGTAATTCATGTCAAACTTCAATTTGATGAGTCTGAAGCTTAACTCACCCTTAGTTTCTCTTCTTTGACTTCACTCCCTTTCTATTAGACCCAACACCTCAACAATTCCTATTTTTGATTCTGATTCTGAAACATATCTCAATTTCATCCTCTTCTCTTTATCTCCAATGACACCTCCCTAGTTCAGACTACCAATATCTCTGGCCAAGCTTCAGCAAATGACTCTAAATTAAATCCATACTTTCATTCTTATTCCCCTCAAATTAATTTTCCAAAGAGTAGAAAGGATGTTTTAAAACTCAAATTGGATAATCTTACTTCCCTTCAAAGCCTTTGTACCGCACTTAGAATAAAAGCCAAAGCTTCTTCTACGGCCTGTAGGACGTATCTGTTCTAACCATTAACCCATCTTCAGTCTTCAACCTCCTAGACTGCTACATTTCTCTTCCCACTACTGCTACATGCTTCTTCTTTCCATTACTTAAACATACCAAGCTCTCTCCAGGCTCAAAGTCTTTGAACATGATGCTCCTTCTGCTGAAAACACTTCTCTTTGCCTAATTAGTTCCGTTTCATGACTCAATCTTTCTTGAAATGTCACTGTCAAAGTTATATCTTCTTTATCCTTGTTTAAAGTGAGGATCAGGTTTTAAGAACAGAAGAATAAAAAACTTCTCTCCAGTATCATCTTTCTCAGCATCAGGTTTTTTCTCAATTGCACTTGATTACAATTTGCAGTTCATTGTTTTTGTTTCCTTATCTTGTTGTCTGTTTCCCCCACTAGAATGTAACACAAAAGGGCCAGAGAGCATGTCTATTTTGTTTACTTTTTGAGCCAGAGCAGAATGACTAGTCCTAGATGGTCATAACGAAATATTTTTAAATGAATTTTCAATATTTAGAAACCTATCCTCTCCCTTTGTTTGAATGTGTTTATGGATTAATGTCATCTTCGATTCTCATTGCTAAATAATTGCTTTTATCTTCTCCCTCAGAAATATCCACTCAGTGTTGTCACTAACAGAACAATTTTCTACCCTTTTTACTCATCAATATTAATGATGAATGACGCACTTAGTGAAAAAGTTCAGAGCAATTGGCTTTGAGGAGGTTTAAATAGCTCCTTTTAACCATTTATTCTTCCTCTAATAAATTTAGTTCATTGAAGCTATAAAATATGCACAAGCTACACTCAAATACAAAGTTTGGTTCCAATCTAATATCTGATCAGTCATTTTCTTATATTGTGCTTTTCAAATAACCCACTTAAAATACCTTAAGAATCTAATAAGCAGGACTATGTATGTTCTTTAGTGCATTCTCTATAGAAGAAAACAATGAAATTATTTTGCTTTCTTCAATAAAATAAGATCTGTATCAGCGCATTTATTCTAAAAAGCTACAAACCTGATGGAATTCTATCATAATCATATACTCATTTTATCTAGCTGATTGGCAAGAAAGAAAAGAGGAGGGAAATCACAGGTTTGCAGAGTATCTCAAACTAAGAATGGTACCAACAATGACTTTTTGCCAGGAATTAGTTACCCATTAAAGGACCCTGTATGCTGCATCAGAGGGGTGAAAGGGAAGCATAGCAATGCAGAATTAATCCAAGCAGACTTACTTGATCATTTTTAGCAAAATAAAAAAAAAAATTAAAAAAAAAAAACAAAAAGAAATAGGAACCAATATTTCCAAGGAAAAGATGAATTGTTATTTTTTGTAATAGGTATTTCCTCTAGGCAGCTTCCAATGTCATACTGTGACATCTCCAACAATTTAAGTTATCTCAAGAATGCATAACCCATACAGACCATAACAGAAGCATCTACGCTTCATCTTCTCCCACTTCAGTTCCTTCTCATAACCCCAATACTAAACAGTTAAATAGTTCAGCAGCTTCAGGTCCTGCTCTAAAAGACCATTAAGACTACAGGGAAAATATAAGATCATCCATTCTTTTTGAATTGAATTATTTGAAAGCAAGTTTAGAGTGTTAGTTGGTTTTTTATTCACCACTTAATAGCTATTTTACATTATATTGCAACTTCCTAGGCACCTAAAGCTCTTAGAAAAATACTGAACATACTTGATGCTAAAAATATTTATTAATTTCAGAATTTATAGAGTCCCTAATTACTTTAAGAAGTAACTGAACTTTGGATATACTACATCATGTATATGCATTTTTAAAAATCTCAATCCAAACTTTTTTATAACTTAAGTAAGTAACCATTATCAGGGTACTAGTTATATCCTTCTATATGATGGGTAGTACTGCGCTACCATAACAAAGTACCTCATCACTGTAGTATCAGGTGATACAAACTAGAATAGTTTCACCCCAAGTAAAGTTCACCCAAAATTTGTGAATTAATGATATTAACACATAATTAAAATCATAATGACCAAAACATTCCTCTTCCAAGGAATATCTTTATGTTGAATGGAATCTGACAAAAATCAACTGATTATTATCTATATTTGAATTATTGGCAAACACTGACATTAGGATAACTATGCACATATGAGCAAGCATCCTTTGTTTAATGGTTCATTATTTATCTAAAAGAGTTATTCTAAAGAAAGGTAATAGAAATGATGTTATTTCTAGGACAGAATTAACTTTACCTAGTTCACATACAAAGTTCATATTGTACTTTGCATTCATCATTCTGAGAAGAACATTTCAGTGTTTTGACACATGTCTTATCCTATAAAAATATTTTTTATTATTTTATATTTTGTAAAACTTTCTAATAAAATGAAATTTTAGTCCCTGCAGTGTCTACCCTTTAATGTCTAAGAGAAAAAAATTATTAGAAAATCACTGTTTGCAATATTAATAAGTTCCACCAGATGAAGGAAAAAATCAGATCTTTAAAGGCTGGCAGAACTAGAATCAGAGACAATTATTGGCATTTTCTAAGATATCCAATTGCTTTGATTATGAATTGCTTTAGTTAAGTCAAGATTTCATTTGGTTAGAATCAGTGCCTTACAAAAATGAAAGAAACACTCCCTGTAAGTGGGATCTGGAAGAAACTCATAAGAATTTTCAACAGCTCTTTCTGTTTTAAGTTTCTCCTCCAATTTTAGTTGTACCTGCTGACTCCAATTCCTGAGCATTTCAAAGTGTTTTCGGAAAAAATGACTCACCCCATAGCATTGTTAAGCCTCCACTGCAGGCAGGCAGATTTCCCCTTTTTCTGACCTGTCAGATCAGTTACCATTTGTTCTTTGCTTTCTCTCTTACGTAATTTTGTTGAACCTCTTTCTGCTGTCATCTTTCCTCTCATTTACTTTTGCCCGTATGGATTTATTTTATCTTCTGTTATTCTCAAGGACCATAGTTAAATACATCCATTTAACCAAAGATCTATAACTATTTTTAAAAGTATGGAAATACAGATATCACTTTCAATCTATCCATCAATATGAAAAACCTTTTATTAAGTTCTTAAATATATTTTTTAAATATATAGAGGGAAAAAAGAGCATATGGGAATATACCAAATGTTTACAAAGGTTGTACTGGCATAGTTGTTCATATTCTTTTTTCAGTTTTATATCTTTTTAAGTTTTTGAGAATGTATATGTTTACCTTTTTATATTGAAATATAAATTAAACTTTGTTCTGTTAAAGCACAATTAGATTAGAATATTTTATACTTACACAATTCATTCTAAAAGTAGACACTCCCCTATGGGCAATGGGAAACAAATGCCAAAAAGAAGAGAAAAAAAGCAAAGGTTAAGGAGATTTGGCATTTTTGGCTTAGTTGGTTTTCACTGTTTTGGGTGGCTTGATTGTACGTGGTTTTCTTCCCTGTGCATTCGTTCCCCTGTGCTACCATAAAAAAGTACCACAAACTGGGTGGTTTAAACACCAAAAATTTTTTGTCTCATAGTTCTGGATGCTAAAAGTCCAAGATCAAGGTGACAGCAGACCATGCTCCTTTGGTGGGTACTAGAGCAGCATGTGTTCCAAGGCCCTCTCCTGGCTTCTGCTAGTGCCTTGGATTCTAGCAGCATTACTCCAACCATCCCATGGTCTTCTACCTGTGTGCATGTCTGTTTCTGTGTCCTAATTTACCTCTGTGAAGACACCAGTCATACTTGATTAGGGCCCACACTGATGACCTCATCTTAACTTGATCACCCATAAAGATCCTATTTCTAAATAAGGTCATATTCACAGATATTAGGAATTCAATATCTTTCTGAGTAACCCAATTCAACCCATAGCACTTTGTTAATGTCAAAAGTCTCTTGGGAATCCCAAAATGCTATTCACTGCATCCAGCTGGATTTCATGTTGATGCACTAAACCATGGCCCTTCTGAAAAATATCTGCCCTAGAGCAGTGACTCCCACGTGTAGCAGATTATCGAAATGACTGAGAAGTGTTTACAAAATGCATGTACAGTACCTTGCAATCTCAGTTAGAGATTCTAATTGAAGAAGTACAGGGAGAGGGTGAGGCCATATAAATTTTTTAAATTTCTCTAGGCTCTTTTAATGATCAGATGTAGGAATTACTCATTCCCAAAGTATGCACCTCTGGGTATGCAGAATATAATCTACTGGAGTGCAAGGAAAAATATCAGAACTTCCATTTCTAGTCATTCCACTGCAGGCTTTTAAATGTCAGCATATATATTTTTTTCATAACGTGCTTTATGGTACAGGAGTAATCATATATTAGTACATACTTTATACTTATAAAGGTATATACTTCAAAAGTTTAAACATATATAATCTAATATATAAAATATATATTCAAAACCTCTAACTGATGGGAAACTGCAAGCCAAGGCTTTTGGAGACCACTGCCCTAAAGGGTCCAAGATAGATGATTATTTGATCTTCTTTACCATGCAGGTACTCACAGAAGATAAACACAACGATGAAGATGACAATGATAAGCAGGACTCCCACTGGATTTGTAATAAAAATATGTTTATGGGACATTATAATGGGTAACTTTGTACTTACTATGGGGCCTTTAATTTGTACCACTAAAACATTCTGTACGCCAGCCTCATTATATAATGTAGACATTTATTGCTAAACAATGAACAAACTGTATGCATAAATCTGCTTATGCATAAATCAGCGTTTCACTGGTACATTTTAAAGCAAGAGAAATACACTGGGATGAGACATTTAAAAATTTTTTTACCTTGAAAAATAAGTTAAAAGACCCCAAGAGTAAAGAACAATAAAAGTTAGAAATTCAGTTACATGATAGGTCTTTATATAGCTTGAAGGAAGAGAGAGAGAAAAGAGAAGAACATAGGAAAGAAACAAAGGGAGATTTTTTAAAAAATGGAAGTAATGTAGAAAGATTTCAGATATTAAATTAGAGGGAAATACCTTCCCTATAAACAACAGAGTCCTGCCAATTGTGCTGAGAGAGAATGAGGTGGAATTGATTGTGCCAGCATTAGATAAAGCACTAGCTAAACAAAGAGCTTCTGGTATTCTGAGGAAAGAGCCAGAAAGTACAAAAAAAGATCAGCTCAGTGGCAGTCAGCCATTAGATACCGATGAAGCTAATCCACACCACAAACTTGTGAACAAAGTAGATTTTCCTCCTTGTCTGTTCTCACAAATAATCATTAATTTTAAGTGCAGCTTGGGCAGGTGCACAGAGAGCTCCTACTGTTTTGACATGGCGTTGGACAGTTTCCAAGCAGCAAGCTGGTATAGTCCTTGAGTCCCTTCCACTTCACTGCTTCTCAAATTCACTTACATCTACAGACAGCCTGTCTCCTACCTGCAACACGCAGGGGCAGACCAGCTTTTCTAGCATCCAGAGAGGTTCATTTTCCAAAATTTGGAACCAAAACATCCATAAACTTATTCAGCGAGTGGCAGCAAGATTGTCCAGTCATTGATATGAACTGTCTAAGATGAGTCTACTCAGCTAATATGCTTATTGATAATCTGCCTATTAGATCAGCTACTGTGGACTGAATTGTGACATCTTTATGCTTAAGGAGATGGGCGATGCACTTACTGTGCTTAAGACCAATGCAATAAATATCTGAATTTATACTGGACTCAATATAGAGAAGGTATTGAAATGAAAAGGGCTTTAACTTCTTACAGATCTAAACCTTCACCATATTAGCTCCTATTCTATATTCTGCAGTTCTCAAGACTGGATGTCTGCTTATTTTGTTCACTCACTTTGACTTTACCTCTTGTAGGAAGATAGATAAGGAATGAGAGACAAGAAGGATAGAAGCTGTTTTGTCTAACTCTTTTCTCCCCTTCTTAAAGCCCCAAAGAAACAAATTATTCCCATAAAGAGCATTAATGAGTGTATCAATGGTTGCAGCCCATTAAATAAGGGCAGATGTCACAAAGGCACTGCAAAACCTAGGGAAATGTGTCCCCACTGTGCACAAAGCACTCCCCCAACCCTGGAGGTTTCTAGACACTGCCACCTGTCTTGGTGACAGATCCACTGTGTCCACTGCAAGCTTTCCAGGTGCAGAACAGAGAGGGGAGCCACCTGAGGAACCATCTGTAACATAAAGACATCTGCCAACTCCCTCTTCAAGATTTGGTAAGGATCAATGGCATATGTATAGATCAATTCAAGTTCCTTAGAAGGAAAAATCTGAAATAAGAGCACATTAATTTTCCCTAGGAGTTAGCAGGTGGTTGATAATCCTATCCACAACATGTGGATATAGCTATTGACATGCAGATAGAGTGGATGGATTGCCCACTAACACAAAAGAATAAATGACAAGGTTTGAAGAAAAAAATGCAGAACAGTATTGTCTCCTAATACAAGTAATCGATGCTCTGCTCACTGGACAAAATATTTATATGGATGCTACCTAGGCACAGAAAACTTGATTTCCTTCTCTAAATTTCACATAGCAGTAAATAATTGTTATAAAATACACTAGATAAGGATCATCTGGTAAGTGGATAATATATTTTTTAAAAGAAAGGGAATTTGATAAACTAGAAGTCAATGAAGAGTGCAATAACAACTCACTTTCAATACATCCAAGAAAAACTAAAATAATATGCTCAAAATTGATAAACGAAAATCACTCCAATTTTCGCTTGAACTCAGATCACATTCTTCTATAAACTTTAAGACTATCACATTTAACAATAAAGTTACATTCATCGAAATGGAAACTTGAGGAATTGTGAATGCAATTGGACCTCTGAGATAAAGATATTCATATCTTGAATTTTAATGCCACTTGTATAGCTTGTAAGCTAATGCCAGAATGGACTTGTTTTCCTCTCTATTTAGAAAAGGGAGGAGGCAAGGGAAAACTACACATGGCATCATTGGAAACAAGCCAAGTGGCAGAGTGCTGCGGAAGGAATTGGCAGCCACACTATCTGAGAAATCAAACTGGAGACAACTTTCCATGCATTTCAAAAATAAGATGTATTATAGTGTGACATGTATAAACTTTTTAACAAAAGCGCTGAAAACCGCTTCACTCTCTCCCTTTTTTTTTTTTTTTTTTTTTGCAATTATCATTCTAGCTTTCTAAATGTTCCCACTTGATTTCAGCTACATTGCTATTTTGGGATAAATGTCAAGAAAAACTTAAAGACTATATTTTTCTCATCTTGAAAGAGGCCTCAATTTTTTGGGAGAAAACAAACTTCTCACAAACAAAGGAAATTGGAAGTAACTTCTGCCTGATTAAAAATGGAAAAAATCAGAAAGAATCATCGCTAAAGAAAAACAAACCAGCTATTAAAATTGTTAGCATTCTCCAAGACCTATTATCTAGTTCATGATACCTGAATACAATGGCCCTATTATGTGAGGCTCTTGGAACATCTCCAAGGCAGTCACCGTCTTTAATCTCCAAACCACTGCTGCAAGATGGTGAAGTGCTGTCCATCAAAGTCCCATTTTCCACACAGTAAATTCTCAAGTGCAAGAAATTTCAGTCTTACTTAATGATCCAGGAAAAAAGCAGGAAGAGTGGGGCTTGCGAGGTCTAAAGTGTGTCAGTCCAGATTGATAGGTGTGGCTTTATCCCCTTACATCTCACAATCTCATAGAGGGAGGAAACTTACATTGCCCTTCTCAGGAGGGAGTAGTACTGGAGGAAATATAGCTCTCCACCACCATCCTCTCATTCAGCCTTTCTCTAGAGAAGATGCACGGTTCATCTGAGAGATGAGACTGAGAGAAAGGCTCTGGGAAGGTGTAGCTCAAACCTCTCTGGGTGCCCTCTCCAGAACTGACTACAAACTCTCTCCTCTGCTTCAACTGATAATTCTATCAGGGGAGGCTCTGCTTAGAAAGGATAAAAACCTGGAGTTTAAGGTGGGGAGATTTGAGTCCATCGGGGAAAGAGAAGGAATCCTGATTTTGGTTGCAGATTTAAGCAGGCTTTATTAGTTATGAAGCTAATGCTGTGGTCATTTTCTCTGATCATCCTTGAATTGGTTCAGAATATAGAAAGAGAGGTAGGAGTGACACTTCAAACACCTCCACTGCAGTCTCCTATCAAGTGGTTTAAATGAATAAGCTACCTAGTTTCCAAGATTTAGCCTAGTGATAATAATGCTAGTAATGACAATGATGATACTAATGAGAATAACAAATATGTTTTGACACAGTGTCAGACACTGTGCTTCCTATAACTGATTTACATGTATTAACTCACCAAATTCTCATATAAGTCCATGAAGCGGAGACTGCAGTTATAGCATCACATGGAAAATTGAGGCAATCCAGGCTTAACAGCCTTCCTAAAGTCAAAGAGCGGAGTCTTCCCTCTTCAGCACCATTCTTGTTGTCACTATTAACTTCAGGTATTGTCTAACTCTCATCTTATCAGTCATTTTATAATGAAGAGTATTTTTTAAATCTGTTCACTTTGGCTAGCTGGCATGATATATTTATATATCTTTCATTGTTTTCTGGTGAGTTTTTAAAAGGTAAGAATAATAACCATAGGGATAATACCCAACATGTACGTGTCAGGAACTGTATTAAGCACTTATCTGATACAATCTTCAAAACAGTTGAATGAGGTGATGGTATCATCATCCCCATTTTACAGTTGAGATTCGGAAACTTGGGAGTGTCTTTGCCAAGGTTGCTATTAGAGTACTGGAGACAGTTAACAATGCATGTGTGTCATATTCTGATACCTACCATCTCAACTCTATGTCATATAGATGAAATATGAGATGAATAAATGATACCAAACATTTTAATAACTGATCAATCTGTAGTTCCCTAGAAAGCTAACTCACGCAAAATTTTGAGACAATGTCCTCATAGTAGATCATTTAAATATAATTAATGTTTGTTTTTATCTTTATATTTCAAATCATAATCACAATGTGCTTTTTGCATATTAATCCTAAGCCTCATCATAACTCTCCAGTTTTAATATAATTTTGAGAAATTTGAAATGTGAGGGGACTGAAGTATTTCATTTATGTTTCACAATGCAAAAATCCCAAAACCAAGCTTACAGCACCTAACCAAAAGCCCTGAACTCATCTTGAAAAGCTTCCTGGATGTTTCTGTCTAAGAAAATTATAGTTCTCTTCTTTATCTTAAACGGTTTTGGTAATTCTGATCCTCATTAAAAAAAAATACTCTCCTGCTTTTTTTTCCAGAAAAAAATCTTATATTTAATTATTTTCCATTATTTTGATATGTCTCTTCTAGATGAAACATTTGCTTTCGAACAGTTGATTAGCAACATCTAAAAGTTCTACTTATCATTAAATGGCAAGTCAGAATTACCAACAAGGAGACCCTGGAATGCAGCCAGTCAACCTGCATTGAAACAATAAATATAGCCACCTCTCTGCGTCTTGCACATAACTGGAGCTCAATAAATATGGACGGCTTTGTTGATCTACTGAGTTGGACCGGTGGGAGAAAGGATGTGCACAGGATATTCAAGCAGCTTTTGGATGAGGAGCAAAGTAGGGTAACTACAAACAGGGAGATTAAAAGCAAAATGTTTTTAAAGATACCCTGAAGCATAACTTCAAACACTGTCATAGCCGTAGACCACTGGGAAACCCATGCAGCAGACAGCTCAAGCTAATGCCCAACTAAAATGAAATGGCTACTTGTACAAAGATACCAGCCATCCTCCAATGGGAGGAGATGGAGTTTCAAATGTAGGACAGCCTGTATGTGTGTATGGTAAAGAAAGGGCTGCCACATACAGAAGAAACATTTTCAGCAGATTCCCTAAATATCGCCCCACTTCCTCCTACCCTCTCTCCCACTCCCTTTCTCTCTCCCCCTCCCTTTTTTCCTTCTCTCTCTCTTGAATTAACTGCATTCCCTTATTTATATGAGTGTCTTATCACTCAAGTCAGCAATAATACCATAGAACACAAACACATTACAGCATAATAATTTAAATGACATTAGAAGGAAAGAAGTTCAAAAGTGTATTATTCCAGAATTCTTTTTAAATAAATAGGCTCCTGACTCTTTTCAACCTACTTAGATTTTAAAGAAGAAAAAGTAATAACAAATATGGTTATCTGCTTCCATTGGCTGTATTAAGTATGCACATCTTTATACTACACCATTTTTTCCACAATTGTTGACTGTCTGTTATTCACAGTTATTGATACCTATAGTGAAACATATTCACATTTCCCTTATCACCCTACCTCTTAATTTTTCCTATGAAGTTCCCTTCTATATGGATCTCAAATAACAATAATTAAACATCATAAAAATTGGCCTTGAAGCAAAATTATTAAGTGGGAGCTCTCAGCAGACTCTCTCTCATCTTTCAGTTTCCCTTTTTTTCTGTCAATGTCTTTTTCATGTCAGAAATTCATCTCCAGTGGCTTCATGTTCTCTCTTTCCTCTGATTACCAAAGATTTTTTTAGTTGTTAAATAAACTGGATGGGAGGATTCCTCCCACCTCCCATCCTCCCACGGGTGGCACCACAAGAGTCAGGAGAACCACATGCAGCGAGACAGAAGGAGGTCCATGGAGCAAGAGCAGTGGTTTTAGAACCAGGCAGAGAAGGGTACCCTGTTCCTGGTGAGGATGTGCATGCTGGGTGGCATCAGGAACCACACAGGAAAGAAACTAATAAAGAAACTGATACCACTGCATTACTGAGTTATGGTAACTGCATGTTTTACCCCTGCAAGGGTTATACAGAGTTCAAAGGGGAGAAACTATTTGGGTGGAAGTTGGGGAGTTTATTTGACTTTTCAGTTTTCCATGAGAAAGGATTTTATCTAAATACTCCTGACTTCTTGTCCCCAGCTGTCCCCAGCTCCTCTCCATGCGGTAGACTGTGACACCTGGGGGACTGGTCATAGGTATCATCCCACATTTTTCAACTTGGCTGAGCTAATCTATCACAAGCCCTAAGCACAAGGGATTTCAGGCACCTCTGCCCTCCTCTCCCCAGGCAAGTAGAAGAGCGATGTGTCCCTATTCCCTAGGCCCAGAGTTTTCCTCTAAGGCCTGGAACAAGATGAGGAGTAGTACCAGGTCCACCTACCTCATTCTGGGCCACAATTCCATCAGTAAGACCTACCCTGATCTCCACGTCTCTAACTAATGCATCTGTTTCTCAAATGGTTCTAAAGACGGGATAGAGATGTTATTCATGAGACCCGATAATAATTTTTAATCTCTAATTGGAACCTGACTTCTCCATGATGGGAAGACAAGAATGATTCTGACAGTCTTCAAATCATACTCCCTAGGAAGCAACTGACTTTAAATGTCCATAAATCAAGTCTACACTTTATTATATATTTCAGACTTAATACATCACTCATTTGTCTGAATTGTGACATTTTCTATAGAAATTAGAGATGTCTTTATGTTATTCATATTTATTTTTAGTGCAATTTTGTGCCACCTATTATTAACCAGTCCACCACTTAAGCTCCAGTCAAGGTCCCATCACTTTATTACATAAACTCCCAATTATTTGTCCATTTTATTTTCCCAATTGACTTACTATGTGTGCCATACAATTCTTCCTTTTTCCTGTTGTGTAATCTAGATATCAGCTGTGGTTTTCTTCCCAATTTAAGATCTAGATAAAATTTGTACCTTCTGTGAGCTGCAGAGAGCACATTGCTGTCCATAAACTTTCTATAATTTGTCAGGTTCATGAATTCCTGGTCAGTTCTGGTTCCCTTTTTTGTCTCTGACTTACATTTTGTGCTGAACTTGTATTCTCTGCTCGTTCACGCTCTTTTATCTCTATCCCAGCATTGACCCAAACTTGGAACACTATTCTTTTATTGTGTTTCCATAAGAACAATTCAAAGAAAACTTTCAAGTGCCTAGCACATGTACAAAGGTATTGCAGATTAAAAGGTATTTGCATGGAAGAAATGCAAAATATGAATTGAAATTTAATATTAAATCATGTTGATCTTAAATGTCTACTTCATCATTATTCTATAAAGCCTGACCATCCCCCTTTCTTATTTTCTCTTCCCATTTCTCTTTCTTCTATCTTCTGCTCTGCTAGGAAAGGAAAAAAATAAAAATAAAGGGAAGTAAATATTTCTTACGGCGCCTTTCCTCAAACTCAGGTCAAGCCTCTGCATACTCGAGAACTCAGCAGAAGCTTTGAAAGTACCACCTATGAGAAGAGTGGAAAGAATTCAGGGTCTCATATAATGATGGTTTCATTCTTCTGGTCACATTTCCAATACTTATTTTATTAAAATTTCACAATAACAAATCTTCACTCTCTAACTCATTGAATGAGCCTCCTAGTCAAGGCTGATGTTTGTATTTTACTTTATTTTTCTGCAGTTAGGGATTATTTATTCATTAAATGTTTATTTAGGACATGCCATACACTGAGCACTTTGCAAGGTACTGACCATGAGTCATCTTTGTGACAAACTAATAATAATAATAATAATAATAATAATAATAATAATAATAATAATAATAATAATAGAAGTTGTCAATTTTTTGTGAGGCATAGTATTTCATATTTCTGCTTCACTAACAAGGAAAGGCAAATTTTCTCAACAACAACTTATATTAAGACTAATATCAAAATTTAGGAAGGACTGTTATTTATTTTTAAGCATCTGATAAAAGAAGTTTTTCTCCAGTTTATGGACTACCACAGTTTCCTAAGTGAAAAAGATCACCTGAGAGTAGGAGAGTAAGAAAATATTCTTCATTTGTCCCAGCAACTTTCTACTCACCATGAAACCCAAGCCCTGAACTGACCAAAAATTGGGCATTTAATTCTCTATTTAAACACAGCATTTAAAAGACCTAGAAGAAAGACTTATCTTTGAAAAAGCTACTACATACTAGAAGAAAATTTCTATAACTACTTTCTGATTTTGCAAGATGTAACTACTATACATCAGAGAGAAAATCATGAGAAAAGAACTTACTATATTGAAAAGGCAATAAGATGAAGAGAAAATGGAAATGGATAAAATATAAAAAGATGATAAGGAGGTTAAAAATGTAATAAAGGAATATAAACCACCTATAATGGGAAAAATAATAAGCAGAACTGGTGCTGAAGAAAATTAAATCCCTAACAAGAACTCATATTAGAGAGTATACTCTGACCACAAAGTGATATTAATATCAGATAAATAATTTTTCTGAAAGGCCAGGCAGTCAAAAAATTTTATATACTTTGGTAAAGAGACAATAAGGACAAAATTACAGGCTATTGAAAAATTAATAACAGAATGATTATACATCAAACTCTAAAATTATAGCCAAAGCTAGTGCTGCATGCTCTATACTTAAAGAAAAAAAAAGAATAAGAACAATTGAACTAAGCATTAAATTCAGTATGTTAGAAGATGCAACAATGCAACAATCATAGGAAAAGTAAGGAAAGATTATTTATTAAAGACTAGAAATTAACAAATTGAGAAATAGATCTCCAGAACTAATTATCTGAACACATCAATGAAACAGATTGATGTTGTTCATAGCAAGAGAGACAGACAGACAGACAGACAGACAGACAGACAGACACCTGGAGAGACAGAGGGAGAGGGGGAGAGAGAGGAAGAGACAGTAGGAGGGAGGAGGATGAGAGGGAGAGAGAAGAGTGTGAGTTTTTTTGGAATGAGAAAATTGGAAAATGTATTATATCATTCATCCTGAAATGAAGATGCTTGATAATAGTTAATATAAATCTTTGAAAGTAAAAATAACATAAGAAGTCTTGTGATATAGTAAAACTTAATAAATAGGTAGATGAAACAAACAAATGTATAAAATAATTCCTTATGTCAGTGAGGAAAGGTGAGTTTAAAATAATAAATGTTCTTGAGAACATCAAAAAATATAATGGTAGATTCCCATATCACTCTATTCCAAATAAACAGAAAATGTATTAAACATTTCAATAATAAAATGAAATCATAAATGTATGAGAATAAAAAAATGCCTTTTAATTAGTTATTTCAAAGAATAAAACACAAAGTTTGATAGTTTTGAATACATAAAAATTTAAACTATGTATAAAGCAAAAATACCATTAATAAAATGACTAATTGGTAATTTGTATTAATTAGTAAGTAATTAATAAAGGCAAAAACCAAACTTTGAAAGAAAACACACAGCCTACATGGCAATCAAATGTTTAATATCTTCAATATAAATGGAATGTCAACAAATCAGTAATCAAGATATAAATAACCCATTAGAAAAATAAGCAAACTCCAGGCAGATTCTATTTACATAAGAAATACAAGGGAACTATATTCAATATCTTGTAATAACCTTTAATGAAAAAGAATATGAAAGCAAATATATGTATGTATATGCATGACTGAGACATTATGCTGTATACCATAAATTGACACACTGTAACTGACTATACTTCAATTAAAAAAAAGAAATTGAAAAAAAAGAAATACAAGTGATCAATAAAAACTTTTTTATGCTTAAACCTAACCTAACTATAAAGAAATTATGCTTGAAACAGCAATAAAAGAAGTTCTAGACCTTTCTGATGAGCGAAACTCATATAAATGATAATATTCACTGCTGTTCAGCAATGTTCATGAGGACTATTAGGTGTACAGGAAGATTATTTATATGCATATAAATGTTAAATCAGCTTTTTTTGATATCTGAAGAACTGAAGTCTGGGACAAAAAATTGAGAGCAGTAAGTATCCAGTACAAAACGGTTGGTGGGCTAGACATTTCTTCTAGTACTTATTAAGAAGTAAGCAGGTATAGTCTTTTATATAAGCCTCACTCTTCCTGGTTGCTGACTACAGTGACCATGGAAACTACAGCAACCAGGAAAGGGTGTCGGGAGTGTTCAGTCAGTGTAGAGAGCTGTCTTGTTCCTCCCCTACAGCCAAATAACAGAGCTCTGAGAAAATCAATTAAAGAGACTGGCACTTCATTCATTAGTTGAGGACCTTCCTATGCAGCAGATTGAATGATCTGCACACAGGAGTATTTGAGCAGGAGAGGAACTGAGAAGTTCAGAGAGAAAGTAGGATAGAAAAAGGGGCAGAATGGAGCAACCTGTACACTGACCATTTTCGTCTTGGAGAAAGTGGACATTACAATAAGTAACAAAACTTGAAACATCGTGCTTGACAGATTTATCTATGGAGCAGACCTCCTATGCCAAGGAAACTGGGCATTGAGATCACCTACTAGGATCACACAAGCACCCCAAGAGAGCCAGCATGTGAATGCCTACCACAGGAGAAGCAACAGTCAGCAGATGCAAGAAACTTACTGGAAAGACTTTTCTCTCTTTTTATCATACCTTCCCATTCTACCAGCTGGAAAAGAAGAGAGACATAAGAGGGAAAGTAGAGGGGGAATAACTATATTAGGAGCAGACTTCGTTCCATCTCTACTCCAAGTCCCCCAACCCTGTTGACACATGAAAGACGAGACGTGCAGTAAACTGGATATACAATTTGACTGTTAAACTGGACTTGAATAAAGTGGACTTATTTATAAATAGCTGAATTTAACAAGAAAGCTCAGGGAACTGTCCAAGCTCCTAAGGAATGGAAAAAGGAAACCTGAGAGAGCATAGAAAAAGGGAATTTGACCCTACCAAGTTCAAATTTTTCAATAGACTAAATCATATGTCCCACAATTCCTAAAAAGTACATTCCCCTTCACACCAAAATTCCACTTCTGGAATTTTTCTGTGGTGACACAAAGGATTGTAGTGTCAAATCAACCCACGTAAATCATAGATTTCACCCAATATCAAACTTCGTCAATGATTTAAATGATACATGTAAAGAATTTTTCCCCTGGAAGAATCTGAGAACTTCTGATACAGCTTTCAATAAAAAAAAAAAAGGACTTTCTTCTCCTACAATAGGATATTGTTTGCCTCCAGGTTAACAGATGAAATATTTGAGCAAGGTATGCAGACATCTCACTCAGACAGAGGAAGCTATTTGGGCTACCTTACATTTATTAATTACACAGCTGATGTGACCTTCCCCAGCTAGCCATCTCCCATAAATCTATAAACTGCAAGTGTACTTACAATAAGCTATTTCAATAGCACAGGTTTTTCCTGCCGAAGATTCTTTCATAGGTAAGAAATTATCATTATCCTTCTGCTAGTAAATAGCATTAGTGGGTTATCAGGTCATTTGCATGTTTACCAGAAGGTCATTAGCATACTTGCCAAGAGGCCATTACCATGTTTGCCAAGAAATACAATTATTCTTTCTCCCTGAACATCTCTAGCAGAGAGTGGATTGGTCACAGGACTGCTGTAAACTCTTTTCTTCCCAAGCTCTAGTGAAATAACTTGGTAAAGCGTACTTTTTAGATACAAAGAGGTTTCATTCAAATAATTGTAAACAACCATGTATGATAAATGAAGTTTCTTTAAGTTTTTATATATTCACATTATGGAATAGTCTACAGTCATTATGAATGATAATAGGCAGATATCTAAGTTTTGTTATGAAATTGCTTTTGAGAGATGGCTTAATGAACAGATTATATAACAATTCATATCACATGATATAGTATGATATGAATTTTATAACATATATACATATATATACATAGAAAAAAGACTGAAATGTTTCAGAAAATATACTAAGAGCTATGTACATCATCTTCCCTATCAAATAGATTTGATTCTAACCTTGAGTTCTTTAGTAGCTTATCCAGATTCATGAAGACACATGACACCAAAAACAGTCTAATGCATGCTTTACCAAAAGAACTCCCTTGCTCAGTCATCATTAGATATAGCTCCTTTCTTCTCCAATATTTCTCTGTTTACACAAATACAGTAACATGTCACATGTGTGTTCACTCGTTAGTTTGCCTCTCCTACTAACCTGTGGAACTCCCTTAGGAAGGGGCACCTTTATCATCTGTGTATCTCTATTATAATACCTAGCAGGCAGAATCTATTATCAGTAGGTTCCTTTTCTAATCTGGACAGGAAGGACGAAGAGAAAGAGAGAAAATACTTTAGGGCATTGTAGTATGTGTTATAGGGAATTTAAAAAACAAAGAGATAGTGATTATTTTCATTCTTAAATATTTAGTTTGGAAAAATTAGATACAATCAAAACTTTGTTCTCAAACTGTAGGCCAGAGTTTCTACAGAGGCAAAGTAACTTTTACCAGCCTCTTCTCCCCCCACCCCACCTTCCTTCCTTGCTCCATTCACTCTAGAGAAGGAATAGTGCATCCTTCAGGTGTATGTTCTCCAAGTAACAGAAAATCCAACAGAGTAAATTAAAGCAATAGAGACTCATTATTCCTATATGACTAGAAGCCTGGAGTTTAACAGTGCCTGGCATTGACTCCAAGGGTAGGAAGGAATAATCAATTGTATTAAGGGACTATCATGATGATAAATATAAGCAGTGCAATGAAATCTGGATAAGAAGAGATGGAGATTTGTGAGGATATCCTGGTAGATTAAAAAGGTGGCATGTCAGAAGTCCTTACAGGGTAAAATAATTGTAGGAGGCACAATGAAATAAGTGATCAGAAGTTTTTGCCTGAAAGGGAGTAGAATCCCTAAAATCAAGATTTTGTGGAAATTGCAGTTCTTTGTAATGACAAGTTCAGAATATGGCCAAGGGATGGTGGCTGAGGATAAGAAGAAGACACAATCATTGGAGGTAAAGTAGCCAAGGAACTGAGGGTCCAGGGTGTTAGAGTGTTCATCTTGATATTTAAGATATTAAGAAAAATAACAGGGAAATCAACTACTAAAATCTCTAGAGAATGAGAAGGTGTAACTGGGAGTTTTGCAATGAGTGTTCAAAAAGCATAGAGGATGTGACAGTCATAGACTTCAAACTGGGAGTTTGAACCAAAAAAGGGGACAGACAGGGTTCTAAAAGAGATGATGATAAATGAGAACATCCAATCCAACTCTGGTCCCCATCTTGGAAGAAAAAGATGTCACCATCCAGAGAGTTGTTTTCTAAGACATTATCTGGGCTTCATTTAGAGCAAAAAGATGATGCAATGTTAAGGGCAAAAGCTATAGGGAATTCTTCAAAGAGAAAAGTGGAAGAGAGTGGGCAAATAGGGAAGGGAGGGAGACTGATTTAGATTAGGGAACACACAGAGCCATGTGGAGCTAAAATCATGATGGATGCCCCAGGAGGCTTTGACTTGAGTTTGTGCCCAAGGTAGGCCATGATGAAATTAATCCTGATTGTTTCTTAGGGAAAGTGAAGAATCAATTTGTTGTTCCTTGGGATTGGTCTCTTCAATACTGTGTAATGCTAAGAAAAGTGGTGTGGGAGCTGATGGGGTTAGAGAGTGACAGTCTTACTAAAGGCTTCTGAAGCTCTGGGGCTTCCTAAAATCTTGCTCTGGCGAATGCCAAAGCTATAGAATCATAGTCTTAACCAGAAGCACAAGGAATTCTTTGGGGCTGCCTTATCCTACTGCAAGTGCTACTGTGATAGTATGAGGGACAATCTTACCACACCAGTGGACCTTTGGGGCCTAAGGAGTTTAGAGACGACAGAGTCAAGACAATAGGTGGAGAATAGTACCCTTGAAGAGGAAAGTTATTTCTTTTCCTAAAGCAGGAAGAAATAAGTAAATAGTATAAAACATGTAGAAATGTTGATGTTAAGAACTGAGAATTCTGAGAATCAGAAAATCACAGAAAAGTAGTGACAAATAATGCCTACTACAGTGTGGGAATGGAATATAAATTTGAAAGATTAAATAATCGTTTACAAATTGCTGTGGGGTATGCAAAAGAAAGATGAACAGGTCTTCAGAGAGTTAGATATTTTCAGGACAAATTTTTTTATGAACCTGGATTATTGCATCTTCCCATACTTAGAAAAGAACTAAACCATTAACTAAGGTATCTGTTCCTTGTGACTAGCAGCAACCTTCTACCAAGATGTGTGCTTGGTTGCACGCACCCCCTTCACCAAAATCACAATATATTGACCTTCCCCCATACCTCGTCAGAACGGTTTTTCAGAGCTATCAGAGAGGCTGTCTCCCAGGCTATAGTCCTCAGTAAGACACTGTGTAAACAACTCACAGCTTTTATGTTGTGTGTGTGTGTGTGTGTGTGTTTTATGTTGTGTGTGTGTGTTTAAGTCAACAGCTAATAAACATGCACAAATTCTGAACAGAAATACTATACATATATATTTGAGACACCTAAGAGAATAATGTACATTTATGAGTTAATAAAGATAAACTAAGACAAGCTTCTCTGTTTTTATGTTGTGAAGATTCTAGTACTTTTCTACCTGCTACACATGTATATTATATATTCTATAATATGTATTAGGAAAAAAAATCTCATCTAACTGCCAACATAAGACCAGTGCTGGTAATTTTTGCTTGCATGTTCATCCACCATAAATGGCAAAAACTAATGTGAAGGGAAAATGGTATTGCTGGTGATCTTTAAAAATAAAAACCTATTATATCGCAAGATTTTAATGCCCAGGTGTTACCTAATGTGCTGTAAATATGTACAACAGACAATGTCAGAACAAGCTGCTTCATTTCCATGGTAACATCAGGGCCACAATGGAGGGTGCTGGTTAAAAAAGGATTCTTTTCATTAGGACCACACAACAGGAGGGGACAATTAATAGACTGAATAGAAGGCCTAATGAATTTAGTAAAAATATAATACACCCATCCCTCTAATTTTACTGTAAACACTTAGAAAGCAAGATGACAAATAAAATGCTATGTTTGATACTTCCATCCTGTTTTAAGAGACAGGTCTACAACTCTGAGATTTTAAATGTTGCATTAAATATTTCATGATGTCCTGACTAGACTAAATAGGAAAAAGAGGAACGGACAAAACTAAGTTTTGTTTTGATTGCTGAGATCACTCAAATTCCACTTGGTAAACAGCACTGCAAACTTTAATCACCATTCAGTAGAAGAAAACTAGAAAATCCAAGAGGACCAATTAAAATAAGGCTAATAAGTCAAACCATAACATATAAATTGTCCCCGCTCAACTGGGGCTGCTATGGGTCAAGATTAAAAGAATTCTTTTTCAAGTCATGCATTTATTTGCCTGATACTCTGTCACTGTTGGGCACCAAAGACTGTAATTCAAAGTGAAAACTGTATCAGTCACTCAGAGAAACACAAGGCTAAACATCTGCATATTTGGATGAATGGCTGGCTTTTAAATTCACCAGCTGAGAGAAGATGCACCATCAGTTGTTATCCTAAGCATGGAGAACATTAACTCAGTATGTGTATCGAACATTAGTGCCCTTCTTATTTGGGGTATATCTTATCATCTAAGATTAGGTTGATTTTATTTAGATTATACCTACAAATAAATAATTAAATGCTATGTGACAGGAAGAGATCTACTGTTAGAGAAATCTGCTAAGATGAAATTAACCCCACTCCCTAGATGACCTTCAGTGATCAGAACAAGAGGCCTGTATCAAACTTCTCTAACTGAAGAGTGATGTCATTTCTGTCAAGTTATTTAAAGGATCTGTGCTTCAGATTCCTTAAGTATAATATAGGCTTGAAAATTCTTGATTTACATATCTCTAGATACAGTGATAAAGTTAGTAATTAGTGATGGATTCGTGGTTAAGAGTTCAAGCTCTACAGACTTGGTCTGAATCCTAATTATCACTAACTTGTTATAAATGTAAGCAAACTTAAGTTTCCTCACCTGCAAATTGTTGACAAGCACTGCCTCTGAGCAATAAGTGAGAAGATGAATCCTGAATGCTTGGCACAGTGCCTGGAACACTGTAAGCAACCAATAAACGTGCATTTGGGAGAATCAAAGAGAAAACATGTTCAAAGCAGCTTGGAAGATGAGGAGGGCCAGAGACTCCACCATCCTTCAAATGTGAGATGCCAGAACATGTACACTACACTCCATTTTCTAAACTCCCAGAGGTTAAAATGAACAAACTTTCATTAACACTGGCATAAATCACATATAAAACTCAATTAAACAAAAAGTATATGTATGTTCCTTCCTGCCTGCATTTATCTTTATATTTCCTTCTTAAATTTTTGAACACCTGTCCAGAGATAGCCCGAGACCCCAGAAATCAACCCACTCTTCTATACCAAAGGAATCAAACCAGAGGTCAGACCCGACCTAGTGCTTCCTGTAGCCACACAGGGCATAAGAGTAGCCAAAAACTGAAAATTTGAAGTTTTCAAATCAAATCAAGATTCCTGGTTTAATCAGAAAAGTTAGTAGCCCTCATACACATACCCATCTGCTGAAATATACAAGCAGATGCCCTCCATTGAAAGGCGTGGACCTTCCAGTTCTCATGGTCCTCGCCTATTCCTATTTCTCTTGATACTGAGACCCAGTACCAATCACCATATACCCTCATAATGTACCAAATTATTTTTCTTATAGCAAAAAAACTGCTCTCTGCACTCATACCTTCATCAAAAGCTAGCATAATAAAGTTAGACCTTTAGACTACAAATTTCAAAAAATAATAAATAAAAAATATTTTTGTGGATTTGAAGGCTTGTTGGGATATTTTTAAACTTATTGAAGCAAAACATATATACAGAAAAGGACACAAATCATAAGTATACAGCTCAACGACTATTTATAAATTGAATTCATCTATACAACCAGCATTATCAGCACCCCAGAAACCCCTTGTGCCTCTTTCCACTCACTATTCCCACAAGGAAACTACTAACTTAACTTCTAATGTCATAGAATTGCTTTGTCTTTTTTAACTTTATGAAAATAGAATCATTCAGACTATATTCCTGTATTTCTGCCTTCTTGCTATCAACATCTTATTTGTGAGATTCATTCATATGGTTACATGAAGTTATAATTCTGTTGCTGCATTTTTAAGATGTAAACAAAGCTTGTCCATACCCCACTTAACTTATATTACTTGTCTGGCCCCTACTGGCAACTGAGTTTGACACCCTAATCCAAACATAAATCTTTAGGAATTCTTTCCCCTCACAATTCTCTTAAAGCCACAAAATCCATTGGCTTTTCCACAACCATTTAACTCCTGGCCTAGTGATTAAATTTTCAAACAGTTCTTCTTGCCTACACAGATACAGTTACAACAATCTCTCACAATTTGATTCTCTTGCTTGTTACGAAACTCGCTCCCCTGAAACATCTTGAATTGCCAAAGTGCGATCTTTCACCTGCCTGCTGTAATGCTGCTTTGTATGTTCTCGACGAAGAGGAAATGGTGTTCAGAGATCACAGTTTCTTTGTAAAACAGCCTAGAATAAGCACTCAGTGAGAAAAAATAATAGATGCATTAAAATAATACTTTTGGTCAATTCTAAATGATAAAAATTTTTTATCTAATATGTAGCCGTCTTCAGTTACTGATATTACATTACTGATTGCACAAGACTTTTCAGAAGGAGAATAAAACCAGTGATTCCTAACCACAAATTTACAATCTGTCTAGACATTTAATAGCTAACAAAATATCCGATGCTTAAGATACCCACACATGGTATATGTGTACTTTTAAGAGCTCTTTTGGAAAAATTAATGTGTTATGATTCAAAATATTATTTGGGCAGCAAAGAGAAAAAGATTGCATCTGCTAACAACCAAGAACAGTTTCACCAGGGGTCCTCAGCTTCATATTTTCTCTTGAGGTTTTTCAATAGGCTTTTAAAGCAGATGCTGAGCTGGAAACTAATCCAGGAAATAAAGAAAGCCAAGGGGAAAAAATAATAATAACGAACAATTGTACTTGATTGTTTCCATGGTCAGGGCATCCTCCTGAGTGACAGATAATTCATCTTTTGTCAGTTTCCATTGCCTAGAGATCATTCTGAGCATTGTTATCAGCAAAAACCTCCACAAAGTGAAGGATTTTCAAACGGGAAAGCAGATGTGATGGGGTCAGGCCCTGCATGGGATGGGGATATTTGGGTTAATGATGATTGACGCCATATCACATTTCATAAAGTACACACTTGCCAAATCAGGTCTTTCTGCCATCACGTAGGAGCAGTTGCTGAATGCCTTTACAGCAAAGCATCAAGGTCAAAGAGAAAGGAATAAACGCAAAAGAGCCCACTGCCCTTAGAAAGGTGATATAATGAATTTAGGATAACCATGTTGCATACTGCATAGGATTTGCATGACTTGCCTTTCTAAATGTCTGGCATTTATGTGGGAAATCAAAAACATTCTAAATTTCCCATACCTGTAACATGCACTTTGCTGTTTGGTTTGTGGGATATATTTTTTACTTTGTTTCTCATAATATTAAGTAAACTCTTAATGTTATTACTTTAAAAGAATTAGTCAAGTGGTGAAGTTTTAATTGTTTTCATAACACATTTGGTGATTTGGGACAAAAAAGTCACATAAAATACAAATATATATCCAACGGTACCCTCTCTTATTTGATGGTATATAGAAAGACAGTGATTTTCTTACCACTTCCAGCTTTAGTAAGAGATAGGTTTTTTTATTATTTGTATGATATTTCAATATGGGCACATATTTACAAGCTATAAAGGAACAATTTTCAAACATGCTCAAGGGGAGAAGAGCCTTTACCATTTTAAACTTAGAAATAAATCTTTGTAAAACCATTATCCTGTTGTTTTAGAGTTTGATGTTTTCAAGGAAGGATAATGAATGGTGCAACTATCCTAAAATAGTCCTGGAAAAGCCTAATAGTTATTATTAAATTGACATATTTACAAGGCTCTTAAAGCATTTTTGATTTTCTACAGCTATTGGTATAATATTAACTTTTCCAAAACAGGTATAATATTTTAAAGAAGCTTATAGTCAGTGTTGGTGTAGAAGCCAGCATGGTTGATTCTACAATTTCTTTTCTATAATGGATATTTAGCTGAAGAGATTTCTAAGCAAAGTGTTCATGGAAAGGCTTGGTTTCTCCTGTCTACCTATAGTAAAATTTAAGAAGAGAGAATAAGGAATTGTTAAACAAAAGGAACCAGAATGAGAAAATGTGTTCAGAAGAGAACACCAAAGGTGTGGTTGGCTGATTATTCCATAGAGAGATTAGTTGTGGGTGTGAACCATGGATTTAAACAGCCACCTCAACAGAAGTCAGGAATTGGGATAAGATTGTATCAACAGAAACACTGCCTGCTGGGATTAAAGGTAACAGAGAAAATAGGATAGAATGAAGGAAGGCTGAAAACATGTGTTATTCTTCAAGAAAAGAAGGACTCCAAAGGTGATTCAGAGATCATCAGGGCTATTCCCACCATAGACCCAGGGGACAAGGTTGCCTCCACTTTGGTTTCAAAGCATAGACCTGCTGCCCGGCACAGCCATCTAGGCAGGATCCTTGCAAAGATCCACACAGGCAGGGCTACCCCAGGCTAAGGAGACGGGGTGCCCCACTGAGCCACAGGGTTGAGGCCACCATCCCAGTGGGTTCAATAGGTGGGGCTACTGTGCAAGGGGTCTGGATAGCAGAGCATCAAACCAAAGAGGGTTATTCTCAAAGTTTACTGTCTAATGGTATTTGCCTTGCTAGGTTTTAAACTTGCCTGGGACCCATCACCTCTTTCTTCCTTCTTATTTCTCCTTTTTGGAATGAGGACATCTGCCCTATGCCTATCCAATCATTGATTTTGAAAGCACATGACTTGGCTTTTTTCACAGGTTCACAGGTGGGGAGAAGCTTTGCTTCAGGATGAATCCTAGCTCTAGTCTCACCTACATCTGATTTAGGTGATATTTAGATGAGACTTTGGGCTTCAGGCTTTATAGAGTTGATGCTGGAACCAGTTTAGACTTGGTGGCTGCTGGGATGGGATTAGCATATTTTACATCTGAGAAGAAATGAATTTGGGGGGTCAGGAGCAGAACGCTACAGATTAAATGCTTGTGTTCCCCAAATGTGATGGTATTTGGGGTGGGGCCTTTAGGAAATAATTAGGTTTAGATGAGGCCATGAGGGTGGGGTCCCCAAAATATAATTAGTGTCCTTATAAGATGAGCGCTCCCATGTGCTCTCACTCTCACTCTCTCCCTCTCTCTTCTATTTGAGGACACAGCAAGAAGACAGAAGTCCATGAATCAGGAAGCAGGTTCTTACCAGACATCTAATCTGCTGGTCCTTGATCTTGGACTTCCCTGCCTCCAGAACTGTGAGAAATAAAATTTCTGTTATTTATAAGCCTATGCTATTTTGTTACAGCAGCTTGAATGGACTAACATAGCTCAAGCTAAGACAAAAGGAAAATCCCACACAGAACCTTAATAACAGGTAGGGGTTATGAACCATCTCCCCAGGTGATTAGAATACATAAAGAGAACTGAAATCACAGGAGACTCATGAGATCACAAAGATTAAATATAAAAGTTGTCAGAGCTCTTTGAGACATCAGCCTGGGGTCCTTTCTTATACCCTTAAAAGGATAATCTTTAAATATTTAATGTATTTGAATCCTTCAAGCTAAGGATTCCAGGTAAACCCAAAGAGGAATCACAGTGAGGGCAAGTGAAACAGATGAGAATGCAGAAGAGTATTGTTCACATTTCCTTGTGAGGACTCCATTGAAGTCTCTGTGAATTTTTCTCTTAGAGACCTTATTTTGGGGGTATATTGAATAATAAAAGCATACATACCTAAGATCAGGGAAGTGCCTGACCAACTAAACCGCTTAATAAAATACAAACAGAACTCATTCCCTCTTTAGGGCAGTGCCAGTCAAATTATATCCTAATCATATACTGCACAAAGATACCTTGGTGACATTTTTAAGGGAATATCTGCATACCAAAGTACCAGGCTAAAAGTACAGAAAATGAAGCCTTTCAAATCCGCTCTCACAAATCTCAGCTAGACAGAAATCCAAACAACAAAAGCAGTGAAGAAGAGGGTTCATAGCTTTCTGCTGGAGGCAGTAGAGGGGAGGGAATGAGATTTTTACTTTCTCATCGCTCAGGGTAAAATTGCTCCAACCTGAAGGCAACATGAAAAATGGAGAGAGGGGTTAACATAGAACAGTAACCCTGAGAATCATTCCCTCTTGAAGCCTTCTCTTTTTCACAATGACATCTTGGCTAGAATAAAACTGGCAAGCCTGATGGACACCACCACCGCCACATTTGCAGGAGATGTCTTTTTTTTTTTTTCCTTCCTTCAGATGTATTATAAGACATTAGGCATTCTGAACAGAGAAGAGCTCTGCATAACTGTGTGCAAAACCTAATAGTCAGGTATTTATAGTCTAAATCTATATATATTGCACCGCTACATTCATTTAGCATTTCCCAGGAAGAGCACATGATACGCTGTGTGCAAGGCAATCTTTCTGTGTTTTCAATAATAAATCCATCCTAACATAAAAGGAGGCTACAGATGATGAGCTTCACAACTCAGAGGAATGAGGAATAAGAACAGGAAGGTATTCTATTTGTATATCTTTTGTGCCATTCACACAAGCATATCAAAACCTCCCAACAATATTCCAGAGAAAGGACAACTATATATAGGAAACAAAAAAGAGAAAAACCAAAAAGCTTGTATGTGTTACGCAAAAACACAGGTTATACTTAATAATTTCACACTGAGATGTCTAAAAGCAACTCGTACTCAAAGCAGTCCCTTAAAAGATCATAATGCTTTGAACTTTGGTTTTTATTTTTAAAACTAAGATTCTTTTCTATTAAATTATAGCATACACACAAATAAAAAGCAAAATATGCTAAAGGACTTTGGTTAAAATTAATTGATTTTCTCCTTCCCTTCCCCATCCTAAGCTTAATTTTATTGGTCATAATACACTACTTTTAACAATGTTTATTGTTATTGGCTTTTGTTTTTCATGTGATCCATATTTATGAATAACACACTCATGTAACTGTTTTGGGTTTTTTTTTTTTAATTTATCAAATTTAGACCTTATTCACTGTCTTCCTCCTGATAACTCATACATAACTCATTTATACCCTTGCTCATTACCTCTTACCTATCACTTCCCAATATGGTAATATTATTAGTTCTACTATTTGGTTAATTTTACAATTTCAATTTCTTGTAATAACAGATTACAGAAGAGAATCTGAAAAGAAAATACATGTATGTATGTATGTATATGTATAACTGAATCACTTTGCTGTACCTGAAACTAACATTGTAAATCAACACTTTCAACAAAAAAAATTTTTTTAAATCTGCTTATAACCTTATTTCTTATTACAAAAAATAGAGACAAAACACTGTGTGTGTCTGTATTCTCTCCTTAACTTACCCTTCTCTTCTATTTTGATCATCTTCCAGCTTGTAATTTTTATTACCTCTACTTTTCTATTTCTCAAGTTTATAATATTCATAGTTGGTTCTCTAATTATAAAGTTTTTCATTTTCATATCTAGAAATTGATTCTAAACGCTGAAAATAAAGAACCCCCCAAAAATCTGGAGTTTTTGTTCACTGTCTTGGGCTGTATCTTTTTCTTGTATTGCTTTTTTTGTGATTCTACTTTTCCCTAGAATTATCAGTTGCCTTTCTATTCGTGTATGTATTATCTTTATCACCTTATTAAATTGTTTCAGAATTTCAAGAAAAATATCAAATCCCATTTTATCACCATCTACTGCCCAACAGATTATCACTTAAAGTAACATTCTGATAAAAAGTGAAGGGGAGGTTTACTTTCTGAGTCTTTGAATGCTAAAAGTAAAATTTTTGCTGATATAAAATTCTAGGTTTAAAATCATTTTTCTTTAGATCTTTGAATCATTTCCTGTTACCAGAATAATTCCTGTTTCCATTTAATCTATCTTTTCTTTATCTACAGAAGCTCTTAAGATCATCTTTTTACCCTTAATATTTGAAAATATCGATGTCTTGTGATTCTTTTTAATCATCTGACTCTACATCTAGCAAGACTTCAGCTCTAGCTACGTTTTATAGTATCCTATTCTTCTTTCACAGACTATAATATTTTCTCAAAACTATATACCTAAAAATATCTTTCAATGTGTCTTTTGTTCCCTAATTTATCTTTTTCCTCTCATTATTTTTCTTCTTTAAAAAAATTTTATATTGGTGTCTTGGATAGCCAAGAATCTTAGTTGTTTTATTTGTTTTGTTTCGCTTATGCAAGGAACAGAGGGTACCCCTTGAATTTTCAACTTATTTGAAAAAAATATTGATTTTTTCCAGTTGCCTAACATGTCTCATAACACTAACTATTATCAGTACGCAAATAATGACCCTCCAATGTATATCTCCAGTCAGGACTCCTCTTCTTAACTCCAGAATCAAAATAAAATTGCTTAGTCAAAAATTACTTGATTTCTAATTGAATCTCATTCTTAATTTGTCCAAAAATGAAGTCCTGATCCCACATTCCTCTAGCACTAAATTTTCTTCTCCCACATTGTTCTCATCCTGCAGGGCTTAGTACAAAAACTTCAGAATTTTTCTTAATACTTTCACAACCACCAGTCAACCCATCAGAAAATGATCTCAGCTCAACTTCCTAAACATTGCCAGAATCAAACTATTTCTCAGTATCTCCACTGCTGCCCATCTGACTCAGGTTCCTATCATATCAATCCTGGATTATAGTTGTACCCTCTTATCTGATCCACCAATATTTCCCTAGGGCCCATGCTCTGCAGAGTACTCAAAGTGACAGTTTTAACATATAAATCAGATCATGTCATGCTTTTGCTAAAAATTCCACAAATACATAAAAGTTCAAAAAGTCCTCCCATATCTGATGGTCTGAATTCATATACACAGATTTTCCTCTCTCTTTGAACCTCCAGCTCCATCTCTGTCTCACTCCCTCCCCCTCTGTTTTAGTTGCACTGGCCTCCTTGCTGTTACACAAACATCTCATGACCTCTGTGACGTCAGAGCACTTCTACTCACTGTTCTCTCTGCCTGATACTCTTTTTCCAGATATCCTCATAGATCACTCTGTTAACTTTCTTCAAGTATATGCTCAAACACAACCTTAACAGAGAAACTTAACCATTCCACCCTATAAAATAGAAACTTCCTCTGATTCCTTCAGCCAGACTCACTATTCTCCATAGCACTTAACAACACCAGACACATGTCATATTTATTTCATTTTTTTCTCCTTACTACCCGACAACTAGAATGTAAGAGCCTCAAGAGCAGATTTTTTTTTCCTTTGGTTAACTGCAAATATCTCTAGCACTCACAAAATTGCCTGGACATAGCAGGAGCTTATTTAATATATGTTGAATAAATGAATGAAAGGATAATGAATAAATGATGAGACAATATTAAATATGGTCATAAATGATTTCAATAGTGAGACAGAGAAAGCTTGACATTTGGACCCAAAAGAAGTCCAGAGAGGCCAGCCCAGTGAACAAGGAGAAAGAGCCTTTGGGATGACAATGATGACTCAAGGGCAGGCTGGTCACTCTGGGACTTGTACAGCAGGCTGAAGAATTTTTTATTTTATTTTAAGGGAAATGTTAAGTCATTAAAAGATTTAAACAAAGGAATAATATGTTCTCATTTTTCTCCCAAATTTTAATTGTTCAACTGAGTGAAATATAAAATAAAATAGAGCCAAGAGAAGAAGAGAGACTATCAAAAAGGTCATTGCCAGAGTTTGGATGAGACAGGATGCCTGTTGGAAAAAGTGGTGGCAGTGGGAGATAAGAGCAAAGATAAATTTAGAGTATATGTTGTAAGTAGGAACAATAGGAATTACCAATCATTTGCAACATAGTGAAGCAGAGGAATTTTGGCTTGAATAATTATGGATGAAGTGCTAAAGATCAAAATGGGAAAAACTAAAGGAAGAAAGGTTTTGTGGGCAGAAATCAAGCATTTGGTTTGAATGTATTAAGTCTGAGACACTTGTGATGGTTTAAGACTCTCTCCATTAATGGGACCTTGCTTCACCACTCTCCTCAGTAACAGTAACCACTGCCCCAGGAAACTTCCTGGGCACCAGACTCTCTGCCAAGCACTTGGCAAGAAGTGAAGCCCAATATCTAAGTTTTAGGATATTCCAGGCTACCTTTATTTGGAGATTCTAGAACCCAATACAACAGGAAGTCAATACAGTCTTACATAGATTTTGTAACTGAACTCAAATGTGAAGCCACTCTATGTGACTTAGCCCCTATTTCTCCTTTGACAGGAGGTGATGTCCTAGCAGGAAATCTGGCCTGAATGCAGAAGTTTATTAAAAAATTCATATTTGATTCTCTCTTCTATGGCAGAGAACCCTAAATGGCCACAAAGAAACTGCATCCCCCTTCTCACGTCAAGGGGAAATGACGAAAGTGCATAGGACAGCCACAATTAGGCAGATGAGGGTCTGTTCAGTAGTCACAAAATGGACTACTCTCAACCTCCAGTCTTTTCTCTATAACCCTCAAACTGCCAGCTGCAAACTGCCTAGGGTTTAAAAAAGTGGTTTGGGCATGAGAAATAAATTTAGAAATTATGAGCTCAAAGGAAGCAATTAAAGCCATGGGAAGAATTAAGTAATCTAGGAAGGATGTATATAAAGGAAACAGGCACACAGAGAGCTCTAGACTTCATAATGCCTAAGGTTTGGGTAGAAAAAGAAGGCTCTAAGAAAGACTATGAAGGAAAAGTTGAAGAAAAAGGATGAAAAGCAGAAGAGGGTGATGAGAACTAAGAGGAACTAGTGTTCTCAATAAAGAGGAAATGAGCTTTTATCCCAGTTTTGCTGAGAGGTTAGATAAAGTAGAAACTGAATGTAGCAATACTGGAAATCATGGGAAGAGAGTTAGTGTCACAATGCAGGAGGAAAAAATCATGATGGCTTAATGAGCAATTAGACAATGAGACAGTGAAGATACCTTAGATAGAATATAACACCAAAAAAAAAAAAAAAAAGATGTTAAAATGAGCAAAGAAATGCCTCAGTAGCTGGAAG
The DNA here is from genome assembly GCF_036321535.1 of Camelus dromedarius. Taxonomy (NCBI): domain Eukaryota; kingdom Metazoa; phylum Chordata; class Mammalia; order Artiodactyla; family Camelidae; genus Camelus; species Camelus dromedarius. The sequence continues at coordinate 68,102,258 of NC_087436.1, forward strand.
GATGTGGGAGTCAAAGAAGTAATTTTTAAACAAGTGTACCAAAAGGTAGGCAGAGAAGGAACAGCAGCGAGCTGAACAGACCCTTTCAGATGGTGCTGGCCAAGCAAATACAAGCACACCGTGGAGCCCAGGCCAGTAAGATCAATCCATTGGCAGAGAACAGCTTTGGGGCCTTTAGGGTTCTGGGTTTGGAAAATGTCCTCTAATAACCTGAGGTACCTTTGAACCACATTCTTTGAGGGCAGTCAAGTATTGTGTGAAATATTATGGGATTTTGAGAGACCAGAGAACTATGTGTAAGACCTTTAGTTACTATAGTATTTTCCCTGATATTTACTAATGTTGTTATTATTACTATTACTATTATAATCATTAAACTTCTTTATCTAATACTATTTGTATAGTCTCACCAGCTGCCTAGCACTGTCCTAAGAACTGCACAAATATTAACTCATTTAATCCTCATTACAGCCATATAAGGTGCACAGAATTATTATCTTTATTTTACAAACTGAGGCACAGAGAATTCCATAAGGAAAGCAGTCTGTTTTCAGAGGTCTTGACTTCAAGCTCTGCATAAAGTTGTTGCTGTTTCATATAAGTGCTTGTTTGCAAATGAGGGTTGTTAATATTGTCAGGTGGAAAACACTTCACTCAACTTCTGGATGAGTGATTCAAGTCAAGTGAAGAACAACTCTTCCGTTAATTAATGGGGACGCTCTTTGGGACTTTGGGTATTGTTCACATAAAGGGTCTACAAGCAAGCTGCACTGGCAATGTGTTTTCCATTATTCATTTTCTTTAAACCTCATGAGATGTAAGAGTCAACAAGCTTAATTTTTAATCATGAATAGGAATGGCTAGTGAAGAAATGATTACTATTATGGCTTTGTTTCATTTTAGGGAACAGGATTCCTACCTGGTACCCTGACTCCTTTGCAGAGTTCTCCTCTAAGAAGTCTGTAAAAGAGCATCTGAAAATTGTTGACCTCTATAATCAGAAACTCAACATCTCCTGTCTGACAAGCTGATTCTTTCTCTCACTAAAAATAAATATGTTCTTTAACCTCAAAATATCCTGATTCCCTTGACCCTTCTTTTTTGCCCTACCCATCACTTATTTCTAGCCTTACCTCCTTACCTGCCCATCCTAAATCCACTGGTATCAATTTACTGATCTTTTTTACCAGTACCCTCAATTTCTTTACTTTTACATGTTTCTGGTTCAACATCCTAAAAATGATGACTTAAGTAAATCCAAACATCTGAATTCTCCCCTCCAGCCACTTCTGAAAATGCAACCATGAACTAGGACAATTGTATGGACTGATGATGCTACAAGCAACAATCTTTTTCAATGACTCAGGCCAGTTCCCTTTCTCCTTCTCTCTTCTCATTACTACATGGGCTGGACGCTGCCTGATTCAATTTCAGCCTCATATGACAGAGAGGAATGAAGTACTTCATCTGCCTCCTCACCACGACTATCACCTTCATCCCCATGTCAGAAGAGGAAACATGGCTTCTCTTTTCCAAGGAATTCCTTTCATTAATACTTTATCTGCCATCCTCCCATTTCCTCCAGGATCTTGCTCCCACCACCATCCAATTTTCTTGTACGGGCAACGTTTCACATTCCATTGGTTCCTTCCTATACATACAAGCCAAAATATAGCCAAGTACTGAGATATAAATAAAAATAAATGAATAGAACACTTCCTCTATAACCTACATACCATCTGGTATTCAACACTACACATCACATCCACCCTTCCCAAAATATTAATGCTTGCTGAAGATTTTTGGAGCACTCATTGTATGTCAGGCTCAGTTCTAAGAACTTTACTGTTAAGTCATGCAACAACCCTGTGAGGTAGCATTTTTATTATCCTCATTTTACAGAAGAAAATTTTAGTCACAGCAAGTTTAAGTACACCGCCCAGAGGCACACAGAGACACTTCCCATTGTGGTTTTGACTTAATATATTTTACAATAATCATCATGGGCAATCATTTGCTAACTTTCACCATTTGCAGGTTTAAAAGAATTAAACAGACCACCTCATCTCTTTGAGGAATCTTTTAAAATTTCTTCTTCATTTTTGCTTTTTAAACTTTTCTGAGCACTACTTTCATATTTTCTGTATCTATCACAACCTCAATTTGTACTCATTCTCAATTACTTAACATTGTTAAAAAAATAAACTGTAATTAAATTCAAAGTACATAAAATCTGAATACATTTTTACCTGTTGAATATAAAAAATTATTATTTTTCATGTGTTAGCCCCCAAAATATTTTTAATATTCAAAATTAAGCATTAAAAAGTAATAAGGAATATCAATTTTAAATAAAAATATTTAAATAAATCAGAATTTTTTAATTCTTAAAAATTTAATTAACTCTTATGAAGTATTTTATAAAAATACAACTCATCAGAATTTTGCATTTCATATCTGTCTAGATGCCAAAGTAAAGCATCAGCATCATGCTTTATGAGAGTTATGTCTAAACTCAGGTAAATACAAATTGTAAAAAAAAAAGAGGAATCATTTAATGTTATAAAATATTTTAAGCTCTGCAACATATTGTGAATACCTGCTATTTGTGAGTATCTTTGGAAACACAAATTGGAACGTGAAAAGTAACAACAGATGCTCAGCAGTACTGAGAAATGATGCTATATGTTTCAAAAATCTACTTTGTTTATCCTACTTGAGAAGAAATATTTGACAGATCAATTAATCCATCTTTTTTCTTATCTATGCCCTTTCCCTGCTCTGATCCTCTCCTTACTCAGAAGCAATGCACACCTCCAATGTCATCAGTGGCACAGCCCACAACTTCCACAGCATTTGTACACAGTTGCCTTTGTAAGAGATGATGGAAATACTACTCTGGAAAAGGAGCGATATTAGTCAGGAGATGCTTGGGATTACAGGCATGCAAGCACTGAGTGCTAAATTTCACTTGACAGAAAAATCTATGTATTCTTTAAAATAGGTGGGTACATGTATTTAAGAAATTTAAGGTCTTGTAGAACACAGGGCTCTGGGCAAGAGCCACTCTGGCCTGGATCCCAGGGAGTCTTGCTTAAAACAGAAACCAAGTTCAGGGGTAGAAAAATGAAGAGAGAGACGTTTCTTGTAATTCTAAATTCATGGCTTGAAAATACGTCCAGTACAACTGCTGTAAATTTCACATACTTTACAAAACTTTATTGACAAATCTGCTTTCTTACTAAGCTGGAAGCTTACTAAAAACTGGAATTAAGTCTCAACTGATTACTGTGGTCCTAAAAATGAGCCTATCTTCTAGCACATACTAGGCAATGCTGCTGTAAATGGTTCCTTGTTTCTAAGAAGGTTAAAATGAGATCAAGCACATATATGCAACAGAGATGCTGAGGGCAGAAATACCCCCAAAGGGGTTTAAATGAGAGTATTTCAAAAGATAATTAGATACAAATAGCAAATCCAAAGATTATTACTAATGCAACATGTACATTTTTCTCTTCTTTCCTCACTTTTTCTTCTCTGAATGAACAATTCCCAATAATAAATATAGAAAGCCAAGAGCTCTTTAACCATTAAATTTTCTGATAGCTTTTCCTTGTATACAGTTGATATATAAGGAAAAATGTTGCTATTAAACTAAATTTTAAGTAAAAGCACATTATAGTAGAAATAAGACCCTCCAGAGAATAATTTTATGAGACCATTATTGCACGGTAGCTTGGGCAGTTGAACTCGCATGAAACAAATGGCTCTATAAAACAAGTCCCAAAGTGGCCTATTGCTTAATTAAATTCATATACAAAGCATTCCTCTGCCTTGACATGTGTACATACATATATTAGATATATTTTAAAATTCAGTCTGAAAAATATGACCTCATAAAGATGCAAAGGTTTAGACACCACTTCAAAGCCAAAGAACTTCTTGAAGCAATATTTTATATGGAACTGTGACTTTTAAAATAATTGCTTTTTTTCCTTAACATAGTAAGAACAGGACAGTCAGTTTGATGTATACAATATATTTAAGCTTTCTGCCTATAAAGCTATGCCATAGTCTATATGAAATGCTTGCATTCAATGCAAGTACTGCTAATTCTTTCATCTCCTATTTCATCAAAGTGGAAGCATTTATAGAGCATTCTGGGTGTGCATAGGAAGAAACACACTGACAAGATCCATAGTCTAATCCTTCAACTGAAATGTGTCTACTTAGAATGCTAATGTAATGAATGCAAATAAATTAAGACATGTTTTTTTCTCTTGAATATAAAATTGTTTTACCACAATGTATTACTCTATTCTTCTGTTTCATGAACCACCTACATGTGGGTAACAGCCCTCCAGGAACAGAATGTGGTCCAGTCTGTTCGATAGCCTAAAAACATCTTAAAGCCATCTGGTATTAAATGTGTTCAGGAAAGATGGAAGCAAGGGAGTAAAATGAAGAGACATTATTCAAAACATGTTACTAGCTGATTATAAGATTTTGTGTCCAAAAATGTTCTATCAGTTTCAAATTTTACACAAAATAATCTGGAATGAATCATTTAAGACTCTCAATTTTCACCTATTCTTTTGGGAAACTCCTTAATAATGCCTATTTAAGTAGCACCCCAAATAAAAATGGAAAATGATGTATAAAATCTAGAGATGCACAGGTGATTCTCAAATATAGAATGTAAATGAGATAGGTTTTAAATGCGTAGGAAAGATGTTGTAAATTTGGGTGAAATTCCTTGGACTTACAAACAGAAAAATGTGGAGAGCTTTATACTGGTTTAAATAATTTTTACACTGGAAACTGAAAATATCAGGCTAAGAATAACAGTAATCATAATAGTAACTATTATTGATTAAGTACTCACTGGGTTCCAGGCACTATGTGAAGCATTTTACACTAAACTATCTCATTTTAATCCTCATGACACCTCTACAAAGGTATTCTTAAAGGTAAAGAAACTAAGGCAGTGAAATATTAAGAACCTTAAAAATTACAGTAAGTTAATAAATGGCGGAGTTAAAATTCCCTTTTCTGCTGATATGAAGGCCCATCTTTTTATCCCTAGGCCCCTTGCTGCCAACTCTAACCAGCAAGGCATGATGTAGCCATGGGAGAACCTCGGCCATGCACCTTAGAACCTCACAGAGATAACTCTAAATCTAGGCCACTAACTAGTAGAACAAAAGGTCAGAGATGCATCTTGAACGTTTGGCTCACTAAAGGTAACTGCACAATTTGGCCAGTGTCCAGCTCTATAGTTGAAAACAAATACTTAAGTAATAAAAGAGGTTTATGTTGAGAAACAGTAGGTGTCTACCTGAGTCATTTATATTCACAAAGGGGATGAGTACACAACCTTTCCTCTAAGCCAATCCTCTATATGTGTGTGATAACTAAGGGGAGGTCACAGAACAGCCACCTCTTGTGCTATCCAGGGAACAAGTGTGCCCTCCAACAGCAGAAAGGCTCAGTGAGCTCCCTGCCTGCATGAAGAGCATATGTAGGCTGTCCTGGCCCTATTTATTATCACTTCCACTTCAGTCACCCTCTTCCTGAATGCCATAGCTGAAGAGAAAGGGGCAGACCCTGTGTGTAAGAGTAGATACTGCTATTGCCTTGCAAAAGAAATGCACCCCAAATTCAAAAGAATAACAGAGAGAGTACTGGATAACATTTACCAGGCATTTAAAGAACTTTACAGGCCCTTTACAAGTGGAATGTAATGTTTACTTTGGATACATAATCATAATGAAAACCAAAGGGTCTTTTTGGTTTGCCCACCCCTGAACATCACTTGCCACCAAACACAGAGCATGTTATTCTGGTTTTGATGAGTGGCCCTGATGAGATTTTTTAAAATCTTTATGCACATTTCTCAAAAAAAGTCTGTAGCCCTCCTAACAACCCTTCTATGGAGAAGTCAGGGGTACAGGGACCTGTCTGTCTCTCTTTGTAATTGGAAAATGTTACTTAAAATACTTACAACAAGGATATCTAAGAGAGGATACCTGAATTCCTGCTCCTTTAGGTCATCACTGTTATGCCTCCATTATTATTTTGTCACTTTAGCAGGAAAAGAAACCACGTGACATAGTAAGATTATACACTTTTAAAAAGTTAAGTTACTCTCTCAGTAAGGTTTGAATCTCTTAAGACCTCAATTGTAAGGATGTGGCATTGATGTTTTAAAAAGCTTTGTTCTGCCACTGCTACATAATATTGAGATTTTGAGGATGTTTTAAATAAAAATCTCTTCTGATGTGTAGTATTCTTGAATTTTTACCCCTTGATATTTTTTTCAAAGGAACTCATTTTAAGATCCATATATTCAACAAACATTTATCAAATGTCCATAAAATACAAGGCATTTATCTGTGGCATCTCAGAAGACATACATACATATATAGGATGCAGTTATTTTTGAACTCAAAGAGAGCTTCCTATCAAGTAACAAAAGTAAAACAAATAACCAAAGCAATAATGCTAAACAGCCCAAGGGAAGTGCTATTTGAATGACAGAAACCAAATGCCTAAGAGAATTCCAGTTTCAGTTTGGCTCCAGAACTTCTGAGTGACCTTATAAACCCCCCACTGTGGCCAAGTGCAAGGCACTTGAGATAAAGAAGGCTCTTTGTTTTAAAGGTCCTGGAATGTAAATTTCTTGATATTCCAGGGCTACCAGGATCCTCCCTGGCTCAATCCACAAGACAATGAAAGAAACCAGCCAGCATAGTGTTTACTATTAAATAACTTTGACTCAGTTATATTACAGTGTTATCACTGTCCTTTGCCAAAACATCAAATATTCACTCAACCTTAAAAGAATTTCTCTCTTAATATGTTTGAATATTTTTGTGAATTAAGTGGTATAAAGAATATTTAAACTGCAAGAAAATTTAGAAAGAAAGAAAGTTAACCCCATAGATGAGATGCTGGAACCCAGATAAGTGGAGTGAGTCATGGGCAGAGGAGGGATTAGAATTTGGGCTTCCTGACTTCTTAAGCCAGTGTTAGTTCTGCCACAGTATTTTGATTATTTATGAAGTTGCTCAACTTCATTCAGTCACTGAGAATGCTATCCATAGATATTTTTGCTTTGATCCTTTCAGATTTTTTATTAACATTGTTTTACAAGTTATGTGTCTATGTCTGGGATAGGAATACTTGCATACAGAATTCTAAAAGTTAGTAAAAGGGTAAAGCAACTTGACATCAAACAAAAACTGCTTTTGAATCACATTTTGTGAAGCATACAAATCTATCTTTAATATGAGAGCTGATGTCTTAGTCAGTTTTAGGTTTTGAAAGATGAACCCCACAGAATGATGGGGACTAAATCTGACTTTATTGTTGATGCTGATTTGGAGATCCTCAAATCTTGCCCATGAAACACATCTGAAGTTGACATTTCATCTGCATATCAAAATCATCTGTCAAGTTCACTAAACCAGGTTTAAGTGTTCCTCAGTCTGCTCTCACCCTATCAGCCAGCCTATGCTAATCTCTCTTTTGGCATTCTGTGACATGTTATTCTTTTCATTTATGACACTTTCGTCATGGTGACATCATGATTTGAAATTTTATATCTATATAAATATATTTATGTATTCATTAGTTTAATACCTGTCATCTGACACACTGTAAGCTCTGTGGAGAAAGGAATTAGTCAACTGTGCACCAATTTCATCCCAGCCTCAGGGGTTATTCAGTAGTTTTTTGAATGAACAAAGGATAAATGATTGGGTACCTTTCTGAATTTGGAAATTGATGATATTCTTAAAGTTCACTAGGTACAATTACTAATGAAGAGGGGTACTGTGTTACACACCACAGATATTTTTTAAGTCTATTACTGCCTGTATTAGGCAGAACCCTTTTAAATCCAAGTGATAAAACCCGACCTAAAACCATTTAAACAAACTTGAGAATTTATCAACACAAAACTGGAAAGCCCAAGGTTGCTATTAGCCTGAGGGAAGATATGATCTTGTCTTCAACACACAGCACTAGAAGGAATATTCAACAAAACTGGGGATATTTTGTCTGTTTTGTTCAACAGTGTAGGCCAAGTTCCTATATCAGTGTTTGTCATATAGTAAATGCTCAATAAATACTTATTGAATAAATGAATGATCAATCTCTGTCTCTTGGACAAACTTTCCTACCCAATAGTGTGGCAGGCAGAACAATCATTCACAAAGATATTCATACCGTAGTCCTTAGGACCTGTGACTATATTACCTGACATGGCAGAAAGGACTTCACAGATAAACTTTAAGTTAAGACCTTAGATGGGAGATTATCCAGGTGGGCCCAATTTAATCACATACATTCTTAAAATCAGAAAACCTTTCCCAATTACATTCAGAGATAAATATAGCAATGTAAAAGGAGGCAGAGAGATGTGACATGAGGACACAATCTGCAATTGTTGGTTCTGAAGATTCATGCTTGGGGTCACGTGATTGAAAGGCCATCAACTGGAGCAGGAATGGTTTGCAAAGGAAGCAGTAGGTTATGTCACCAGGTAAAAACAAAGGGACACCTTCAAGTTTCTTGACATCTTATAGGGAAGACAAACTTTACACATGAAATAAGACAAAATACAATTAAAGGCCAAAATACTTGTTACACATAAACACATTCAACCATACAATCTTAAGAAGGAAAGAAATACTATTGGCCCAAAACATTACTGAAGCATGTAGATTTTGAAGATTATGGGGGAATAGAATGGAACAAAAATATGGAAAGGAACTATCAGAAATCTCAGTAAAACAAGGCTATCATAGACAACATGAAGAGACAAAGCTACTTTGAATGGAATGGGGAAGAAATCTTTAAAATGTTAAGAAGGATGAATGAGAAACATAAAGAAGACATTAAGGTATTGAAGTTTCAAAAAATTGTCTACAAATTTGTCAGAGAAAATTATTTTTATGACTATATTATAAAGAAAAAATATTCTTAACTCTATAACTTCACTTCATACCAAAGTTAGAAAATATTTATGACTCCTGATTTTTGTTCATCTTTTAAAATTTTTACCAAAACACTACTCTCCCGATAATGTGCATGTTCCAAACCACAGCAATACGAGCTGCTTTGTGTGGCTCCAATAAGACGATCATAGATATTCAAAGAAGCAACCTTTGCTATTGAGGCAGGATTAGAAAAACCATTGTAGAAAGGTCTGAAGGACTTAAGGGAATCAGGGTAATTAAAGAGAAATGTTGATATTAAGCTTATAAAACATATGAATCATCCTTTTGCTTCCTTGGGTGATTCTTCAAGTCATCTGATATTTAATCTTCGTTTTTTTTTTCTTCTCCAGGGAGAAAAATGTAGCTGGAGGTTCAGCTTCCTATTTGCCATCAACAAAATTATCAGCATTTTCCATCAACCATGCGCTATTGATCCCTCTCTCTCTCTCCTACTCATTTCCCCCAAGCATTTTAAGGTATTCAGCTCACTGACTTTATTTCTAAAATAAAACTAAGTTAAATCTTCTCTAAGCCTCCCCCTACCTACTGTCTAGTGTTTCTCTATCCTTCTCAGGCAAGTGTCTTTAAAAACTAATGCTCACTTCCCATTTAGTCCTGAATTGCCAACACTGTGACTTTGCTTCCAACCTCCCAGAAAAACTATTCTTGGCAAAGGTGCAATGATCTCAGGCCCTCCCATTAGTTCTCTTTTATTTCACCTCATTCAGGCCTCTGTTTGAAATAACCTCCTCAAAGAGGCTTTCTTCGTGCCACTCAATCTGTTCCCTTATCCTGTTTTAACGTTCCTCAAAGTACCATCCATCCCCCCCAATTATGATTGGGTTACTTGGTTGAGTCTGGCTCCCCACACAATGTTAACACTCAGGAGAGCAGAGACTTTGCTTGTTCCTGTCTGTATCCCAAGGTGCAGAGCTATACCTGAATCCAACAGATGCTCACCAAATATTTGTTGAATTATTTTTAGTATTCCATTAAAACTCTTCAGTTTTGACCTACTTTGCTACAAATTAAAAACTTCCTACTTTTTATATGTGCTTCTCCCATAATTTTGGTGATATGATTCTTCAGTGCTTCTTCTCCTTCGTCTTTGTGCCATCCTTCCCATCCTAATGCAGAGACCTTTCTTAACAGGTCCCGGAAGTCTTCTGACTGCTTCACTTTCTTGCCCTTTTCCTGTGTAGTTTTGCTTCCATGACTTCAGTTACTACATGTTCCAAAACAACTTTAAAATGTATGTCTCCAACTCCGACATCTCTCTTGTGTTCCAAACAGATGTCTCAGAGGGTCACTGATGCTTCCCCATGAAGGCACTGGAAACTAAACAATGCACCTTCTCTCCTCTCCCAGGTCTGCCTGTGCCTTTAGTTTGTATGTACTAATTTCTAATTTGTGCTCCCACCCTCTCCTTTAGTCCTGCTTGACCTACAGGCATCCTGTGTTTCCAGTTATACCTCCACAATAGCTCCTAACTGAGGTCATTTGTCTGTATCCCTGTTGAAGTGGCTACAGTCAGGCTCTCACTATTTCTCACCTGGATTCTTACCACAGACTTCTAATTGGTCTCCTTGCCTGTCGTATGCCCAAAGTCCTAATCAAGCCATTCTGGTTATTAGAGTGACAACTGAAAATTTCAAGATAGCATAATATAAAAAGCCCATTATTGACTCTTTCTTATGTTCCACCTACACTGCTGTTGAGCACATACCCACTGCTTCTGTAACCAAGCAATACCCTATGGGGCCTTCCTGGGACAGACCTCTCCCCCATATCCTCTGTTGTAGCTCATCTCTGATAATAGTATCTCATGAATATGTCCTGAGCTTTTCAGATGCTAAAAATCACCACCAAATGGAAGAAATTAACTACTCAGTGAGCATGAGCATATAGCTCCTAGACCTTCTGGTGCCTAGGATTGATCATGGTAACTTCCCTGTTACCTCAACATCAACCAGAGAACTGTGCATGAGCTAATCACATATCCTGGGACACACCTCCTTCACCCTCCCTTTAAAAATATTAGGCTGAAACCCTTTGGGGAGTTTGGGCATTTTGGGGGCATGAGCCGCATGTCCTCCATGCTTGACCCTGCAATAATAAACCTTTCTCGGCTCCAAACTCCTATGTTTTGGTTTGTTTGGCCTCACTGTGTGTCCAGCACAGGAACTTGTGTTTGGTAACACTTTCTTTTATCTCTGTACCTTTACACTGTTGCTTCCACTCTCTTTAATGTTTTCTCCCATCATTTCCTCTTGACCTGGCTAAGTCTTATTTGTCTTTTGCACCCTGATTAAAATCTTGCTTCCTGCAAGTTTCCTCTTCTGATTGCTACCTGTCCACAATACCCAAAACTATATTACATGGCACTCCAATGTGTTTCCACAGCCTCCTCCTTCTCCTTCCTCTCATAGGTCTTTCGTACTCAGATCAACACAATATTAAAATTATGATTTATTTGTCCGCCCTTTGGTATTAGGAAGGTAATGCTAGTTGCTGAGACAAACCAACCCCAAATTTTAACTCTCTCATAGAGAGTTTAATTTATCTCTCACTCATAGAAGTTCTATCTAAGACAAAACAAAGTCTGGGACAAAATTAACAGTGGCTGTTTATTCATAAACTTGACAAGAGAACCCATCTGCTGTCACTTTCATTTCATCAGAGGACCAAAGGTGTCAGAAAGGAAAGAAAGTTTGAGTATAAAGGATACTGACAGCATTACTGACTGGCAAGGATTCTATTAAAATGGTATCTTCCGAAGTGGGGAAGAATCTTTAATTGGTCTCTAGATACATGTGGTACCCTTTGGTTGGCAAGAGGGAGAAAGTGCATAGTTTGTGAGCATTACGAAAGAAAAATTATTGTTTAGTGTTAAACCTGAAGGGTTCTCATGTCTCGCAATTTCTTTAACAAGTGGAGGTTGGGGGGGAGCTTTTTTGTGGCAGTACTGTCATCATGGTCCTCAGTGGGGTGGCTGCCGTGACAGGAAGGTTCCCAGTCCAAGTATAGTTTTTCTGGTAGTTAGTGGCTTTCTTCCCTGTGGTGATCTGAGGATCTAGGTTCCTTTCTTTTATGGCCCTGCCATCCTAGGGATCAGTGAGCAGATGAGGAAAACGGGACTACACTTCTCACATATCCCAACCAGAAACGAATAAACATCACTTCTGTTCATGTTCCACTGGGCAAAACCTAGGCCTCCCAGAGACTCCTTCACGCTACAGAGTGAAAACACAAATTTTGAATGAACAGGTCCTAGCTACCATCCCCACTAGATTTTGAGTTGTAAAAGGAGACACTATGCATTTCCATTGCGTTCCAAAGTGTTAGTGCCACATATCAGCTGCTCAAAAAAAAAAAAAAAAAAAAAAAGCCAAGTGATTAAATCAATATATGTTTGATTGGGTCTATCTGAAAACTCAGAATCATTACAATTGCTTCTTTCTAGTCCTGAAGATTTACTCAAGCAAGTTATGGTTAAAAATGAAATAAAAACATATAACCTATGGATATAAGACATCATTCTGAAAGCTAATATTGAATATCCTTCTATCTGCAAAACATGAAAATGAATCTAAGAAGGACTATAAATAGTAAATATCAAATAAACTAACAGCAATATTTTAAACAGTACAATTAATATTATAAAATAATTTAGAAGAGAAAGTGCTTGCCAAAGGAAAATTTCCCTAATATTTTGAAAAGGAAATTCAAAAAGGTCATAGATTTTATCTTAATAATCAACTAAAAGATTTTTATTTAGAATTTAGAGCTAATTTTTGAGGCAGTAAAATAATTCTTAACAACCTTTTAATTTGTCACTTGAAGATATTCTAAAATAAAATTGTCAAAAATAAAGCATGAAATAAATATCAGCACATCACCCAGTGAAAAATATAATAAACAACTTTCCAATTAGTATTAGAGGTACTAAGGAATGAATTATCCTCTGCTTTCAGATTTTCATGAATAATTCAAATTCTGCTGTCAGTAGACCTAATTAGTAATTATCTAAACTATTTCTAAATTATCTGGTTTTAAGCTACCTGTGTTGCAACTAGATTTATTTCTGATGTAATTATTAACCCCATCTGTGTTGGCCTTAGCTTTTTTCTGTTACTAGTAATGGAACAGGTATCTCCAGATAGCAGAGAAGCCGACAGATTCAGTGTATTAATATGCCATTACCAATTAGCCCCTCTAGTGCTAAGAAATTGACAGCATATCCCACACAAGCAGGTATTTTTGAGGCCCTTAGAAATGCTTATCCTACATTCTATTGACTTAACCATATAAGCACAGAAGAAAAAGCTGACCTTAAGAGGAAAAGAATAAAATCTAGAGTAAACGTGATGGACTTCCTTAGGGATGGTGTGAAACATATCCAAGTGGTTGTAGAGGGCTCACATGCAGGGAAGTCTTCCCTGTGTGAACCATGAAAGCAAATGAACACATTCAGAAGTAACACAGTACGAAAAGGGAAATACATTAAACTCAAATTTAATGCTAGATCATAATGCTAGAGATATCTTCTTTTTATTTAATTTTCAGTACATCTGATGGTGTATATATATTACTCAACCACACTATTTGAACTTACAAACTTCATCTCTACACACACACAAAGTTTACAAAATTAATTTTGACATCCTTACCCCCCAAATATCCTGAATCTGAAGAATTCCTAAAAATCCTTGGGATGCAACAAAACATAAAATTATAACTGTGTTGCAAAACATACTTAACTGATGGCTCCAAGTGCATCATAAATTCTGGGAAGAAAATTTTAATTGATCATGCACATATTCCCTGATTTCATTCTGACTGTTCCTAGAGAGGGGATTTAGGTAAAACTGTATTACCTTTTCCTCTTTTTTAAATATTTTACTGGAAGCTTTTAAAGATTATAATACTCTATCCAATTCTTTCAAAATGTTCAGAAGCATTCAGCTTTAACCTGCAGGAGTACATCATAAAATTTTATTTTACCATAGCTATTTTTCCCCAACAATAGCTTTGTCTATTATTGTCATTAATAGCTTCCTCAATTTTCATAGACATTCAAAAAAAAAAACTCTATTTCCTTTTTCATTCTTGTTTTTAATCCAGATTTTACTGACAGCTGAGAAGAATAAAAGACGTGATAGGCTTATGGTCATTTCTGGAGTCTTTGCTGCTCATTATTACAGTGTTTTTTCCTCTGTTTTGTTCTTTCTCTTGGATGTATTTATAGAAACTTTTCTTATTTCCTTTGAGTCCCCCAGCTACATTATTTCATTTTGCTTTCTTGCCTCTCTTATTGTGTGCCTGCATTCCTTGAAGACTAGCTTATATCTATTCCTTTCAATCTCCCTTTTTTTCCATTTCCTATACAATTCTATTTTGTATTTCAGTGCTTAGAGAAACCCACCCTCACCTACAGATATTTTTTAATCTTCTCTGTTTTTCCAACCTATCCTGGGATAGCTTTTGAGCTTTCCATGTTGAGCTCATCTTAAAACTCATTTCTCCCCGCTTTTACCCTGCCCCTAGCAGTCTGCCACTGACTTCATTTAAACTTATTATCTGTCTCAGTACCCTACTAACAAATGCTTCAAGTTTAGCCCTATTCACTATATTAGAGACACTGACTGGATATTTAACACTTTTAAGGGACTTATTGGTCTAAAAACAAAATGGGAAATTTACATACATCTCTAGAGTGTTAAGCAAATAAGTGAATGGGTGGTACAGTATCACTGTATATTGTCCTTCTAAGTCATTAAGACAGGACTGATCTCCCTAAGCCGGACAAGAGAAAGTCTAGATGACCTCTTTGTAAACAACTAGCCTTGGTCAACTTATGGATCTACTGAACAAAACTGTGACAGTAGACACTACTGCCAAGGCCAATCTCAGGTTCACTTATTCTGGAACTCATCTGTATCCAATTCTTCCCAGGACTCAGTAAATTTATTAAAGTAATGTTGGCAACAAAGTATAATTCTGAACCCTCAAGTTGTACATTGTATTTGTAAATACAGCCATGGAACTCCAGAAGATGAGGTCATAAAAACAGCTCAGACTAAGAATTGAAGTTTCAAGTTAAAGACCTTTTAGTTAAACCTACAAGTGTACATTTACAGACCCAGAAGCCTGGAAAGTTTTGTTAACCAAAATCTACCTCCAGACATTGGACTTGCTCTAGCCCAGATTTAATTATTTAAATCTCCTTTTATGATGTCATTCCAGTAATCCATCACATGCTCTTAAATGAAAGAGCTAAAGCCAAGGAAATTAAACTAGAACTCTGCCTCCCAAAACCAAAGGAAATATAGAAAAGTTATAAAAGACACTGAAGCTACAGACTGCCTGTGAACCATCAGGGTGACATGCTTATGGGCAAGGACAAATATTATTCAAATTGCCTCATTTCATTTGACTGGCACCAGTTGAAAAGAAACAAATTAAATATTAATATCAGTCTGGCTATTTAGATACCTTATATCTGTTTTTGAGTCTTTCATTTAACAATATCAACATTTCTAAGTCTGATCATTTCAAAAATAGGTTACTATTCATTAGTAACTGATGGTTTCTCCCTAGTACTTTGAATGATAGTCTTCAATATAAGAATATTACCACATTTTAGACATTGTAGAACCTATAAAATAAAGATTAAAATGAGCTTCTACCCTTCTCTCAAGATACTTTCAAATTAATCATAATCTGGGTAAAAATCCATGTTTTTTTTTTTACAAGCCTTCACATCCTTCCCAATTATATATATTCATAGTTTATTATTTATAGATGTTTATAGAGAACATGAATATAAATTATATGAGTATATTATATAATATGTATCATATAAACTCTTTATATGTATAGAGAGGGCCACAAACATCTGGAAAGCTGTAAAAGCAAATGATCAAGCATAAAATCAAGTAGTCTCTCACAGGAGGTAGAGGAAGAAAAATCAACTTTCCAAACCAGGAAACAAGATTGCTTAAAGGATCACCCTCCCTGCTTCCCCCAAGTAGAAAGCAGGGCTCTCTCCGTACACATCTGTAAATAAATGACATATAAACTTGGTCATGAATAAAAGAAGAAGGACAACTTTTTGTACCATAAAGAAAGGGTGAAAGTAAAATACCATCGATATTAAGTGGATTTTTTTCCTTTTTATAGATTTTACATTTAAAACACATATGTCATGACATTTTAATGTAGCAGTTCTGAAATGGAGAAACAGCACATTGATTTTGTGCCCCAGAGAAAAATAAACAATAGCACTTTCAAAAAAGGCTTTGGCCTGAGATTCCCTTGAACCGTATAAAGGACATTTATTCCCAAATTGAATGACATTAGTAATGATTGCACTTCCTTGACTACTCTTTTCATCTAAATATTCTGATTTGATAATCCATGAGGTGACCATGATGCCCAGGCTGTAATATAATACGCTGGTGAATAATTGCTATGAATTCAGATTGACAATAACGAATACCACCAACTTCAGAATAAACTGCATCAGCACAGGATCAATAAAGATTGACTGATAGCCTTCATGTACTTAGCTATAAAATCAGAGAAAATTTTACTGAGAGGGAGAAAAAAAAAGTATATGCAAGTGGCATATTTTTTAAATATTTGTCCTACTTGAAATTCTTTTCTTTTCTATTTTTAGTTTAAGAGACAGACTCTGTGTGATGATTCTTAGTAGTCCTAAAGTGAAATGGAAGAAAATGCTTTTGTAAGGATCAAACTAAATGTTGAAGAGCTCTTAAAATGTATATATTCTATTTTCAATACAAGTAAAACCTACTAACGGTGATATAAGTTACATCTGACCACAGAGGAATCATTTAAGTTCTCTTAGTTTTAAATACTGCCATCTGAAGATCCTTGTTGTTGACATATGTATTATCTGAGGTCTCCCGGGCACAAAGAAAGTAAAATGATATTTGTACACCTTTTTATAACATGAAAAATATTACTAAGTCCACTAAATGATACTCACTGGATTCTCGTTAAAATGCTCTAATTAGGATGTCTGATGTAAGTCTAATCTTCCGATGAAATTATATTATGCTAGTATTCTTCTAATAATACTTACAAATTTTCTTCAATCTGACATTCATTGCAGGAAGCCAAATTTGCAGAATGAAGTATAATATTAGTCAATAGCATGTAAAAACAAGTTGGTTTACTTAGAAAAATTATAAACCCAAATGCCACTTCAACAATAGGAAACTCTCACTTACCATTTTTTTAAAAATTACAAATAAATGAAGTCTTCAATCACTTTTATGTTTCCTCTCTGATCACAGTAGAGACCCCAAGTGAAGAGCCTTAAAGAAGCAGAGCCCAGGATCATGCATGCTCTTCACCTCCTGGAAAACACCAGGAAGCCTCCATGGACAGTTTCCACCTGACATAGGAAGAGAAAGGCCAAATAAAGGGAAACGAACACTTTCCAAAGACATAAAGAAGATACCTTCATCCCTCTGCATCCAATAGTACTTGTGTACAGTGCTTTAAAAGATGGAAGCAAAGTTTGATGGGCCTGCCTACAATTACCAGTGCCATCACCAGCTCTGGATTCTACCCATTTTTACTGAGTGTATATTCTACACAGACAGTCATTTCTAATGGGGCACTATGTCATATCTGATGCCACAGAGGTCTCCAAAGACACTGTGTATTTTAATTTCCATTTTCATAAGATTACTTGGGCAAGCTCAAGTGGTATTGCAAAATTCCTTATTATAGGATGCTTCAGAGTTTCAGATTTAAGACAATGACAGCTTAATTCAGTTGGCATTAGAGCTATCCAAATTTCTTTTTAATCCATAGACTTCTTTGCAAACAAACTAGTTGGCTCAAATTTGTTATCGTCTCATACCCTTAGAAGGCTCATTTTATAGTTCACATTCAAGAATCTGAACATCTCAGAAATGTCAGTACAAGTCACACATTCAGCCTAGTCAAATTCATTTTCAGTATAGTCAAGTCTTCTCCCAAAGACCAATTAATTTCGTATAAATACTCTGTCTTTCAAATTGGAGATGAACTAAACTTTGGCATTTTTCAGTAAAATATTTGTTTACATTAATAAAATAGCTTGACACTTTTTTTTTTCTTTTATGATTCAGACAGTCAAAAAAGTAAGAACAAGCCCTAAATTAATTATATTTAGCAACTTTTTTGTTATTAGCACAACATGTTCTATTGGAACTGAATTTGTGAAGGTTTCCAGATAATACTGGAATACTAGATTAACTGCATACATCACTTCCTCCTCTCTCTGTAAGGCCACTAAATGATAGGGAGGAGAAAAGGAAGAAGAAGAAACAAAGAACACCAGGAGGACTCAGGAACAGAAACAGGTTTATATACAACAGCCCCAAAATGTCAACAAGTGTTGGAAAGATGAAAACCAGGTAGATGAGAGGTAAATAATTATTAAAACAAAAATTTAAAACCTAAGAAAATAGAAAGCTTCTTAAGCCTATGCAGGAGAGAATTAGCCAATTATGCGTTAGAAACCCAGAAAGACTTAGGAATAATTGGGGACATCAACACCTCGGAATGTGGGGATCACGGTAAGACTAAAAATAAAAGGAGTATTTGAAAGTCAGTTTCAAGGAGCAGTTAGACCTCCTAATTTCCTTCCCAACCCTAACCATTCACAAGACTACTCCTCTGAACTTTGGTATAATATTTGGAGAACTTGAAAATATTAGGCTCTGGACCAAAGGATGAGTACCTCAGTAACATTTGAGAACAGGACCACAATTTAATACTGCAAAACAGAAGACTCCTTAGAAGTTTACGATTTCTCCTATACAGTCCAAGACTTTGGCAGCCAGATTATACTCCCCAGGACTGTAACTGAAGAATGTTTCTTGGACAAACAATCCAGCCCAAAAGAAAATATATACTGACAGTGAAATTTGGACATCCCCAATTAACTGGTGATTCTGCCAGATCACTCCACAGTGAAGTCTAACAGAAAACTAATTCTGCCCAGACACTAGAGTGTGCAGCTTTTAGGGCTTCAATCTTAAATATGAACAGATAGTCAAAGATCATGAAACAATTGATGAAAGCCTTCAACATCAATGTTAGAAAATTAAAAAACAAAATAGAGATGAACACTAATTAATATCCTTGAAGATACTGCTCCATGAATAAAGAACAGGATGCTATTTTTAAAAAGGACAATTAGAAAAAAAGAGAAACCTTTTGGATATAGAACTATGACAGTTAAACTTTCCAGCTGAAATTTTGGAAGACAAAGTTGAGAAATATCTCAAAAACCAGTATGAAAGAAAAAATTAAAGAAAACAATTAGACGATCTGGGAAGTTCAACTGCTGACCAATGAAAGTTCTAGAGGTAAAAGGGTAAAAATGAAATGCAGGAGAAATGTGTTTAAAAAAAATAAAATAACATTTCTCTAAACTCAAAGACACTAGTTATCATCATAACTAAAGAAAAATGACTCATCAAAGCATATCAACATAGGTTTCTGAGATCTAGAGATAAAGACATCCTAAAGGTTTCCAAGGAAAATAAGGAGGAGGAAGAGGAAAAGGAGAAGTAGGAGAAAGAGGGAGAAGAAAATAAATGAAGTTACAAGCAAAGATACAGGATTAAAGTTGGTGTTGATTTTCTCACAAGTTCTCCATCCTGAAATTCCCTCCAAATAATTAGTCAAGCTGTAAGGTAGAATAAAGACAGTTTTAGACAAATGCTCAAAAATTTTACCCCTCTTGTACTATTCCTAAAATAGCTATTCCAAAAATGGTGGCTGGAGGCATATGAAAAAAGGGCACGGGAAGCGGAAAATAATGGTTCTATATTACTGGAGAGTGAATGGAATTCCCAGGATGGGAGAGGAAAATGACATGTTGATGACTGTACAACAGACAAGACAGCAGTCTCCACTGGACCAGGAGCATAAAGGGCACCAGTATGTCTCCAAATGAAAGGGGAAAAAAAGCTACTGGTAGATTATCTAATACGTTTGGCCTTAGTGAGACGCTTTCTTTATTTTTTAATTAACTTAATATTTAGGAACAATTTTAGAGTTATAAAAAAGTTTGCAAAGGTAATCCAAAGGTTCCCTGTATATCCCTCAATTAGTTTCTCCACAGTTAACATCTTGAATTACCACAGTGCATTTGCCAAAAATAAGAAACTGACATTAGTATTTTACAAAAAATTAAGTCCAGACTTCTATTAGATTTTACCAGTTTTTCCACTTGTGTCTTCTGTCTCCTTCAGAATCCAATCCAGGCTAAGTTGTTACGTCTTCCCAGTCTCCTCCCATCTTTGACAGTTTCTCAGACTCTAAGTTTTTCATGTGACAGTCTTGAGAAGTGTTAGCCCAGTATCTGGATTTCTCTGATGTTTTTCTCATGATTAGACTGGGATTAAACTCCATATCCTAAAGGGGGTAATTATCTGCCTATATCATTTGAATTTTTCTATAAAGAAGATGTGTTTCCATGTATCTTTTCAACTAGAGTTCCCTTCAAATATACGCCCATGAGTGGGACTGCTGGATCATATGGCAAGTCTATTTTTAGTTTTTTGAGCAATCTCCATACTGTTTTCTGTAACGGCTGGACCAAACTATATTCCCACCAATAGCGTAGGAGGGTTCCCTTTTCTCCACACCCTCTCCAGCATTTATTGTGTGTAGACTTTTGAATGATGGCCATTCTGACTGTTGTGAGGTGATACCTCATTGTAGTTTTGATTTGCATTTCTCTGGATAATTAGTAGTATTGAGCATTTTTTCATGTGCCTATTGGCCATTTGTACGTCTTCATCAGAGAACTGCTTGTTTAGGTCTTCTGCCCATTTTTGGATTGGTTTGTTTGTTTTTTTGGTATTAAGTCGTGTGAGCTGTTTATATATTTGGGAAATTAAGTCCTTGTGAGCCACATCATTTGCAAATAATTTCTCCCATTCCATAGGTTGTCATTTTGTTTTGCTTATGGTTTCCTTTGCTGTGCAAAAGCTTCTAAGTTTAATTAGGTCCCATTTGTTCTCCTGTGTCTCTTTGAAATGACTCCATCCTTCCCCTTTTAAAGCACGTCACTTCTTTCTGGTACTACAAGATGCTCGTGGCTAAACTAATATTTGCCCTGCCCCAGCCTGAGAGTCAGTCATTTCTCCAAGGAACACTGATTCCTTTTATTGGAAAACAGTATTTAGAATACAGGATCTGTGTGTGCTGAGTGTGCTCATTGCTAGTAGCATATCATTGCTTCAAGGCAAGGAAGGGCATTTCATAACTTGTCAAGAGTGTTGATGGAGTGTAAGTAATGGATACGTACAGAAGAAAACAAACCAAAAGAGGCAATGTTTAATTCTAGGTTTAAAAAACATTTCAAAAGAAAGCAAATATATTTATAATATGGTACTTTGGTATTTTGTTTGGAAATAACAATATTACATATCCATAATGATGTAAATACTTAATATTATTTCATTAAACCAAGAAATATGACATGATCATGTGGTAAGGATAGGCATTACAGAAGTGTTTGTGAGTTTATTGAAAGTGAGTGGCCTCTGAACACAAATATTCATCTAGCACAGCAGAAAAATCATTAGATAATGTCAAAACTTAAGTGAAGAAATAGCAGTATATGTAGCTTATTTAGAAATATGGGTGTAAATGCTAGAAGATTTAGTTAAAGTGTTGACCATTCTTACCTCTGTGGAGGGATGTCTTGGGTGAAGCATGTGACTACCTTTAATTATTAAACTATTATATTTTAAACTAAGTACACATAGTCCATGATAGAAAGGAAAAAAAATTTTTAAATCAGTTAGCCAGGGACACCTGCACATAGATTAGAAATGCCCTTCCTGCTTCTTTACTGTAATTTCCCAACTTTCCAAAATACATATGAAATATCATCAATGACTAAAAAAAAACTTCACAATTAAAAAAGGTAATAAGCATACATACATAGCAGCAGTTAATATTTTGTTAAAAGTAACAGAGTTAGATCAAACTGAAATTTTAAAAAATATGATTAGCAATACTAGAAACAGAAATCTGTCTTGGGGAAAAAAATCCTTTGTTACAGAATATCAATGGAAGGAGGAGGCAAGGGAAGACTGAAAATCATGTTCTAGGTGTGAATTTAGAGAGAAGCCTTTATGCCATATAAAGAGATATAGTTAACATGAGGAAAAATAAAAGACAAAATATTCACGTCTGTATCTGTGTGTGTGAATTAATTTGGCTACTTCTACATATTTTAATTGGAAAATACCCATGGATGCCAAATCTTCTTCCACAAACTTGAAAGAACGTTATCTTCTTTTATCCCATTTCATAGATGGGGTAAATTCTCAACTAGGAAGAAACTGAATAGTTCATGAAGCTCACATTATACTCACTCTCAAATGCCTCGCACTCCCATGAAGTTCTGCTCCTACATACTAGAAAGGACTTTTGACAATATACAAAGCAAAGTGAGGAAGAAGTTAGAGTAACAATATAGGATTATCTGAATGAATATCCAGATAGAACCATATTACCTAGAGATGGTACTAGCATATGCCTGGGATATGTACCTTAGATCTCTAAAACCTCCCATTTCCTCAGCAATAAAATGTGCATAATAATGGCACCTAAATCATAAAGATCCAGTGAATATTAAGCAGGATATTAAGTCTAAAGTGCTCAAAATATGCTTAGAAAATAATTAGAGATCCATAAATTGCAGCTAATGCTTGTATTTATATACATATTGGTATCATTTAACCCAATGATATCACTGCTCTTTAAATCAAGGGAATTCGCTTAAATGTTAGATGCAGAGAAGCAAAGCCACAGTGGGTCCCTAGGCTATGTATTATTTGGATCACAGAAAGAGGAAGGGCCAGATAGGCCCAGTTCCTCCAATTCTTTCATTAATCCCTCCTCTAATCTCTACATCAGGTCACCTGTCCAAATGCAGCAGATTCAGAAACACAAGTATGTATCGTGATGAAACTTAAATGACAGTTTCTTAAATATTGATGAGATCAGAAGTTAATATGGAACTAGACTCCTTAAAAGATTTTTTTTAAGAATAAGACTAATTTGTCATAATTTAGCTTAACTAAGTCCAAAGACTTTCTGTTTCCTGTGGTCTAGGAATGCTCTGGTTTGACTGAAGCCTGATTATTTATTATTTAACTTTAACTACGAGGAAGTGTCCCCTTAGAAACACTCTTCAGGAAATGATTAGTTTTTGGTACTTGACTTGAGACTTTCTACATATAGGAAACAGGTAATTGTACAATCTGTAATTTCCCTTCAGAGAGCTGATGTTGGTTAAATGCATCAGCTAAATCATAAGCATTAACATCAATATCTCCAACTGGTTAGATATCAACTTTGTGTTCTAGGAAATTATGATAAATGTCCAATTTCTGTTGAGAATTAAAAGTTTCGTCTCATGAAATGGGTATGTGCATTGTATTCCTGACATAGAAGCAGTATAGACAGTGCAAAAGACTTCACTTTTGAGTTGGGCTCTATGTCTGATCTGGAGAAATTGTGTAACCCTACAAGCTTTAGTCATATGTTGTGTAGATACATTAAGATAATGCTTTTTAAAGTACTTAATATAGGGCCTGCTCAATAGATTACTAACAGACTATTAATTGCATCACTATCATCATTTTAAAGGTAAAGTATCAAGGCTATTTTGCTCAAAGTCCCATAGTTAATAATAAATCAATAAATTTTTACTTTATTTTTCACATTTCCTTTTCCAAGCCCCAAAATATTGTTTTTCCCATTGGCCACAATTTTAATGGCAGAACTGAAGTTTGATCCCAGCAATTCCAACTCATTCTGCAAAACCTTAGTTTCATCTCTCACAGTCATAAATTGCTGAAGGATTATTTGCTAAGACATAGACTTCTCCCTCCTTTCCTCCCTCCCTCCTCATCTTCCTTCCGTCCTTCTCTTTGTCTTGATTGTCAGTGAAAAGTGCTCCTAGCTAGAGGAAAGAAAAGAAAAATCTTCACTGAGTTCCAACAATGAATGGTTCAAATGGTTCAAACATCCAGCACATGCCCACATTAAAAGTCTCTTTTTTTTCAGTCACTAATGAGAAAAACACAATAAGAACCTATGACTTGCTCTAGGACAACAATATTTTACAGCCTGTCAATTGACTGAAGCCCCAAGGTGGCCTCAAATTTGAATAGTGAAAACAAAAAAGAGAGATTTTATTAGAGGTCAAGGGAAAAGTGTTCATGCAGTAGCCTGAAGCTAGGCCAAGGGCACATCGCACATCCCTCAACAGAGTAAGAAATTATTCTAACAATCTCACAAATGTTGGAATTTAATATGGCTTGGGCTACTTTATACTATACTCAAGTACATGTTTCAAAAAGCATTTAATCTTTTTATGAGAATCCACACAAGTGTTTCTTAACAGATCAATCTTTAGTATAAAATAGAGCCAACAAGCTTATTAAATTATCGTCCATAAAAGATTTATAGGCTTTCAGAACTAGAAGATACTCAGACTTTCCTAGCTTGATTGGTTCAGAGAATTATTTCTGGGGTACATTTCTCCCAAAGAAGAAATTCTATAACTAATCAAATAAGTCTGAGAATCATTTGGGTAAATAAAGCTCAGCAACATTTTTCTTTTTTTCTTTTCTTCTCTGTGTTTTTTAAACTCCAGAACTTGAAACCTTTAATATTCTAGAATATGTTGTGAATTTCAAAGAAGAAAATACAGACTGCTTTATTTCCCAAGCTTTTGTGACTGGAGATTATTTTTTTCTAACAGTACACCTATCAAGTGGTTCCGTTAAGTAATGTTTAGAAAAAAAGGGCTAATGTAATCTAAAATATTATACACAGGACAAAACAAAGGCCAAAGAATGAATTGTTTTTCTTAAGAGCAACCAACTAACTAATAATATACTAGAGGTGGACCTTGGACTCCTGATTCCTAGTCATGAATACTTTCCACTCCACCATTCTAAATGTTAAGGACCTCTCCTGAGACAGAAATGTAGTTTACAGCTAGGGAAATGATGTTTCTATATTATGCTAAATCAAGTTATGTGTCAAAAATCTAATACTTGATGATAGGAATGGAAATGTCCTGGATGAAAAGCTGGGGAGTCTTAATAACAGTCTTAACACTTAACTCAAGTGCCTACATCTCACCCTCAGGAAAAGGAAGACCATCTTTCATTAGCCACAACATAAGAGTATTAAGAAGATAAAATAAAATAGTGGGCTTATAAGTGGAATCATAAAATAATATACAAAGAAAGTGCACTGTTATTGGTAATAAATATCACTATTGTTTTCTTAGTTTTCAGAATTTATTTTGGGTAAGTACTCTAATGTATTTCCTCTTCTAATATGTTGTCTCAGGATGTCTAGTGAAGGGAGGTTACTAGTCTTCAAAAAGAAAAAAATTATCAGTCACCTAATATTATTTACTTCCATAACAAGAAAAAAAATCCCTTGAAAATAAATAAGATAAATAATGCATAAAGGAATTATTAGAATGTCAGGCATTTAGATAAAAATCATCATTTGCAAACACTGCAATATTCTAGTAGAACGTATGACACAGTACATGCTTAAGAATTTACTGGGGAGATTCACCAGTAGAATAACACAAGTTTCAGTCTGAGCTCAGGTTTTGATATACTTAGCATATGAATGTGAAAGAAAGGAAACATTTTTAGAAATAAGTAACTAGAAAAATCTCCACAGAGAATTCATTCTGTTATTTCATGGAAGGACAGTCTTTCCATCTATTCATTCATTCATTCATTCAACAAGTATCTATTGGCTATTCAGAATATGCCAAGAATTATTTTACCCTCAGGGGGTATGGCAAATAAGCAAGAAAGATTATTGTTCTCGTTAAGTTTACATTTATATAAGTAAAATGAATAATAAAGCAAAATAATAAGCAAAAAAAAATCATTCCAACAAAGCACTTTGAAGACAATAAAAAGAGGCTAACGAGATAGAGAAGGCAGATAAGGGAGAGGGAATCCTTGGATGAGGAGAAAAACACTTGGACAGGAGAGGTAAAGAAGGCCTGTCCGAGGAAGTGATGTGTGAGCTGACAGCCAAGTGATGAGAACACACTTAATAACCTGTTTGAAAATCTGGAGGCAAGGGGTATTGTTGAGCAGGAGTTATGTTGTCCCATGGGAGTTATAAAACCATGATTTAAAATTCCACAGGGGAAAATAAAGAAGGATTATGCAAAAACAGAAAAATGAGGAAGAAATGGAGAAGTATGATGATCAAAGAGACTGCAATATTAACACTGTAGCTAGAATAGTTAGGAAGACTTCAAGAGTGAAAATCTGTCCTCCCACAGACATAGGGAACTCTCTGAAAATCAAAAGGAGCCTTGAGATCTTCCTTTAAGGTGCATTTGATAGAAGATGCCTCTAGATTAGAAAGGAGGTAAAAAAGAACAGCACATGCACACAAATGGAATACCAGTTAGTTCAGCCTGGCAGTGAATGTTACAGGAAAACAAAGCCCAAGCAGAATGAATATAATCTTTCAAATGTGAAGAACAGCAGTTATAAATGGATAAAAATATCTCCTGTTCAGAAATAGTAAAAGATGGAAATGATGAATGAAAGAAGATATTAAAGCAGTACAGGGAAATTTTCTAAATTCATAGGAAAAGTTTCTAAATTCAATTTAGGAATATGATGAAAGAGCCTGAGGCATCTCAAGGATTAGCATGCTTCTTAAGAGGTTCAATCCAAATGTCTCCTTAGAGAATAAAAATTGAGACTCCAAAGAGATAACAATCCAAAAAACAGGGTCCTAAGACAGAAATTTTGCCTCTAACTTCTAAGTGGCTGAAGAGTTCAACTTACTCCTCCTTTAGGAAGGAGTAGTAAATGAGACTCACATTCAATATACACATTATATTATGCATCTTTTATTCATTCGTGCTCCATCCCTGCCCTTCAGCTCATGTTTAGCACAGTAACCCATGTGTGACATATGATAGATACCAAATAAATATTGGCCTATTTTTAGTGTAAAGTGCAAGGACTTTGGAAATGGACCTGGTACCTCAATTTCTTGGGCTTATAATAATGTGATACTGGCCTCTCTCAGAAAAGAAGTTTGAAATAAAATATCTTTTCCCCTTTCCAGTCACTCACCCCTTTACTCTTCTTCAAGCATATATCAAAATCCAGGTAGTATTTTATTTCACCATCAAGGATATGTTGCTGTCAATTTATTCAAGTTTGAGGACAATGTTCAGGCCAAATTTATTAGGAGGTAGCAATTTATAAGAGGATATATTAGTCTGCTGAGGCTGCCATAACAAAATATCTCAGACTGGGTGGCTTAAACAACAGAAATTTACTTTCTCACAGTTTTGGAGACTAGAAGTCTAAGATCAAGGTTTTGTTCGGGTTGGTTTCTGGTGAGACATCTCCTCCTGGATTATACACGACTTTCTTCTTGCTGTGTCCTCATATGGTCTGTTATACATGGAGGGGGGAGCGGTGGATGTGTGCGTGGGAAGAGAGAAATAACTTTCTTATAGGGACAGTAGGATTAGGGTCCCATCCTTATGATCTCATTTGATATAATTATCTCTCTCTCTCAATACAGTCACATTGGAAGTTAGCACTTCAACACAGAAATTTTACAGGGACACAATCCATAACACAGGGTTTACAGTCCATAATACGGGGTTTTAAAAAAAAGAATGTGCTAAACAAATAGTTTCTGTATCTCTTATACCGCTTTGGCTTCTTAATAGCATACATATCCATTAGCTACTGCCACAAAATTGTTATGTTGCTAACTTCCTCTAAATTTGACTTAAAACAACAATCCTTTATTCTCACAGATCTGTGAGTAGACTGATGCTGATGCAGGGTGGGCTCAGAAGCCCTTCTGATTTTACCTGGATTATATTCCATACCTGAGGGGAATCCTGGATGGGGCTCTGACTTGGGCTGTGATGGACCAGCTCTGCTCCATGTAACCCTTCCCCTGGGACCAGCAGGTGGGCCCTGTCTTTTTCATCTCATAGCAAAGGCAAAAGCTCAAGAGAGCACATCTAATCAGTCAGGGGCCTCGCCTGTGTCAAATCTGCCAACACCTTATTGGTCAAACAAGTTATTTGGCTACACCCAGAACCAAGGTAGAGAAATTACACTATACGCATGGAAGTGGGCAAAGACAGTGAACAATTTTTTTAATTTATGCAATTAAGCATTGTATATACAACTTTTAACTACATTCAAATGTTGAGATGCAAGACTGTAGTATAAAATTTGGAGTAGAAACAGACTAAACAAAACATTAGGTATACCAGTAATCTGGTTCTAGAGCTTAGAAATGAAGTCTCAATAAACTAAAGCTTAATTAATTAAAATTCTACATTGAGATGTGGGGTCCCCAGTAAAGTGATAACTTGTCTAGATTAATTAATTATGCAGGCATACCCTTCAAACCACCCCCCAATATATACTAACCTTTTTGTAAAATGGTATGAAGAATCCAGTGAGGTAATAGTGACAGCATTAAGCACAATGGCTGACATAAAGTAGGTGCTCACAAAAGTTTTCATCTACAGTTTCTGACTGCCTGTTATACAAATGTAATCCAGTTGACTCACACACAGCATTGTTTCTTCTCCTTAATGCCTTAGCTTCCAACACTTCAAGCTACACACTCCTTTAAGACTTTAAAAGTGAAATATCTGGATACAGTTGAATTGAACTGACAATTTGATCTCCATTTTAGTGTCTAGAAAGGACAATAATCCTGAGTCTGTCACCCATCAATTTCTGAGAATCTTATTTTAAAACTGGATCATCCCCAATAGGCGGAGGCCAAGCTACAGTTGGTTTAATCTAACATATGCTGTAGACATGTAACATTCACAAGGGATATGTCAAAAGACCTTTGCAAATTCCCACATGCATAAATGTTACCACAGCATATAATTTTTCATAAATCTGTTGAACATAATGATGCATTTAAATAACCCCTTCAGACCTCTAATGAGGGCTTCTGCATACCTGATGACAAGCTGAAAACAATAGAGCCCTGCAGATATTGAAACCGAGTGGCTGATGAGGCTCACTCACAGCCTCATGTTGTTTTTTTCCCCTCAGACTGGCCTCAAGGACATACAGTTTAATCATGAACCTCACAGCCTTACAAGTACTGCAAGTCACGAACTTTCCAGGTTCCCTATAACTCATCAAAACCACAAATGTTAAATCTATGAACCGGTTCACTCAACCATAAGAGGAATTTGAGGGAATATTGAGAAGTGAAAAATACTTGTTAGAATAGGAAACGAAATAAAGCACGCAAACCCCCAGCAGTGGCAAAAATGAGAGATTGCATATACTCCACTCAGCCTTTACATGAGGTGAGACGTGCAGAAACAGAGTACAAACAGGAACCAATAACCTGAGTAACAAGCTCTGCCATAAGAAATGAATATCTCCATGCCCCCATTACGCAGTGAACATCCATTAGCATATAACCTTCCCCTTACAAGTACACATGGGAATCCTGCCAATAGGACACTACATGCTGATGATTAGATCAGCAGTACAGAGAGAAGAGCACAAAAAAGAGATTTTCTAAACAATTTAATTACAACTGCCACATTTACTGGAAGACAGAGTTTGAAATCTCTTATCATCAGCTATTTGTAAGATGAAATTTCAGGCCAGTAGGAGAAAAACAATATCAGATGCTCTTTATTACCAATCCTTTGCCCTGTTACAAATGCCCTTCCACTTTAATGTTGGGTTGCTCCCATAAACACTAAATTCTATTAAGTGGCAGTGATGATGATGTTGACAGTGGTGGTGACGGTTGGCATTTTTGAATGCCTTCTACCTACCACGCTCTGTTTTATGTGCTAACCATGAATTATGACATTTAATAATGCAACAATTCTATAAGGTAAATTATACTGTTTTCCCTCTAAGAAAGAAAAAATACGCACAGAACTAGTAAGCATTAAATAAAGACAGAACTCAAAATGAGATGGTTTGGCTCCAGAAATTGAGCTCTTTACTACAGTATTTTACAGACTGCAGTGCTGAAGTGATTAATGGTATCAACCGGAATTCAAATCTTACCTCTTTGGCTTACTTGCTATGCGACTTTGGACAACTTACATAAAAACTCCAAACATTAATTTTTCATCTGTAAAATGACTATGAATAAACAAATCCAATGTCTATCAGGCTCCTGTAAGGCTTAAATGAGATTAAACATATCAGTCATACAACACAATTTGTAGAACAAAGACTTCTTTGCCCTTATTAAGAGCTCTATTAGCTCTTACTCTGGTAAAAGGAGCTTTGATTTGTCATATGCCACTCTAATTCCTAAGCAATGATTCATTGATTTTAATATTTATCTTCATTCAAATACATCACAAACTGTATACTCCTATGATAATATAAAATGGTTCTTATTAAAAAGTATAACTTCATGCATCTAAACATGAAAATTTAGAAATATAGAAGGTGATGTTATATTTAAGACAATGGCTATTGAAGGTAAATATCCTTTCACTACCTTTCAATGCCTCAACCTAACACATTTTTTACATTTCATTTTTCTCATTCCATTTAAAAGGCTGAAAATCTAGGTGAGTTCACCTCACATAATGACAGAGAATTTGAAGAAAAATTGTTAAATAACTTTAAGGATTATCTTCAAGAAAACTCTGAAAAATAATAGCTTGAAATTGTGAAATTATTGTATCAACCAGCTACTGATATAAAACAAACAAGCCCACAATCTCAGTGACATGCCACAGCATGCATTGATCCTCACTGCTCCACAGTTCTGTCAGCCTTTGTATTTTGATGATGGTTTTCTATGTTGTGCAAACAAACTTTTACACAAGGCTTTCAAGTTTAATTAGGTCCCATTTGTTTATTTTTGCCCCTATTTCTCTTTCTTTAGGAGACAGATTCCAAAAAATATATTGCTATGAGTTATGTCAAAGAGTGTTCTGCTTGTGTTCTCTTCTTGAAGTTTTACAGTTTCAGGTCCTACATTTAGGTCTTTAATCCATTCTGAATTTATTTTTGCTTATGGTGTGAGGAAGTGTTTCAGTCTCATTCTTTTACATGTAGGTATCTAAATTTTCCCAGCACCACTTATCAAAGAGATTATCATTTCTCCACGGTGTATTCTTGCCTCCTTTGTCATAGATTAATTGACAGTAGGTGAGGGGGTTTATCTCTGGGCTGTCTAGTCTGTTCCATTGATGTATGTGTCTGTTTTGTGCCAGTACCATGCTGTTTTGATTACTGAAACTCTGTAGTATAGTCTGATGTCCAGGAGCATGATATCTCCAGCTTTGTTCTTTTTTCTCATGGTTGTTTTGACAATTTGGGGTGTTTTGTTGTTTCATATGCATTTTAGGAATATTTGTTCTAGTTCTGTGAAAAATGTCATGGGTATTTTGACAGGGGTTATATTAAATTTGTAGATTACTTTGGGTAGTATGGGCAGTTTAACGATATTAATTCTTTGAATCCAAGAACATAAAATATCTTTCTATTTCTTTGTATCACTTTCAAACTCCAGCATCAAGGAATATTTTTCACTTCCTTGGTTAAGTTTATTCCTAGGTGTTTTATTCTTTCAGAAGTAGTTATAAACAGGACTGTTTCCTTAATTTCTCTTTCTTATAGTTCATTATCACTGTATAGAAAAGCAACAGATTTCTATATATTCATCTCGTATTCTGCAACTTGACTGAATTAATTTATTGGCTCTAATAGTTTTTTGGTAGTGACTTCAGGGTTTTATACACATAATATCATGTTATCTGCAAATAGTGACAGCTTTACTTTTTCCCTTCAATTTAGATGCCTTTTATTTCTTTTTCTTGTCTGGTTGCTATGGCTAGGACTGCCAATACTATGTTAAACAGAAAAAGTGACAGTGGGCAACTTGTTCCAGATTTTAGAGGAAAATCTTTCAGCTTTTCATCACTGAGTATAATGTTAGCTGCAGATTTTCATAAACGGCCTTTATTATGTTAAGATGTATTCTCTCTACACCAATTTTGATGAGCAATTTTATTCCGAATGGATGTTGAATTTTGTCAAATGCTTCTCCTGCATCTATTGAAATGATGATATGATTTTTATCTTTTCTTCTGTTAATGTGGTGTATCACATTGATTAATTTGCAAATATTGAACCATCTTTGCATCTCTGTAATAAGTCTCACTTGATAATGGCTTATGATCCTTTTTTATATATTGTCAAATTTGATTTACTAATATTTTATTGAGGATTTCTACATCTATATTCTTCAGAGTTACTGGCTTGTAATTTTGTTTTTGTTCAGTATCTTTGTCCAGTTTTGCTATCAGGGTAACGTTGGCCTTGCTTGCATATGTGTTTTAAAGAAGGGAAAACTATTACTGAAGAATTCTTGTAGCTTTTCAATTTGTGATGGCCCCAAATGTTTATGGTAAATAATGTTCCCCAATGATATCTGTGTTTTAATCTCCGAAACTATGTGAATATATTACTTTCCATCACAGAAAGGACTTTGCAGATGTGGTTAAGGAACCTGAAATAGGAAGTTTATCCTGGATTCTTTGGGTGGGTCCAGGTGCTAAACTACAGGCTTTGAAGACAGAGGAAGAGTCCAGCTCTAAGGATTGTAGGAGGGCCTCTAGAAGCCGGAAAAGGCAAGAAAACAGATTCTCTCTGCCTTCAGAAGAAACACAGCCCTACCCACACTTGATTTTATGACTTCTGAGTGCAGAACTGTAAGAAAATTAATTTGTATGTTTTCATCACTAAGTTGGAGGCAACTGTTATAGCAGCAACAGGAAATTAATATAAAGTCTATATGGTCTTAAATATTCACCAAACTAGTTCAGATACAGAGATTTTATCACAGTGTCTCATGATATAATATACTGAAGTATGATCTCTGGGAAATGTTGCTTTACCATGACCCATACGCAGCAGAGCTGGTGGTTAAGAGCCTAGACTCTGCAGCCAGCCTAACTGGGTCTAAATCCTGGTTATTCTACGTCCTGATGCACTTAACCTCTAGGGATGCTTCAGATTCCTTGTTTGTAAAATGAGGATGATGATAGCACCTACTTCAAAGAGCTGTTATGGAAACAGAAAGAGCTAGTATGTATTAAGAGCTTAGAACAGTGCGAACCATAAGGTAAAAGACCATTCATTTGCTTACAAAAATTCTGACACCAGAAGAAGTTACTGAGGGATTAGGTGAAAAATAAGTATACAAATTACAGACTATGTTTTTGAGAGAATAATGGACACATATGGTAATAGGGCTTTAGGGATAATTAAACAGTTCCATACTAATTAGACATAACAAAAAAAGAATGATTTGTAAGATCTTAATCTGAAAAATATTATTACTGACTCCATCAGTTCATATTCTCCACAGACCCACAAAAGCAAACTCTCATTTTAAGAAACAGTTCTATCTATGCATAGTTCCATTATCAGTTAAATCTAAACCTCATATAACTTCCCTCTTATCACTTCAATTAATTAGAAATTGCTTTCTGACAATTAATATTATCACTTCATCTGTTCTGTGTTCCCATAATAGATCATTTTAATATAATGCCACCTTATTCACTCAAATTCAGTAAATATTTAAATTTTTAATGGATGTAAGACATATTAGTACACATTTGAGACAAAAAAATGAATACACTTGGCCCTTGGTCTCTTTTAGATTTTAAACTAGATAGCAAAGACTTTAGTGAAAGAAAAATTACCAAACATTTGTCTTAAATTTGGAAATCATTCTGAAAACTCAAAATGCTATAATATACATCAAATACTAGAATATTCAGATCTAGAAAAATCTATTCTAAAATAATGATATTACTGATTTTAACACACAGGGTTTCCACTACCTCTTTCTTAATTTTTTATGCCATAAATACTTACTGACAGAAAGGACAAAGCAACAAGAACAGCTATTGGAACACAGTAATTCTTCTCCTTTTCTTATGCTTCCCTATTGTCTTCCTCTTCCTTTTCTTTTCACTTTTTTCCTTTTTATCTCTAAGTTATTATAATTATTGGTTATATTTGCCATCACTGTTATCATCATCAACATCATAAGTAAAATGCTCATTATCAATCATCGTAAATCACCTAATACCACCCCTATAATAGCAGGGAATTGCTAACAACAGCTAGCATATGGATGGAAGATGAGCAGAAAAAGCTGCAGTAACATTGGCCAGAGCAATTCAGAAGACTTTTTGGGAAGGACATCCATGACTCTTTTCAGTCGCCTCACATTTTTCCCAATTTTTTTATGCTGCAAATGTGTATAGCATAAAATTTACTATTGTCAGAGAGGGAGAAATTTTCCCATACCCTTCTAGGTTCTTCTAGTTGGTCTAAGAAAAAAATTGACATCAGAAAGATTAACAGGAGAAAAATCAAACAAAAGTTTAATAGTATGTATACATGAGAGAGCCCCCCAAAAACTGAGTAACTCACTAAAATGGCTGAAATTCTCACCCTAAATACCATCTTCAGCATCTAAAAGAGAATGTTGTGGGTAGTGGTTTGGGACCTCAAAGGGGAGGAAGGCAATTGATATGGAGGTGAAAAAGCAAATGCCTGATAAAGAGATGTTTGCTGAGCCTCCAGAGACAATGGGACACTGAGAGGAATTTTAACAAACAGCCTTTGCTAGGTTTCTCCGTGTCTACACACATAGCTCACACTATAGTTATTTGTGGTGATAGCTCCCTTCCAGAAACAGGTTTTCTGTTTACATTCTTTAGGCAGTTAGAGGGAAGTTCAAAGTTTCTTCCTAAGTTTTTTGGGCCTTGATTGTTTTCAGCTCAAAATAATCCACATGCCAAAGAGACATTTTGGGGTGGCAAGTTTTGCTCCCCTACACTATCTTAATCATTTTTAGGTGTCTAGTTCAGTGGTGTTAAATACATTCATGCTGTTGTGTAACCATCACCAACATCTATCTCCAGATCTCCGTCATCCTGCAAAATCAAAATTTTGTTCCCATTAAATAATCACTCCCCATGACCTCCCACCCCAACCCCTGGGAATCGTCATTCTGCTTTATGTATTTTTTTAATCTCCCCTTTTCCACAAGCCTCAGCTTCTAGTAACCAACCTTTTACTTTCTGTTATTATAAGTTAGGTGGTTTCTTTTCTTCCTTCTTAGATTTCATACATAAGTGAGATCATGCAATATTTGTCTTTCGGTGTCTAGGCTTTCACTTAGTATCATGTTGTCAAAGTTCATCCATGTTGTCTCAAATATGTGACTATTCATGTGTGTGTACATCTTAAATATACAGTATAAATATGTATCTTAAGCATACATATACACAAGACACACATACATAGCTCTACAACTAAACTTAATAGTTAAGTTCCAACAAAAAGTATGACCTTAGCTAATCATATCTATTGAACAGTAGAATATGAATACTTTAGTATTTCTATTGGAATTGAGATATCTATATCTTAACCTAGAAATGAACTCTACTTATTTGATTTTAGAATTGCTAGATACAAGAGAAAAGAGAAAAATCAGTACTTTCTTACTAAGTGGCAAAAAAAAAACCCTACAAAAACCCACAACAATCCTGCTATGAGTAAGAGTTGGATCTGACAGTAAAGATCAGATCCCTCTTAAATTCTATGCCAAAAATAAAAGGTAAGATAATTGCCAGAAGACTAAGCTCGTATCAACATGAGCTACAGAAACAATAGTTATGAGGGCAACTGTAGAATTGGCACACCCTAAGTTTTTCTACTTTTTCATTTTGAAAAAGTTATATCTACTTACACAGTATGCTCAGCCATATGGAATATATATGTGGTCCAGTGCTAGGTCTACAATGGCCACTTACTATCAACCAGCAATATTTATACATTTATTATATATTCACTTCTCAGCTGCTATATGACACTTTAATACACACAGGGAATGTAAACATGGACACAATGTGCCCCTATACTGAAGAAGTCCACATGCCAGCAAATAAGATAAAACAACTACAAAAAGTATTATGGCAGAAATTATAGAAACCCAAGGAAGAAGTAAAC
This sequence comes from Camelus dromedarius, assembly GCF_036321535.1. Classification (NCBI taxonomy): domain Eukaryota; kingdom Metazoa; phylum Chordata; class Mammalia; order Artiodactyla; family Camelidae; genus Camelus; species Camelus dromedarius. The sequence continues at coordinate 68,138,421 of NC_087436.1, forward strand.
AAAGACGAAGAAAGGTACAAGGAGTCAGAGAAATGCCATGCTGGACAGGTCTTTAAGGATACAGACAATTTTATCAGATTACTAGAAATGTCCCTCATTTTTCCCCTACCTAATATATATGGAGGAGGAGGCCTTCCTGTCCATAGGAGATTAGAAGAGAAAGAATATGTAATCCAAGCCAGGCCAATTCTCTTCTCTCTGCTGTCTCTCAAAGGTTTAAACTGAGAGATATAGAGGAAGCTTGGCAGCTGGAGAAAACTAATGGTGAAGGATCAGCATGAATTTCCAAGAAGCTCTGCCCCTGAAATCCCCTTAATGTTTACCTTTTTGAAGACTTTCGTGTCAACTATGTCAGATAGTTCCTGAATTCCATGAAATCAGAACCCAGAAAATGAAACTTCTTTTACTAGAGATTTTGGATCCTTTAATCAAATAAGGTGGGGAAAGGTAATTCAAGCAGAATGATATATGATAAAATATAACATGATAAAACAGACTATATTTGTATTGTTAAATTAATTAAACAAGGAGGTCATTTGACTGAAGTGGTTCCAGTGCTGTGGTGGCTTATGTAAGCAAACCAAAATCTAAGCCTGTAAATGCCTCAAAGTAACAAAATTGAAAATGAAGGATAACCAATCACAAACTGCCAACTACACTTCAAGTTATAGCTAATCAATAATTTCTTTACTTTGCTTCTGCCTTTTCTTTGTAAAATTCTCTCCCCAAGCTCCTGTTGGCGGAATACTCTCAACTACTTTCGGATTGGTGCCATCCAATTTGAACTGATTTTTGCTCAAATAACTCTTAAAATGTTTACTATTCCTCAGTTTATCTTTTAACACAAAAACTTTATATATAATATATATACATATATGTATACATATACATATGTCATAGATATGTATAAGATTGCCAACATCATGGGATAAATGCAAAACATTTCTGTATTGTAAAGGAAATTCTGTACTTTTATTTTTCTCTCTTTCTTCCTCTCTCTTTCTTTCTGTGTTTTTTTTTTCACTTTATTCCCTTGGAAATGGATGTTGTTGAGTTATTCAGCATATTGTCTAAGCACCAATAGCATAAAATTTGGTATTCTGAGTTTCTCCTTTAAAGTCTAATTTCTGAATTTTCCTTTTGTAATTATGTTCATTTTTCACAATACAAACACATAATAAAAATATCATCAATGTTTCCGAAACATTTTTTAAATGTTGATGGTGTAATGTAATGTAAATTAATTAAAAATAATTATTTATCAAGAGTGGTCATATTAAACAAAAAGAGACGCAGAAGATAACAAGATTTAGCCCTGAGTATAGCTATAAAGGAAAAGATTGGACAGGAGATAGAAACAATGTCATTTTTGTGATTTCTAAAAATTCATCTCTTTATTTCCATGATAACAAAATTAAGGATCAATGAATCTGTTCATTCAAAAACATATTGAACGTTAACAACTGTGAAAATTATAAAGAAGTATTCAATAATAGATTCTAATGTGGCAGCCTTTAAAAACTTCCTATCAAGTGGAGGAAATATCAGGCATGCTTAAATCTCTTGTTAGCTAATTTTAATGCAAGTTTAAAAATTCTAAGGGTCAAACTGGCATAAAGACAGATACGTAGACCAACAGAACAGAAAAGGGTGTCCAGAAAAAAACCCCACACATAAATAATTAAATGATCTTCTATAAGTTCGCCAAGACTACAGAACAGGGAAAGGACAGTCTCTTCAACAAATACTGCTTGGAAAATTGGATAGCCACACGTAAAAGAATAAAATTGGACCTTCATCATGTACAATATGCAAAAAATCCAATCAAAATGTATTAAAGATATAAATATAAAAGCTGAAACTATAAAACTCCTAAAAGAAAACAGGTGGAAAACTTCATAACATTGGCCTTGGTAATGACTTCTTAGATATAACACCAAAAGCACAAACAAAAGCAAAACAAATAAAAGAAAGAAACTGTATCAAACTAAAAAACTTCTGCACAGCAAAGGAAGCAAACAACAGTATGATAGAAAATATCTGCAAACAGTAATCTTGAAAGGAGTTAACATTCAAAACATATAAGGAACTCATACAATCCAATAGCAATAAATAAATAAATAAATAAATAAATAAATAAATAAATAAATAAATAGGTAAAAGATTTGATGAGACATTTTTCCAAAGAAGACATACAAGTAGGCAACAAGTGTATGAAAAGATGCTTAACATCACTAATAATCATGAAAACAAAAACCAAAACTACAATGACATATCAACTCACACCTGTTAGGATAGGATAAACATTATCAAAAGTAAAAACCCCCAAAACAGAACAAAAACAAACAAACAAAAAAACCCAGAAAATACCAAGTGTTGGTGAGGATGTGCACTAGCAGAGGAAATGTAAAATGGCACAGCAGCTATGAAAAACAGTATGGAGTTTCCTCAAAAAACTTAAAAATAAAACTACCATGTTATTCAGCAATTCCACTTCTGGGAGTCTATCCAAAAGAACTGAAATCAGAGTTTCAAAGAGTTATTTGCACTCCCATGTTCACTGCAACATTATTTACAATAGCTGAGAAGTGCAAACAACCTAATTGTCCATCAACAAATGAATGGATAAATAAAATATGATTACACACACACACACACACACACACACACACACACACACAGAGGAATTTTATTCAGCCTTAAAAGAGAAGGAAATCCTGTCATATGCAACAACATAAAAGAGCCTAGAGGACATTATGCTGAGTGAAATAAGCCAGTTACAGATGGACAAATACTGCAAGATTCCACTTATATGAGGTCTCTATAGATCTCGTGGAAGCAGTAAGTAGAATGATGGTTGCTAGGGGCTGCGGGGAGAGGAAAATGGGAAGTTGCTGTTCAAAGGCTACAGAGTTGAAGTCACTGAAGACAAAAAAGTTCTCAAAATCTGCTGTGCAACAACATGTATATAATAAACAATTACTGAACACTTAAAGTTTTGTTAAGATGGTAGATTCCATGTTACATGTTTTTTTACCACAGTATTAAAAAAAAAAAAACACTAAATAAGAGGGTCAAATGAAATGGAAAATAGATGATTCCAAATTCAGAAGAGGAAAAGATGATTATGAGACAAGGTTATCAGAAAAAGCTTCAAGGAAGAGGTTGAATATATCACAGGCCTTAGACTACAGGTAGGATTTCGGCATTTGGAGATCATTTACAAGACTGGTCCAGACCAAAGGAAGATTACAAGCAATAATATGGAGGAGGAGGGCTTAGAGCACTCAGGGATCAGTGAGTAGTTTATCTGGGCCTTAGCAGTGTATGTGAGAAACAGAAAAGGAGGAAAAATGAAAAGTAGGATTAGAATAAACAGGTTCTGATCATGGTGTATCTTGGAAAGCAGGCTGAGGAATGCAGATTTCACATTTCTATAGAATATGAAGAACTGAACATTCTGGTCCTTTACTGAATATGAAATAACAGGAAAAAAATTTTAAACGCTTAGGATATTATACTTGTAGTTCATAGAAACATTGGCAATAGTGGGCCTTGACAAGGCAAAACTTAAATATATTCATAGCACTTGAAGTTTTTCTTATTTCCTATAGATTCACTGAAGATATTAATAATTATAAATCTCAAATATTTACTGTACATTTAGGTGCGGTATAGGTGTTCTACATGCTAAGAAAACACAATAAGGAGCATAAAATACTGCCTTTGCCTTAAACATCTCCTTTTTTTAGTTATGAACAAAAATCTAAGTCATGCAAAGCAATTAGAGGATGACCAAATAATTCAAGTAAGGGTCAAATATGAAGTTCAAATAAAAGGGAAAATCAGTGAAGGCTGGCTTAAAGAAAGTTAGTCAGAAAGTCAGTGTAGACAGACTAATGGTTACGGAAACATACTCTGCAATTAGAATGCATTGTGTTCAAATCTTTGCTATGTAATAAACTGAGTGATCTCAGGCAAATAACTTAATTGCTTAGGATGTTTTTTACTTTATAAAATTGGAAGGATTCTAGAAAAATGTATGTGAAGTCCTAAAATTGTACCTAGTACACAGTAGGAACTCAACATTCGAGTAGTTTCTCTCCCTTCCCTTTTATTAAGGGTGAATCAGAAAAAGCAGGGGAAAAAAATCAGAAAATATACCATACATTTTAGCTAAAAATAAAAAATGAACTTTAAGAATTTTTTAAAAGAAATACAAATATATATATGTATAATATGAAAAGATCACCTGTATTTCTACCTCACAAAATAAATAAACTCAGATTTTATTCCCTGTGAAAGAGAGAATAAGAGAGATCTAATTTATCACCTGATAATATAAGGACTATTTTTCCATAGGTTAATAAACATTTTGGAGTTGCACTGTCTTTAATGATTGTCCATTTGTCCATAATAAAGATTCAACATACATCCATTTAGTAGTATTTGTTGAATGTCTCCTATGGGCTGGGTTCTGTTCTGAGCACTTGAAATTGAGCAACTGACAAGAAAGATGAAATCCTTGCTAACAGTTTCCAATAGTTTTAAGTTATTATTACTTCTAATTTTTCATTGTTCTAAACCACAGAGCAACTGATGTCTTTGTACATAAATTTTGGTGACTATCTCTGTTTATTTTTTTAAGAAAAAGTTCTGGAAATAGAAATAAAATATAAACTTTGGAAAGACTCCTGAAACATAATAAACATGATTTCTAGACAAGCTGACCCAATTTTATTTTGATCAACGATATATGAGTGCCCAATTAATCACACTCCCGCTAGAGTATTTTTTCATCAACTTGTGTGTGGTGTGTGTTTATAACATATATACACATATATATATCTATATTCCATTATCATTATAATTCAACAAAAATATCTAGGCTTATATAACTACACTAAATCTGTCAGTCATGTTATCAACTATGCCAATGCCCTGACATTAAGGCCATGTCAGCTACTTATGACCCAACACTATATCCCAGCAAAGAGAACCTGGCGTGGACATCTTATTGATAAGCTGGCCAGAAGATCCACGGAGTGACTTGGCATAAAGGAAATTAATCCAAAGATTAAGCAGTTCTTTAGAATTTGAAATTGAAAATATAGAGAGGATTTATCAGTTTTCATGATTGAAATTAAAGATACGTTAAAAAAAAAAAAAAGACCAAGAGCCTATGAAAAAGTCACGCAGAAAACAAGCCTATTTAGGAAATAAACCTTTGAGCCAGCAGAAGCTATGAGAAAAAAAAAAAAAAGGACAGAGGGTACCTGTACAAAAGCAAAAACTGGATATGAAAGGAATATTAAACAGACTTGCAAAGATAAACTAGAGACACTGTGAAAGACCAAAAGTATCAAATGAGAGATACCAAGAAGAAAGCTCAAACCAATCATACTGATGGCAGAGCTGTTGGGAATTCTTTTTGCTGTTCACTGGTCGAGTGGATAGCTGGAGTCCCAGTGGTGGAGGTAAATGGAATACATAAATAAAACGTCAGGATGTGACTGAGAATGATAGCACTAGAAACAATGTGGAAGGCAGACAGAAAGGCTATGTGGAGATAAACTAATGAAAACACTTAGACCTGGAGAGGAACTGCAGTTCATGTCTTTTACATAACCCCTCTTTGAAATTACCTAACATCACTACTCCATGCAACTCGAAATGGACTAAAACAAAAATGCTTTGCCATTTATAGAATACTTTCTCCAAGAAGGTCTCATCTAAATTCCCCCAAAGCTCATGTAATGTTCAGAGCAATTATTACTGTTTTTTATTTTTATTTTGTTTTATACATAGGGCTCAGACAATTCATTCCATCGGGTCTTCGGATTCCACACTATCTCCATTCAGAAAAATGTATAAAGAAATAATTCAGTTGTAGAAATCACACAAACCAATGGGCTCACACATACACAAGATACAAAGATAAAATTCCTGCCATCAATAGGCTTACAGTACATTTGGAGAGACAGATAAGGAGATAAATAAGGTAACTACAAGTTACGGTACAGTTAATGGTAATGATACTTACATGCATAGGATTTTAATTTCATAGGAGAGGACTCGAATCCAAATTTCAGAAGGATAGCAGTGAGTATCCACGTCTATTCATGGATCATCAGAATCAAAGGGAATCAAGCCAAGAAGAAAAGAGCAACTAGGTAGGGAAGGCTTCATGAAGGAGACGGAACAGTATCTGGCACATCAACGGTGGTCAATCAATTTCAACTGAATGAAGACATGAGTTACTAATAACCCTAGAATTTACTATTGAAGCATGAGTAGATGTCAGCCAAGTAGATAAGGAGACAGAAGGTGATTTTTAGGGAAATAAAGAGATGGACTCTCTGGGGAAGTTAAGTTATTTGACATGGTTGGAGGGGTGGGAGCATGTATTAGAATTTGAATATTGAGAGGCAGTCAGGTGCCAAATCATATAAAGCTTCTTTAAAGCCATTTTAAGAAATGTGGCTCTTATCCTGAGGCCCTTGAAGAGTTAAGAAGACTAGTTATACAACCACATTTCTATTTCTGAAATATGTTCATGGTGGTCATGTGAAAGATGTATTGGAGAAGACAAAACAGAGTAAGCAGAAAAAAGAAGGCTCTCATAGTAGCCAAAGAATATGTTGTAGAGGGTTAAAAGAAGACAGGGAGAGTCAAACTGAATAAAAAGGCACAAATTTAAAAAAGGAATTCAACAATTTATTAGTTTAGGAGTCAATCACTAATTGGATATATAGAATGGTAGATAAAAGGAATAATAAATTGACTTTCAGGTCACTTTTGGCACTTTCAGGTAGCATTAACCAAATATTAAATACAAAAATAGAACAGATAAGAAACTGAGAAACAGAAGGAAAACCAGGGGATAGGAGTGTCAGGAGCTGAGAGAATTTAAAGAAAAAGGGAATGACCACAATGTCAAATGGCAAAGTAATGTCAAATAAAATCAGGAACAACGTGCCATCTATGATTCAGCAATTAGAGCCCTGGTGGTCTGTGCAACAGCTGTTTCAGTAGAACAGTAAAGACAGATGTCAGGGAGCAGCTGGTGGAAGGAATGAGAATGCGAAACAAGGGAAGGAAACCAAGAGCCCAGAGACTTTTTCCTTACACCTTGTTAACAGCATCCCGCAAAAGTTATCCATGCTGGGAAAATCTGAGGGTATTCAAGATTCAGCTAGTCATTTGAGGGTCATTTAGCTATAATCAGAACAAAATATGCAGTACATAATTAGAATCCTTCACTAGATGAAGTGAATTCACACATTTTCAGTGTGAATAGTCCTTGCTAGTCTATAAATTCCAAATCATCAGGAATTGTGTCTACTTTATTTCCCTTTGTACCATTATCTGGCAACTGTTAAGTATGCAGTTGATAATCTTCTCATCTCCATTTGGGTCTCCTTATCATGCCAGCAGAAATTCTACCTATTCTTCAAGGTTCATAGAATAAAATGCCACCCCTGCATGAAGTCTTTTCCAATCCCTAAGTCTCTCTTCTCTCCCTCTCTCTCCCACTATTGTGCACACGCACCCCTTCCTGTATTTCCAGAGTCATATGACATGTTATAGCTACACCTACTATCTTATAGTTCCTCTTATACACATGTATCTTTCTGACTAGAATGTCTATCATTCATGTTCCATCAGAGTAGCAGAACCTCTGTGGGTAATATAAGGGCTTATTTAGAGATTTATTTATTTCAGATCTATCTGTTACCCCTAAACACAGCGCCCAGCATCAAGTAAACTGGGTCAATGGTCAGAAAGGGAGGATAAATATGAATAGAAGGACAGCAAGGACAAATGAACCTATGAGGATGCACTTTAACCTCAAGAATATCAAACCTATATCTGTCTCTCACCAGAATCTGCCTTGGTATCATACCTCCTCTAAGCCTCTAGCCTCCAACTTCAGTGGTGCAGTTTTCCTGAAGACCTGGTGCACTTCACCACAGAGCTGTGTGTGAAGATTTCTCAGGATTTAAAGAAGCTAAAGGAGGAGATCTAGCAAGACCTGGAGACAGGCTGGCAGAGCTACAATGTAGGGGAGATACAAGTGTGCCTGTGCCAAGATCACCCTGCACAATGTAAGCCTGGTTGCTGCTTCTCTTTTGCTTTCCAAATCTCAAACAAATTTCTCTTGTGGTCAAAGCTTATCATGGAGGGAAAATAATTCTGGAAAAGTACTCCTGGATTAGACAAGTGGACACATTACAAAGTCACCACAGCTCACTCTTTATTAACTAGGCACCATACACATCTCTTTTAACCATACTTAACCTTCAAATAAAAGCAATGGCAAAATCATGGATTCACTTAAAATGATGCAACTATCCCTTGTATAACCAAATATATGCTACTTATCTCCCCAAGAAAAGAACGTGAACTCACTCTCTTCATCTTTGGATGATGTTTATTTATCATCTTGCTAAGTCATGCTTCTCCCTGATGCCCTATAACTTAAATACCAAGATAAGAAGTTAGCTATTATTATCACATGTTATGTTAGGTCACAGGGGAATGAGATAAGGAAAGAATAGTTAGAATATGCACAAATGCATTTAGATCAAAATAAAGAATAAACATTTGTGATTATTACAGTCCCCATTTCTGCAACTAAATGCATGATAGGAGCTGGTATTCAAAACATCTTTCTTTCATTATCCATTTCATGTATACTTTGCCCTCAGCAAGCACCTTGGTTTGCATACTAATTCAGATCTTCATTTCTGAAGGGTCAGGGCCATTAGTCATCCTGTCTGTATGTGACTGTTGTATTTTTTCCATTGAATTTAATCATAGAAATTGAAAGTATTAGTAAGTGTTCTAGAATATCTCCTACATTCTAGAGACTCCAATTGGGCAGTAGTAAACCCCATGTTTTTACATGTTTAAAAACCTCCAATTTCCCCATGATAGTCAGGATTGATCACCATATCTAATACAGTAAACCTTATTTGGTTTGTAAGTATGTGACTCACTGGTATGTGAGTCTCCCAGGGGTCAATACCAACTTTCAGTTTAATAGAACTATTCCTCTGTCCCTTGGTAGAAGCATTTCTCTTTTGGGAACTAGGTTCTTTAGACAAGGAGAGTGCAAAGTTAAAGGGAGAAAAGGAAAAATTTCTTTAGCAAATCACTGGAATTAATAGAATAAGAAGTCACTCATTTCCACACTTTGAATCTTGCTGTGGGAGAAACACCATCATATATTGATGACTGATTTAGAGTATATATCACATCCCACCAGCCACTACCCCCAGCTTACAAAGTGTTGCCCAAACTGACATTAAAACTGAGTCATCAAAATGCCATTCTACATACCTATCAAATTAGATATCTTATGGTAATGGAGAACATGGTAAGACTAGAGAATTTCACAATCATAAGTCCACTGTCACATTTTATTTGATGTAAAGTTAGTTCCTCAGTCAGAAGAAATACTGTAGGAATGCCAAAACAGGGACTAACTCATCTGTAGGTCCATGCCTGGTGATTTTGGAAGAACAATTGAGGAGAGGGATGGCAAACCCACACCCAGATCAATGAGTACAAATCCTGGCCCTTTCTATCAGGGAAGTGATCAATATAATCAATCTGCCACAGCTGGCTAGCTGATCACTACAGAGAATGGCACCATAGTGGGGGCTTAGTGTTAGTCTCCACTCTTGACAGATTGGGCACTCTGCAGTGGCTGTAGCCATTCATCCTCGGTGACTGGAAGTCCATTTTTTGAGTCCATGTGTAACCTCCATTACCACCAGTATGGAGAATTTGTGAGCCCACTGAGTAAGGACAAGAATAGCTGGGAAAAGAATGTATCATCTTGTTCATTATTAAGCTCCTCCTCTGCTAAGTTTGCTCCCTGGGAAGCATTCACATAGGATACAAATGATTTCACAATCTGTGTCCATCCAGTGAGTTCCACCAGGATATGTATACCCCATAGTACTCTGTAACCAATTTTCTAATTGTGTTTCTTCTAAGTTCCTGACTATCCAATCTAACCAATAGCCACCGATGAAACAGTACTCTGGCTATTCCTCCTTCTATGTTTAAAGTTCTGCTGACTGAGATTTCCTTTCACCACAGTCCTTCGGAGCCACTCCAGAGTGGAATTGTAGTACCATAGCTGTCTACTTTTAGGTAGTGCTAGCATATTTGTCAGAGTCAGGTTTGAATTTTTTCAAATTTGTTTAAGACTGATACTATAATATCTAACACAGCATCTTGTTTGTGTTAAGTCATTCAAAAATAAATTTTAACATGAACTTTTATTTTAACTAATAATTCTGTTTGTCTCTTGAGAGGATAAAACTGAGCAGCTAGGAGGAAATGAATGGGACAGAAAGTTCCCTCATTTACTTCATTTTAATTTTAAACCACTTGGATATGCTGCTTATTTGTAATTATTTTAAACTGGGGATAATAAGCTCAAAAACTGCTGCTTTTCCTAAAAGAATGATTATACTCTTTATAGTTTAAATTTTTAATGTACTTTATTTGTATTTCAACTGCTTTCTATTAGAATTTTTGTATTCAGTATTGATAGAATGGAGGCTGACTTTTTTTTATTTCTTAGAGAATATTTGCACAGCTTTAAAGTAAGCCGTGCTAACATAATACATGCATTAACCTTTTGAAAAAATGTCATTACGCCTTCATGTTCACATAGTGCCAGTGAGTATCAGATGTTACTCAAATCCACTCTACCATTCCTAATCATGTCAAACAAACTTCTTCCGCCTTCCTTCACTCAACAATTAATTATTTTATAGAAATTCCCAACAAGACTTCAGAGACTAGATATATTGTAAGAGTTTGAAATAGTAGATTTCTTCCCTCTTACTAAAGAAAATTCTGGAAAACATGCTGATCAATTCTCCCACAGACTGTAAGGGTGGGCATTACTTCCACTTATGTCACTTTTTGCATCAGATTTCTCTGATAGTGCAGGAAGATGGTGAATATGCAAGTATTCTGAGACTGATTAGATGAGTCCCACTTATTTCCTGTTCTGTACATGTTTTCCTCAAAGTTGATTCAGAGTTCCCACAATGGTACTTCTCAAGTTTCTCAAGAGCACTCTTGAATGAATGAATGAATGAATGGGCTTTCATTTAAAAATTATGATCAGATCTCAGCTCTCATCATGACTTATTAATAGCATTTAACAAACCTGATCACTCCCTCCTTAGAACACATTTTCTCTCTTGGCTCTCTTTGTACTCCGTCTGTATTACTGCCCACTTCTTCCCATGTTCTTTTGTTGAATTCTCATCTCCATAACCTCTAAATGTTGAAGTCTTTAAACTCTGGTCTTTTTATTCCTAGATGATCCCCTGACTCATAATTTTAAATACCTTCAATACACAAATTCCCAAATTTGTACCATATCAAAACTCAACATTGAACTTCAGACTCATATTTAACTACAAAATCAACATTTCCCCTTGGATGTCTGATAGATATCTGAAACTTAACATATCAAAACTCAACTCCTGGTTCCTATACACCCCTAAAATTCACAGATCCCATAGTCTTTCAATGTTGATAAGAGATCACTCTATCCATGTATTTAATCAGGCCAAAAACTGGGACACCCTTTTTTCACATCCACAGCACTTAGCCATCACAGACTCATCAGCAAATTCTATCAAACACTTTTCTCTCACCTCTCCCACAGCCTCCTGATTTAAACCAACATCACATAGCACATGGATCATTACAAGAGCTGCTCTTTTATCTTACATCCTAGCCCACACACAGTTTCCAGAATGATCATTTACAGTTATGTCAGATCCTGTCACTCAGTCCTCAGAATTCTCCAGTGGGACTAATATGGTTACTATTATTAAAATAACAAGATTCCTGGCCTTAGTGAATCCATAATGCAGTATAAAACAGGGTATGACAGATCAAATAAGTCTTCAATCACTGTAGTGGTAAAAAAAAAAAGAAGAAAAAAGAAAAAGAAAAGAATGATTCTAAGAGGGAGAGAAGGGCAGGGAAGATGCTATAGAAGGATGATCCTCAATCTAGATCTTGAATAATGGGTAACAGAGGCTCTCAAAGCAGAACTGAAAAGGAAACAGCAGGTGCAAAGGAAAAAGCATAAGAGGAAGACAACTTTTTTCAGAAACTGGAAGACATTCACTAGGGTTGGGCCTCTGGCTTCAAGGTAGAGGAGTTGTAAAGAGAATATTAAAGAAATAAGTAGATATCACAAAATGATGTTTTGTGTGTCACATAAAGGAGCTCTTCAAGTTATATAAAGCCATTGAAATACTTTAAACTTGAGAGTTACATGGTTATATTAGCAATTTTTAAAGATGATTTTGGGTAGATTCATTAGAAAAGGGGGAATTAGAAAGCTGCTGAAATAATGTAAATTTATAAGAAATTTCCCCAGCAAAATGAATGAAGTAATATGAAGGTAAGAGATGGGAAAGAGACTGAGCCAGCAGAATGCTTAGGTCATTTTGAGCAAAAGGGAAAATTTAGGATGATTCCCAGGTTTCTGCGTTAAGAAAGTAGAAATATTTTGATACCTTGTAAACTAAAAGAGGAATAAATTCAAAATGAAGTTAAATACATGATTTCATTCTGAACATACTGTATTTAAGGTAAATACCCAGTCTTAGACTATTTAATATGGTTGTGGGACATCCCAGTGGAATATTCAATAGGCTAAGACAGTTCAGAAGAAATCTGAGTTACAAGTGGAAATTTGGAGATCATAAATATATGTGTATCCATTAACACCATGGATATAAGTGAGTCCATCCACAAAACCTGTAAACCATAAACATATAAGTCCATGAAAACTACATTGCCCAGGGAGAATATATAGCAGGAGAAAGGAATAGCATCCATATTCAAACCAAGATCCAAAATACTACTCATATTTAAGGATCAGACGCAGGAAAAGCAGCCTAAAAGGGAGAGTGGAAACAACAGTCTAGGAGTCAGGAGGAGAATCAGGAGTGTGAAGTACTAGAGAGGTTAAAGAGGGAAAGCCAAAAAGTTAACTGGTCAAACGAGTCACATCTTACAGAAAATCAAAGAGTCTGAAAGGTAATGTGTGGCTGTGATAAGTCAGTAGCTGTAACACAGCTGCTTTATACATCCCCGCCATTTAGTAGAAACTGATCTTCACTAGATGCCCATGGGAAAATCAGTTTTCTTCCCATTGTTTCAATATGCATTTCCATGCCTCTGTTATTTCATGGATGATAGATACCCTCTTGAATGAAAATAGAGGCTCCAAAACAAGGCCCTTTTCCCTCCGTTATTTCATGGATGATAGATACCCTCTTGAATGAAAATAGAGGCTCCAAAACAAAGCCCTTTTCCCTCCTCATTGAAAGTCTTTGGTCCCTAGGATTAGTTACGTTCTTGCCCATTTCTCTTTATCAATACATTCATCCTACAACTCAACAAACATATCAAATTTCAAACATTAATTTTACTAATCTTTAATTGAACATATATGTATTGTCCTTCAAACAGTTTTTCATTTTCTCTATAGAAATGGCAGCACCTTTATATTTTACTTTGCAACTTTCATCAAAAGATTTAGACTTCATAGTAGCTTCCATCGGCCAGTGTCTGCGTCATGGCCTTTACCCCGCCTTTCTTGCAGCTTACTCATTTTAAGCCAAAGAGAAAGCATAAGATGAAAGTGAGCAAGATAAAAGAAGATAATATAAGAAGTGAAGATGAAAAAAGGTGGCTTCTAGCACTCCTGTGAACAATAAGAAGACCTCATTCATAATAAGGAGGCACTTTGCTGGAAGCATCCTTTCAAGAATGTAGTAAGGTCCATAACCTTGGAGAGAGAAGGTGAAGTCAAACTGCTCTAGAGAGCAGTTATTTCCCTCAAACCCCAATGTATAAGACAAACTTTTCTTCCTCTCTTGCAAGACTCAGTGACAACAGATCTTCTGAACTAATCCAAAGTTTCCATCATAAAAATAGAAAAGGATGCCATCTGAATAAAACAGAGGGAAATTAAGTAAGAACCATGGTCACGAACTAGGTTTAGATAAGCAGGATACTAAATTTCTTTTTAAAAGGTGAGTACAGCATAACAGCTTTCAGTTACACCTAAACCACATTGTCCTCGCACAGAACATCTGGTACCTTTCAGTTACAAACTCCCAAAGGATTTCACACTTATTAAATTCTTATTAAAATTAATAGCAGGCCTGCAAGGCACGGCAATATCAGAATGGCCCTTTATCAGGGAAATAAAATCAACTGAGATAATAAAGCTACTTTCTACCGTAAGAAAATCAAGGCCAAATATATACAGGAAATTACTTAAATTTATTCTTGAAGAATGTTATTTCTTTCCACACCATATTCATACACTGATTATTTACTTGTAATGCAATGTCACAGATATTAAGGATGAATACTTCTGTATGACTAAACTAGATATCTCACAAGTCCCAAATTCCAATTATTTCCTTTCATTTATCCTATAATTAAATGATTTAAGTGACTGAAATATTATTTTACATATTGTCATTGCCACAGTTTAATAAATGTCACCTTAAAAAAGGTCAGCTTTCATATAGTTTAAATCTCCTTTTGGAACATGTCAATCCTGCCTAATTATGCAATTTATTTACAAATTGAGGTTTTTATTTACTTCGATTTCACTATTTTCTGATTTAATCTTTGGTAGTCCCATTTCAATTCTGATGCCTGTCTTTTTCTTTCCATCTCTCTGTGTATCTGTCTACGATCATGTCTTTCATTCTCTGTATCTCTCTGTATATGTTTGTGTGGATTCATTTTTCCTCTATGTGTGTTGTATGTGGCTACTGTATTATTGTGTTTCTATGATATTGGGTGGGGAGGGATTCTGTCTCTTTTTTATGATATAAAATTCTTGTAGCATAAAATTCACCATTTTAACCACTTTAGTACAGTGGCTTTTAGTATATTCACAATGTTATACAACCATTACCACTATCTAAATCCAGAACACTTCCATTACTTCAAAAAGACAGTACGCATTAAGCAATCACTCTCCACTTCTCCCTCCCACAAGCCCCTGGCAACCGCTAATCTTCCTTCTGTCTCTGTGGATTTGCCTATTCCAGACAGTTCACAGAAACGGAATCATAGAGTAAGTGACCTTTGTGTCTGGCGTCTTTCATTTAGCATAATATTTTCAAGGTTTCTCAATGTTGCAGCATGTATCAGAACTTCATGCCTTTCCATTATTAAACAAGTACTGAGCTGGGCTCTTTGCATTTCCCACTGTATGTGTCCCAGTGTGTGTGTCCCTCTCTGTGGGTGTCTTTGGAGGTATACCTCTCACTCTCTACACATGTTTGTAGTGTGTCCTTACATCTGTATTAAATAAACACTGGCTAGGCTCATCATTTCCAAATGCATTTGTATATATGTGTGTCTTGCACAGGCACGCATATACACAAACATACACTGCACTAGAGATTCCAATAATTTGTCATAAATACTTTCAGGGAGATTGGTTCTTTTGGAGGGATTTTGGTTTTTTGTTTTTTGAGAGCCTTGATTGGCTATCAAGGATAACTGCAGATCCTCCAAAGTGTTCAGTCCTAGAAGAGGAATCATACCTCATACCCAGATCCCTTCTGTCATGGACAGTCTCACAGAACTGGACACAAAGGGTCTGTGAGAACAAAATTAATAAGAACAAAATTACTGCGGCAGAGATCTGCAAAATTAAAATACCAGCTACATGTCAGAAAAGGTCGAATTAAAAAGACACATTTGCAAATGTCCAAATTAAACTATTTTCTACATATTACATCAGGATTCCTTTTCAAATTCTTCTTCACATTATTCCAAATCACAGTTATAAAGTCGTATCATGTCATTATTTTCACAATCTCCTTTTGTTCCCAATGACTATCAAAAAACCCCACAAACTCCTAACTCTGGTTTACCAGCAGATATACAATCTAACCACAGTTTACAACTTTAAGATCATGTACTGTTTTCTTCCTCCCCACCCTAGCATCTAGCTATTCACCTTGGATACATCAGGCCCCCTGCTAGTGTTAATTCTTCTACTTGGGGGATTTTTCCTATTCTCATCTCCATAATCTCCTTTAAATATCAGAGCAAATGTAACCACCATGCTCTAGTTTCTCCCTATACTCTCACCTCCAAATGAAATTAATCTCACTCATTGATATGCCTGCCCACATTTTAAAAACAACACTATCATGGCACTAATTTTGTAATCATAGTTATATATTTACTTTTCTATATCCCTTCTAAAGTATCAGATTCTTGAGTATTTTACTCAGGTGTGCAATATCCAGTGCTTAACACAATGCCTGGCACACATTAGGTTCTGAATAAATTTTGGTGAAATTAGATAATTTTTAAATTTCTTTTCTGTAGTGTGGAATTCACACTGCTTTATAAGAGCTAAAACTGAGAGGAAGAGAAAGAGGATGAAACGAAACAGAATCTAGTTAAGAACATGATTCCTAAGCCTAACTACAGAGAAAGAAAACCTGGCCCTGGCCCATCCATCATCTTTGTGACTGGCGAGCCAAGCAAAGTGCTCCTGTGTGCTCAGCTGGCGAGTGACGCCACATTAGTGATGACAGTGGATGGGCACTTGGGGAAACTTGCTGAGTAACATGGACCACTGAAGCAGCAATCCTTCTTGAATCAATTTCAGTTTCTCAAATGCTGAGTATGTAGTGATATTTCAAAGCAATCTCTAGAGACGCACTCAAGCAGCAGCAGCAGATGCTAAGCTATTATTCTACTTGCATAGATGATCCAACTTAAATGTGAATATTGAAGCATCAGGTGTTATTTTCATTTTTATTTTTAAGCGAACAAGACAGAAAGTTCAGAGAAGGCATAAATAGAAAATTTGTGGTCACATACAATTTTCCCTATGTTCTCATAGAGCCCACCACAGCTTATCACCCCAATATTCAATTCTGAACACCCAACCAAATTACCCCACTAAGTGTGCCTTATTATGAGATGTTTTGGGTTACTATACTTAATATTTCTGTGGCTATGGATTAGATAGCTCTAGACATTTTTTTTTTAGATAAGCAAGGAATGCCTCTTTCCCCTGAGCTGAGATGAAATTATCTGACATTAGAAAATAACCGTGTTAAGTTGTAGTCTTAATCTTTTCTATTGTCAAGGAACTCAGACATTTACTTAAGTTGGAAAATGAGAAAATGTGTCTCATGCAGTGAAATCTGAACATTAAGAACATGCAAGCTTCTGAGGTAGGCAAGGAAAGAGAGACTAACGTAGGAGAAGAGAAGGAGGAGGAGCTGAGCCCAATGAGAAAAACAAACTTTCCAGGGAGACAGACAAAGAGAGCCTGCACCAAAAATACTGCTTTGTCCACTACAACAGCAAAACATTGAGTGCCTGAAATGTGGCAACTCAAACCTGAAATGTTCTCAGAGTATAAAACTGCATGCTAGATATCAAAAATGTAGGATGAAAAAGGAACATAAAACAGCCTGTTAATAATCTTACTGACTACATGTTGAAATGATACTTTGAATATATTGAGTTAAATAAAACAAAATATTAAAAATAATTTCACCTATTTCCTTCACTTTTTTCCATGTCCTACTAAAACATTTTAAATTATCGATGCGGCTTGCATTACATGTTGATTGGACATGTCAAATAAAAACAAATCCAGATTTGGGTAAGAAGCGAATTTATCTGAAAGAATTGCTAACAAAAAGAAAGGAATATTGCAATAGGGCAAGGGGACTACCACCATAGGGAGAACGCTCTGACCACAAGATCTGCAAGCATCTCAAAGGTTAGGCAGAAAGGAATTTTCTTTTATACACAGAAGTAAACAAGACCAGAAAAAAACTGAGTGTTGGGGAGTATGTGGCATGATCGACCTGGTGATCAAGGAACATGTTTCCTTGCAATCAGCCAACTCTAGGGAGGAAGAGGTGAGTAAGGCTGTATACTGGTTCAGACTGAGGACAAGTCAGAGATCAGAAACCCAGGGAAGGAAGAGAAGTTCATTTAAGTTGGTCAAGTCAGATAATAAGCACTTTGCTCTGAATGATCAACTGGGACAAACAGTTCAGCTCATCTTTCACAAGTCAAAGAAATGCGAACTAGGAGGGTCTGAGTCTGGCTTTGCCGTAGGTAAACAAGGCCAATGTTCATGAGTCGAACAGAAGTCATATGGGGAAAGGTGGTTCTTTGTGGGTAAGCCAAGTTTCTGGAAACAAAGGGTGATGATTTCTTCAACTGTCCCTGTTTTCCAGGATCCCAGGGGTCTCGTCAAGTTCAACATTGTTGAAAAGTGCAGTTCGAGAACCTCAATTTTGCACTATTTCTGGAGTGGTGGTAAAACAACCTATAAACTCAAACTGGTTTCAGATCTTAGCTCTGCCATTACCAGCTCTGTGAACTTGGACAATGTACATAATCTCTATTTACCTCAGTGTTTTCATTTGTCATAAGTACTTACTTCATAGTTCTTATGACTGTGAAGATAAAGACAACACACATGAGAACAAATAGGCTATTTGCTCAGAGGTTGCTATAGCAAGGGAGTCAGCCACCATCACTTGCACTTGGCAGAGACACAAAGCAGCTAGGAGAGTGTAAAAACTTCATACCAAAAAAAAAAAAAAGTGGGGGAAGGCTTCTGGTAGGCTCTAATGGCAGGTTGTTGGCACGAGGATGCTGGATGTACACTGACCAGAAGCAGAGAGTCTTTTGCCATTTGCTTGGGGAGCATATTTGCTTCCTTTGGTTGGTCCTGAGTTGGAAGGTGGAGGGTTATGAAGTTGTGGAAGAGGGAAGCTGGTTGTCATTGATCAAATGCTGATTCTTCTGGGCTGATTATTGCAAAGACTTCAGTTTGGTTTCCCAGTGTGGCTGCTGCAGAGGATGTGGGTTAGAGGTCTATTGTGATGTAAGGTTTGGCTATGTCGATTTGTATATTCAGTCTCTTATGATGAAACAGTACATATAAAGTACTTGGCAAAAGACTTGGCCCATAGTGAGGTTCAGCTTTAATTTTACCTCATCTTCTTTTCTTAGTAGGTAATACACAACTACTTACTCTTAGGTCAGTTTTCATAAATGTAATAGGAAGAAATTTACCATATGGTAAAAGCTGGCTCCCCAGACATTATCAACACAATCTGTTGATAAGACAAAGCTGAGTTTTTACTTACCAAATACAAGGGAGTATACCACCTTGCAAAGCTTTTATAGTGTTCCAAAGCGGGAAATACAATCAGAATTTATTAAGAATTGTAAGTTTGGCTTAAGGTGGCTCTTTCAACTTGGGGTCATGATTAGGACTGGGTAGGAATCATAATACAACCATCAGAAGCTTGGTGGAGATAGCAAGGCAACGATTTTGAGGGATTCAAAGAATCTTTGGGCAGAAACTGTCTGTTGATACTGTCCATTGAAGAGCCAATAAGTCTTTTGAGAAGTTCCTGTAATAAACAATCACACCATTTGCTTTACTTTCCAGGGCAGCCCTGGAAAAGTAAAGAGATACTAATGAGTTTCAAAGTCATATTACTGTAGACAGTAAGTTATGATTTCAGTTTTCAATGCCCAGCTCAGCATGGAGAAAGAAAGTTCTGGTTCTCACAGAGATGGTACCTATTTATGTCTGTACATTTTTAAAGATAGTTACAGAAAGCTTGATCTAGTTTAGAAATTTTTAATCTCTCATGGAGGTGCCTTTTCTGCAAATGATTCTCTAAATTTTTTATGAAGTATTTTTCAAAAACCCCTCATTTCTTCCAGATATGAAAAGGAATTGGTGAAAAGGGTGCTGTGGTTGAGTAAGACTGACAAGTTCTTCTAGAGCTTCCTCTTGTTGATATATTGTGCACTTGAACACAATAAAATATGAGAAGTGCAGCATTCAAGAGTCTTCTTTAACTCAGTTTAACTGAGCAGCTCTGAGTGTAAGTGGGTTTATTTGGGAGGTTAGGAATTGATCCTAAGAGTGAGAAAGGAAAGGAAAAAAGCCAATACAGGGTGCATGAATGAGCAGGGTGCTACTGCAGACACCTGGGGTTCAGTCCTGCTGGAGACAGTGTGAAAGAAGCTTCAGAGTTGTCCCATCTAAGGGTGTTATGGTCTATAAGTATTTGTGCTCAAATTCCTTTGGTTGAGAGCTGTTCTTAGAAACAACTCCTCCAGTGCTTCTGGGTTGCCTTGAGCAAGGGCTAATAGAAAGCCCTCACTCAGGTAGAGAGCTTTAGAATTTTAAAACAAATTATCATCAGTTTGTTCTTGTACAGAAGCAGTGAGTGCTAGTGCAGCAGTGAATGTTGACAGGGATCTGCTTGGGGCTCTAATAACCTATGCTACAGTCTGCCACTTGCAATGCACAGATTCACTCATCTCCTAAGATAAGTTCAAGTTGTCCTATCACTGCTTTTTCAAGTTGATGGTCCATAACAACTTCTAAAAAACAAATAAGGCTTACAATGAGAAGATTAATGGGAATTTAACACAGAAAATATAATGGGGTAATCTACAATCCTCACTATTACACTTTACATTGAGGCTATAACCGACATTGCACGTCTCCTGATACTACACTCACTATAAATACCTTAGCCAGTACTTCTGCTTGCCCCAGAGAAATCCAAGCCCTTCTCTTTAAACCTCTGTGTTGTTATAAAAGCCTCCAGAAGAACACCAGAGAATCTGAGTGCTTCATATATTACCCCTCCCTGTCTTTACTATATAGCAACCATCTCATCATCTTATTTTAATGAGGGTTAATTACTTGTCAGTACAGTAACTCCTTTCTTTGCCTGTTAATCTCATAGAACAAAAAGCTCCAAATGACCTGGCCATAGCTATTTAGTGGTACCATTACTGTGTCCCCTGGTAGAAATGTCCAATCTCTCCCCTAGAAATCAGGATCTCCAATCCGGCAGAGGGCACAAGGAGTAAAATTTACCCAAGTAGGTCAGTCATTGGGAATAATGCAAGAGGGTCTCTCCAAACTTCACCCCTGTTCCTGTCTGGATCCATATATTCTGCTACAAATAGCAACATATAGTGGCCATTGTTTGAAAGTTATACCACATCTTGAAGGATAACACCATTAATTCTACAGGGATATATTTCACTATGCTTTTAAAAGGGTTTCCCAAAGTTCCATTAGGTCAGCTACTTCAAGGTTAAGAGATATATATGGTAAAACCAGTGAATTTTATGATCTTGTGTTTCCTTTGCCAAAAAAGTAGGTCTCTTGGTCAAAAGCATTATTATATGGAATGCCTTATTTGTGAGTTCTCAGGTAATGGTGCCAATCAAGAATGTAACAGAGAAAGTAAACTCACACCCAGAACACATATAAATCCCAGGGAGGAAAAACCATTGTCCCCTCCAGAGTTTAGTGCTACCTTCTGGATTTTGCCTTACCTGTTTAATCTGGGTGACCCCAAGAAGCACTGCAAGTAGAGAAGTGATATGACACAGGAAACCAACCAACGGTATACAAATGAGCAAGATACCACTGTGGGCAATGGGAGCTCAATCCTACCAAGGACCTCTGGAAGATAGTTCGGAATATGCAACCAAGTTGTCCCATTCAAGGGACAAAAACACTGGGGTATTTATATTCCAACTTTCATTCATTTTTCCTGGTGGCATTAATTCTCCAAAACTCACGGTCTGCCTTGTACCAATGTCAAGAGAAAGCCCTCAGGCAGAGAGACAGCAGGACAACTTGGGCATGTGATGAAATACTGACTACATAGGAGACAGAGGCAGAGCAGCTACAGGGTCTCTTACACTCAGCATCAGACAGGATAATGCTAGCTGCAGAGCAGAGCTGATGTTCAGCTTGTTTACTCTGTTCCAGTCGTTTACAGCTTGTTTCTTCTGTCAGTCGTAGTGCTCTATTGGTTAAATGTTGTGAATATCACCCTCCCTAAAGATATGCAGTAGCTCCCTAATTATTGTTTTTTTTAATCCCGTACTCACAAATCATGAAACAATTGTATTTAGATTCCCTGTATAATTCTTTGACTGCTATGTCTTTTCCACAATTAGAACCACTTTTCAGAAAAACTTACAGCTTTCCAAAGCACCCCATTTCCACTTTTTAAATGTATACAGTAGCTCCCTAACTGTTAACAGGAGACTGAAAGACTAAGATGAACTATGGTTCAAAATTCAGAGGAATGAAGAATAGCTCTAAACATCTGACAGATACTAAGTTGCCAGCCACCCGAACATTTTACAAACACCAACCATTTATATGGCCAATTGGTCTTGGTGAGAAAAGCTAATTGTTAGTGGTAACTTCAAGCAGAAAGCTTAGGTTTTGTAAACAGGATGAAACCAAATTGAGTATGGGGCCTTGAAGCAGAGATTCTTCTTACATTCTCAGTGACAAGGTATACCCTACACCCTGAATTTGTTTGCAGTTCAACCAAGTAAAGCAGAGTTGTTAGCAATCCTGCGTCACACTTACATGCTTTGTCAATCTCGTGTGGAGGAAAAGTTCTAAAATGAACATCTAGAAAAAGACTGAATTAGTGCTCTCTTGCAGTGGTCAACATCCTTAAAATGTAAGTAGCATAGTAAAGATCACACAATAAATTCATAAATAAAGTTCATCTCTGTACTTTCAGTCCAGAGTTCTACCCAATAGATTTTGCTGCCTCTTATTTAAAACTTCTCAGTGCTAAGAAATTATTTTTCAGTCATTTTCATAAAAGAAAACCTTGCATGAAACTCAAGCCAATACATATGGAACAGAGAAAAATTGAATTAGCATATTATTAATTGCATACTATTAATTTTCAAGGACAATTGCAAATTAGACCAACTTACTCATTTCTAAAATGTAGCTTATGTACGGGGAATATTTTCATGTCTCAGACAAGTTCTTCACTTATTAAAATTAAAATATTTCCTTTCAATCTCAGTTTTCTAAAGGGTGCCATAAAACGAGGATAGATGTTGAATGGGAAGAGCAAGAGTTTGTGAGCCATAAGCCTACCACCATAAATCAGGGAGAAAAAAAGCAGGGAAGCAGCAGAAAGGACTGAGGAAAGCCCTTCCGTAGTAGCCCAAACACCCAGTCCAGACATATGTAGAAAAAGAAAAACAATTTTAACGGTATCAGTCAAGAGAAACCAAGAACCTTACTGCAAGAATCTATTTTTGTCTCTTTGCTATTACCTTCATCATTCAGCTGAAGTCAGCAAGGCAAGACTCTGCAAAGCGTTACTCCTAATTACTTGCAACACACTGACAGAGTGCTCTGCTCTGTATTGACGTAGAAGAAGACTTGGTCTCTGCTCCGGGCTCTTACAATGGTTGAAGTAGTCACAGCAATTCAAACAGAAAAATGCCAGCTGAGAAGGGGATTAAATCTCAAGAGGTGCAGGGGTGCATGTAACATTATTAGCCATAACACCACATAGATGGTAATTAAGCGGAGAGCACTTCCATTTTGCTACCCTCAGCAGCCAATATCAAAAGGCCACTTTTTAAATTAAGACAGTCTACGACCTTGATGTGACTTATGATTTGCCAAACTCATAACACTGCACATAAGTAATACAAATAAATTTAAATAATCAGAGTTTAAGCTACAGATTTACATGCTCTCTTGATATTTTAGAACCAAAACATACGGCGATTTTTACTCAGAAACCATCTATCAAGTAACCCCAACCCTGGAATACAGAAACTAGATTGGGTTTTAATACACTCATCTGACATGGTCATCAGCTAAGTCTCACTCCAATGGGTAAATTTATGAAGACTGGTTGAGTAAATCTACAATATATCCATGATACGCAACTGTAGCAGATTCAGTCCATACTTATATATCAGTGAAGCTGGGTCTTCTCTGCCCAAGTCAAATAAAATCAGTGTTAATTATTATTTAACTGAATTACATTCCACATCATATAGCATTGTGATTAATCAAGTAGTTGGAATGATCCCTTAGTGCATAATGTCCTCAAGCAGGCTCCATCATTCTGCACAGTATGCTGAAGTCCTATTTCAGCCCCATGAAGTTGGTATATCTTAAGGTGATGTGAGGCTAATTCTTTTTTCCAAAAATTTTTTTTTCTGCAGCCCTTTCTCCACTCTCTGTAACAGAAATAAAAATTAAGGTATTAATTTTCAGGATTCTCCCAAGAAACATGGCAATCTTGAGGGTTTCTTGAGCAAAGGGACGATAGACAGAGTCTGAGATAGATTCAAGGGAATCTTAAGCAAGCAATGGTGGAACACGCAGGACTAATAACAACAGGATGTCATTACAATCCCTGGAATGTAAGGAACTAGGGGAAGGAGAGGTATTTGTAAAGCCCAGAGAGGTCCTGGGTTGTGAAATAGGAGCCACCTGACAGATGCTGTAACTACAGAAACAGTCACTGACAGAATCACAGTAAGGTAGGGAGGAGGATGGGGAATGAGGGCAAATATTCTGACCTCTCTCTTCTCTTGCCTTCTGATCTCCAGCTTGTGCCTCCCATTGGCTGAAATCGATCAGAAGGCAAGAAAATCAAGGCATTGCAGACTAGTCAGCCTCCCGGGACAGAAGTAGGGCGGAAAAGAGTGAAGAATACACAACACAATGATTAGATATAGATATAGATACAGTTACCTAGATATTCTGTTTTGCATATTACCAGTAAATATTTGTCTATTAAAAATATAGTCTGTGGCCTTATCTAATAAAACCATGCAATTTATTTTCTATCTCAAGCCTGTTTTTTCTCCTTGTAGTAATTCATTTCTATTTCAAGAGTAAATGATTTGAAAACAGATTTTAAACTACATTAACTATCTCCACTAAGTGTTATTTATCCAGAAGAAGGACTCATCTATTGAATACCAGATGTACTTTAAAATTCACTTCCTTATCTACTAGAGACAAGTTCAACCATAATATTGCCTCTAGGCTCCCAATATTGATAAGTACTGATAAGACACTCAAAATGGTCCATATGCTATGTTGACCCAAGAGTTCTTTTTATTCAGTTCCATGAATCCTCATCTGAAAAAGTTATTTACAATCCAAAAACTTCCACTCAGGTTGACATTGATGTAATTAATAACTTCATTCTTAAAAGTTAATGCTTTTGTTATATAGCATTAAATGCATCATTCAATATATACTATTTTCAGGAAACATACTCAAATGAAATATTCTCATATTTAAAAGGGACTTTCACCAGTGCCCCCCCCCAAAAAAACCCACCCTAATTACATCTTTGATTAAGCAAAACAATCCAAGCAGGGTACTGAGTGTGAAGAGAGTGAGCCCAGCATGAAGTATACAGATTAGTAACAGCAAACATAGATAAGCAGATTGTAGACAGAGGAGGAGTAGCAGAGTCTAGATCTCAGAGGCGGAGCATGCCTTCTAATGACTAAGTTCATCCTGGTGTTTTGTAGAGGAGGAACAGAAATGGAGGTTAGTGATTCTAGGAAGGAGAGAAACTATTCAATTAAGAGATTTAATGACCCATCACCAAGGGTAAAAGTGGGAGTGAGTTACAAAGGGAAAGGCACACTGCATGCTTGTAGCTCCTCTGGTATTTTTTCCTCAATCAATTAACATCAAAATGTTGACCTCACACATTCATTGGGAACCAACTTTTTTGTGTTTTCAATGTATGCTTTTCAAATGTATATAGTTATGTTAATTAGTCCACTTAGGTAACTCCACCAACCTGTAGTTGGAAATATTTCTGTAATTGGCCAATTAGATCACGTATGAACATGACAATTGTCAAAACTTCTCAAAATTCTTAGAAATGTTCTATCTACTTGACTAGGAACAATAAACATAGCTCTGCCCAAATGGAAATAATTCATACTTACTCTACTCTTCAACATCTTTTTGAACAAAATTGGACTCCAGAACCCATGTTATTTCTGACACCATTGTGCTTCTCTTCATGCAGATGACTGTTTCCCTGACTAAGGGAAACACTAAACACTACACCAAACTAGAAACACTAGACTTGTGATTCCTGACAGAATCACATGACAGCATGTGATTCACAGTGCAAATTGTTGAAACAACACATTTTTGTTGAAGTGAAATTAATTTATTTTCCTACCTATCGATTTTCATAACTGAAAGGCTCATGCATTTTATTTTCTACTATAACTGTACAACTAATGCCCTAAAGTAGAGTACCTTCTAAATTCATGCTGCCTATTCACTCTGTCATAAAATTTCTGGAAGTCAGTCACTCAAATCTAAATTGTTCTTAATCCACTTAAAAGAATCTACATGAGGGGGCTGGGGCGAAACCTGCATCCGCACCGAAGGGCTTAGCAGCCTCAAAGGCCAGGCTGAGACTGGCCTGCAGTCCAGGGCAGATAGGATCCTTCCGTCCTTGTCCCTCAGAGAATTTGCTCCACAAAGACAACCAAGGAG
Source organism: Camelus dromedarius (assembly GCF_036321535.1). Classification (NCBI taxonomy): domain Eukaryota; kingdom Metazoa; phylum Chordata; class Mammalia; order Artiodactyla; family Camelidae; genus Camelus; species Camelus dromedarius. The sequence continues at coordinate 68,164,891 of NC_087436.1, forward strand.
CTGGGTTCTGGCTCGGAGCAGGGACAGGGCTGTCCCTCGGTCTTCCCCGAGCCCACCTGCGGAGCGCCGACCAGGGCGGAGAGCCGACAAGGGCGGAGAGCGCAGCCGCACAGAGAGAGGAGCTACCGGCGGCGCAGGTAGAGGGAGAGCGGCCACCCCCCTCCCCCGCCCGCCTTTCGGGCAGGAACACAGCCCCTGACCGAGGTGCTGGGAGGGGGCACGACCCGCCCTCCTACCTGGCCAGTCTGCAACATCTGACTGCGGCATCCAGAGGGGCAGCGACCCGCCCGCCCACAGCAGAGGAGAGCTGCACCTGACCCAGTGTTAGGAGGAGGCGCGATCTGCTTGCCGACAGGTGCTGGGAGCAGCACAGAAGAGGGCGCCAACGGAGGGCCTCTGAAAACAGCAAGCTGAGCTTCCAAAACAGGACGAAGACAGAAAGACTTCACATTAAAAGCACACAGACTCCAGGAGAACACCGACAAACCACCCCCTCTCCCCTTTTTTTTTTAAATCTGTTTTTACCTGTTCTATTTTCTATTATTCTCTTAATCTTAACTTCTTAATTCATTTCTATTTCTCTTGGGTTTGGATGTCCTGCTATTGATTAGACACAGGTTTCAAATACATCTATTCATCTCCCCCCGCCCCCTTTTTGTACAGGTTTTAAAAGGACGTCTCAACCCGATTAATACTCTGCTTCAACTCACTCTTCTATTATTCATTATACACTGTTTTCAAACCCTCTTTCTCCCTTCTTTTAAAATTCTTTCTCTCTCTCTCTTATTTTTTTTTCTTTTTTTCCTAAGTTCTATTCCTAAATAGGCATTAGATAGATAAAATCCTTAAGTACCAAAATAAACAACTGATACTCCATAAACCACAGTGCCAAAGAGGTATGAGCAAGATGAAGAAGCAGAAAAATCTTTCCCAATTAAAAGAACAAGAGAAATCCCCTGAAAGAAAGATCAACAAAATAGACATCGATAGCCTACTAGATCAAGATTTCAAAAAAGGAGTGATTGAATTGCTGAAGGAATTAAAACAGATAGTGTTTAGAGATATAAAATATGTCAAAAATGAAATTGAAGCTATAAAGAAGAGCCAAGTAGAATGGGTAAACTCATTGACAGAGATGAGGAATGATCTAATAGCTGTGCAAAGCCGACTAGATAATGCAGAGGAACAAATTAGTGATCTAGAAGACAGGGCAATAGAAAGCACCCATTCAGAAGAACTACAAGAGAAGCAAATAAAAAATAATGAAAATAGCATAAGGGACCTATGGGATAACATAAAGCGTCCCAATCTTCGCATAATAGGGGTCCCAGAAGGAGAAGAAAGATCAAAGGGGATTGAAAAGGTTTTTGAAGAAATCATGACTGAAAACTTCCCAAACTTAAAGAAGGAATCAGATATCCAAGTACAGGAAGCTCAGAGGGTCCCAAACAGGAAGAACCCAAATAGACCCACAACCAAGACATATCATAATCAAGATGGCCAGAGTCAAGGATAAAGAAATGATTCTAAAGGCAGCAAGAGAAAAGCAAAGAGTGAGTTACAAGGGAACCCCCATAAGGCTCTCAGCTGATTTCTCTACACAAACACTACAGGCCAGAAGGGAGTGGCAAGATCTATTCAAAGCCCTGAATGAAAAAAAGATGCAGCCTAGGATCCTTTATCCAGAAAGGCTATCCCTGAGGATAGAAGGAGAAATAAAGTTTTCACATACAAAAAAAAGCTGCAGGAGTTTAGCAACACTAAACCCATGCTAAAAGAAATATTGAAAGGGCTATTCTAAATAGAAAAGCAGCAGGATGCTACAGAAATGAGAAACACACAACTGGAAAGGTGATAACTCATGAATTACAAATAAAGTAAACATGAAATTATAAAAGAAGACATACAAATCACTGAGAGTGGGCAAGGGAGGCAGGGAAATATAGAATATTTTTTTCTTTCTTTTTAAAATTGTTTTAACAGTAGGATGGGTTTGAGATCATGTTACTATCAGTTTAATAAAAACAGTTATAGTAATGGGTTGACAGATTTACAGAAAAGGGTAACCACAAGCCAAAAATTTACAAAGGAGTCACAAAAATTAAATAAAATCCATGATAATACAAAGGAAAATTACCAAACCACAAAAGGAAGAAGAAAGGAACAAAGAGGATATACCAATTCAACTGCAAAGATAAGTTCAAAATGGCAATAAACACACATCTATCATTAATTACTGTAAATGTTAATGGACTAAATGCTCCAGTCAAAAGACACAGAGTGGCAGACTGGATAATAAAGCAAGAACCTTCAATATGCTGCATACAAGAGACCCACTTTAGGGAGAAGGACACATATAGATTGAGAGGGAAAGGATGGAAAAGGATATTCCATGCAAATGGAAAAGCCAAAAAAGCAGGTGTTGCAGTACTGATTTCAGGCAAAATAGACTTTAAAACAAAGGCCATCAAGAAAGATAAAGAAGGACATTTTATAATGATTAAAGGAGTGATACAAGATGAGGATATTACACTCGTTAATATATATGCACCCAATATAGGAGCACCTAAGTACATACAAGAATTACTAACAGAGATGAAGGGGGATATTGATGGGAATACAATCATAGTTGGAGATTTTAACACTGCATTAACATCACTAGACAGATCTTCCAGACAGAAAATAAACAAGGCAACAGAGAAATTAAATACTACAATAGAAAAACTAGATTTGGTGGATATTTTCAGAGCATTACACCCCCCAAAAATAGGATATACATTCTTTTCAAGTGCACATGGAACATTTTCCAGGATCGATCATGTACTTGGGCACAAAAGAAACCTCAACAATTATAAGAAGATAGAAATTATCTCAAGCATCTTTACTGACCACAATGACATGAAACTGGAAATCAACAACAGAGAAACAAAGGAGAAAAAAAGGAAAGCATGGAGATTAAACAATATGTTATTGAAAAAACAATGGATCAATGAGGAAATCAAAGCTGAAATTAAAAAATACCTTGAGACAAATGATAATGAAAGCACAACCACTCAAAACCTATGGGACACAGCAAAGGCAGTGCTAAGAGGGAAGTTTATAGCGATACAGGCCTTCCTCAAAAAAGAAGAACAATCTCAGATAAACAATTTAACCCACCACCTGAATGAATTAGAAAAAGAAGAACAAAAAGCCCCAAAAAGCAGCAGAAGGAAGGAAATAATAAAGATCAGAGAGGAATTAAATACAATAGAGATTAACAAGACCATAGAAAAAATCAACCAAACCAAAAGCTGGTTTTTTGAAAAAGTAAATAAAATCGACAAACCTCTGGCCAAACTCACAAAGAAGAAAAAAGAGAGAGCACAAATTAGCAAAATAAGAAAGGAAAATGGAGAAATTACAACAAACAAAATAGAAATACAGAATATCATACGAGAATATTATGAAAAACTATATGGAACCAAACTGGATAACCTAGAGGAGATGGACAAGTTTCTGGAAACATACTGTCCACCAAAACTGAATCAAGAAGAATCTGAACACTTGAACAATCCGATCACTAGGAAGGAAATAGAAATAGCAATTAAAAACCTCCCTACAAATAAAAGTCCAGGACCGGATGGCTTCACCGGGGAATTCTACCAAACATACAAAGAAGAACTCATACCAGTCCTTCTCAAACTCTTCCAGACGATTGAAAAGGAGGGAATACTCCCAAACTCATTCTATGAAGCCACCATCACCCTCATACCAAAACCAGGCAAAGACACTACAAAAAAAAGAGAATTATAGGCCAATATCACTGATGAACATAGACACCAAAATCCTCACCAAAATTTTAGCAAATAGAATCCAACAACACATAAAAAAGATTATACATCATGACCAAGTGGGGTTCATCCCAGGGACACAAGGCTGGTTCAACATACGCAAATCAATCAGTGTAATACATCACATCAACAAGAGAAAGGACAAAAACCACACGATCATCTCAATCGATGCAGAAAAAGCATTTGATAAAATTCAACACCCATTTATGATAAAAACTCTCGCCAAAGTGGGTATAGAGGGAACATATCTCAACATAATAAAAGCTATATATGACAGACCTACAGCCAGCATAGTACTCAATGGTGAAAAACTCAAAAGCTTCCCACTAAAATCTGGGACAAGACAAGGATGCCCACTATCACCACTCCTATTCAACATAGTCCTGGAAGTCCTAGCCACAGCAGTCAGGCAAGAGAAAGAAATAAAAGGGATCCAAATTGGAAAACAAGAGGTAAAAGTGTCATTATATGCTGATGACATGTTACTATATATAGAAAACCCTAAAAGGTCCACACAAAAGCTACTAGAGCTGATTGAAGAATTTAGCAAGGTAGCACGTTACAAAATTAACGTTCAAAAATCAGTTGCATTTCTTTACACTAACGATAAATCAACAGAAGAAGAAAGTAAAGAATCAATCCCCTTTAAAATAGCACCCAAAGTAATAAAATATCTGGGAATAAATCTAACCAAGGAGGTGAAAGAATTATACACAGAAAACTATAAACCATTGATGAAGGAAATTAAAGAAGACTTTAAAAAATGGAAAGACATTCCATGCTCTTGGATTGGAAGAATCAATATTGTTAAAATGGTCACACTGCCCAAGGCAATCTACAGATTTAATGCAATCCCTATCAAATTACCCAGGACGTATTTCACAGAACTAGAAAAAATCATAATAAAATTCATATGGAACCATCAAAGACCTAGAATTGCCAAAGCATTACTGAAGAGAAAGAAAGAGGCTGGAGGAATAACTCTCCCAGACTTCAGACAATACTATAGAGCTACAGTCATCAAGACAGCATGGTATTGGTACCAAAACAGACATATAGACTAATGGAACAGAATAGAGAGCCCAGAAATGAACCCACAAACTTTTGGTCAACTCATCTTTGACAAAGGAGGCAAGAATACACATTGGAATAAAGACAGTCTCTTCAGCAAATGGTGTTGGGAAAACTGGACAGCAGCATGTAAAACAATGAAGCTAGAACACTCCCTTACACCATATACAAAAATCAACTCAAAATGGATTAAAGACTTAAACATAAGACAAGATCTAATAAACCTCCTAGAGGAAAACATAGGCAAAACATTATCTGACATACATTTAAAAAATTTTCTCCTAGAAGAAATAAAAGCAAGAATAAACAAATGGGACCTAATGAAACTTACAAGCTTCTGCACAGCAAAGGAAACCAGAAGTAAAACAAGAAGAAAACCTACGGAATGGGAGAAAATTTTTGCAAGTGAAACCAACAAAGGCTTGAGCTCCAGAATATATAAGCAGCTCATACGACTCAATAAGAAAAAAATAAACAACCCAATCCAAAAATGGGCAGAAGACCTAAACAAGCAATTCTCCAAGGAAGACATACAAATGATCAAAAAGCACATGAAAAAATGCTCAATATCACTAATTATCAGAGAAATGCAAATCAAAACTACAATGAGGTATCACCTCACACCAGTCAGAATGGCCGTCATTCAAAAATCCACAAATGACAAATGCTGGAGAGGCTGTGGAGAAAGGGGAACCCTCCTACACTGCTGGTGGGAATGCAGTTTGGTGCAGCCACTATGGAAAACAGTGTGGAGATTCCTCAAAAGACTAGGAATAGACTTACCATATGACCCAGGAATCCCACTCCTGGGCTTGTATCCAGAAGGAAAACTACTTCAGGATGACACCTGCACCCCAATGTTCATAGCAGCACTATTTACAATAGCCAATGGAAACAGCCTAAATGTCCATCAACAGGTGACTGGATAAAGAAGAAGTGGTATATTTATACAATGGAATACTACTCAGCCATAAAAACCGACAACATGATGCCATTTGCAGCAACATGGATGCTCCTGGAGAATGTCATTCTAAGTGAAGTAAGCCAGAAAGAGAAAGAAAAATACCATATGAGATCGCTCATATGTGGAATCTAAAAAACAAAAACAAAAACAAACAAACAAACAAAAACAAAGCGTAAATAAAGGACAGAAATAGACTCACAGACAGAGAATACAGACTTGTAGTTACCAGGGGGGTGGAGGGTGGGAAGGGATAGACTGGGATTTCAAAATTGTAGAATAGACTACACTGTATAGCACAGGGAAATATACACAAAATGTTATGATAACTCACAGAGAAAAAAATGTGACAATGAGTGTGTATATGTCCATGAATAACTGAAAAATTGTGCTGAACACTGGAATTTGACACAACATTGTAAAATGATTATAAATCAATAAAAAATGTTAAAAATAAAAAAGAATCTACATGAAGTGTAAATACAAATTGAAATTTTCATATAAACATGAAAATAAAATCTATAGATGACAAGCTGTTGTAAATTATTTTCATCACTATTCTTTGGGCTTTTAAGTCTTTCAAGCAGGCTTTAAACTACTTCTAAAAGCCATAAATTCATTTTGTATTAGCTTTATGAACATAATACGGATTTATCATCATTTTTGTTTCTTCACATAAAATAAAACCTCCCTATACATTTTTACCACACCAGAACCATTCTTCTTATGGACATATGATATATAATAAGACATCCTCCTTAGACCATAAAAAGCCAAAACTAAAGGTGATAGCCTTCTTCACTACAGTTGTGACAGGGCTGTCCTAACTTAAAATAGAAATTTCCTGGATACACTTCATATTCTTCCAAAAACAGTACAAATTCAAAGAACTAACTCTTGGGACCAGGCAAGACATTAGAAGATACTCAAATATATTGATGTCTGCTGTCCCACCCTCAGAATAGGCCAGAATTCCATAATCCTAGATAACAATCCTAGATGAGGATTTTATATAGACTTTATGTCCTCTAGAAGATTTTACAACTGTATAATATTCCTTTCACATTTTTGCTGTTAGCTATATTTATTATATATCCAGTCTATATCTTCCATATATCTTATAGCCTCTATATCTTAGCCCCTTTTACTGTGTTTTTAATTCTATAAACATTTAATAGATATTCTGAAGAATAAGCCTTCATATAGCATTAGATTCTAACTTCTATTCTTTCAACTAAGAATGGGAGTCTTAACATCAGCTAGTAAGATGACCCCCCAAAGTTTCTTCCATGACCACCTTGATATGTCTGCCTTTCTTTGAATTCTTGAATACTCTGAGTGACAGGAAGATTAAAACTTTCTGAAGATGTCTCTGTGGGCAAGTTTTCTCTGTACTAGGTTAATTATGTGCTTTTTTCCACTATTTACCCTTGGCCATAGCATCAGTCTTTCAAGTATTTGAAAGTAGTCATTGTGCTTTTCTCCGGATATTCTCTTCTAAGATAAATAAAATTAAAGATATTTATTCCCAAGAAAGAGAACACTTATGTCAAAAAAGGGAGCATCCAAATCTAAGAGTATATGAATCTGGGTACCTCTCCCCCCTAACCCCAGGTACCTCACACAATGTTCTAACTCTGACAGCAAATTCAAAAAATTCATTGTAAGAAAGAATGGGTATATTCCCCAAAATCAACTTCAAAAATAAATATAAATATAAAGTCTCTAGCATTTACTTAATGATTATGTATTTACCATCACAGAAATAGCCATTCGAAGACTATAGTTACCCATAACAATAAAAAATATTTCTTCCTACTAATCTTAAATTTAATCCCATTAACCCTTAAAACAGCTCCCTAGTTTTAGTTTTCCAGAATATGGTGCACATTTCAGCACTGTAGACTATTTTTTTATCCCTCATCTTCCAAGATTGTTTACTCCTAAACCTTCTTGTCTGCTTTTATATATCTCCTTGCAACCTCTTTTCTATCCCTTTACCCTAGATTTTTCTAATCACTGATCTGGAGCATGTCCTGGCTTGTTTTTTTCTTCAGGAATAGTGCCAAAGTGTCACACAAGTTTTAATGTATATCGAGTAGATGTTTTACTTTTTGTGAGCCATTTGACTGTTCAGAGAAGTTAAGAGTGTAATGTGTTATTAAGGATTGACATTTGTGAAAGGAAAAGGTAGGAAGCAGGACTGTGTAGGGGAGCCAGCAGTCTGAATTGCAGATTTGACAATGTCTTGGATAAGCTAAAGGGGAGCTCCGAAGGGAAAAGTACCCATTAAAGGAGTTCTGCACAGGGCAAAAATGGCTAGATCTTCGTACAAGAGTCTTTCTCTGTCACTGTCTGGGGGCACCACTAGGAGGTCATCTTCACTCAAATGGGACATGGACCTGAACATGTTAACAGCTAGAAGCTTTCAGCTAGGAACAGTTTTCAAAACAGGGCAATGAGCTCCTTTTGAGGAGGAATCTGAGCACTGTATCTCTGTGTCTGCTATAGCATACCCTCTGTACCATGTGGATCCACTTCTCCATTTATGTGCAGGGAGCTCCAGGACTCTAAGCTCTCTTCCAAAGGAAGAACCTAGAAAAGCTGAGTTAGGGAAAAGAAGTACAAACCCTGTCACTGTTGTTGGTTCTAAGGCTGAAGTCATCTTCTTCCTTCCCTTTCCATTTTAAATTTTCCTTGCCTTCAGCCATCACCTCTGGTGATCGCAATGGCTTACCTGGAGATATGACCAAAATCGTCACTTCTGGGAAATCGGAGCCTTGATAAACATATATCTTTCTTACATAACGGTTGCTGAACTTATCTATTTATAATCACAGTGGATCAAGTGATTACTAATAGGCACCCAAGTGGGTACAAAACTCCATATGTATTATTCCTTGTCCCCACAGTAATAGCAGCCCTACCTCCTCTTGATGATCAGGTCAATTATCCCTACCAATGTCATGATTCCCCTTCTTGACTCCTGGTTCCTGGACACAAAGAGTCCAAGTGCTCAGGTAGTAACTATAGCTTATAGTTCAAATAAATCCTTGTTGCATCCCTTGACAAGAGTGACATTCCTTTGGGGAACAATACCTCTAATTTACAGAGCTCAGAGTTGCAGCAATGGCAAACAGTTCCCCCGTGGGTCATTGGGAACAATGGTAAGTGGAGGCATGCCTGCTTCCAATTCTTTGTACCCAGACCAATTAATTCTCCCTCTTGGGCTCAGAGCATCATATAGATTCTTTAAGTCAATGGGTATACTACAACCTTGAGTATAGCCCCTGACCTTCACAAACTATTGCCTTTGACCTAGTACTTCAGCTGTGCCTTCAGTAGACCATTCCAGTGATCTGTCAGGCTGGCTACTTTTGGATGGTGCAGTATATAACTCAACCAATGGAACCTATGGTCATGGGCCCACCTTCTCACCCTCTTCACTAAGTGGGTCCCTTGGTCAGGCATCATATTGTAGAGAAATAATGCCCAGGGACCAAGTATTCCATAAGCCATGGATTGTGATTTTGATTGATGCTCTGCAGGAAAGAAAGATAGCATCCAGGATGTGTCTATTGCTATGAGAAAGAACTGCTGATATTTCCAGGACAGAGGGGGCCCAAAATAGTTAACTTGATATCAAGAGCCTGATTGATCTTCTCAAAGAATAATATCATTCCAAGGACACATATTTAGTTTCTTACTGTCAGGTTAATTCCCCACTATTTGGGGGGCATGTATCTTACCAGTATCTCTAGCATTCTTGCTGCCTCTTGTTCATTCTGCTTGATCAGCATAATATCACTTATGTACTAGATCCATGTGATGTTTTGGGGAACATCAAGTCTGTCCATAGCTCTTTGGATTATATTATGATAGATAGCAGAGGAATTAGTAAAGCACCGGGACAAATGTGTAAGTGCATATTGTTCTCTGTTCTGTATGAATGCAAACTATGACCCTCTTTCTCTACTGGAATAGAAAAAAAAAAAATGCATTCAACAAATCAGTGGCCAGATACCATGTACCTGAGATCATACTAACATGCTCTAGGAATAATATCATGTATGGCATGGCAGCTGTAATTAACTCTATCACTTGGTTGACATTAAGGTAGTCTATAATCATTCTCCAGGACCCATACGGTTTCTGCAGTGGCCAGAGTGGCAAATTAAACAGAGATATAATAGAGATTTATTAGGTCTTTAGAAGTGGCACTTATTTCTACCCCACCACCCTGGCCAATGAGGGGCTGTTTCAGTGGCTTCTGGTTAGCCTTCTTCACTACAGAGCAAGGATCCAAGCTGAGGGTTTCTCCAACTGTCAAGAATGCCAATCCCAATTATACATTCAGGGTCCACGGAAATAAAGATTAGTTGTATTTATAGATGCAGTGGATCCACTCTAAGCTAGATTTTGGCCAAGATTATATTTACTACTTCACCCCTGTATGTCGTCATTTTAATGGGGGTGCAGCAATGACGATGTGTCAGCCCTCTGGGTATTAGGGCAGCTGAAGTCTTATGTCCAATACTCAAATGTTTCCGTATTTCTTCTTCCCAATATACCAGTCACTGAGTAGGCTATCAGTCCTTTGGGGAGAGACTGGGAAAATCATTACAGGACATGCTGGTGCTGCTACAAGTTCCTTTTTCCTGACGGCCTTGCCACCTCATCAATCAATAGGTTCCAGACCTGAAAACTGGCACGGTTATGGAGACTGGGCAAATGATGTGGCATTTTATGGAGGCTATGATCTTCCTTTTCCTGCTCATCCATCTTTCTTTCCTTTGATCACACATACTAAGCAGTATCTTAGCTACCCACTTATTTTTCCCTTAAAATTCTGCATTCTATTACCATCTTCACAACTCTCTGTGGGTCAAGTTCCGGTGCTGCTCCTCTGACCTTAACAGATGTTATAATCATTGTGGCTCCTGGCTTCTAGAATTTAAGCGCCACTCCTGGTCTATATTACTTCAGAACTATATCATCCCTATTGCTATCAAAAAGCCAAGTTCCATTACAACCTCCTTCCCATAAACCCAAACTTTCAGAGAACGTCTCTGCTACACATTTTCATGATCCTGGACCCCTCTCACACTAATGCATTTCTGATGGGCTTGGTGAATGTTATGTCCTCCTAACTTTACTGTGGGTCTTCTGATGGGTTTTCTGGGCTCACGTAATATATCCACTCTAGCATGCCCATTTTCAAGCTTTTTTAATCCCTTCCTCTACCATTTTTCATGGCAATTCAGTCATTTCAATTTCATTCAACAAGGGCTGTTGTTTCTAGGGGTCATGTTTGCAGCAACTTTGTTCCATCACCTTGGTCCTTGTTAGGATATTAAGCCAGTATCCTGAGAGTGTGTCCCATGTGAATACATTTCCCCTTATTCAAATTTATATTTTGGCCTCTTTGATTTGATTCTGGCACCCACTAAATCCAGTCCCAAGTAAATTCCTGCAGCTCTTGCTGGTTCATGCTGGCTAATTTTTTGGAGATACTTTGGTATAAAGTCCTCTCCTCCCATTTCATGTCCACCTTATCTCCAGCTTAGTTATGCTTCAAATTAACTCTAGTTATTGGCCTAAAAGCTAAGAGAGTAGGAGGTAATCCTGAGAGGAGTCCCTGATGCCTTACAAGAAAGACCTCAGTAGTATCTTTCCACATAGTGATGTGCTAGTTTTTAATAAGGAAGCATGGATCACCTCTAGAGGATCCGAGGAGTCAGAGAAATTGATGGAGCAAAAAGCTGGAGGAACACCCACACAAATGTGTCAGGGTTCAGGTTTTCCAAGCAGATGCTAACTTTGGCTTAACAGTCCTGCCTTGGCTGAGCATTCAATCATCTCTGAAGGTCTGTAAATGTTGAATCTCGAGTTTGGTCATCAGTATTTTGTACCCTTCCACTGCATCTCCTCTCTTAGAAGTATCTCCAAAGTGTCCACTAATGAAATTTTAGCAACTAGGCCACAACTTTGTGCCAAGAATAAGGTATTTTTGCCAGGGGTACTACCTGGGATAGGATCCTCATTACCCATCAGGTGGTGAGCAATCCAGATCCCAAATTCCATCTAACTGGCTGTTTTACCAGACCTCTGTGTCACTTGAGTTCTTCAGGAAGCAGATTCTGAGACAGAGTTAAGAGTACAAAAGTTTCATTAGCAAGAAACACCCATGAAAGGAAAAAAGAAAAAAACAGAACCAAGCAGGAGATTCTGACAAAGTGTCTACAAGCCAGCAGGGTGCTCTGGTGTAAAAATTACCTGTTAGAGCAGTTCCATGTTGGGTGGATGCAGCCTGTCATACATAGCACAGTCTGGATTAGCCATTGGGTAAGGCCACTCTGAGAAGCATGCAACCCTGACTCAAAGGCTAGGCAGAAATGAAAGAGTTAACAGCCAGGGCTGTCTACTCATCATACTGGTCCAAAGATACAGATCATTGTCCATCACCGTTTTACTTCCAAGATCTTGTCAAAAAGCACTCAAGATTTTGAATTTTGATGCTCTAGGACATTGAACTGATGCCTCTGAGTAATAACATTACTAAAACAACCTCTGTTGAAGGTCAAATCCTTAGCTAAAATAAAAATGTAATTCCTGGCCAGCCTGGTCCTATATTACCGATAGTGAACAAGTAAGTGTGACAGGTCTTTTTCTTTAGTAAAGTGTGGTGATTGTTCCTTAGAAAGTGGCTTCCATGAAGGTGTTCGCAAATTGATTTTCTTACAGTTGTTCTTGATGCTTTTTTTGCAGCAAGTCTTATCTGAGTTAATCTATTACTTTCTATATTGCTATGACCATAACTCAGATAAAACATAACACATTTTCATTTTGTCACTCCATTATTTTTACAGTAAGTCAATATAATCTGACGTGAAGCATGCCTTGCTCAGCATTTATTGATCTGTTGGTTTGTTCATTGTTTACATCAAAACACCACTTGTCAGTTCTGGCCCTATTACAATTATCTTCTCATAGGGGAAATGACAGCTTCAAAGCCCAAATATGAGTCAATTTCCAAGGTGAGTTACTCTCAAGATGCTGGTACAAAAGGTGTACCCCACTTCCTCCCTCTAGGCATGAATGATGGATAACTTTCATTTTCTAGCACAAAAAGAGAGACGCATATATCTACCCTAACAAGATATCACTTTCTCCAATACAAGAGAAAGGTATTTTAATTTGCATCACAGTGCATGAGCACACAGTAGATGTTGAATAAATGATAATCATTATTAACATTGGTTCAAACAACTGTGGACATGTCTAGTCATCAGCAGGAATCAATTTTGGTGAGGTGTGATGGAGAATAATGAGACAAGCCAAGTTGGAGCAACGTTTCTAACATCCATGGAAATTAAATTGGTCTTTCAAACTTCTCATGAGGCAGACAACAAACAATGGTAAGCATGATTTCTCAAGTGCCTAAGCTTCTTCTTGTTTATTTTAGAAGTATTCTGCAACCACATCAACTCTCTAAAATCATAGAAATATTAGAATTTTACTAACACTTCTACTAGCTAACTTATTGCACTAATATTTTCTAACTTCTTATTTTACTATCTACTCTTATTTCTAAAAAGCAATTTAACTTCTAATTCAGTCAGTAACCCTATGGACCCAAGCATACATTCACCACATTCCTAAATATAGAGAATTGTGCTTCTGATACCCCTTTTAATAAAAATGTCCTTAGCCTTTCCCCCTTGCATGTGAAAGTTATATTAAACCATTCCTGGGCTCAGCTAAAAACCTCCTTTCTTCATGAACTCTCATAAATAAGGACTACCTACGCATATCTCTCTTATCTCCTATAACATATTTTGATTTCTTCACATGTTTCGGCACTTGAAAGAGAACTGCTTTTCTTGTCACTGCCATTCAGTGAATCACTTTTATAACACACATTGCAGCCTATCAGGCTAACAGAGTTTGTGTGATCTTTGGTAAGACTCTGATTCTCTGAGCCGAAATTCTAGTCATTCCCAGCTCTACAATTTTGTAATTTTATGAGTTGGCTTAGATTCTTAGCCTGGTATTATGTCCTAAGCAATTTTTATTATCCTCTCAGCACCCTCCAAAATAGTTAACTTAGTACACACATAGGAGTATAATAAGTACATGCTGAATCAATGAATGAACGAATTCAGTAATTTAAGGCTTCACTGACTTAGAAAGTATACTTTGGGTAGAGAAATTTAGTTATAACCTCCACTGATTGTTTATGTTATTGCAAGCCTTAGCCACTAATCCACTTAGATTTAAAAATGACTCACTAATTTCTTTTTTAATTTCAAAAGAGTTTCTCTAGACAACAGGGTCACAGTTAGATATACACATACAAACAATGACAGATTTGTTTGAGTTGGGCAATCACTTTGATAGGCAATTTTTCAAAAATAAATAGATCATTTTTTTAACATTGTTTTCAAATTGTTGTAAAGGCAACTTCTACTAACCATGTTCAAAACCATTATAAAAGCTGAAGTAGCTTAAAATATGCATGTATGTATGCATATGTATATAAATTACTGAAAACAGCTGAAAAGGAAAGAAGCAATAGCCTAAATCTATCCAAAATTTTAAATAGTGTCAAAACTTATCACTCTTTTAAAGTTTGTATATGAAAATAAAAGTGAAATTAGATTAATCATAGAGACTTTAAGCCTGATTAAAATCCAGCAGGATGTGATATTTGTTCCTCTATGAAGATAGAAATGAGATGTTTCTGATTATATCCTACTCATCCCGTTGGTAAAAAAAGGATCTCCTTCTCTAAATATTACAAGATGCCTGAGCACATGCTCCCCAACAATGGACACACGAGATTGAGAGAAGTTTGTTAGTCATATATACTCACAGCTCAAGGGAAGGAGACACTATATACTGTGCAGGGGTTGCATTCAGGAGCAGAGTGAACCAACAGTGGCTGTGGGTAGAAAGTTTATAGTAGCAAGAGGGTAATGTGCACCTTGTTCCTGCCGTAGGATGTGGTTGGCTTGTTGAGTAATTCTATGTGCAGGAAGGGAAGTGTAATCCATCAGGTTGAGGACCAGGTAGGGTGCAGCTAGTCCAGTTAACAGGGGAGCTAGCTGGGCGGGGAGCCTTTTTTGCCAGCGGAAAGTACATCTGACAAGAGCAAGGGAAGCAACTCACAGTTAGGTCTTTGGGGCCCTGTGAGGCTCAAAGATATCAAGAAGCACTTGAAATATTAGGCCTTACAGTACTTGAGCAATGTCAATATGAGACCAAGATCAGGGTATATAAAAGGAGAGAAGATTGTTAGACATTTATAATTTACTATGGTTAGCAAAGGAGAAAGGGCAGGGAGGGATAAATTCAGATTTGGGGAATTAACAGACACCATTACTATATATAAAATAGATAAACAACAAGGACCTACTGTATAGCACAGGGAATTATATTCAATTTCTTGTAATAACATATAATGGAAAACAATTTGAAAAGAAAGAGAAAAAATATATATGTATATGTAGAACTGAATCACTTTGCTGTATACCTGAAACTAACATTGTAAATCAACTACATTTCAATAAAAAATTTTTTAAGTTTTTAAGTTACTAGTCCTATGTTAAGTATTTTATGTATGCAGCCATTCATATATACAAGAAACAAGAGATAATACCCAAATGGCTGTGAGTGACACCTGAAATTGAGTATTTGGTATCAATAGATTTATAATACTGTAATTTTACTAACTTATGGAGCAATGGAGTCTTAAAGTTTATTTATACTGAATATTTAATTTATCTAGCATGTAAGTTAGAAAAGAATAAATAGGACAAAGGGAGTAAGAAGCCCCTCCACACACACACACACACACACACACACACACACACAAGGGAGAGAAAGAAAACGACGAAGGAGAGGTAGAAAAGAAAGATAAGGAGGAGGAAAGATCACTTACTTAATCTTCCTTGCCACCACTCGCTTAAGTGTGAAGAGAGATCTCACCAGAGTCTTTCAAGACAGGAATGGTCCAAAACCATTATAAATGCCTTTGAAATTAACAAGATGTTGGTAAATTACAATTAACATTGTGAAAATACAAGCATTAAGAACCCGCACGATTTAGCATGAATATATCTGCCAAGCTGTCAGAGCCGTAGAAGAAGCTTTTATCCTGACTTTCAACTGCAAGTACATCAAAGACCATGAACATCAAGCTTTCCCCCAGGAATTACATTTGCTATTCAATAAGCCCTGGGGAAAATGTTTCAGACATATCCTGGCTGTGTCCCTGTCAACATTAGACTGGGCCAGGGACAAATCCTAACAATTACACTGCATCTTGTAAAACATCTTTATATTCTTTTAGGAAATAACTTCATACTCATCCATTTTTATCATGATGTGTGCACTACTACTTATTCCCTAGAAAATAAATGATAGCCACACTTTCCCCAAAAAGCTTGCAATGTCTTATCCATCAGTCCCCAAAGCAGAGAGTGCTATAAGCTGTTAAGGAGATTCTGGAAATGCTTTTGGATGGGAGGATCAGGAGGCTCTGATGCTTAGAGGTATAGAGCAGGGCAGGGCATGCATAAATGAATATCATCAGTAAAGCTTTGCTTAAAGGATCAATCACTCTGACTCACAAGAATGAGAGATTTCCAACACCACCTAGATTTTAACTTGGGTATCTTAAAGGCAAAGAATTTTATAAAGTCAAGTAGAATCACCCTATAAATCTGAATGAAGCAGATGGAAACCTAATGGAATTTTTTTAACCAAATTTAGTTTGGTTAAACTGAGGGTTTATGTAAGACACTGTATCAAATCCCTACATAATAAAATGGAGCTATAAAACTGAGTTGAAGGTTGGTTCCAAAATGTGAGTATTTTTAAAAGACATTTACCTTTGTTTAGAATTATAAATTCTCCTAGCCCTGGACATGCACCCTATCTACTTCTTCTTGACTGCTGAAGCAGAGGTCCTATCAGATTCCCAACTACCTCCTTTTTCTCTTCTTTCCCTTCTTAGAGACTATTCTCCAGTCATTCTCTCTTCTGCAACTTTAGCCTTCTTCCTCTCTACTGAATCGTCTCATTCAATGTTCCAACATGTTTTAATTCCATCTGTATCTTAAAAAGATAAAATTTTGTATTCATATTCCCCACCCTGCTTATCCACACTATTTCTCTGCTTCACTCTACAAAGATGCTTCAGTGTTTAGACTATCTTCAATTCCTCATCTTCCATTCACTTTTCATGTAATTTCACATTAATACCTACAGCTACCACACTGCTGAAAATGCTTTTTCAAATGTTACCAAATATCTATATTGCCAAATCCAGGGTCTTCTTTTCTGCATGTACCTTACTTGGTTTATCATTCAAAACAGGCTAGATTTTCCGTTAGTAACAAAAGACCCAAACAACTACAACAGCTGATTTTTTACCCATGTTATATGTCCATCACAGATCAGCTATGGTGTGCCTTCACTGTAGAAGCCAAGTTGATGCTGGTGGAGCATCCTCTCCTTGGAACATTGCTGTGTTATGACTGAAGGAAAACAGGTAAGTGCCATACGTGCTAGCGAGAAGTGACATGTCACTTCTGGTAAAAGCAAGTCTATTGCCATGCAAGACTTTAAAAGGGAGGGACAGTGAATATTGGTGAAGAGTATGTCAACTTGGCATGTCAACTATTTTTACATAGTTGAATATGCTTTCTTTCATTTGTTAACACTCCGAATATTTTGCTTCCACTGGCACTGTCCTTTCCAGATATTCCTTCTACCCTTCTGGCTGGTCTTTTCAGCCACTTTTGTTGACTACTTTTCTTATCTAACCTCTGAAGAGATTGGAATTCCTCAGGGTTCAGTGTAAGGCTTTTAATCACTATACACTCTTTCCTTAAATGTTCTTATCCACTTCCATGATTTAAAATATCACCTATATATACAATTTGAAACATGTATCTCTAGCCCAGACCTCGCTTCTACACTCTAGGTTTACCTATCCAACTATTTCTTAGACACATATTCTCTTAGATATCTCACAAGCATCTAATATTTAGAAAACCCAAGACAAAACTTTTGATCTCCTGCCAAACCTGTTTCCCCCTCAGTCTTTCCATCATGGTAAACTGCATTTTCAGCCATCTAATTGTGCCAGAAACCAGAGAGTTGCTCTTATTACCTCACTCTCTTTCACCCCCACATCCAATCCATTACCAAGTCCTGGTGAGTCTATCTCCAAAATGTTCTCAAATAAGTCTGCCTGTCACATTTCTCCACCCTAGTTTAAGCCAGTTATGTCTGTCACTTTAATTACTACAGTAGTTATCCTCTTAAATCCTCCTGATTTTCTTTTTTGCTCATTCTCCTGTATTTCTATGATTTCTTTATAGAGAAATTAGGCTGATCAATTGAAAACCAAATCCAATTTGATCTATCAATCTCTTGTTCAAAACCATAAAATGGTTTTCCACTACATTTTTAAAAAATAATAAACTCCTTAATGTGTCTTAAAAGGCACTCTCTGAATCCAAAAGACCTCTTTCCAATCTCATCTCTGCCCTTTCCTTCTCAGTCTCCAGCAAACTGCTTTCTCTCCAAGTCTAGGAACATGGCAAGATCTTTGCTGACTCAGAAACTTTGTAAATGCTGTTCTTTCTGCATGGGTACCTTTCTCTTCCTCACTGCCCTCATCTTACTCTTAACTAACTGCTACTTACCTCTCCATCTGAGCTAGATAATTTCATTAAGAGATCTTCCCTAGGAATCCAAACTAGTATTATGTTAGTTCTTACACAGCACCATATTTTCTTGCATCACACTTTAAATATTGAGTATTGCATCAGTTTCCTAGAGCTGTTGTAATAAGTGTTACAAACTGGGGCTTCTAATAAAATAAATTTATTCTCTTATAGATATGAAGGCTAGGAGTCAGACATCAAAGTCTTGAAAGGGTCGTGCTCTCATGGAAAGTTCTGGGGAAAGAGACTCCCTTGCTTCTTCCTTGCTTTGAGGGGACAGCAGGAAATCTATGGCATTCTTTTGCTTGTAGATATATCACTTCAATCTCTGCCTCTGTCTTCCACACAGCTGTCTTCCTGGCATCTCACACTGTCTGCTTTCTGTGCATGTCTCTATGTCCAAATTTCCCTCTTCTTGTAAGGACACCAGTCATTGGATTAGGCCCACCATAATCCAGTATAAATACAAATAGTTAACATACATCCATTATTGTTATTTATATTTCAAAAAGTTGTGGCAAATATAACCACTACCACAATTAAGATATATGATATTTCCATCACTTCAAAATATTTCCTCATGCCTCTTTGCAGATAAGCCCCCTCCCTAAACCTACCCCACCTCAGCTACAGGGAACTACTGATACGTTCACTGACACTGTAATTTACCTTTACCTGTTCTAGAGCTTCTCATGAATAGAATCATAAAGTATGCCTGCTTTTATATCTTGTTTCCATTTACTTAGAGTGGTATTGTAGTGATTTCTCCACAGTGTTACTTGTATCAATAGCTTATTCCTTTTACTGATGATTAGTTTTCCTTGTATAGATACACTACAATTTGTTTCTTCATTCACTTATTGATGGATGTTGAAGTCATTTCCAGGTTTTTAGCTATTAGAAATAAAGTCTCCATGAACATTCTTATACAAGTTTTTTGTGGACAAATGTCTAATTGTTCTTGAGTAAAAACATATTAGTAGAATTGCTACATTATATAGAATTTCCATTTTTAATATTACAAGAGCTCTCAAATAGTTTCTCAAAGTGGTTGTAACATTTTATACTCCTCTTAGTAATGTATGAGAGTTCCAGTTGCTACACATCTTCAACAACATTTTGTCTTTTTCAGTCTTCTTAATTTTAGCCATTCTAACGGGTATGCAATAGGATCTCACTGTAGTTTTAATTTCTATTTCCCTGACTATTAAGGATGTTGAGCATCTTTACAAGAGCTTACCAACCATTTATACACCTCCTGATTATTTGTTCAAATCTTTTGCACATTCTATACTGGGTTATTTGTTATTGAATTGTAAGAGTTCATTATATATTCTACATACCAATTCATTTTTCAGATGCATGTAATGCAAATATTGTCTTGCAACCTGTAGCTTGCCATTTCATTTATGTAAGTCTTCTAAAGAATAGGTTTGTTAATTTTTATAATTGATAATTCATGTTTTTGTGTCCTAAGAAAAGATCAAGAAGACTTAATTCTATATTTTCTTCTAGAATTATAGGTTTTGTTTTACCTAAGTATATAATATGTGAAACAAGAGTAATGGTTCATTTTTCTATATGGATATCTAGTTTTTCCAATACCATTTCCTTCGAAGACTGTCCTTTCCCTACTGAGTTTCCTGACACTCTAGTTAAATATCACTTAGCCATATTTGTGTCTCTATATTTTTATGGGCACTCGATCTGGTCATTGATCTATATGTCTTTTCTTATACTCGTATCACACTGTCTTGATTTCCGTGGTTTGTAACTCTTGAAGTAGTGTACATTCTCCAAATTTCTCTAGTTCTTCTTTTTCATGATTGTTTTAGCTTTTGTATAGCCTCTTAAATTTTAAAAACTGGTTGCTAATTTCTACCACCATAAAAAAAAAAATACTCTACTGATACTCTGACTAGGATTGTTTTGTGCATATATCTAAATGTGGGAACAATTTATATTTTAAAATGTTGTCTCTTAATTCATGGACATAGTATATCTTTCCATTTACTTACATCTTTAATTTCTATCAATAACGTATTGTAGTTTTCAATATATATGATTTACATATTTTTTAAAGTTTATCCCCAAATATTTTATGTTTTGATACCCTTGTAAATGGTATTTTTATTCGTTTTCAATTGTTTGTTGCATATGCATAGTAATAAAATTGTTGGGTTTTTTTGTTTGTTTGTTTGTTTGTTTGTATACCAATCGTGTATCCTGCACCCGATGTGAATTCACTTATTAGCTCTACTAGTTTTGTTGTAGATTCCTTGGGATTTTGCATATACAACAAACATGCTCTCTGTGAATAAAAATAGTTTTACTTCTATTAAATCTGTTTGCCTTTTTAAATTTCTCTTTATATTATTACACTGGCTAGAGCAGCTACTACAATGCTAAACAGAAGTGTTAAAAAAGATACCCTTATCTTGTTTCCAATTTTAGGGGGAAAGTATCAGCATTAATAACTGTCACTTTAGGGTATTTATAAATGTCCTTTATCAGACTGAGAAAGTTTACTTCTATTCCTACTTTGTTGAGATTTTTTTTTTTATAAATAAATGGCTATTTAATTTTGTTGAATGCTTCTACATTTTTAGAGGGTTATATTGTTAATTTTCCTTTTTCTATTAAAATAGTGAATTACAGTTACTAATCTTCAAATGTTTAAACAATCTTGCGTTCCCAGGAAAATCCCAACTTGTCATGATGTATTTCCTTTTCATATGTCATTTGATGTGATTTTGTTAAGGATATTTTTTTCCTCTTACGTTCACGAGAGATTTTTCTCCTGTATTTTTGTTCATTTGTTTGTAAAGTATCAGTCTGGTTTTAGTATCAGGATAATTTTAGCCTCAAAAAAAAATGAGTTCAGACAGTGTTCTCTTCTCCTGAATTTTTAAAAAACATTTGTGTTGTAACGGTATTTATTTTTCCATACATGCTTAGTAGAAGTCACCAGAGAAGCCATTCAGACTGTGAGAAATGTATTAATTATTAATTCAATGTCTTTAATGGATATAGAGCTATTTAGATTTCCCATTTCTTATTGTACAAGTTTTGGAATTTGTCTGTTACATCTAATTTGTCAAATTTAGTGGCATAACATTGTTCATAATATTCCTTAATTGTTGTTTTAATGTCTGTAGGATTTGATGTCTCCTTTTTCATTTCTGATGTTGGCCATTTGTGTGTTCTCTAATTTTTTCCCTGATAAGTTTAACTAGATTATCAAATTCATTAATGATTTCCAAAAAAAATACAAGTTTCAATGTTATAGATTTTTTTCTATTTCACTGATTTCCTTTATTTATTATTTCCTTCTTTAAGACATTAATTTTAGGCATTTTTCCTTGTTTAATACACAAATTTAAAGCTTAAATTGCCACTAAGCACTACTTTGGCTTAATGAAAAACCTTATATTGTGTTTTCATTACCATTCAGTTCAAAAGATTCCCTAATTTTCTTTTTGATTTTTTTTTCTATTTGGGGATTTTTATAAATATGAAGAAAGTTCCTGTTCATTATTAAATAATAATCCTTTGTGCTCGAAGGACATACTGCATATAACTTCAAATATTTTAAGTATGTTAATAATCCTGTTATGCTTAGTATATAGTTTATTTTAGTGAATATTCCAAGTGCACTTGAAAAAAATATGTATTCTGCTGTTGTCAGGTACAGTATTCCACAACTATCAATTAAGTCCAGTTTCTTGTAGTATTGTTCAAATACCCTGTCTCCTTAGTGATTTTCTGTCTTCCTATTCTATTGATTACTCAAAGGATGGTACTGCAATCTACAACTATCATTGTGGATTTATCTATTTCTTATTTCACTCCTTTAGTTTTTGTTCCATGCATTTCAAAATTCTCCTAAGTTTATCTTCTTGATAAATTGACTTTTCATTGCTATTAAAGAACATTAGAAATATTTTTGTGAGATGCACTGTGGCTTCACTAGCGATCGCTGCTCTTGTCGGGTCTGAACCTCCCCAACCCCTCCCCCAGGAGACCGTTGTGGTCGGCCAGGCCCTGCTCCTTGGTAACCACGTGTGACCGAAAGGCCGTGATCAAAAATGCCGGTATGTCCGAGGAGATGCAACAGGACTACATGGAGTGTGCTACTCAGGCACTGGAGAAGTATAATAAAGAGGACATTGAGGCCCATATCAAGAAGGAGTTTGACAAGGAGTACAACTCTACCTGGCACTGCACTGTGGGGAGGAACTTCGGTAGTTAGGTGACACGTGAAACCAAACACTTCATCTACTTCTACCTGGGCCAAGTAGCCATTCTTCTGTTCAAATCTGGTTAAAAGCATGGACTGTGCCACACACCCAGTGATCCATCCAAAACCAAGGACTGTAGCCTAAATTCCAAATACCAGAGACTGAAATCTTCAGCCTTGCCTAAGGCAACACCTCAATCTTTGAACCTTTATTGTGTTGTTGTGTACAGGGCATTCTCTACTAATTTGTTGTGGCTATAAAGCAATTAGCAAAACAGCTTACATTTGTATTTATTTTCTATTGCATACCTCTCTGCCCCATGTTCTTCTCTTCAAAATCCATTCCTTTAAAGAAAATAAATCCATTGGAGAAAAAAAAAAAAAAAGAAATATTTTTGTGCTTTAAGTCTATTTTATCTATTATTAACACAGACATTTCAGTTTTCTTAATGATGAGGGTTTGCACAATGTAACTTTTCCATTATTTACTTTTACTTATCTGTGTCTACATAAAAAGTGCATTTTTTGATAAAAAGTATGCAGTTATTTTTTAATCCAGTTTGATCATCCCTGACTTTCAATTGGAGTATTTAGATGGCTTATGTTTAATATAATTTTCAATATAGTTGAGTTTAAGTCTACCATCTTACTGTGGTTCTGTTTAGGCCATCTGTTCTTTGTTCCCTTTTTTGTATTTTCTCACTTCATTTTATTAATTAAGGTTTCTTTCAATACGTTTTATCTTCACTGTTACATTATTATATATACTGTCTTATTTTATGTTTAATGATTGCTCTCGGGTTTATACTTGCATCTTTAACTTATCACAGTCTACTTTCAAATAACATTGCATTATTTTGAATCATGTAAGAACTCAGTAACAGTATACTTCCATGGCTCCCTCCCCTAGACCTTTTTGCCACTGGGTTGTAAAATTTTATTTCTATAGCTTGTCTTACATCTTCCTCCTTCTGTACTTATACCTCTCCATCAAGATTCATTCCTCTTTATTAATGTCTTTTTCATATCATAATCACTCAGTAATGTTCCCTAAGAACAACTGCCTTAGAGATTAACATCCTAATGCTTGCCATATGAGACTCAAAGGGGGTTGCTGGGATAAAATACTATACTCAAAAACATATGCTAATCTTTCAAAAGAATTACATATGAAGTCTTCAAGTTTCCATGAGTATTTTCAAAAGTAACATATGCAGTCCTCAAAAGAAACAAGCAAGGCTTCTATATAAGTTCAGTAGTTTGAAATGTTTGATATATGAAGGGGCATGAATACAATTCAGGCTGCTGAGCTAGAATTTATTTTTGTACTTTCTGGAAAATAGAATTTGATAAGCAAAGAACACTGTAAACATGGTAAATGCATAGCATATTTAACTGTGCAGGGCAGAAAACTATTTTTAAAGCAGAGAGTATCAATAGCTTTACAGTAAAAGAATTAATATGGGTAAAATCTGTTTGAAAAGAACAAATGGACAGTT
Source organism: Camelus dromedarius (assembly GCF_036321535.1). Lineage (NCBI taxonomy): Eukaryota > Metazoa > Chordata > Mammalia > Artiodactyla > Camelidae > Camelus > Camelus dromedarius. The sequence goes on from NC_087436.1 coordinate 68,189,235, forward strand.
TAAAATAAATGCTCTTCTCCATCCTCCCCTTTCTCAGACAGCAGTTACTCATTATAGCCCCAAGTTGTAAAGCCATATTTCTTGTGAAATATACTATAATTCAGATTTTACATCAAGTTGTAGTGACCTTCCTTTCAGTTAGTGTGAGTTAGTGAGGTTTTAAACTATTTTTTATCACATAAAAACTGTAAAAAGCAGTTGGACCTATAGCTATTCCTCCACACTAGAGAACTGGGTGCTGGAGGGGTCCAGAAGAGAGAAGAATTACTTTCATTGTATCACCTTTCCACTGCTTGAACTTTCTTCCATGAATATAAATGACTTTTTCAATTTTTAAAGAAGCTGCTAGTTAATAAAACCATTAAGTGATGTAATTTCATAATTTTATTGTGCATGCTCCATTATGGATTATAAACTGCCGTAGGTATGCACTAGCTTTTATTATAAGCATTATATCTGAAAAGGTATTTGTTGTGCATAACTGACTACTATTTATTACACTTTATGATTATAAATGCAAAGCATTCATACACTAAATACAAATAATTAGTAATTAATAAAAATTTTTTGACAGTGTTAAGTAATAAAATCAAAATTTCATTGATTCCTATTAAAATTAAAATTCAACCAACAGGTTCATGGTTAAGGCCATCACACAATTGCCTCAAAGGGATTTTGGAAGTCAGATAAGGATGCAGTGAATTTTTCTCTCAAATGCCACATGTCTCATATATTTTCTGCAGAATGCTAAAAATGGCAAACAGTGGTGTAATGAAGTGGAACCTACCATTATTTCAGCATGGTTCATCATTATATCACTGAAGCAAGAACATGGCCTTACAAAATGTACTAGCTCCCTCCACTTTACATCTAGAATTACAGAAAATTAAATAAAAGATGTAATTAAGCTGTTCTTGTGAAAAAATCCAAGAAGTGCTGCCTTTCCAATACCTCCCTTTGCAAACATTAATGCTTTATACTTCAAATGTGCTATCCCTGTCTATCACTGGATTGGGAGCTGGGAGAATCTGACAAATTGGCACTAAGGCAGACATTTCAGAAATGAGATCAGCTCTGAGAACCTGGCAAACTAGAGAAAATTCCATTTTCTTCTTACCTATTTCTTTCAATTTAATTTTGGAGCCCATTCTAGAATACCAATTCTTATAAAACAGCTAAGGAGAAAATTATTCATATCCTAGATAGGTTCTTGTCATGACTAAAGAGACTGAAGAGCAGTTCTGTCTTTAGAAAGGATTTCTGTAATTGGAAGATAGCTGTGTGTCAGTTGATTATTGATGTATAGGTTTAAAGCAATTCCTATCAAAATCCCAGTAGGGCTTTTTGTAGGTATAGACAAGATTATTCCAAAAATTATACAGAAAAGCAAAGAAAGTAAAATAACTAAAATAATTTTGAAAAAGAAGAATAAAGTGGGAAGAATCAGTCTGAGGCTTATACTATAACTACAGTAATCAGAACAGTGTGGTACTGGTGCAGGGATAGACACACAGGTCATTACAAAAAAAAAAAGAAGAAGTGCTTAATAAACAGGGTAAGCAATTGAGGCTGCTGCCCACCCCCCACCCCTCCACACACACATGCTGGAGGCTGCATAGGGGGCAGCAGATGGGGTGGAGGATGCAGGTTCAGCCCAAGCAGGGCTGACTGCTGAATGTTCTCTTTCTCCAGGGAGCCTTGACAGCCACGCCTGCCTCACACAAAGGTCTTATTCCCCCAAGGTTTACAAAATCTGCCTCAAATATTGCTTCTGACTCCCACTTCTAAGAGGACAAAAGTAATGTTCAGGAGAAGAGTTTGCTTGGGGCCACAGGCACAGGGAGAGAGTTGGGCCAAAATGGAGACTTGGGGTAACTACAAATCGACTTGGAGAATCCTCAGCCACATGCATATTCTGCTTCCACGGTGGGAAAAGCTCACTTGCCTTTGGGCTTGCATGTGCATGTATGAATGTACTGGGGGGACTGAATGAAGTGAATTATTTAATTGGTGATTATATCAAAAATCATTCATAAACTGGAAAAAAAAATAAAAGTGTTCTCTAGAGTTTTTAGTTAAACCCTAACTCACAGATCTCCAAAACAAGGTGGTCTTAAGAAGTGAAATTTTATTAGTGAAATTCCATTTATAGCACTTGGAATGAAGAGTTCCAAACAAAGAATCCCAAAGCTATACAATTCATAAAATGTTTCTCCATATCTTACACCTTAAGTGATAGAAAAAGTTTAAGTTTCACAAGAAAACCAGCTCTCTTCTTCCTTTTCTGGAGTGTGTGCTGTGTTGAGCACAACTGACTTGGATTTAGCAGCACCAGCAGACAGGTCAAGTGGCTCTAAACTTCAAACAAAACTCCTAGCCTCAAGTCTGAAGACTCACCACAATGGACACATCACTAACTCTCATTTTAGTTACAGATTCCTATTCATTCTATCAAACCACATTCCTCATCTTCAATCTTTAGGACAGCATTCATCTATCTACTTCAGGTTGTACACAACCTCTAGTCACTCTGTTATTTACCAACACTTAAAACCTGTCACTTATATAGAGAGAGCAGGTTTTTACACTACTACTACTATGGAATACTACTCAGCCATAAAAAGATGAAATCTGACCATCTGCAACAACATGGATGGACCTTGAGAGTACTATGCTAAGGGAAATAAGTTCGATGGAGAAAGACGAATACTGCATGATTTCACTCATGGGGAATTTATAAAACAGGCAAATAAACAAATGAACAAACCAAACAAAAAGAAATACACAGATATAGAGAACAGAGTAGTGGTTAGCTGACGGGAAGGAGATTGGGAGAATGAGTAAAGGGGGTCAACTGTGTGATGATGGATGAAAACAACTTCTGGCAGTGAGCACACTGCAGTGTATACAAAAGTCAGAAGTTCAAATCTTGAACATGATCTCCAAGACCATTAAGGATCTGGTTTCCAATTCCATCTCTAGTCTCAACCCCCACTAATTTCTTCCTTGCTCCAAACATGCCAACTAGATGAGGTTTCTTTCCATTTCTTGAGCACATCATGCTTTCTATTGTCTCTTGGTTTTCCCATCTGCTCTGACTGAGCTCTGTCTGTAAAGTTTTTCTCTCCTTTTGTCACTTGAACATAATTTCACAGAAAAGCCTTTCCTTATGGCTTTATGGCAGACCTGCCAAATTGAGAAATAAGACAAATAACAACGGCAACAAGCAACAACAATAACAGCAACAACCACAATAATAGCAGATAAAGAGTCATTAGATTCCCTAGGCCCTTCCCCCTATTAAGCAATATCAGATCCAAACACTGCACTGCTTACAGCCTTCTACCCAAAAGTGGGAATTTTCAACTGCCCAGTTTCATCTGTTCCCACAGCTGGTGTGATTCATTAGTTCTTAGGGTGAGTCACAGAGGGTTTCTTAGGGTCCTGAAAAGAACAAGGCAATACTTCTAGAAAAGGTCAAAGGGTACTGTGACTACATTATTACTTTCCTTGGAGCAGAAATTACAAGCCAAGGCTGAAATCCAATTAAAAAGGTTTCTGGCCCTATTTGAGATTCAGAGGAACAAGTTTCTTTCAAATTACATGTATCGTAACAGGCAAGCAAGCAGGATTTTATACAAATTTTATACAAATGGGATTTAAGCAGAGCAGAGAATAGTGTAGATGCTACTTTTCACTTTCAGTGTAATATCTTGTAATAACCTTTAATGAAAAAGAATATGAAAACAAATACATGGTTAGATTTGACTCCAAGGTTTCTAGTGGAGACTTCCGTGGGACACCACCGGTAGCGATATGTACAGGATTTAAATGGTATGTGTGCATGTATATACATCATTACTCATGCCCTCTAATTCCCTTTTGTTTAACTTCTTATAATTAGATATTAAAATATCCAAGGCCCCTTTCCCTTTTAGAACTCCAAATAATACCCAATATCAAGGTCTCTACCCAAGGATTCATCCAATATAAAGCATGCTGCCTTTCTTCCTCAAGGAAGCACAGTAAGTGCCTATCAGAATCTCAGGCCTCCTCCGCACTGAGTTCTGACCCTTAGGAAACCTTCCATGGGAAGGTTCAGTTAAGCACTTTTTAATGATCCAGTAACAAATCTCCATCTTAGCCTTTCTCCTATTCTTGCCTCCTGTGCTTTTCAGTGACTTCCAATACTTCACCTTCATTTTTATGAACTTGGAATGAATCCCAACAACTGGTCCATATCATCTGAAAATACAGGTCAAAATCAAACATAAAGAGCAGTCCTCTGAAATTAAATTGACTTCAAAAAATAATTATCTTTCCCTTTGCTCTGAACATTTAATGTGACTTTCGGAAAAGGATTCTATTTGCTTCACTATTATTTTGGTATCCCACTTTTCTGAAAGTAAGAGTCAGATGTTCCATATACTATATGGCCACAGGGGGAATTTAGCTGGAGTTCAGACTTTCATGCATGAGCACCAAAGGAAGCATGAGGGGATTCAGCAGAGTGAAGGCCAGTTCTTTACAAATTCAGGGGCATAAGTCAAGATTAGGTAAAGTAAGTTTCCACTAGCCCCATGAATAGTACTGCCATGGCCTATAACATTTAGATCGCTGAACGCTGAAGGGAACAGAGCCCTAAATTATCACTGATGAAATGGTTATAAAAAAGAACTGCCCAGTGGGACCTACAATTTTGTTCTTGTCTCTCCACGTTCTGCACGACTTCCAGTACGAGAGTTCTCAAGTACAAGGCATGAAAGCCAAATCTGATGAGGAAACAGCTTCTGATTCCCCCAAAACACCATTTTCCCTGATTTCTCTGATAGGCAGTTGATTTCCACACAGAGCTCTTTTAAGATGCTCCTTTCACAGAATAATGAATCACATGCCATGCTTCTGATATAGTTTTGCAGAAACCAATATGCCAGTGATTATTTCCCTAACCATATTCTAGTTTCAACCAGGATGACTGGCATGAAGGCCACTCAATTAGTAGTGTCTTTAATTACAAAGGAGAGAATGCTCTCCTACAGATAAGGGTATGTCACGATCTAGCAGAGCAGTATTTCTCTCTGTAGTCCATAATAAAAGGAATTTCTGTTTTGGCAGGATTGTGCCACGTTTTAGGGCATATAGTAAAGATATTTATTTGATAAATGATTTGGCAACACTGTACTCCTACCTTATTAGACTGTGTCTAAATATTCAATCTAATGATTTAGAAAATCTCTTTATCTTAAGTAGGGCCCACAGAGTGTGCCAAAATGTAATAATTACTGTGAGTATAGCTTTAGTAGTCCAAGGATATAAATAGTATAAAATCAGGCTCAGCTTTTAAGAATTTGTGTTAATTTTTAGGACTGTCTTCATCTTGAATGTTGTCTTTCATTTTAAAGTTTCTTTTCTGTGGTTGGAGACATTTAAAATATTACCGCAGAGAGTCAGTGGGACTTGGAAAATTTTAAAATAATTTAAGATATAAATAATCATAGAAATAAAGGTTATCATGTATTGAGGACATGATAACCCTTCCAGAAGCCACGCTAAAGACTTTATATGAATTGCATTATTTAATCCTCACAAAAAACCTATGGGGCAAGTTCTTATTTTAATGTCCATTTTATAAATGAAGAAACTGATGCTTAGTGTAGTCAAAGAATTTGCCAAAGGTAAGTGGTAAAAACAAGATTTTAACCCAATCAGAAGGACTCCTGCTGTCATGCTCTTTATTACCACTCTAAGGAGAAAAGTGTCCAGCAGAGCAGATTATTATACTGATGGCATTCATCAGCTCTTAATTCTTAAGAAAGAAATTAATTAACTAATACAAATGATTCCAACTTACACTGGAATCTCAGTAATGCTTGTATTTTGTATAACCTTATGCTAAACTTTCGAGAAAAATGTGTGTACTTCTAATTCTACAGTGAGAGTTGATTCCCAAACATTCTTTCATAATTCTTCTGGAGTTTCAAGTTAAAGTGTTATCTTCATTTCCTGAACCCATGTGGAAATAGCATACCTTAAGAAATATTTCAACAAGGTATAATTCAACCTAGTGTTCCGTGTTACAGAAATACTGCCCATTGCTACAACTTGTGTCATTTTTATTGGTGGCAAAGTTGTATGAGCTTTATAGGCATTTTTACTAATAATTTATCCCTCTTCTAAGTATTTGTGCTTTCCTTGTGTATGAATATCATTTTCCCCATCTATATATTTATACAAAAGACCTGCTTGTACACACATGCATAAATGCATACACTCATATTTACATGCTCACTTCACACACAGCTACAGGTTTGTGTGTGTGTGTGTGTGTGTGTGTGTGTGTGTGTCATTTCAAGGCTATTTTGGTTGAAGAGCTACTTTAATAGCTTAGCAGTTATATTTATGCAGTGTCAGCAACTGCCCAGGCTATGATGATATAAGGGCGCTAATGACATTATATTCACTGAACTGCCATAATAAGTTTCCAGAGAAAGATAACTTAATTGGCAGCCTATTATCAGAGTATGAATATGGGTGCTCTGGAGTTTGGAATGTGCTCATTGAAGCCAAGGTAATTGAGGCATCAGGTGATTTGAGTGGCGGTGATTAGAATCATCTGTGTGCAATGTGCAGTGAGTAAGAACATGTGTAGGAAAGAATCCTTTTTATGAGACATTTAACTGTTGAGACCTCTGAATAACCTTGCTATTCTTTTACCCTCCTCACGTCTTCTAAATCGACTATTAATGCACATTGGAAATAGTTTAGACAAATATTCCTGAGATCAATTTTTATAGCAAGTCTTAGATACTAGGGTAAAAGACTAAATTTGCTTTTAAGGTAAACATTACTTAATACATATTCTCACTCATCCAACAGTCTGTACCACAGTTGATGAGATCACATATGATTTTTCTATGTTTTAAAAGACAACGTGGACAGTAGTTTGACAGAATCCAAACACAATTCTAGCTTTTGTAATGTTGGAAAATATATATTTCAACATAAAAGTCTATATAAAAGTACCTAGAAAATTCATGATTAATTGAATGAATAACCAATAACAACTCCCCATTAATAAAAAATCCTGGTTATAAATATTAAAAAATAGATTCATTTACTCTGGATTAGATTGTATAAATTCAATTTTTGTTTAAGTTTTTAATTAGGTCTGGGATGCCCAATATTTGTGTGAAAAAATTTAATACACAAGGAAAGGACAAATCCCTAGGATTTGCTGCATAAACTATTAGTAAAAATTATTATTCTGAATAGAAAAAAAACGGAGACAAAAATCTATTCAATGTCTTCTATTGTCTAATAGGTGCTCACAGATATTTGTTGAATGAATGAATGTATATTTGGAGATCAAAGTTTGGTAATCTGATTATAGAGTCAGTAATTTCCTTGGGGATCATTTTCCAATAGCAACTCATCCACATTTACCATCAAATAGCACTGAAATTTAAACACTATGTCAAATTACTGAAAACTGTAAAATATGTTATCCCAAATACTGATTGGTAAGTTTTATTAAATGAAATTCAGTAGGACCATGACTGTATTATCATTGAGTGCTTATGTAAATAATAATTCCCTCAGATATAGGGAGATCCCCCGATGTAGTGGAACTTAGCATTATACTTAAATGTCAGGCTAATGAAGCCTTGGAAAGAGCCGTGACCTCACCTTAGATTGTGGAAGCATCAGCACCTACTCTACGGCAGGTGCTATATCTTAGAGACCCCTTATCTTTCTGGATCCCACAGAATCTAGGTCAGAGCCCTGCCTACAGCCTTTCTTTATTATTTCTACCTTTAAAAAATGAATTGTGTGAGTAATCTTTAATCTCTGAACAAAAAAGCCTTGGTCAAAAAGTAGCATCACCTACTCACTAATGAAAGACTTAAACTTGGAGAAAACCTTTCTTTTCCTTTAAGTCAAATCTCTAGGTTTCCTATGGCAGAGTTTAGCATAACCACTTCACATTTAACAGAAAAGAATTTCATGCTGTTAGAGTTTAATTAGGTAGTGACATTACGGGTAAACTCTGAAGAACAGATGTTTGGAAAAGTAGAGCAAGAGGTCATGTCTGCTGAGTACATCTCAGTGCAACAGAATGCCTAATGTGTCCTAATAAACTGGCATCAGAATAACCTGTCTAATAGGTTAATTAATGCTGACAAAAAAAGAAAAACAAAATTGTTACCTAACATGACTTCTTTCAACTAGTATTTTCTACAATAGGTCTGATAAAAAGAAAAAAGAAGTTAGAAGTTACAAGGCAGCCACTGATTACACAAAAAGACTTCCCTTGTCCATCAGTTGTCTACCTCACTGAAGAAGGGAATCATTAAAACCTATAAATCTTTTATCAAATTTGAATAAAGAGGTGCAGCAGCTAAGATTATCAGTCTCACAGCTAGCATGGAATCCTTTATAATTCTTTCAACATTCACAATTATTTTTAAGCATCTTCCCTGAAAAATTAATTCATTTTCCTGATTCCCCGTTTCTGTCAATGTTACTATCATCCTTCTAATAATCCAGGATGATAAATCAAGATATAATATCTACATCTTTTCAGTCATCAGATGCTATCATTCTTTACCTTCAGATATTTCTCAGATCCAGGCTCTTCCTTTGAATCTGTTACAATCAACAATAGTATGGTTAGATGGCAGGAATTCCTGGAACCCAGAGACCAGACACACATTGATGAACACAATAAGAGTTGTATGGAAATCTGTTGTGTTTTGGCTCCTCAGCATCCATGTGTCTTTCTTTTAGTATTTACTTCTTCCACAACAAATATATTCTTGAGGGCCTCTGAGTATTACAAAAGTTTACTGGATTTGATCTTGTTAAGGAAGTCAGGAAAGATTGTCCCAAGAAATTTAATCTGAAACTGAGCTATGAAATATGAGTAGGAAGAAACTAAGCAATGAAGATAAAGAAGGGTGGTCCAGGCTGAGGGAATAACATCTACAAAGGCTCTGTGATGATGAATACAAGGGACAAAAAGAAGACCCATGCTGCTCCATCAGACAGAAGTGGGGAACACAGGTACATGAATGAGCCTGAAATGGAAGGGAAGAACCAAACCATGCAATCTTGAGGGCCATGTCCAACAATTCTGTCTTTATCCAAAAATCACTGGATATTACATGAAACCTCAAATGCAACATGCTTCAAAAAGAAATGCCTTTACCTTGAACTCTGATTTCTTCTTCTTTAATTACTATTTTAGTGAATTATGTCATCTATCCAGGGTCTAATACAGAAACATGGAGACTTCCATCTTTTACCACATCCAAATGGTCACTATGGGTAGTCAATTATACCTCCTATATTGCCTCAAATATATGCCATTTCTATCACTGCTGTTTAATTCAGATCTCATTTTTTCCTGATTTACATCATTAGAATTCTCCCTATTCTCTAGATCTACCTCTCTCTAATCCATCTTCCTCACTGTTCCCAATGTAACCTTTTAACATGATTAATATAATCACACTAATACCCTGCTTAAAATCTCTTATAGTGATGCTGACTTCTGGTTCAGATTTCTTAGTTTATTGCACAAGCCACTACCTAAATCCTTATTCTCAATCTTGCAACCTCATTAAATATCTTCTTGATTTCAATATGAAGCTTCTTACAACATGAATGAGACAGACTGTTTCATGCCTACATGCTTTTGAGTATGATGTTCTCTTAATTTGGGCTCCCTTCTCAAACCTTATCAAAATAACACTTTGACTTCAAGACTCAACTAAAGCCTCACCTCCTCAAAAGACTTTCATTCACTCGTTCCTCCTCTGCCTTTGTCAACTTCTAATAGAGGATCTATAAAATGGTCAGTACTGGTTGTTTTTAAGGTTCATTGCCTCAACCAGATCACAACAGAATCGATTGCAGGGCTAGCCTATCTATCACCATACTGCAACCTCTTGAGCAGTGAATGAATCTCAAATAATTTCATAATTTTTTTGTCAAACTAGATTTTACATGACAATTCATTTAATTTTTAAAATAATCTTGTGCTGTAAACAATTTTAAAGCTATTAAAGTTGAAACTGTGATTCAGAGAAGGTAACTACTTTGCTCAAGCAACAGGTCTTCAATTAATAAGGGAATCTCTGGTTCTTGCAATGAAAAGCCAATATTTACCATATAGACAGCCCTTTAATTTCTGAGGCATGATTTAACCTCACTGTTCACTTGTGGATCATTATTTTTTAATTCTTATTTTTTATTTAAGTGGTCCATTTACAATGTTAGTTTCATGTGTACAGCAAAGCAATTCCGTTATACATATACATACATATACATTTTTTCAGATTCTTTTCCATTACATCTCATTACAAGAAACTGAATATAGTTCCCTGTGCTATACAGTAGGTCCTTGTTGTTTATCTATGTTATATATAATAATGTGTATCTATTAATCCTAAACTAATCTATCCCTACTCCCCCTTTTTTCCCTCAGTAACCACAGTTTGTTTTCTATGTCCATGAGTCTATTTCCGGTTTGTAAATAAAATTTGTATTTTTTTTAGATTGCATATATAAGTGACATCATATGATATTTGTCTTTCTCTGTCTGACTTACTTCACTTAATATGATATCTAGGTCACTGTGGACCATTACTAACATTAAATATAACTCAGTCAAAAGACTCCAGTTGAGGACCTCACTGTGAAGAGTCCACATATATAACATATGTAATATAGTGCATTATAACTGTAATATTCCAATATCAATAATAACAGTAACAACAGTAATCTAAGATATTCCCACATGTGCAGGAATAAGGCCAATATCATCTCTATAATATACACAGTGCTCCTAATATTATTAAATGATTCTGTGAAGTTTGAAACTCTGAGCAGAGGTCAATAATGAAAGTGAGAAATATAACTTTACTAATCCCTTAGGTATAGAGACTTTTCAAGAAAGAAGGCGCTTGCAATTTTCTATCAGCTGTTCAGGGAAGGCCTCACTGAAAGAGTGACATTTGAGCAAACACCTGAAAAAACGAAGCCCATTTAGCAGCCTAAAAAAGAGAAATTGGACCAGTGAAGGTCGTCATTTCAAGAGAAAGTGAAACCAGCACAGGCCAAGGGAGAAGAGAGTTTGAAGAAGGAAGGAGGATAAACAGAGGCATTTGAGTTTTAGCACAAATACAGAATTACTACAAACACAAGTTTGTTAAAGCCCTAACATACATAAATTTAGAAATGTATAAAGAAAACAGGACAGAGATTGTTTGATAATGTGTAGGGTATTATTTTAAGACTGCTATATTTTCTAATACTGACATTCAGATTATAATATCCTGATTTATAGACAGTCCTCTACAATGTGACTGGCTAAAAACCAAAATGGACCTTGCTGAAGCAGTGTAACATTTGTTTTAATATCCAAGGTAGTAGGCACATCTTGTGAAATCCAAACGGACAGCTCTGGCCCAACTGTGAAAGAATTAAAGCAATTTACTTTATGGCTGTTAAAAAAAATAAAGTACATAGAATGGTGCCTAACCTATATTCACGGGGATTCAGTCTTCATTCACTGCTCTTAATAATTGTTCTCAGAAATGAATTTAAATGCAAATATGGAGGATAAAACAACTTGTGGTATGTCAAAAATAAGTTAAGATGTTTTCCATTGTATTTTCATGAAAAGAAAAATCTTCATACAAACTAATATTAAGCATTATCCTTAAGAATTATACTCAATATTAGTTGGTTTTCACTGTAACCTGTTTAAATGTGCAGTATACTGTCTATAAAAATGCCATTTTATTCAGGATTTTAAAGAGAACTACCAAAGAATTCACATCACCATTAAACCATATCCAAGTCATTGAGCCATTAAGAAAACCCAACTGCTAGAAATGATCAACACATTTTTAAAGATATTTGCTAGGTTAACAGGAGATTAAAGGAGACACATTGTTATACCATCTGGATCTAGCATTATACAAATTAATGTAAAAGCTAAAATAAAAATGATTTTCTTTTTTACTATCAGGGAAATTAAATCAAAGAACTCAAATACCACATCAAACAAAGCATCCTCAAAGCAATTTCACAAGCCTAGTGGACTTGATTAGTTTTTACAGCATTTAGAGAAAGGACTTGTTGAGGGGTTCAAATACTTGGCATCAAATTTACTCTTCTGCCTGCTTTGTCTATTTCCATTTTCCAATCGTACTTTCAAGAACTTTACATTCCTCTGAAAGTATATTCCATCCTCTCTAATATCACTCTTAACTGCTCTATATCAAGCTCTCATCACCTCTGTCAGGAACCACCACAACAGCCTCCTTTCCAAACCCTCACTTATCAGTACTAACGACCAAGTGATTGGCTACATGTGACTAAGTGATTGCCCTACAGATCTCACACAACTAGTGTATTTTCTGTGGATGTTTTAATGACAATAGAGCTCCACCCTGGTCAAATCCCACAAGCGTCATGCATAATCACTAATTAACCTTAAGCTGGCTCTGGATGGAATGTCCTGTAGAGAAACTCTTAGGTTAATTAAAATAAGTTATAAGCCACAAATCAGTCATTTGATCAGATATTTTCTATGAAATAAAGTAACATTTTTCCAGAAGGTACAGTTGTGACATCTCTTCCACCAAAACTATTTTGCTTCAGTACTCCCACAGACTACAACAATGCATCAGATTGATTAATACGAAATCTGAGTGCTACTAATTCACTGCTAATTCACTTAAGATGCTATTGGCTGAAACAATGGAAATCTTGACTAAAACTGGCTTACACAATAAATGTATCTCACATAACACCTCTCTTTAGTGCTAGCTCCTCTTCTCTGAAATATTCTTGGAACTGTCTTCCTTCGCACGTTGGCTTCATCCCCAGACTGACGGGAAGTGGGTGGCAGCACGTTCAAGCATCATTTCCATACATGATAATATCCAGAAAAGGAAAAGGGACTGTGTCTTCCTGCTTCTCCTACTTAGGAATGAGAAAATTTTTCAGAAGCCCCCTGTAGTGGGTTGAATTGTATCCCCTGTGGTTGGGACCTTGTTTGGAAATCGGGTCTTTGGAGGTGTAATTTGTTAAAATGATGTCATGTTCAATCCATGATGAACGAAATACCAATATTTTAATTAAAGACAGGCGCCTTACTGTCTTTAACTAAAGATAGTATTATTGATTAGTGTAGGCCCCAAATCTAATCACTGCTGTCCTTATAGAAAACACCATATAAACACACAGAAAAGACACACAGTAGGGAAGGTCAAGTGAAGACAAGGCAAGGACTGGAGTGACTGAGCTGCAAGCCAAGGAGTGCCAAGGACTGCAGGTAACAACTAGAAGCTAAGTGAGGGGCGTGGGACAGATCTTCCCTCGGAGCATCCAGAAGGAACCAGGCCTGCAGATCCTTAGATTTCATCCTCTAACTTCCAGAACTGTGAAAGAACACATTTCTGTTGTGTTAAGCCACCCAGTTTGGGGTGATTTGTTATAGCAGCCTTAGGAAGCCTACTTTCCTATGGGTCATGTTTCCAGGATTGGGTCCCAAGTCCATTCCTAAATAAATCACTGGCAAGGAGAATGGATTATGACCACTGGTTTGGACCAGTTGTTTCTGGCAGAATGCACCGTGGGGACCCAACAACAATGATCACTAAAGTTACCTTCTACTTCTCCCTCTTCCTAACCATCCTCACATTCAGTCACCAAGTTCTAGCCTACGGTTTGTGAATACCTCATGTCTGCTTGCCTTTCTTTTTATATTTTATCTTTTGGCTCCTTAATTCACATGGCTCAAAAAATCAAAATGATATTACAAAAACAAAAACATACACCCAGAAGTCTCCTTGCCACCCCCTGCCCTATTCATTCTGTTCCCTAACCATCACTCCACATTCAGGTAACCACTTTTTTAAATTTCCTATATATCCTTCCAGTGTTTCCATACATAAATATGAAAAAAAAAGCATAAAATATATTGTCCTTACACAAAAGGTAGCTTTTTTTTTTCTAAATTATATCCTGGAGATCTTTTCACTAAAAATTTTGAATAACCGTCTACATTCTCTATCCCTTTTACCACTCTCCTACAATAAGCCTCATTTCTCCTGGGGGATTGCAACTATTCCAAATGGTAATGGTGTATTCAGTGTTGGCCCAGACCAAACAGCAACAATAGTGATCTGTATAAACTTTAATCTGTTCCTGTCACTTTGCGAGGCCCTGATGATAAAGTCTACATAAGACTAGCTACATAATTTGTAGGTCCCAGCACAAAGTGATAATGTGGAGCTCCTTGTTCAGAACTTACTAGGAATATCAACTGGCGAAAACAGAGCATGGAAACAAGCATTGGATTCTTCTAAACAAGAAATTCTGCGCAACTACAAAAGCCTCACACCCATGAAGCCATCCCTGAGTTTACGTATTATTTGTAAACCACTGATGGTTACCAGGGCGGAAAGGCAAGGTTAGAGGGATAAATTGGGAGTTTGGGATTTGCAGATACTACTATACATAAAATAGATAAACAACAAAGCCCTACTGTATAGCACAGGGAACTAAATTCAGTATCTTGTAGCAGGCTATAATGAAAAAGAATATGAAAAGGAATATATATGTATAACTGAATCACTATGCTGCAAACCAGAAATTAATACAACATTGTAAATTGACTATACTTCAATTAAAAAACATCTGGCCCTGAATCCTCTTCCTAATCCTATACTCAAGGTCCCCTGACATCCTATGATATAGTCATATTAGCTTATGTCAATTTCTTATGTCCTAGATTTTTTCTCCCCTATCACCTTCATGTGCTATACTCTCCTTATCTTTCCTGCTTCTTCACCATTAAACTCTGCATATCCTTCAGTCTTGGCTAGTATTTCACTTCCTCGGGAGACTTTCTGTGAATTGTTATACTAGGCAAGATTTCCCCTACTGTATGTTCACTGAAGCCCCTGTAATTTGACTCATAACCCATCATACTTGGAAATAATCTGTGTATGCTTGGCCTAATATCAATGTTACCTAATAATTATTGAGTAATAATTATGTGCTCTCCAAGCAGGGACTAGGCTCAAGTGAGTGAGGCACTTGCCTTGGGAAAAAAATAAGGGGGTGCAAAACACTATAATATTTTAATGTGACATTTCAAAAAAATAAAAATTAATGCAAAAAATCCGTGATGAATAAAATATCAACATCTTAATTAAAGACAAGCTCTTTTCTCTATACAACTAAAGACAATATTATTGATTTTTCTTTTTGCCTCAGGCTATAGTATGACTCTGTACTGGTGCCCAGCATTGTGCCCAGCCCTCTACATACTTCAACTAAATTAATTCTCAAAGTAGTTCTGTTGCTAAGAGATCATCATCCTCCTTTTACAAGTGAGATGTCCTTAGGTGTAAAAAAAAAGTTAAGCAGTTCTACTCACTGCCACAGCTAAGGAGTGGTGCTGAGATTCACATTCTAGCCAGCCTGCCCCCACAGTCCCTGCTCTTAATCACTGCTAAACCCCCTACTGCTAGGTGGATAACCAGAAATTTTGCCATACATATTCTATTTTGAATACATGTTTAAACAAAGCATAAATTACCTGATCCAAAAACACATCTTAGAGAGGAGAGAAATGACATGACACAACAACATTTATAAAAATAAAAATATTTGGTTACTTAAGTCAATATGCATAAAAGACTAGTAAATTTACTCATCTGCTAAATTTCAAATTCTAACTTGGCACGCTCCCTCGTGGTCTAGTGATTAGGATTCGGCGCTCTCTCAAATTCTAACTTGATCAATCTTACACCATTATTTTTTTAAATCTTAAAAATCTTTATGTCAAAACATATTCACTTACTCAATGAAGACATTCTATTAGAAAAAGATATCCATTCTAGATAATATATTAGTCAAATCATATCCATATGCTAATTTGCCCTTGGGGGTTAAAATTGTGTTAAATAGGTTTTTTCCTATACTGTGTGAATGATCATCCCTCTATTAGAATCAGTAATATGATTTTGTGAAAAGAGGTAATACAGGTGAAATTTTGCAATGCTGAGGATAAACAATATTTCCAATTTTTTCCAATTTTTCATCTTACTCCTTGGGCATATTGTTTGTCAGGTAATTGCATTCTTCATTTTTGTTGTTTTCTTAATGTTGCAAAATAAATATAACAATAATTTTATTAATGATGTATGCTCTCCAAAGCATTTGAAAAATAATTCCTCTGTGATTGCATCATTCTTTATAAGAGCATTATGGAATAAGGAAAAAATGTTTCCTTTTGTATTTTACACTTGAGGAAATAGAGACGCAAATAAGGCTCAGTGACTTACTCTAAATGACTCAGAAATTGATATTCATTATATTTGGATATGATGGCCAAATTTTCATACTGTAGTCTAATTCTGAACCTTAGGTAGGTAAAGAAGAGGAAAGGGTTTCTGATTAAGAGAAAACAGAAAATGTGACAAACTAGGGATGAGAAGAGACAGGGTAGACCAGGGACACTTACAGAGTAATGTAAATTCTATAAACAAAGCTATAGTTGACCCTTGAACAACATGGTGATTGGCGGGGCCAACCTCCTTGCTGCTGAAAATCCACATCTAACTTTACAGTTGGTCCCTTGTAGCCACTGTTTCACATCCATAGACTCAACCAACCACAGATGGTGTACTACTGTAGAATGTAGTTATTAAAGAAAAAGCTGCATGTAAGTGGATCTGTG
This sequence comes from Camelus dromedarius, assembly GCF_036321535.1. Classification (NCBI taxonomy): domain Eukaryota; kingdom Metazoa; phylum Chordata; class Mammalia; order Artiodactyla; family Camelidae; genus Camelus; species Camelus dromedarius. Next base: position 68,206,000 of record NC_087436.1, read on the forward strand.
TAGTTCAAAACCATGTTGTTCAAGGTTCAACGTACTTGCATAGCAACATGCAATGGGTTCATATATTCTATTTTTACTGCCATACATTTAGAGAGGCAACAATTAACAGATGAAACTGGAATTCAAATCCATGTATTTCAACCCCAAGATTCTTTTATATTTAAACATATAAAACTAAAGAATTACGTGCAATGTTTCTTAGTAACTGACAGAATCTCTATATACTTCAAGTCAATTTACCTAAATGTTTTAATTATTGAGATATTAATATTAAAAGTGAAATTCTTAAAATTTAATAGAAATTCATCTATTAAAATATACCTTTAAGATATTTAGGTAATTTTTATCTATTTGAAAGTTAGGTAAAGTTCAAATTATTAAGCAAATGTGTTTATCTACTCTAACTTTTGTTACTGTTTTGACATTAAAATGCTTACCCATCAATAAAGCAGACTATGGGGCATAATTCTGAGGAAAACAGCCGAAAGCTTTAAATGTCTCTTAGTTCAAATATCTCTAGAAAATAGTGACTGGAGCAAGAATTAAGTATTAGTGCTTAATAGAGGGTGAGTTCAGTGGGGCAGGATGGCAATCCAGGGCAGTGAGAGTGAGGGAAAGTGGGGTTAAGCATGAAGAATGGCAAGCAATGCAAGTGATGATTACTGGGCTAGCTACTGCTTCATGAGGAGCCATGAAGACACATCCAGTCATTCAGCAGATGCATCTGCACAGCATAAAAAATATCTCTGGAAAGTTGTAAGGGAAAAAAATGTGCCTCAGAGCAGTCCAGTGGAGGAAGAACCAGAGAAGGTAAGAATCTTTACAGGTCCTGCCCCATCTCCTGTTTTCTGCTATTTGAAGTCGTCCCGCTAGAACTTAACTCCTTGGCACTTCTAGGCTACATACAATCCTTTAGCAGTCTCCTGAGAAGTATAATCCCATGCCCCATAGTATAACTAGTAGGACACAGGCAGCTGAACCATGCAAGTGAACACAGAGAAAGTTACCCATGACAATGGCTGAAGAAGAGCTAATTAAAGTTCCTTAAGCTACCTTCACTCTTTTTCATTCTTTTTTTCTTTTTGCTCCTCTGATTGAAAAGAATTCTATTGCCCTGTCTTGGAAGTCCACTGATCCTTTCTTCCACTTGATCTAGTTGATGTTGAACCCCTTTACTAAATGTTTCAGTTCAATTATTGTATTCTTCAGCACTATGATTTCTTTTTGGTACTTTTTTTTATTTATTTCCATCTCTTTGTTGGAATTCTCACTTTGTTCACACATTGCTCTTCTCACTTCAGTGAGCATCTTTATGATTGCTGTTTTGAACTTTCTACTGAGTATATCACTTATCTCTATTTCATTAAGATTGGTTTCTGGAAATTTATCTTGTTCTTTTGTTTGGAATATATCCACTTGTTTCCTCATCTTCCTTGATTCTCTGTACTGGTTTCTGCTCATTAAATTAAACAAAGCCACCTTCCCAGTCTTGACAGACTAGTCTCATGTAGGAGATGAACACTGTCAATCAGCCTTATTGAGCCCCTGGTTTCCCCTAAAACCTTCATGACTGTCCAATCCACTGTCTTTGTTATTAGTGGGTTCCCAACAGTTAAATGTGTGCCAACAGCCATCAGTGTCCCAAAATGGAAGACTGCAGTCAGCACCTACATGCTGGCTGATTATAAATAGACCTTCAGGCACCAGCTTATAAACTATGCAGTCAAACGCCTTTCAGGTAAAGACTAGGAGATGAGTATTTTGCCTGCTCCCTCTGTACTGATCCCTGGGAAGTGATGTGCTAGAGTACCCCTTAAGAATGGCTTTTTTGTCTTCTATAGTCCTATGGGTCTCATAGGTACAAGGCTCATTGGCTTTCAGAGGTAGGTATTTTCGGGGTCCACCCCTCAGGTGAAAGCCTTAAAAGTTGAGATGCTAAAAGTGCAGGTCAAATTCTTTGCTCCTTAGGAAGTAACTGGGATTTGGGGGTTCCCTCCTGAATATATGGCCCTGTGCCGGGGTGGGATCTGTGGCAAGAATACATCTCAGTCTTTCCTACCTGTTTCAATTTGGGTAACTTCTCATTCACTAAGTGTGTAGGAATCTGGATTTCTCTCAAAGGGAATTGCTCCATGTAGAGCTTATACATTTGAGGTGTCCATGAGAAGACGGAAATTCAGGAGTTTCTTATGTCGTCATCTTGCCCTGGAGTCCAATGTTACTAATTTGAATTATCTTAGTTTTCCTGTTTAGTTGGTACTTAATTTTAAAATTTTTATAACTGCCATAAGATCTATAACCATAGGGATTTATACTTAATTTACAGTTGCACATATTTATGCAGTATTAAAAATAACTTGAATCCACACTAGGAATCCAAGAGAACTTCAGTAGTTTAAAAGTGTTCTGTACATTAATTCAGCTTGAGATGTGCTACAATATTCCATTACCAGGTTCATTTTCCTAAAGCATAGCTCTTAATTATGCCAGTCTCTGATACAAAACCTTTACGAGTTTCCCACTGCCAGCAAAATTTAGTTCTTATTTATGAATCTGGTGTTCCTATACATATGTTCTCCATTGCACCAGAACTCATCTTTGTTTTCTAAACTTTACCTCATTAGACATACCCACAACACATTCACTTGGCCTTTTTTATATCTGTATTTTCTTTTTTTGCCAAAATATACTCAACACCAATCCCATCCATGTATCGATCCATGACACTCTGCCTGACACTTCATTAGATTCTGTGATGTTTTGTGCACACCATTCTTACGGCATTTAGCACATCTGCTGTATTATGGTTGTTTGTGTATGTACCTTAACAAAGTCATCTTATCTTCATCTGAGTATCTTTAATGGGCCCAGATTGGTATTTTGTACAGGTTATCTGTTCAATAAATGTTTGTTAAGCTAATGTAAGACCCAAACAAAATTAGCTCCTCACACATTTGAAAATGCCTATGTACTGTGAAAAGTAATCACCATGAAATTATTGATGGCTGAATATTAAGGCAAGTAGGGGATGCTCCAGAGGAGTGAATTTATCTCTAATTGGTTGAACACCTAGCACATAATAACATTCTAAATGCAGCATATTTATAAGATAATGGCAGGCATTGGAATCTAGGATTGTGTGTTGGTATTGATTAAGATCACTAATAAAGAAAAAACAGCAAATAAAGGCCAAAATAGTTCTTTGTTGGATACCAATTAACTGCTCATGTGTTTGCTCTAATAGGCCACTATTAGAGGAAATGATAAAATTAGCTATACCCATAAGGAACATTTATTGCCTACATACTACTTTTGCCCTGAGATTAGTGCAATTCAGCAAACCTATATAGTAAAACTGCCCCCGAAACAGGTGAAACTAACACAAGTTTTTGACTCAACTTGCTTGAAATAAGTTTTTTTTTAGTACTAAAGTCTTAAACATTTAAAATAGTAAGAAAATCTGTTTCTTTAAATGACTTTAGAATACTCCTATTTTTTAAACTTCTGAATTGCTTTCTGCATCTAGAAAGCTATCTAAATCCCTGCTGATTTATCCTTACACTTTCAGCATGATTTCTTTGCTCCTGGGCACCAGACAGTCTTGTTAATAATGGCAAATTCTTTCAGTCCCTGGTTTGTGCAGGTGGGACTTTGACTGACAAGGTAATAAAAGTGTTAGTGAGACAGAGTGACACAGTCAGAGATCAATAGTTGCCAATAAAAAAAAAATTCTGATACTTAATTTTGTAGAATTCCCTTAAACCAGTTAAAAACCTTTTACATCAAATAGAAGTTTTCCATTTTATAACTGATGATTTTTTTTTTTAGTCTCTGGCAAACCTGTCATACACATTGCATTAATGCATTACCATGCCTAGAATGGATATTGTTCATATAATCATTCCTGAATTTCTTAACTTGCCATTCACAGATCTGGTGGTCTTCAGATATTATGTTGTCTCAAAAGGCTGCAGTCAGAACAGACCTTTCATCTTCTTCACTCAGCAGCTGGGTGACCTAGGGCAAGTTTCCAAACTTCTCTGAGCCTCAGATTCTACATCTGTCAAATGACTTTATAAACATCTCTCCAGCAAAGCATTTATGAGGACTACATGATATGAAATATGTAAAAAAGTGAATAGAGTATTTGGCATATAGAAGACATTTCAGAAATGATAGGTATTATTACCTTTAAGTGCATACAGCAATTTTCCCTCAGTTAAGACAGGTTTAGAACTTAAAGATTTGGGTTCTTCTTTTCCTTCATTTTGGGCATCATAATATATTGAACTAATAGGATCAATATTGGAAACTAGAGGTATAAACGAATATCTTTAGTTGTTTTGTGGTGCTGTTTTCATTTGATCTTTGTTCTATTTTGATTTCATTTTCCATCCCTTTGTATCAATCAGCATTTGCTTCATAACAAACTATCTCCAAAACTGGTAACTTAAATAATGAACATTTATTATTTCTCACAATTCTCTAAGTCAGCTGGGTGCACTTCCGGTCTAGGTCATCCCAGCTGGAGCAGGAAGATGTAAGTTGACCTCTTTCTTGTCTAGTAGTCAGTCTGATGTCTCTGACATCAGCTGAGGTCACAGAGATGATCTGGCCTCATGAATTTCATCACCTATCAGGCAAGTCCAGGTGCACATATGCTGTAGTCACAGGGGTCCCAAGAACAGCAGGAGATGGAAAGCCCAGGGAGCCCAGTAACTTCCCAAGTCAGCTTCTGTTACATCTGCTATCATCTTATGGATCAAAGCATGTCACGCCATCCAACCCAGAGTACAAGTGTGAAGAACTAATACTGAGCATACATATAGAGAGGGGAATTATTGAGGCCATTTCTACACAAACTACCACACTCTCACATTCTGTTTACTTGGATGTCCTCAAGAAACACATGGATTTTCCTAGAGAATAGTACTTTCATGTATAATATGGTCAGGGTTAAATATATCAAAAGCTCTTAATATACTCTTGAATTTTGTATTGCCACTGAGCGTCTGATTAGTGTTTAATTATATGTAGTACTGAGAAGCACATTTGAAAAAAATAGAAGACTTATTCTATATATGACATTTCTGTTGGAAGTTTTCTGACCTACGGGCAAAAATTTGTTTTATTTTCATCTATCCAGTTTAGAAAGCATGGTCTTTCCTTTGCTTTAACTGTTTTTTCCTTAAAAATATTACTCTGGAGTAAATTATATTTTTCAGTTTTAGAAATAAATCAACATATCTCAGAAACTGAGTTTTTCATATATCTTTGTGTTGTTTCTTGTTTTTATTTGTCAGTTTTATTGTATATGATATGGCCCCTAAACAAAATATATTTCATTTGAAAAATGGCCAAAAGAACAGGGGAACTGTATCAGTCTACCCAGGCTGCCATAACAAAATACCACAGACTGGGTGACTTAAACAGCAGAAATTTATTTTCTCACAGTTCTAGATGCTACAAGTTCAAGATCAAGGTGCCGGCTGATTCAGCTCCTGGTGAGAGCTTTATTTTTGGCTTGCAGACAGCTACCTTCTTGCTGTGTCCTCACATGGTGTCGAGGTGGAGGGGTATGGAGGAGATGGAGAGAGGGGGAGGGAGAGAGAGAGAGATTGATTGATCTCTGGTATCTCTTCTCATAAGGACACTAATCATATCAGAGCCCCACCATTATGACCTCATTTAACCATTATCACAGGCCTTATCTTCAAACACAGTCATATTAGGGGTTGGAACTTCAACACATGAATTTTCGGGGATACAATTCAGCCTATAGCAAGAATACTGAAAGATAGTGAAAGCCAAAAGTTTCAATCTTTGTAAGTGTCACCAATTTCATTAAGGTAAGCTTCATCTATATAGTGTATAGTGGTTACACAAAGTTCTGTGATTCTCTATGTAGCACTGACTAATCACAATACAGTTGAAAAAGGCAAACAAACCAAATTTGATCAAGAAAGATTCACCTGAGCATACATAATTGAAGGCAAAATATGGCTGGCATGACTTAATGCAGCACTTAGGATATCCTGTGGAAAACAGCCTACAAAATCATGAACAATATAAACTTTCTTTTAATTAACAAAAATATAAATAACTTTGTAAAACTATTTCCTGTAACACTCTTCTACACATATTCTTTATGTGTACCTGGTATCAGCAAGAATTGGGTTGGAATTAATGTGACTGGAATGTAAATGTAAGATTGCACTCGTAAAATAATTTTTCCCAAGAATAGTAATTTTTTAAAGCTCTGAAAAGTATCAACTTTAGAACTAAATGACCCTTTCTGTGAAACATACAGTAGATAAACTTAGTTAAAAGTATTTAAAGCATTTTTTAAAATGCCTCACACATTCTTGGTGAAATGCTACATAAAATTTCAGCTACAAAATTCTCTCATGTATTACATCATTGAGTGTCTTTATAAACTACAGAATTTCCTATCCCTGTTATCTCTCCTATTCAATCTCCTATCACCACAGATGGGTCTGGGATGTGCTTATTTTACCAATTGCAGTTGAAACCTCTGACTCATGAGAGATGGCTAAATTATAAAAGGAAGCATTTTTTTCATTCACTTCTATATTGAACATGTTAAAGTAAAAAAATTAGGTTAAACTGCTTATAAATTATGTTAGTATAGTCTTTCAGAATTTTCTTTTTCAATGTATTCAGGGATTAAGACCTCAGCAAGGTATCTTAGAAAGCTTTGGGCTACCATACCATACCACAGACGGTGTGGCTTGAACAACAGACATTTATTTTCTCACAGTTATGGAGGCTGGAAAGCTCAAGACCAAGGTGTGACCTGCTTAAGTTCCTGATGAGAACTCTTCCTGGCTTGCAGACAGCTGCCTTCTCCCTGTGTTGTCACATGGCAGAAGGGGGTGGGGTAGGGAGTACACTCTAGTTATCTCTTCTCATAAGGACACTAATCATATCATATTAGAACCCCATCATTTTTACCTTATTTGACCTCAAATCTTTATCACTGCCTCACAGGCCCTATCTCTAAATAGAGTCACACTGGAAGCTAGGGCTTCAACATATGATTGGGCAAGGTGGGGAGGAGGTGGTCACAAATCAGCCCACAGCAGAAGATTTTATCTGTAAGTCAGACTGCAAGCCTAATTCTTCATGTCAGATTTTCCTATTAGGACTTGCAGACTGATTGTTCCTGCATCATTAGTTAGGTTATAGTTCTCCAAACTGTCATTTATGATACACTTGTTGACTTTGAAGCTGTATAGTATAGATCCTGCTGTAAGGATCATCAGTGAGAGAAGAGATGATCATTAGTGCTGGGGGGGAAACTGGGGACCTGCGGATCAACCATCTCATCTGGCAGAAAGCAAAAAAGGTTCATCTGTCTCTGCCTCCTTCCTGTTCCTTCCTTCTACCCTCTGATCCTCAGCACATTCTAGAATATGAAACAGAATGCTTATTCAACGACTATTCATTCAACAAAAATGTATTAAAGAGTTTGCTAGTGTCAGATGTTGTGTTATAAAACAGGAGTAAAAACAGCATTCTTTTCTTCCTTCAATAAATATTTATCAAGCGCCTACTATGTGCCAGGCCTAGTCCTATGCATTTGTGAATAAAGTAGAGAAAGATTCTTTCTCTCCTGGAGTTTATTTTCTAAAGGAGAAAAACAAACAATAGGCAACCAATTTTTGAAGTTAAATTACATAGCATATTAGTTTAAGTACCAATAATTATCACAACAGGATAAGAAAATAGGATGTGGGTAAAAGGGAGTAATTTACATGAATAAATAGGGTAGTCTGGGTAGGCCTCACTGAAAATGTAAAATTTGAGAAAGAAAATGAGGATGTTAGCTAAGCAGATATCTGGGGATAGAACAGTCCAAGCAGAGAGAACAGCTAGAGCAAAATCTTTAAGGCTGTCCTGTGCCTGGTGAATTTTAGAAATAGCAGAGTGGCCAATGGGGTTGGAGCAGAGTGAGCAAGAGAGAGAAATCTAGAGCTGAAGGGTCAGGTCATGTAAGACCTTGAAAGCCATTGTAAAGTGTTGGCATTAACTATGTGTAACTTGGAGAGACATCTTGGGGTTCTGAAAAATGGAATGACATGTTGAGACAGTTTTTAAGTGTTGTTTTTTAGATGCAAATCTAATAAACAGGATGTAACTCTATTTTAGTGTTTACATTTAACCTGATCATCAGTCTTTAGATGAAAAGTTTATTCCATTCATCTTGATTACAAATTTGGATAACTGCTACCATCTTATTTTGTAATCTGTATTTGTTCTTTTCCCCACTTTATCTATTTTCTTTTCTTCCTTCCTTACGTTCTTTCCTTCTTCTTTATTTTTCATTCTTCTTTTCTCCCTTTCATTCATTCACTCCGTCTTTTGTATTAATTTGGTTTTACCTCCATTTGATTTTTTTCCTCTACTCATTTTAAGTATATTGTAACAATTCTATCCTTTTGGTTGTTTCCCCAGAAATTTTAGCATGCTTATTTAATCTCACCAGTTCTAAACATATAATATTTTTATTATCCTTCTGAATAATACAATGCTTGATTCCAATAACTATACTCCTTCCTTGTTTGTAAGAAACTATTGGATAATATTTTATTTCTGCCTTGAGATTTTTACCATCACAAATTAGACAGTAGTGTTACTATTTAGATTTTCCCACAGGTTTGCCATTGTTTTGTCTACCAAATGTTCTTGAATTTCAGATCTTTCCACATTGATCATTTTCCCTCTTCTTAGAGACTTTTTAGACATTCCTTGAGTTAAAATCTATTGTAGAAAAATTTCAGTTTTTCTTTGCCTGAAAAAATATTTCACTTAGTTTGGAAAAATAAGATTTTGTTCAGTGTAGAACCCTAGATTAACAGATGTATCCCTTCCTATTTGGGTTATATACCATTCCACTATCATCTGACTTCCACTGCTGTTATTGAAGTCAGATCTCATTTAAGCTGTCATTCTTTTATATATAATGAAGTTATATTTTGTTATTCTTTTATATATAATGAAGTTAGTTTTCCTCTGGATGCTTTCAAGAAATTACTATTGTAATGAATCACATTCAAAAATTTCCTAATTAAATCATTGCATAGCATTACATGCTATGATCTTAATAATACATTAATACATTGTGAGATATTATTCACTAATAATGTACCTAGGATTTTTGCTTAATATTAGGATGTGCACTTGCTTTACTCCTTGCATGGAATGATCTGAAATGCCCATGACTGGCTTCTTCTTATTGATCAGAATTCAACGTTAGTGTCTCTTTCTCTACTGGTCCTTCCCTTTACAAGCAATTAAAAAAAAAAAAACAAAAAAAACCTCTCCGCCCTCCATAACACCACCCTATTTACATTTTTTTATAACACCCACAACTAAAATTATCCTACCAATATGCTTCCTAACATTTCTGTTTCTGTACACTTTTACCCTCCCTCTTTAAACCTGTGTGAGTGCAGAAAGTTCCCAGTGGATCCTCTTTGCTCCCCATGGTAAAGGGTCAGAGGGCCCAAATTTCCATCGTCCTGGCATCTCTAACAAAATGAAGAGTCTTTTGGTTCAGAGAATTACTGATTTTTATCATTTCTTTTGATTCAGGGTTTGGAGAGGATGCACATCAGTTCATATCACCAAGCAGCCTGGGTCAGAGTTCCTTACTTTGCCACAGTTATGTTAAAAAATAAAATACCATCATTAGCGAGGCATATCTCTACATGTTAATTGAGAACACTCTCCATTTTACATTGTTAAATAAGAGCAGAATAATTTAAACAGGGTAATTCTGTTTTTCATAAAATAAAAAGAACTATCTGCATGTTCAGATAGTTTTTACTCATATTTATGTAAAAGAGCTTGGAGATTGTATTACAGTGGTAGAGGGAGGAATTCCAGTTTATTATAACGTCTCCCCAAAAGTTTTAAGCATATGGGCAAATGTCACATCCTTTTTTGTTTTAGTAAATTCAGAAAATAATAAAATTCAGACAGAAAAGAAGCCAGAAATTCAACAAGGATTCCATTAACCAAAATCTGATTAGCTTAAAAATAAATAAATAAATAGAGAATTACTCAAAAATGTTTGCTTTCTTTCTTATTCTACTCTCAGATTTAACTTATGACACTGAGTTTCCAGCTTTTATTAAACATTTCCCAAATTCCATTCATGTTCCCAAAATGCAAACTCCTATCTGCATTCTATGTTTTATATAATTTTTTAGCCATCGCATTAATTGGCAAGTACCAGAAATCAGGGTAGCCTATTTACACATTCAACTGACAGAGTTAGCATAATGTTTTCAGGATACTTCAAGCCATCATGTCCAGATATCTGAGAAAGCACTGTTCCAGTCTTCCAACAGTTTGATACCAAAACAATGAAATGTATAGCACAGAAAGAGCTTAACTCTGCACATTTGATCTGAACAAGGCCATAAAGAAAGAGTGCCCATAAAAGGAGGTCTATATAGCTGAATTTCATGGGGGAACAAGAATATATTCTTTTTTATGAGAAATTCTTATGCCTTGGAGCCCAATTTTAAGGGCCTGCATTTCAACTCTTTCAACTCTTATTATAAGGGAAAAAATAAAAGATGGATTACTCTCTGATCTAATGAAACTCAAATGGCTAGCAGATTGAGCTCTGATACCTGTGCTCCATTTCTCGAAATATCTGCAATGCAAATAACTGTTCAAGATTCCTTTGGCTACACTAACATTTATGTGTGTCATGCCAAATAAAATAGCTATTTATGTGTTTAAAGGAGAGCATTCTTGCTCTGTATGTACACACCTGGGCTCACTTCCCTTGAGAAGATGCCTCAACAGCGCTAGTATAACAAGACAATAACAGCAGAATAATAGAGATTTATAGTGATTGTCCAGAAGTCAACAGGGGATGGCTCACACAGTGAGCGTAACCATAACAAGTGTCAGTTTTTTCAAGCAGAAAACAAAAGCAGAGCTGTTTGATGCAATCTAATGTTTCTGCCACAAAAGCCACACTGAATCTACAGGCTAATTATAGCATGCTCTTGTTCCCAGAATGACAAAAAAGAAGAAAAATCATAAAATATTAAACTGTAAACCCTACAACCCGAAATGGATGTAAAACTCTGACTTTTTTTTTTCTGGCAATGTCAGATTTTCATCACTAAGATCCTTCCTGAAAGTCCAAACTAGGCCACAGATTTGTTCTGCCTGACCTACACAGTAATAAGGAAATCAGGGCATTTCTATATACATAATTTCTTTGAATTATCAGAGGACTTAAATTCGGAATGGCATACCTGCATGGTAACAATCAGATCCGCTAAGTAACAGCTGCCCCTTTGGTTAGCCATTTCTTTTCTAGTCAGCTAGAAAACATTCCCCACAACTCCCTCTTGTCTTTCATTTCCCACTCCTTCACTAATTTATAAACAGCCATTACTTGTCTGGTACCTCTTGGCATTTGAGTTTGCATTCCCCAATACAAATAAATCCTTCTGTATTATTGCTCCAGAGTTAGGCTTATCAAGGACTCTACATGGCAGGAAAAGCTCTGAGACAGATATCATGGTGTGAACAAATCTGCAATGCAAGCTAGCTAAGGCTTAGAGGTTCTAAAATGGCTTACCTATGGCAATTAAGAAATACCGTTGGAGGGAAACTTGAAAGAAAAGGGATAAATGAGGTTCACCCTTCATAAGAAGTAAATTTTCCAAACTTTGAATTTGGAAGAGAATGGCATGGTGGCATAATAGAAGAATCCAGAGCCCAGTGAATGCTACCTCTGACTCTGCTTTGGGTAGATTATCTTAATTTATCTGGGTCAGTTTCTTCATCCCTAAGGTGAGGGAATCATGCCCATTGATAAAGAAGCTTCCTTCCAACTCCTGGTTTCTATATGAAGAATTCTAAAGAAGAATTTTCTCTTTCATAATCCTTCCTGGCTCCAGAGAGTAAGTGTAGAAGGAAGGAGTATGTTGTATGTTTATGTCTACCTTTTAATTGTTGGTAGCTTCTATAAGGGAAAATTATATTTAATCAGTGTTTTCCAATAAAAATAATTTCTCCTTGCTTTAATCATCTTGAATCCTCCTCATCTGGCTCAACATGCAGTAAGACATGCTGAAGACCTGAAAGACTGCCTCAAAATGTCTAGATTTCTGAGATTACTCTGATGATTATAGATATTCCAACTAGTATTTTCTGAAGCTATAGTGATGGCCGTATTTTACTGACTTTCTTCCAGGGTTTCTGAAAGGCACTTCACATGGATTATCACATTTAATTCAGATCACTACTTCACTAACACAGGAGCCAGTCATTCCTAAGAATCCCTATATGTTCCCTCTCAAAAGACATTTTCAATGCTATATTACAGAGGTTGAATCACTGAGGTTCCAAAATGGGAAAGCACAGATCCAGAGAAGAACAAGAAGCATTCCTGCTGCAGACAATAACTAACCATGAAATCTTAGCGAGTATAGACTTAAACGTTCACATCTGTCCATTCTATCTCCACTTTATTTCTTACAAATTCCAGATGCTTCTCTTTCTATCAATATATACTTATTTCTAATTGTACGTACACACACACACACACACACACACAAATACCTGTAAATTCTCAGATTTAAAATTTGTTTAAAAAGTGAAGTTTGTTTTCCTATTTCCAACTCTCTACATATATTAATATTTAATTGATATTCCATTATAGAATTACTTAGAATATAAAAGAAATCAGTCAGCAGACAAATTATTTTAATGAATGTAAGGTTTCTTGAATAAAGCCTCTTTCATGAGCTATAGGAGGGGTTGGCAGACTATTTTCTGTAGAGCTAGATAGTAAATATTTGGACCTTACATATTAAATGCTCTCTATTGCAACTACTCAGTTCTTCCCTTGCAGCAAGAAAGTAGCCATAGATAACAAATAAATAAGTGTAGCCATGTTCCAAAAATATTTTATTTATGTAAATTTTAATTTCATATAATTTTAACAGGTCATGAAACCATTACTGTTCTTTTTTCCCAGCCATCTAAAAACATAAAAACCACTCTAAACTCGCTGGATGCAAAATTTGTTCACACAAAGGTTATTTTTGGCCTACAAGCCAAATATATGAGATCTGACCACATCAAGCCACAGTTTGCTGACCCCTGAAATACAGACTAGACATCAAAAGAATTAGCTTAGAGGTTTATCACAAAGTATATTAATATTAACCTATGTAAACTACTTTGCATAGTGTCTATAATATAATAGGCCCTCAATAAATATTTATAATAAAAATTGTTATGAGAGCTAAGTTTTTTTATTTTGTTTAATCTGTGCCCGTTTTGAAAAACTGAATCACAGGCAAGCATTAAGTTAGGATTTATAATTCTAGTAGAATTAGAAAAATAAAATCCAAGATGTTTCATTACTGCTTATTATATATAGTAAAGATTGTGTTAGCCAGTGGGTTTTTTTTTAACAGTGCCAGTTTAGACAATCAATCATCATAGTTTTTACACTGGGTCTGTGCAATTTATTTCCTAAATATCTTCAGTATTCATAGTACAAGTTTCCTAAGTCATCATGGATTGTCACAATGAAGAGAAAGAGAGCCTCAGAGTTCCACAAATAGTTAAAATCCCAAAAGGAGTATTATAATCCGTGGCTATCCAAGTACCATATTTAAAAGGAGGATTACAGTAAGCCACGTCCCTTTACACTCTATCAATAATACATATTACTCTACTCAGCAATTCAGACTATTGAAGGATATCTGAGACGGTTGTGTACACCAGAGGGAGCTGAGATGCAGTGTTAATGTTCTCAATCCTTCACTTGCTAAGCATAATCAGCAATGACTGAGAAGTTTCTCTGTAAAGGACCATTTCCAGCAAATCAACTTTATAATCATTAAAATGAAGAAAATTCATTGTTAATATCCTTATGGAAATACATGCAACTCTGCTGTTGCTGTCAAATTTGTTGATGACACAAAGCTGGTAGTAAGAGGGAATATATGAGATGGCACAATGAACATGACAAAATATACATGCTATCTTTTGCAACTGAACATAGCAAGAAGAAATTTAAAAGAGATGCAGCTTGCAGGGAAGAAAAGATTACCCTGCTCTGCTCACATCTGGTCAGATCTTTTCTGGAATTGTGTTCAACTTTTGTCAATGTGTTCTACAAATCTAGAGACAATGGACCATAATCAGGTTAGCACAGAGCAAGGCAATTTTGATGATAACAGGACCTAAAACCACAACATGGGAGAATGGCTAAGGGAAATGAGAATCTTAATTTTTTTTAAATGACAGACTTAGATGAAATAGGATAATCATCTTCACATAGTTGGAGAACTCTCATAGGCAATTGTTCTCCTTAATCTAAATATCCAAAGAGAGAGGGTAAGTCCAGTCCAGAAACTGGATGCTACAAGGAGACTGATTTCTACCAATATAAGAAAAGTATTTAACAGAGTCTCTGAAAGATGGAATGAGGCTGCCTTAGGAGGTGGAGTCTGTCTTTTCTGCAGGTGTATTACTTGGAATGAACAACCACTTGATGGGAAAGTTGTAAAGGAGATTCAAATGCCACTTTGATGATACAGCCAAAATACTTATAAAGAATTATTCTAACCTTGGCAGTGTGTGTTTCCATTTCTAAAAAGACTTGGAGATGGTTCAATGTCCACGTTGATAATTTAGGTGCAACTTATATTCCTTAGATTATTTTCCAACCTAGGAACAAAATTGTTCTAGGATCTAAAAAAATTAATTATAATATTTGATCCATCTGAAAAAGGGATATGGATGAGAGAATTCTTCCAACATGAAAATTTTGGAGAAAATAGCCCAATAAAACATAACACAAAATTTTAACCCAGATACTTCCTTTTCAAAATAGATACTCCAAATTATATAATTAACATGTTTTTCTTCTAAAATGCAAACTACCTCAAATTACTTTTAACTATCTTTCCCCTTGGAAAGTGCAGTATATACTTGGCTAGTGGTAGGTGTTCTCAATAATGATGAGGGACATTCTTTGCCATGGTACAGTTTCCTGACTTATGTATTTTTTTGTCTCTGTAAGTTGTCTTTTAAAGGCATCTATGAATATGTAGGAAAACAGGCACAACTCCAAGAGGACTAATCTGGAGGGCGACAATTGAGTGGTGTGCAACCCATGTACAGTTGAGACACTGAGCCACTGTCAAGAAGTCATAATTCTTGAAGTGTTTAATGTGAAGAATAAATGTTGAACTGGGATCTCTGCAAGGGAAAAAAAAGCAAGTTGTCCCTGGGTAGAACAAGACATTGACCTTCTGAGAACTTTAAACAATTAGTTTCTATTTCTCCATGAAGTATTAAATGGGTCGTGACTTTCGGAAAACACACATTTATGGCAAGATGGTGAATTTAAAAGTGTAAGGAAGAGGTGTAACAATCTCTCTCTACTATACATAAGATGACTCATATTTTGAGAAGCCTGGACACCATTAAATGTAAAACCTCTGCCATAACAAGTCCAGGACATTTTCTTCCTTCCCTATTTGCAGCAAGTATTCTGATGAATACAGTGAATTTTTAAGAGACAAGAAAAATTCCACGTAAGTGGACTTATGTCTATAGCATCTCCCTCCTGGGCAGCATCCATATCGCCTCTGTTACAGAGTGTAACACTGTAATGGGCATGTCTGTCTTCCCTCACTAGACTACAGAACCCATGGAAGAAATCGCCAGGCCCAACAGACCTCAGACAAAGCACTGTGCATAGCAGATGTTCAAAGCTGTAATTAAGAATGAACAGATAAATGTATAAATACCTAAATATGAAAATATAAGATCTCAGGTGGCAGAAACTCTCTTATCTTTTCACACATTATATCTATGCACAGTGCCTTGAAACTGAAGTTTCTTTCCTGCACTGCTAACAGTAAAAAAAAAAATCCATGTTCCTAAAGGGAAAATACCTTTGTAGGGCTCTTTGCTTTCTCAAATGAGAGATTAAGTTATTTTGAACCTTCTACCAAAAAAAAAAAATTGTATAGTACAGAAAACTCTCTAGAAGAATGAGAAAAAATTTTATTAACTTAGAAAAATGATGTCTTTCCTCATTGTGTTCATAACCCACACTCTGGCAGACAAGTATCTGCACCCTAGTTTTAAATCAGTGTATACCATATGGTACCCTAACACTTGCTAAGCACTTTTGGTCACGCTAAAGTTATGGGACAGTCAAATCTCTAAATCTCCAGGTATAGCTTTAATTCCACATTGGACTGATGGCAGATACCTTCACTACTCTGCCCCACAAAATAATGTGATTAACTTTGATGGAAACAATGAATGTTCAACCCTGAAGCAATGTCCACTTTCTACCCTTTCTGTGAGAATTATTGGAATGAAGGAAAAGAAATAGCCCAGGAGCCTTTTAAGCATTCTTATTTTTCTCTGTCACATCATTAAAGGTTCAATGAATCTCCAATTAAGTCTCCCTAACTGCTGTCACCGATTTGATTGATAGATGTCCTTGGCTCACCCTCCACAGGACATGCCAGTACACGAAGCCCCCACCTGCCACTATCAATTATTGCTCTCTTGTCATCAGTGCCCTCACTTGTCAATTTATTTGCCACAAATCCAGTGAAGCCCTCTAATCAGGGAACAAAAAGAAAAGCTATGCTTTACCTTTAATGGTGGGGTAGAAAAAAGTCTTTACAAACCACACACGATTTAATCTAAGAGGAAACTTTGTTTTAGGCTTTTCCATTTTCTTTCTTTCACCACTCACCAAACTGGAAAGGAAATGGTGTCATTGGAGCTGACTCATGAATGTATTAACATTCAGTTAACTAAAGGTAAGGGGGAAATGGGTTGGTTTTTTTTTAAATATACTTATAACTTAAATAAATGTAGACTTTTGACCCTTTGAGAATCTACCAAGCATTTTCCAGGAAGAAAAAAAAGAAAAACATCAGTCAGTTTCTTCATAAAACTGATAACAAGAAGCACAGATTCGAACTGATTAAAAGGATAAAGCAGTTCTTTAGTTGTTTTTGGCAAACCTAGTAAACATGATAGATTTTAGTTGTCTCCCGCCCCACCTGTTTAATGTTTAAAGGTGAACTGATTGTGGTGCTTGATAATTGGATTACCTGTCTAGGACACTGCAATCTTCTGTCTATCGACAGAAAAATATAGCCTCCCCTGGAGTGCCGATATCCATTCCTGCCTTTGACCATGAACCGCTCTGCACAAACCCCCAGGAGGCTCAGGTGCATCTGACAGGATCTATGAAGGAGAGATTGATTCCATTTGGATGCAACTGTTAGATAACGACCTTTGACCTCTTACCCAAAGTGACAACAAAAAAAATGCCAACTCTTATTCATCTTATGTCCCAGAAGAGACTATTTATTTTTCTAAAAATGGTTCAGAGGATTTTGTGGGTTTTTTTTTTTTCTTTCTTCCTATTGGACAGGGGGGAAGTAGAAGGCAGGAAAAAGAGAGAGGACATTTTATGACAAAAGGAAAGGTGATGTCTCTTCATATTGGGGAGTGTGGGAAGTAATTTTCCTGGTCTAAAGATTTCCCAGGAATGATTGATCCTCTCCTTAGTCCTTCCAGTTTGCCACTCTGAGAGTGTGTCACTTATATATTGTTAAATATATTTTCTGAAAGGTGGATTTTGTTCACTCAAGAAGGCATGAAATGAGCAGGGGAGAGGAGAGACTACCTCTTTTTTCTCTTTAAAATTATCCTCTCCTGTTTATACTGTATAGCACAGGGAAACATGTACAAGATCTTATAGTAGCTAATGATGAAAGAGAATATGAAAATGAATATATGTATATTCATGTATGACTGGAAACTTGTGCTGTACACCAGAAATTGATACAACATTGTAAACTGACTATAACTCAATAAAAAAAAAAAAGAAAGAGGAAAAAAAATTATTTCCTCCTGCTATGACCAAATCATAAAATATGAACAGGCATCTATAATGTCAAATATCTATGTTGTAGTTCTAAATGTCTATCTACATGAGTAAGCAGACGTTGAACCAGTGTTTATAGGACACCAGTCTGCCACTATGTGATGAATACTGTACTTCGCAGTGTCATTGTATCACTTCTTCTAAGGTCAGTCATTCCCAAGAAAAAGTGACAAAGGCTAATAGTTCTAATATTTTTTGCTTTTGTTTTTAATCTACATTTTGCTTTACCTATTAATGACTTGTCTAGGCATTTACTTTTCATTGTTTTAAAACATTTGTCATTTTAATAGCTCCTGCTGAAAATGGACTACCCTTAAGAAGAAGGATTTACAAAAAGCAAAATTTCCTGTAAATGAAACCAAATTTTAAATATCCTTAAATATTTATCAGTGAATTTCCCACAATAGCCAATACCCCAACCCCTCTTGCTAAGTTGTGGAATTAGGTTGAGGACAGATGACCATGAAATTGTTTGGGCTTAGTGATTATAGGCCTGATTTTAAAAGCACATATTTCACTCCTCAGGCATTTCTGGCACAAAAGAGGGAAAATTAATCAAAGCTTAATCCAGGTAATCTGGTTGCGTGGTTACCGATAATATCATTGTCCACTTTACACAACCTAAGTAGTTTGGAAATGGAATAAAATTTCCATATCAGGATACATTTAGTTCATCCCTGGGTATCAAAAGCAACTGATTTTTCAGTTCATATGTGAATAATTCCAAAGAGTTCTCCTACTTCCCTTGAGGGTATCTGACACTTGATTTGTTCTCAGATCTGAATGTTAACAGAGATATTTGTCATTGGTGATACGAATACCCTAGATCACATTATTCATTCTCATTACAGATTATATTTCAAAACTATTTTGATTTACTATCTGTCTTCAAAATTCCTCTTTATTATACCAGACAAAAAGTGAGTTATAAAAATATTTTAGCTCTCCTTTATCAACATAAATGCCATGATTCTATTATGCATTTACTCTACCCCCTTTACCAAGTTTTTGACCACACAGACATCCTATCATCTGTGATTGGTCCATAATTAGTATGCATTAGTTTTTATATAGTCCATAGTAGAAAACATAGGTCTTTTTTACGAAAAAGCTTTAAATAATTGTTCAAGTGACCATCCCCTCGATTCTATGGAACCACTGTCAATTCTGCTCAGATATTTTTCTAATTTAGACAGTGAATGCTTCAGTCCTTAAACATTGACTCTCTAAATAGTTAAGGGTTCATTATTTGCCCCTTAGTTAATGCAAGGACCATCCATTTTTGGTATTTGTGCTTTCTAATTTTTTAACCACAAGAGAAATCCTCCTGTATAAACAGTTCTGAGCCTATATATAAGCTACACATTCTAGCAACCAGTAATGTCTCAGAGCAATGCTTCTGGAACTTAATGTGTACAGGAATCACTTGGGCATCTTGTTATAATGCAGATTCCAAGTAAATTGAGGGTGGGACCTGAGAATATGCATTTTTAATAAGCTCCCAAGTAATACGGATGTACTGATCCATGGTCCACACTTTGAGATGCAACATGTTAGAACATGTCCAAGTAGCCTTTTTTCACTGTTTTGCAAGATGACCAGCACCCACTGTCCTATGTGACTGGTTTGATGAATTTTCTAGATTAACCTAATCAAGATACTGAATAGTCAGACTTCAGGCTCCTTTTTAACTCTAAACAACAAAGAGTAAAATTATTTTTTAATGGAGCATCTAAGGTTTACATTTTTAAACTAAAAACTCTGAGAAACAATGCAAGTAGCATAGTAGTTGCTAAACCTCTATTGACAAAATAAGTTTTATCTTTATCTATTTTGTTCCCCATAAGAGTGTTTCTCAAGTATCAATATGTATAAGAAACTCCTGAGAAGTTTATTAAAAGTGCAGACTACAAGCCCAAATCTCCAAGATCGCAGTAGGATGAAGAAGAGCCTGAGGACCTGGGTTTGCAACAAGCACCTCAATGTGATCCTGGCACAGGTGGTGACAGGCCACTCTGAGAAACACAGCCATATGATGATGACACATTTTTGGACCATGTGAAAGGCATTTTAATTTGAGTTTAATGCAGATCATATCATTGACTCATTAAGATCTGGGACTGAAACATCCTCTGTCTTAATACCCACTAAGTTGTGGTGAATCCTTTTGTCAGCATGGGTAAAAGAAGCCACTAACGTGCATTTTACTCTTGTGGATTGGAAAACATAATGCTCCTTTTAAAGACAGCAGGTCTGCTTGAGGGTAGAATGAATACTTCACTTGGCTTCATAGCTAAATCTTAAAATTTAATTATTCAAGCTCAGTTTTTATTAAGATATTATAAAAGAAGCTCACAAGAGCCAACGAGATGAAGGCATCAGAGGAAGACATGCTTTAATTAGAAAATGGCAGTCAAATATTTTATGCTAAAAGATAAGTAACATTTCCAGATTAATTGTTTCAACTTGTAACTTCTTTTAATTTGATTTCAGGGGAGAAAAGACACATATAAAAGAAAAACCATTCACAGAATATCTCACACAATGCCAGGCAAAATAGAAGACATTACTCAATTTGTTAGATGGGCCTGGGAAGAGGACAAATAAAGTCTTTTTTTTTTTTTGACTTTCTACTATACACGATAATCTAAAAGATAGGCAAACGAACACATATATTTAGGTTCCACACTTGAATCCTGGGAAAAATCACAGAAATAAAACCAGGAATATGATGTGAAAATAACTGATATTAATAATTAACTTATCTATAGGTCATTTAATCTAGTATTTCAAATATCCCCAGTACAGCCAGGAACCCAGAATGAGTAAAAAGAGGACTCTGAGATGTCAAAATACTTGATAAAGTCCACATGGTATCATTTATACCTTGTATTTGAGAGTGAGGACCTTATATATTTACTCAAAGCTTATTTACTCTAACTTTAGGGACAAAGCTAACAAAAGTTGTTTATCAGGTTTTGCCAAATTTGCAGATTAGCATTATTACCATTTTCCATTGAAAATATTGTTACATCTAATAAATTAGACAACCTAATGTAACCCCACTTACAATCACAGACCAAGAACAGAAAGATGCTTAATTAATAAAGAGATATACACAGATAAAGAGATACACATACATGGTTACATGTATACAATATTAAAACTGAGATTCTATATCACTTGCATCTTCTGAAAGGGTATTTATGAGAATTAAATGAGTTAATGTTTTTAAAGAGCTTGGAATTGTGCCTGGCTTACTATTATTGTTATCATCATAATTGCTACTAGGTGGTAATAAAGTGGTAAGCTTAGTCATATAACTGGACTCAATTTCAGATTCCAAGCCTTGCTTAATGTTTCACCTTGGGCAAGTGGCTTAGTCTCTTTAATTCTCACTTTCCTTCTCTGCAGAATCTTAGTATTCACTTCATAGGGTTGTGATAAGGTTTAAGTATCATAATGCAAAGGTCTTAGCCCTGTGCTTGCCACAAAAGAAGTACTCGATAACAGTTAGCTGTTATTACTGTTGGATTTTTGGCTGGAAGGGAAATATTAAAATCTCATTTTACAGATGAGAAAACCAAAGCTCAAAGATGTTCAATAATGTGCCCACAGCAAAGGAAACTATAAACAAAACAAAAAGACAACCTACAGAATGGAGGAAAATATTTACAAATGATGCAACCAACAAAGGACTAATTTCCAGAATATACAAACAGCTCATACAACTTAATAATAAAAAAACAAACACTCGAGTCCAAAAATGAGCAGAAGACCTAAATAAGCATTTCTCCAATGAAGACATACAAATGGCCAATAGGCACATGTAAAAATGCTCAATATCACTAATTATCAGAGCAATGCAAATCAAAACTACAATGAAGTATCACCTCACAATAGTCACAAGGGCCATCATTCTAAAGTCCATAAACAATAAATGCTGGAGAGGGCATAAAGAAAGGGGGAGCTCTCCCATACTGTTGTTGGGAATTTAGTTTGGTGCAGCCATTATGGAAAACAGTATGGAGATTCCTTAAAAAACTAAAAATAGAGCTACCATATGATCCAGCAATACTACTCCTGAGCAAATATCCATTGAAAATTCTAACTTGAAAAGATACATGCACCCTAATGTTTATAGCAGCACTATTTACAATAGCCAAGACATGGAAACAACCAAAATGTCCATTGACAGATGACTGGATAAAGATGTGAATATATATATATAATGAATACTATTCAGCCATAAAAAAGAATAAAAGAATGCCATTTGCAGCAACATGGATGGACCTGAAGATTGTTATAAGTAAGCCAGAAAGAGAAAGAATACCGTATGATATCATTTATATGTGGAATCTAAAAAAAAATGAGACAAATGAATTTATTTACAAAACAGAAACAAATGCACAGACATAGAAAACAAACTTATGGTTACCAGGTGAGAAAAAGGGTGGAAAGAGATAAATTAGGAGTTTGAGATTTACAGATACTACCTACTATACATATAACAGATAAATAACAAGATTCTACTGTATAGCACAGGGAACTTTATTCAATATCTTGAAGTAACCTATAATGAAAAAGAATATTAAAAGGAATATATGTATGTATATGTATGACTGAAACATTACACTGTACAACAGAAATTGACACAACATTGTAAACCAACTATCTTTAATTAAAAAAATGGGAGAAAGTCTGCCCAAATTTACAGATATTAGCTGAATAAATCAAGAGTCAAATGCAGGTCTCTCAGAAGTCAAGATTTGTATCCTTTTCACTGTGCCAGTCTCCCTCTCATTAGTCTCAATTGCATCTTGAAGATATATGTTCAGCAATTACCAGTTCTTAAAATTTTAAAGTGTGCTCAATAAACATTTGTGGATTAGTCTTCGTCACCAGAACCACACTTAGAAGTCAGCAATAAAAAGGTATGATTTCCAAAATCCCAAGAAATTCCTTCCTCCACAGATAAAAATTCACTCTTCATCTGTACTTTATTGCCTGATATTCTACAATCACTGATTCTTTTGTTTCTGTAAAAACGTAAGTACCCTACATGAATCATTTGCACTTTAATGTGTAATGAGTTTATCATTTGGGGTTTTTGTTTTGTTTGTTGCTGCTATTGTCATTGTTGTTCATTTCTGTTGAATTTAAAAGCAGATATTGAGTAAGTTGCTTAGGACCTAATAAAAAGTGGAGAAAAGAGTAACAGATTGAGCCTAAATTCTTTAATATGATCTATAAGACTTGACATAACCGAGCTCCTGCTTATTTCTAAAACTTCATCTCTTGTTACTCCTTTCCTCTCACTTTACATGGTCAAATATATTATTGTTCCCAATAGTCTCTTGCCCTCCCATTAAAAGGAATATAATATCCTGGTCATTGCCATCAGAGTGGTAGTATCCCCTAGGGGAGAGGAATACTTCCCTGCTCCACTCATGACTAGCTTGGCCATATGTTTGCTTAACCAATGGAATGTGAGTCAATGGGATTGTGATTTAATCATTTCTATTTTTCTCCCATGAGAGTGTTGTGTCCAACTGGGAATTGTTCCTCCAGCCTTGGTCCTAAGATGAAGACCCAGTGAGTAGCACCACAACACAATAGCAGATCACCTGCAACATATGTGACAAATAAACCTTTGCTGCAACAACCAAGATGGTGAGCTTGTTACTACACCATAACAGTGAAAGTTGACTAATTCAGCTCTTCATCCACACTGTGCTATTTTTAATTCCCTAATTATGTTACACTTCCCCTTACTTAGCATTTGTACTAGCATTTCTTTTGTTTAGATCATACTTCTTCCCCGTTTTTTGGCTGTGTAATTGTTATCCAGCCCTTATGCCTCAGCTTGTAAACCTTCTCTGATCCCCCAGATTGTGTAAAGTGCCCTCCAATATGCTCGCATGGCAACCAGGCTTCCCCTATCCCAACACACACCATGCTGAATTGCAATGCCGGTTTATTGGTCTGTATTCCTCCTGAGACTGTGAGCTTCATGAAAGAAGGGACAGCATCTGTTGTGCCTCCATTGTTCCCTCAGTGCCAAGATTAGTTCCTGGTTCATAATAAACTCATAGTACAATTTACTGAGGGAATAAATGAGTGAAAGAACAAGAGAATAAGAGGCAGTATGGTGAAAACATTAAGCATATAGTCTTTAGACAACCTGGATTCAAATACTGGCTCTTTCACTTACAGAACTAGCTACATAATTTGTGAAGCCCAATACAAAATGAAAATATGGGTCCCTTGGTTTAAAAATGATTAAGAATTTCCATATGACAACAGCAGACCATTAAACCGAGCATTAGCCTCTTCTAAACATGGACCCTGTGAAACGGCACAGGTCACATGCCCATGAAACCAACCCAGCTGCCTAGCTGTGTAAACACATGCAGCTAATATTTCTAATGGTTCTGTTTCCTTACATGTAAAATGAGATTAAAATAGGACTGCTGTGAGAGTGGAACAAATTTTACATAAAGTCCCTATAATGGTGAAACCTACGTAAGTACTCTTTATTATAGATAAAAGAAACTATGGATGTCAATGCAGATTTTGATAATTTCACGTCTGCCCTTAGGTCTCCTACAGGATACAGGAGATTGTACAGAATGACCAATCTAGATCAGGGGTTCTCAACTGGAGGTGATTCTGCCACCCAGGCAACACTTGACAATGTCTAGAGACATTTTTTGGTTGTCACAGCTGGGAGGTCATTCTGGCAGCTAGTAGATAGAGACCAGGGATGCTGCTAAAGTCCTATGATGCACAGGACAGTCCCCACAACAAACCATTATCCAGTCAAAAACGTTAAAGGCACCAACACTGAGAAACTCTGACCTAAGGATTGATTTCTGGACTTCCAGAAAGGAAAAGTTGCTGAATTTTTCAGCCTCTCACTTTCTTCATCCATTAAAAAAATGGCCAATAACATCCAAGCCTACTTACTTTGCAAGGATGTTGTAAAGATAAATTTAAGAGCAAAGAGCCCAGCTCTCAAAGGGAAAGGGTACTATTACAGCCTGAGGTGTTATTATCAAGCTGTGCAGCCACTTTCACTCTCAGGAAGCCAAATGTTCTACTTGGAAATGATAATTTCCCTGTACTAAATGAGCATTTTACTTCCCAGAGGGAGTAATTTTATTCACCTTGTGCCATCATTGGATTGGGCCCTTTACAGCTATTGTTCTTACCTTATTTGAAAATTCATAACACACATAACAGAACCTCTCCAGGAGGAATGCACAGCCCACAGTAACAAGCGACACACATGTGCCCACATGAAAACAATCTGCTAACCCAACCAGCTGTGGGTGTTTATAAACACTGTCCTCACATCCAAAAGCGTGTCAGTAAGACTACTGAGTAAGAAGAAAAAATAATGTTGTTTTGAGTCATCCTTCACACCAACCACTCTCCCAAATTACAACGTGAGTTAGCAGATAAATGGTAAAACACAATTCTGATTTTCTATTTATAAGGCAAATGCTTTCAAGACTAATTGGAATGGCAATAGGTGGTGGGAAGGTGAAGAAACAGGGAAAAGTTCAGGCAGGGAAAATAAAGAAGAAAATCCTAGGGAACCACAAATGCACTCTTCCAAAACTCTCAAACATCTTAAATGTATAATTAATCAATAGTTTGTGCGTGAAGATTGCACTGCTTGCATGAAATCAAAATGAAACCACATTATAGCAATTAGAAGGAACAAATGTCAGTGCATGAGTTCAGATCAATTGCTTTCTAACTAAATTTGTGTTCACAAAATAATTCCAGGATGAAAAGTACTAGCAGGGGAAAGATTTACCTAATACGAGTATTGTGTCAGCCTCCTGCTTTTTTTTTCCTTCTTTGTCTGATAGTAGATTAGCAGAGCTGCCACAGGCATGCTGTGCAGAAGACTGAAGGTGAAAGCTGAGAGGAAGAGCCGCTGAGAACTCTAGAGTATGAATCAACTTATCAAGCGCTGCCAGTACCTGCACAGGGGGACCCATGGGTGTGAGAACATCTTTCTATGGCTTCCTCTGTGACCAGCAGAGGGAGAGTAGGCAGGAAATAGTAGTGATGACAGCAAACACTATGGAAAGTATCAAAAGCTCTGGGATCATGTAGAAATATCTTAGCTTTCCACTTTCCAGTGGTGGCACTGCTCCTGTCTGGGTGTTCAGTCCTGTCTGAGGACTGGCCACTGTGGTGCAATGGAGGCGGAAGGGGGATTGGACTACAAGGGCCAACACCTGGGATCCAATTTCCAGCCCCCTCCAGCTATTCGACCCAGATACTAAATATCTAAGTCTCAATTTCCTCTGTAAAATGAGGAATGACATCTGACAGGACTGCTGCAAAGATTAAAAGAGTTGGTGAATACAGAAACTCAAAATACTTAACATACAATTATCACTCAATGGATGCTTATTTATTCATTCATAGGAAAACCTTTTATTTCCCTACTTAGAAGTGGCAACCCTCCTATAAAATCCTATTTTAAATTTATCCTTTCCTAAAACTATCCTTGAGTAGCTATGCAGCATTCACAGCTCTCTTCTACATCATATTCCTTACCCATTAGGTACTCAGCTGGAGCTATTACACTTACTCCAGTTGGTGATGCACCTACTTCTGAGGTCCCTCAGCTTAGCATTTGCACATGTCCATGTATGCCATAAGCAATGCTGAGTTTCTGTTGACTGTGACCTTTACCTATCTTGGAATTGTTAATAGGAGGATCTAAGTGACTGCTGTCAATTGAGTAAACCTTTACATGACCACATTACTTGGCTTGGTTGAGGGAAAAACAAGACTGAATTGATTCCATCTCATCACAGGCCTCTCTCCTGTGAACTGAATCTAGAGCCTGAGGCCATGCTGGAGTGAGGTTAGAATGAGAAGAGAGTTAAATAAGTGGAAGGATTCTGCCAATTTAGACTCCACCCCACCATCTATGAAGAGCATGTTTCTGTCTCTACCATATATCCTTTTCTCCTCCTCTTGTTGTAAATTAATGTTTTAAAAATCTACAGTGCCTTTTAGGAATGTTACCCTGAAAATTGATTTAATTACAGTAGATTCACTAATTAACGGTATGGAATTTTGCATAAACTTTATTTCTCATGTACTTGATACGCAGAGTCAAGTAAAGAAATATACAATCCAGAAGAATGGGAACATTTATTATTTTGCCAAGCAAGTAAGACTTACTACTTCTGTCAAATAAATTAAGGTAAACTACCAAGTGACATCCAAAACCTAAATTGCTGTGCACGTGATATTAAGTCCCTGATTTGTCAATATGGCCTTTTTAACACCACTCAGAACCAGCTAAGGAGCCCTTTTCCAGCCTCACTATCCTATTCTTTTATTTCACATCTTCAGTGAATAGACTCACTGCTTTATTTGCTACAGAAGTAATACTTAGACATTCTACCCAATAATAGCCATACCAACCCCTCTTAAATACTGACAACTGCATGTTGTTGTTTTTACTAACTGATTTTGCTGTTACTGAACCAGAATCTTTAAAATATGTAAATGTGAAGGAAAGAACAAATTTTCAGTCTTCCAACTGTGCTATGATCAGCTGTTTTGCTCAAGTCTTACTTTTTCTAAAGCCTCCCTGTGTATTTCTTCCCCTATGTTCAGATATAGAACTGGACAAAACTGCACCAAAGAGCAGCTGCATAATTAACAGCAATTAACCCTGAGTTCAGTTTAACAAAGGCAACACAATACTCAATTTTGCCCCCGATTCCCAACAATTTAGTCAGAATTCTAACTCTGTAATGCCAAGAGATGCTAAAAACAGGTACTACCATCAGAACTGACAGAGAACGTTAACACAGTAAACTTAAATTTGATTCAAGGCTTAGGCTGGTTGTCATTTAAAAGATGCTTCATCCACTGCTAATAAAAGCAATGCTTCAGTGGCTTTCCTAGATCAGCTGTCTAATGACAGGATTAAAAGTCAAAGATTACTAGGTTACGAAGAAAGGTTGTTTTGCTTTGTTTTGCTTTTTTACTGTCCACCATGCCATGCTGATCATAAATGACCAAGTCATCTGTGACTAATGCTGGACAACACACAATCAACGCCATGCATGTCTTGCTGCTATCAGACAGTGCTTAGAGTTCACCTGGCTCCCCCAAGAGAGAACAGTAGTCATACGTTGTCCAGCTACCCCCTCCCAGTTCCCACCTCTCACAATCACCACCAAAAGAATAAAGTTGCTAGAAAAGCTCCCATCCAATCAGCAGAGTCCAGGCCAGATGGCGAGTTTTGCTGCAGGAAAAGCTAATGGCCTCTTGTGATAGTGAGATCCTCCTCCAGCTTTTCCAGAGAGGAGCCGGTGCTATTGAATTAGCTTTACAAAGGATCCTCTTTCAGTTTAATCAACATTTGCAGAGGGAGGAATTAAATTGTACTGTCTGTGAATTCAGCCAGCCACCTTCTGTAGTCAGACACTGCTGCTCCTGATCCCTATGGAGAGTGGACTTTATTTATACAGCCAGGTCAGATTCACGTGTGTATTTATCAGCAATGACGATGGTTCATTTCAAACTCAGCATGTTTGCTTTGAGAAAGAAAAACAAGTAGAAACCTGAAAAATTAAAACATAAAATTGCCTCCTAAATGCAGACTCAGATTAACAGCTACAAGACAAAGACAGTTGTTTTCTGGTTGACATTAAAATTTGGAGTTTTTAAAATCTATAGAACCCATTGAAATTTCTTAAATCTGTTGAGTTTGTTCCTCTTCTAATTAAGGAGCATCTTCTTTTCAAAGTCTGAGACTGTTTAGCTCATTGCTTAGAAGACAGTATTAATATCAGTCCTAGGAGCAACTGCCTTTCTTTCAGTCTATGGCAGTGAATTTCATCCCTGTACCTAGTCAGGGAAATTCCCATTGCTGTTCGTAAGTAGTTTAGATGAAACAGTTCATCTAAGTGGAAAGCACTGATCTGAGAGCTCTGAAAGATTGACCTTAAGTTACCCTAAGTGAATTCTGATTTTTCTAAGTGCAAATACCTGCATACAGTAGGCATTTAATAAATGTGTGTTGGGTAAATGAAAGAATTTCTTAGTTCTTTCAAAATCATAGGGAAAAACCTGAGGAGGCATATTTCATTTAAATATATTTATCATAGAAATATAGCACAATTGAAGCATATGGTATTAAATCCAGATATTTGGAACTATTTTAAGGGCACTTAGTCTTAAAGAGAAGTGTAATAGTCTTCTCTACAGCAGATTTATCCCCTTATAAAGCAGGGTAATCAACTTGTGCTAACAGAAATTTTAAATCTGAATCAAAATAACATTTTTCTTTCCTCTTTCCAGTAATCTTCACACATCTCAGCCTGGAAAGCAGAAAAGGCCACCTCCCTAGACCACACGTGGACCCAGTCAGTAAGCGGCATTCAAAGCATCACCTGCACCACTAGTCGTCTTTCCTTCAGCTCTGTCCTACTCTGTTCTCCTACACTTTGTTTAAGTGAATGAGGCAAATGAACATTAATCCTTGAGTACAGGTGCAAAAATTCAGAGAAGTCACTGGATTGGGGATTTAGAAAATTCCAAATCCCAGAAAGCACTAATTGTGTTAAGTAAATCTGAAGCCTTTTAACAAGATGAGAGAGAGTTCATTCCAGCACAATTCAGGGTACCTGATTCCTTCCCAATCTCTGCAGTGCACAACTATAAATACTATCAAGATATAAGTGAGCAAAACAGGAACTGTAAACAGAAAACTCACAAAAAATTAAAAACTAAGATGGAAACATAGCTCACATTGTAAATAAAGAGTTGTTATCTATGAAATAAAAATTAAAGAGAGAATACTTTTTCTCATATAAGCATTTTTACTCAAATCAAAAGACAAAATTCCCAAAAATTTATTACTGATTTCTTTAAAATCTAAATCAGTACACATTATAAGATAGTGGTTAGTTTAAATTATGATACTGTTAGAACCAAATTGTTTACTTCAGTCTCATATTTCAGATAAAAGGATATATACTGTAACATGTCTCTAATTTTATTGAATAGATATATTTCTGATAATTTAAATATATTCACTACTTAGTCATTGTTAGTTAAATCTTTCATTATAACTGAAGGTGCATGGAAAAGAGAAGTGTAGTCTCCCATCATCACTGTCATCTTTATCTTCATAGGCATCATTAATCATTGTCATCATCACAAAAAACCAGTATTTACTGAACATTTTCTAAGTGCCAAAAACTATGTTTACAAAATCACTACAAATTAGAGATTATTATTATTATAGCTGACCAAGTCACAGAGCTTTCTAGTATAGAATTGGAATTTAAGTCCATCTTACTCTAAAGTCCATGTTTACACTGATAATTAAAACATACAGCATATTTTAAAAAGCAAGAAAATACACTGTGAAAGAAAATATAAAATGCAAAGGGAAAATATATTCTTTATGTAAAATAGTAATAGAATAATGAAGCCAGCTATTCAATAGGAATATAACTGGTTGTTTTTTATATTTGATTGTACCAAAGTTGGATAATTGGAAACAATTTCTGTTATTTATTTCTATAACTAAAATTCTTTCCCCCTTAAGAATTGATAATATTCAAATAGTCTTTGCTTAGTGGTCCTTATATTTTAAAATATTCAAAATAACTAATTAGGACTCCTAACTGCTGGTGGTAGACTTGCTGAGTTACCACTTCCCTGCCCAGCCTAATGCTTGGATATGCCACACAGGTAAAAAGAAAGCATGAAGATCTGATATACCAAAGATCCTGAGGAATCCCTAGAGAGATAAAAGTTTGCTGCAACATGGTGTGGAGAGGAAAATAAAGTCTGGGGCAAGTGGGGGCTTGGTGCCACAGGAGAGGGATGCATGTTAATGAAAAATCAACAAATTGAGCAATCTAAACTGGGATCAAATATAAATGTAACACATATGAAAAATATGAAATAAGTATAAATATACTTTAAAGATTAAGGAAAAAGTAAGATTAACCAGAAGTATAGAATGATTTTGACAAGATGTACATAATTATAAAACAAAACTAAAAAATAAAAAAGCAATATAAATATTTTAAAGAAAAATTAAACAAATGAACCTAAACATATATTCAGTTTGTGGCATAATCAAAGAGAATAACCCTTCCTAATGACACTAAAACAAAGATTGACAATACATCCTTGGAGTAATGTATCACAAGGACAAAAAGAACTGAAAATAATTTTCAGCAATCATATTGTAGGTGGTAGTATTGATACTCAGTCTATGACAGCTGCAGTTATATTTTAGAATAAAGCAAATAAGAAATCACATGAGTACAGAGATACTGGAATTAGGAACACGGGAAAAGGAGAAACCTATGTAAATAGATGAGCTTAAGTAAAAATCCTATAGTCCTGAATTTGAGTCGGAAATGTTGATATGAGTTCATAATGTATTTGATCCTAAAAATATATGTATATATCTCCTAGCTATAATAAAGACAAACCTAGTAGCTATAAGCTTCCTTGGTGCCCATCTTATGGTCTCTAAGTACCATTTTCCCTAAAGGAAACCATAGCTTCTTAAAGAAATATGTGATTTGAGGTCTCAACTAGTAAATA
This sequence comes from Camelus dromedarius, assembly GCF_036321535.1. NCBI lineage: Eukaryota > Metazoa > Chordata > Mammalia > Artiodactyla > Camelidae > Camelus > Camelus dromedarius. The sequence continues at coordinate 68,237,633 of NC_087436.1, forward strand.
CATAAAATGAACTTGAAATATCTTGTCATATCAATCAATTCACAAGGAAATTATCAAAGACTTCTGAGAGTGAGTCAAAAGCACTTAGGAGCCAACTGAAGAGCCCAAAGATGGAGTAATACAAACATCAAGAATTGCAATGCACCTAAAGACATAAAATATGTTTAAATCCATTTGTATATGATATTTAGTATGAAAAACAACAAAAACCGAAACAAAATGAAAACTTCACTGGTCACCTTTGGAAAACACTACTTAGAAAACTGGCAAACAAGTGGAAAGAATCAAGCAAATATTCTTCCTTTCCTATATTTAATTAACTTTATGGTAACCTGAAGAGTTGATGAAGGAAGATAACATAGAATATTAGTTTTCTAGGGCTTCTGATAAAAAACAAAACAAAACTATGACAAACTGGGTAAGCTTTAAAAATGAGAAATTTATTCTCTGGAAGTTGAAGGCCAAAAGCCCAAAATCAAGTTTTGGCAGGGCCAAAACTTCCTTCAGAGCCCCTAAAGGAGGATCCTTCTTTGTCTCTTCCAGCTTCTGTTAGCCCCAGGTATTCCCTGACTTGTGGTAGCATAATTTTAATCACTGTTGCTGTCTTTACATGGTCATCTTCCCTGTGTGTCTGTGTCTAAGTCTGTATCCAAATTTCCCTCTTCCTATAAAAACACCAGTCATACTAGATTAAGGACCCACTCTAACGACCTCATCTTAACTTGATTACATATGCAAAGATCCTACTTCCAAATAAGATCACATTCACAGGTACAGGAATTAGGACTCAGCGTTTTTCAGGAACACAATTCATCCCATAACATTCCAGCTTATAAATGAGGGTGAGTGAGAAAATAAAATATCATCATTTTGCAGTTCCTAATGAAATAATAAACCTAGACAATGATGATCAATAAATGACATCATCCAAAACCTAAAAAGGCCTTTATGGACCTTCTGATAGAAGTATTCAATAATTATCTATTGAGAATTTTTGTCCAAAATTCTAAACAAAATCTATTCAAGCTTCTAGTACTTACTATTAATTTACAGCAAATACTGCCTTCACAGAAATGATTTTAAAGAACACCACAGGGTTGCAACCAACAAATTCAGACTGTGGGAAACTATACAAAACAAGTAACTGATTTCTTTAGTAAATATGAGAGAGAAAGAGAAAGATCTATATAAAGAGATTGAAGAGAAAACTCAAGCAATTGCAATATAAACTCTATTTCAATACTGACTTCACCAAATAAACTATAGAGAATAATTAAAGAGAGAATTACAGATAAATTATGAACTTTAAGTTCTGACTGGATATTTATTAATGGTGAGGAATGAATGTTAATGATAATGGTATGCTTAGAAATAATGGCTTTGCTTAGAAATAATTCAGATATGTAGGGACACATGCTGAAATATTTATAGATGAAATGTTATGAGGTTTGGGGTTTATTTCAAGATAATTTGAAAGGAGGGAGAAAAACAGGTAAGGGTAGAAATGAAACAAGATAAGTCATGAGCTGATAAATGTTTAAGCCAGTGATGGATTAACGGTGGTCTATTCTCTTATTCTGTCTACGTTTTTATGTTTAAAATATCCCAAAATAAAATATTTTTTCAAAAATATATATAATAGATAAAATATAAATTCAATACTGAAGATAAAAACCTAATCAATAAAGTCCAAGAGCATTAGTGACTAGGGAGATCAGACTGAGGAACACTTCAGATGAACTAAAGATGTGAAACATCAAATTTAAAAGAATAAGCAAAAGAGATTATTTTTTAAAAAGTCAAAGGACAAAAATGAAACATCTGGACACATTATATGAAATTTAACAGTATCAAAATGAAAAAAAATTGAAAAGTTTTTAGAGAGAAAAAGATCACTCACAAAAGATAATTATGGGATTATTAAACTTTTCAAGAGTTACCCTAGATATAATTGAATATTTGAGCAGTATGTTAAAGTTTTGAAAGAAAATAAATTTCAATACAAAATTTTATACTGCAACTAAACTATTGTTATAGATTTGCCTATTCTAGACAATGGAATCATATAGTATGCAGTCTTTAGTGACTTGCTTTAATTTGGCAAAATATTTTCAAGGTCCTGCCATGTTTTAGTACAGTTCAGTCTTTCATTCCTTTATATAACCAAAAAATATTTCACTGAATGTATATACATTTTGGTTATCCACTTATTGGTTGATGAACACTTGGGTTGTTTTCAAATTTTGGTTATTATGAATAATGCTGCTATGGACATTTATGTACAAGTTTTTGTGTGAATATATGCTTCCATTTTTCCTAGATGTATACCACAGAGTTGAATTGCTGGGTCAAATGGTAACTCTATGTTTAACTTTTTGAGGAACTAACAGATGGTTTTCTAAAGTGGCTACACTATTTCACCTTTCCACTAGTGTGGTATGAGGGTTCCAATTTCTCTGTATCCTTACCAACATTTGATATTATTTCTCTCTTTGATTACAGCCATCCTAGTAGGTTTGAAGTAACATCTCACTGTGGTTTTGATTCCATTTCCCTGAAGGTTAACAATTTGAGCATCTTTCCATAGCTATTTGTGTATCACCTTCAGAGAAATTTCTATGCAGATGTTCTGTCCATTTTTAAATTATTATTTGTCTTTTTATTGTTGAGTTCTAAGAGTTCTTTATATATTCTAGACAAGTCTCTTATCAGATGCAAGATTTGCAAATATTTTCTTCCACTCTGTTGTTTAACTTTCTTGATAATGTCCTTTGATGCACATCAATTTTTAATTTTAATAGTACAATGTATCTATTTTTTCTTTTTTGCCTGTACTTTTGATACCAAATCTAAGAGCCATTGCCAAATCCAAGGTCACAAAGATTTGTACCTATGTTTTTTCTTCTAAGAATTTTATAGTTTTAGTTCTTACAGTTAAGTCTGTAGTCCATTTTGAATTAATTTTTATATGTAGTATAAGGTAGGGGTCCAACTTCATTATTTTGCATGTAGCTAACCAGTTGTCCCAGCACTATTTATTGAAAAGATTATTGTTTCCCCTTTGAATTGTTTAGGTACCTTGTTAAAAATCAAATGACCTTAAAAGTAGGGGTTTATTTCTGAACTCTAAATTCTATTCCAGTGATCTGTATGTCTATCCTTATGCTTTTTACCACCCTGTGCTGATTACTGTTGCTTTGTAGTAAGTTTTAAAATCAGTATTGTGAGTCTTCCAACTTTGTTCATATATTTAAGATCATTTTGTCTCTTCTGGACTCTTGAGTTTCCAAAATGAATTTTAAGATCAGCTTGTCAGTATCTACAAAGACTTAAGTTGGGATTCTGATTAAAATTGCATTGATTCTGTAGATCAATTGAGGGAATATTTTCCTCTTAAGAAGATTAAGTCTTCTAATCTATGAACATGAGATGTTTCTCCATTTACTCAGGTCATCTTTAACTTCTTTCAGCAATGTTTTATCATTTTCAGAGTGCAATTCTTCATCTGTCTATTACTTTATAATTATTTGATTCTTCTGTATGCTATTTTAAATGAAATTGTTTTCTTAATTTCATTTTTCAATTGTGTATTGCTAGTGTAGAGAAATACAGTTGGTTTCTATATATTAATCTTGTATCCTGTAACCTTTCTGAACTAACTAGTTCTAAAAGCGTTTAATGGATTCCTTATATTCAAGATCATGTCATCTGTGAATAGGGGTAATTTTGCTTTTCCCTTTCCAATTTAAGTGCCTATCATTTCATTTCTTGCCTAAAGTTTCCCTGGCTAAAACTTCTAGTACAATATCGACTAGAAGTGGCAGTAGACTACATCTATGTCTTGTTCCTGATCTTAGGGGGAAAGTATTCAGTCTTTTACCATTCAGTATAAAGTTAGCTGTGGATTTTTCATAAATAGCCTTTATCAGGTTGAGGAAGTTACCTTATATTCCAAGTCTGTTAAATGTTCTTATCATGAAATGGTATTGGATTTTATGAAATGCTTTTTCTGCATCTATTGAAATGATCATGTGGTTTCTTTATTCTTTATCTGCTTGTATGGTGTATCATATTCAGATGTTAAAGCAATTTTGTTCTCCTGGGATAAATCTTTTTGGTCTTGGTGTATAATTCTTTTTCTATGTTGCCAGACACATTTGCTAGGATTTTGTTGAGCATTTTTACATTTATTTTCACAAGAGATACTGATTTGTAGTTTTACTTTTCTTGTTATTTCTTTGTCCGGTTTTCTTACCAGAACAATTTATATTCTGAATATAACAATTTAGATGCCTTCCTATCAAGAACAGAAAAACACCACATCCCCACAAATACCATTACTATTTAACGTAATACTGGAGGGCCTTGCCAACTCTTCTTTTTTTTTTTTTTTTTTTTGCCAACTCTTTAATACAATAAAAGAGTGAAAGAGTTTTAAGTATTGAAAGGGGATAAATTAAACTTTCATCATTTGCAGACATTATTTACATACACACTGAAATATATCAATATGCAAACTGTTAAAACTAATGAGAATGCTTAACAATATTGCAAGGTGCAAGTTCAACTTTAAAAATGAACACTATTTCTCTATACCAGTGATGACTACCTGGAAAATCTTGTACAATTTGAGACACCCAAAATAGCAATACAAAATTTAAATAACTACCTAAGAATTATCAAATAATCTTTTAAATCAATTAAAACTCTATTAAAGCACATGAAATTACATTTTTGTTTGTCTTAAAAGGCAAAAGGAAGATGTGAAAACTAGAAACGCATGTTTTTGAATGTGATAATTTAACACTTATTAGATCAGTTATCTCAGATTAATCCACATACTCAATGCAATTTTTATCAATATTATAGTCAGATCTTTTGAAGAACTTGACAAATCTATTCTCAAATTTATATGGAAGAGTAAACATCACCGAATAAGTCAACTGAGAAAAAGGAAAACACAGAGGTGAATCACTTTACCAAATATTAAGGCATACTACAAAAATTATAATAAAAATATATATGATGCTTACTTAGGAACCAATAAAACAACGGTACAAAATAAGTTTAAAAATAGAATCATAATTTTTACTTCTACATTTAGATCTTTAATCAAATTGAGGACTGTATTTATGGTGCCAGGTAGGCATTCAGCTTTATTTTTCTGCACTTACTGAGAAGGTTGTCCCTACACTATCCATCAATCTGTCCTTCCCCTAACTGGTAGCTGTATCATATATCATATTTTTATATACACACAGAATATTAACATATAACCAATTTGTAAATTTATGGAAATGTGGAAATATCTGTAAAATAATGATAATTTTCTGGTATTTGATATTTTTACTTCAAGGGTCACATCTTTATAAAAACATTACTAAAATATTCAAGTATATACTACTTGGGCAGAGGAATTAGGTAGACATTTTTCCACAGAAGACAAATAGTCTTCATATACCTGGTATATGAAAAGGTGCTCAACATCACTAATCATCAGGGAAATGCAAATCAAAATCACAACGAGGTTATCACCTCATATCTCTTAGAATGGTTATCATCAAAAAGACAACAGATAACAAATGTCGGCAAGGATGTGGAGAAAAAGAAACTCTTGTGAACTATTGATAGGAATGTAAACTGTTGCAACCACTATGGGAAACAGTATGGAGGTTCCTCAAAAAACTAAAAATAGAACTACCATATGATCCAGCAACCCCACTTCTGGGTGTATACCCAAAGGAAACTAAAACATGATGGCAAAAAGATATCTGCCCTCCCATGGTCACTGCAGCATTATTTACAACACACAAGCTATGGAAATGACCTAAGTGTCCATCAATGGATAAACAGATAAGAAAGATGTGCTATACACACATACACATACACAAAGTGGATTATTATTCAGCCATGAGAAAGAAGAAATCCTGTCATTTATGACAAGATAAATGGACTTTAAGGTCATATTCTAAGTGAATTAAGCCAGACAGAGAAAGACAAATAGTATGTGGTATCACTTATATGTAGAATCTTAAAAAAAAAAAAAAAAAAAAAAAGTCAGAGCCTTAGAAAGGCTGCCAAGGGCTGGGAGGTAAGAGAGAGAATTTAGTAAAAGGGTACAAACTTTCAGCCATAAGATGAATGAAGTCTGAGGATATAATTTAAAACACGGTGCCTATAATTGATAACACTGTATTATATCATTGAAATTTGCTAAGCGATTAGAACTTAAATGTTCTCACCAAATAAATAAGTATGTGAGGTTATGGACGTGTTAATTAACTAGGTGATGGTAATTTCACAATGTATACACATATCAAATCACTATGATGTAAACTTTAAATATCTTACAATTTTATTTGTTAATTACACCTCAAAAAACCTGAAAAATAACGTTCAAATATGTATGCCATTAGGATGACACCAAAAAACTCAGGGTAAAATGAAGTACAGTGATACCTGAAATTCCTGATATAATACTGTCAAAAAACTATTTCCAATTCATTTATTTCTTTTTCAAAAGTTGTTGTTAATGAAAACTATACAAAAATCCTTTCAGAGTATATTTTTTAAAAGACTTTGAACTAGATAAGAATTAACGAAATATCTTGTGTTGAAACATCTAAACCCTAACGTCTACCACATCAGGAGAAATACATTTTTGCATTCAGTAACATTTACTGAGTATCTTTGTGTGTTAGGTAATGGAGGTAAAAAGTGGTCCTGCCTGAGCTCAGAGGCCATGGCAAACAATTATTATTCAGGATGGTAAGTCCTAGGATAGCAGAAAGCACAGAGATCTCTGAAAACACCAAGGAGACCACCTAATGTTGCCTGAAGTTGCCATTGATGGTAAAACCGCAGAAGTAAGAAGTTAGTCCTGTGAACAAGTTAGAGAAGGGTGTTCTAGTCAGAGGGAACCACAAGTGAAAATACATGGAAATGAGACATAGAATGGAATATGCAGAGAAAAGAAAGTAGGTAGATATGGCCTAGAAGTGAGGATGATATGTTCAACTTTCATGTGACGCAAGCACCCTTTTTCCATTTAGAAGACAGCACGGCTGAAAACAATGTTTTTCACAGCATTTAGTGCAACTATAGAACTGTTTAGCTTGAAATGTCTGCTTTAGATCTCTAATTACCAAAAGTAATAAAGGGATACTGAAGTGAGACCTGAGGCTGATGGAATACACACTAATTACAACTGCCTTCAGCTCCAAGCTATTATGCATTATTGAATCATGCCTTGGAATAGTTTGAGAACCAGGGATTGAATAATAATGCCCTAACTTGAGTGGATTCAGCTCTAAAATGTACTGGAATCTCAGCAAGAAGATGGTAGAAAAAGGTAAGGAAGCTACAAATGAAAGGGGCCAATACAAAACAATTGATATGCATGAAGGAATCAATTTCAACAGAGGTACAAATTAGAATGTCCGAACTGTATAATGAACTCAAGTTCAGTATTTGTAGGGGTCTACAATCCAGGGCATCCAATACAGTGAATGAGCAGAGAAGATTTTCAAGCAATGGCAATATTTAGAGTTAGGCAGGTAATTCTTAGTGGAACCCAGAAATGACATTAATAGATGGTGATATAAGGACTCAACCACCATGGAAAAGGAAGAAATGGTGGCAAGGGATATCTGTACAGTGTCAGAGCCCTAAACTAGAGTAATGAGGTCCACCAGGAGAATTAAAGAAAAAATAAGGAAATCAAACCAGAACCCAATCACATGAATGTGGAAAATATAGTAATGATTTTAAAAGTCTGCCTCTCAAGTACCACAGGAGCCAAGATTAACTTCAGCTACTATGAACACCAGGCTTAAAACAGCAAAGCGAACAAGGGCTTCCTCCTATGGCTGACCATGGGCTTCCTAAAGTACTGACCACCATCAGTGATGGAGGGCTGACTCAGAAATTTGCAACACCAAGTCGTCATGCCAAAAACGTCAGGGACTGCAAAGGCTAGGGAAGACAGAACTAGATAACAAGGTTAAACAACACCAACTGTATTCCACGGAAATTTTTGGCTATCCATACATTTATTCTACATGAATAAACATGGAATAAATTTGAAATGTACATTAGTTCAAGTCGTAGGTTTCTAAATATATATGGTATAAAGTTGACCAATAGCCAGATGATGGGCTGAGCCTTCACTGTGGGTCTAGAGATCTTTTGCCATGCTAAAATACCTGCTGAATATATACTCCATAACTGTGACTCTGCAATGTATACTGCGTCATACCCAAATAATATGGAAATACCTCCCCCAAAGATGAAAAACAGGTTACCAAGGCAGGAATAAAACTGAATTACTATCTACTCATGGAAATTCATTTTCCATTATCTTACAGTATTTTTGTGCTACAACATCATTTTTATATTAATTCTGAAAAAAAATCAGTGCGAGCAACAGGATTTTTAAAAATAAATGTATAACCTATCAAAGGTCATTCTTATGTAATCAGCATTGACTTTCTCAGAAAACGTTTTACCCATTTAAAAAATTTGCTTCAAGTCCAATTTCCAGCTCTACAGCAAGATACACACAAGTTGGAAATGACAAAACCACCCATCAGAAAAGTTCTTTTTTGAATACTTGCTGCACACACAGGCTGCTGCTGCTCATTGAGTTAGAAAAAGGAAGTCTAAGAGTACAATTACCCTGACTTCTAGAGAAGGGGATTCTAAGGCGTTTGAGCAAGTACTAACTTGGTTAGTTCATTGAATCTAAGTGAATCTACTTCTCTTTATCTTTGTAATAAAGAGACTTAATAATATTGTAAAAAATAGGAATCATGGAAAACAGTTTGGGAATGAGATAGGAAGAAAGACTATTATCTAGTTTCTTTTAAAAGGGGGTTTTGATAAGAACATAAATACAGACTTAGAGAACTATTAAAACTCCAGCTATAAAGGAAATGAAAACTTGAATTGTCTGTATTCCTGTCATCTCCTCATCCATCCATCTTATAACAGCCTTATTGCAACCAGACATGGGGTGATGAATGCAGAAATGTCAGACAAAAAGGAACGTGTAAAGATAAAAGGCTAGAAGGTAAAAAAAATATTTTTAATAAAAAACCCACAAAACAAAGAAGTGACTGCATGTTGCTTTTGTTACCGTTTTGTTTCCAAACACTGTCTGGGTGCTAGTTAAAAGTCAGAATTCCATAAAGATAGAAGCAATCCACAAAGGACCCTGAAAACCCTGATGTTTCTGAAAAAAAAAAATTATAATAGAGGAAAAAAAGGATAAATCTACCACCAAATGTTCCCTCTTTATCTTTAAAGCCCTAAACTCACATATTGAACACATTTTATTTAAGGATCTCAAAGCACTTTACAAACAAGTAACTACACTACCATTTCCTATCAGTTGTAAGCTTGGAAACCTTTAGAGTCAAGTTCAGCAGGAGTTTTCAAGCCCTATTATGCAAAATTATAGGGTGTAAGTTACCTATTTGATGGCCACAACCATAAATAGGAGACCCACTGTTGCTTCCTTCTGCTTCAGCCACTTTCTCTTTGTCCCTAAAATTGCTATTGCCATAGAAAAAGAAACCATCTCCTAAAGAGTCTTTTCTCTGTCCAGTCATTAATAGTACATACCAAATATGCATCATCACTTCTATAGAATATATTTTAGTTAAACCAAATTGCTTGTAGAAGAATTTCTCACTATTAAAGAAAAAAAATCCTAAAAATCATTATCAATTTGTTTGTAAGAACTCTGCTCCCTCCATATTCCCATTTACCCAAGACACAAATATTTATAGACTCTCTTCTCCAACTGTACTTCTTCTTATTGCACATGAAAATTATCACATGTAATAAAAATGAGACTATTCCATTATTTTCCCAGCTGGAACTATGGATCCTATTAAAGAGTTTTTTCAAAGGGAAAAAAATCATTTATTTGTGATAAAAATGGAAGGTCTTCCCCAAGAGACTGAGTAGTATTAGCCAACGTAAAGGTTCAACAGTAAGAGGACACATCTCTGCACAACAGAAAGAAGTCTTTGGAGCTTGTGAAGAGTATCTAGGACTGAAAGACTGAGAAGTGAAAAGAGGGAGGGGAGAAGGGGAAAAGAAACCAGGCTAGGGACAGTAGCCCGTGGATCATGAATTGTTACCCATTCCTATAATCCCACTCCACAAAATAACTTCACTAACATCAATTAAATAGTCTACTCTAAGATGTAAACTAAGGCACTTGTCACAGATCCCCTCCTTAGCACCAAACCCACCAGATGAATAATCAGAATGAAAACTGGGCATGGGGGGTGGGGGGTGGGGTGGTGAGATGAAATTAAAAATGAAAATGAGTTGATGTTTTTGCTTTATATTGTTAGGAAAAATAAACAATTATAGGTCTCAATTAGTGGTAAAGAATAGACTATTAAAAATAGAGTGTACTCTTTCCAACCAAGGAGACACATTATTTATTTTATAAATAAAATTTGAATATAGAAAATTTTATCTCTATCAAAAGTGAAAAAGGAAAGCATGGTAACTATGAATACAAAATAAAGTGTTAGAAATAGGTCCTTATGTAATTAATTACAGTAACTCACCATTTATCAGACATAAACTCTGAAAATAAATTTTTTCCAGATAAATTCAACAGTATGTTATCCTAGGGACCTAAATATCAAAGAAATATTCACAAATTGATGGAGAACAAAGAAATTAAAATATATAGTAAATAATATGTACCAGCCAAAATACAACTTAAGGTTTAAAAAAATGCCATTAGAGATAAAGATGAAAATTTCACACTGAAAAAGAAACAACATACTGACAACATACAAAAATCATGACTATACACTCCCAATAGTAGAATCTCAAAATATGTAAAGCAAAAACTGAAATAATTACCAGGAAATAAAAACAAGTTTTAGTTTTAGTCTAGATTCTAACACATCCATCTAAAAGCTAATCAAGCAAAGAAAAAAAGGAGATAGAAAACTAGAATTATACTTTTAACAAATTTGACCCAATGAATGTCAAAAATGTATGCCCAGTAAACACAGAATGTACATTAATTTTGCAGATACAGAATATATTCAAAAATCCATCATCAAGTTAAAAAGATATGCTGATGAGGCATGCATTACTCTAATACCAAAACCAGACAAAAACATTACAAGAAAACTACCAACCACATTTGATGTTTATTAATTAAAATTTTTCCAGTTAATTAAAAAAAAAGAAAACTACAGACCAATATTTCTCATGAACAGAGATGCAAAAACCCACAACACAATGTTAGCAAACTGAATCCAACAATGTATAAAATGACCAAGTGAGATGTATCCTAGGTTTGCAAAGCTGGTTCAACATTCAAAAATCAATCACTATAATCCATCACATCATCAGGCTAAAAAAGAAAAATAACATGCACATATCAATAGACACAGAAAAAGCATTTGACAAAAACCTAACACACTCCCATGAAAAAAGCTCTCCGTATATTTGGAATAGAAGAAAAAGTCCTCAACTTGATGAGGAGTATCTACGAAAACCCTACAGCTAACATCATACTTAGTGGTGAGAAACTCAGAGCTTTCTCACCAAGATAAGGTAAAAGGCAGGAATGTCCTCTCTCACCAGTCTTTTTCAATATCATACTGGAAGTACTAGCTACCACAGTTAAGACAACAAAAGGAAATAAAAGATAAAATGACTGGGAAGGAATAACTGCCCTTGTTTGCAAATGATACAATCATCTATATAGAAAATCTGAAAGAATTTACCCAAAAAAAAAGCCTACTGGAACTAAAAAGTGATTACAATAAGGATGAAGAATAGAGGTTAATATACAAAAGTCAATCGTTTTACATCAGCAATGACAAATGGAATTTGAAGTTAAAAACAATACCATTTACATCAGAACTCACAAAAATGAAACACTTGGGTATAAACCTAACAGAAGATGTACAAGATCTATACGAGAAAGACTCAAAACTCTGATGAACAAAACCAAAGAAGAACTAAATAAGTGGAGAGATAGTTTATGTTCATGGACAGAAAGACAATATTGCAAACATGTCAGTTCTTCCCAACTTCATGTATAGATTCAATGCAATCTTAATCAAATTCTCAGCCAAGTATATATTGTAGATATTGACAAACTGAGTCTAAAGTTTAAATGGGGAAGCAAAAGATCTAGAATTGTCAATACAATATTGAAGGAGAAAAAGTTGAAGGACTGTCACTACCAGACTTCAAGATTATAAAGCAACAATAGTCAAGATGAAAGAATTGGCATGGTATTGGCAAAAAAATAGACAAATAAAGCAATGTAACAGTGTCCAGAAATAGACCCACATGAACAGACTCAACTGATCTTTGACAAAGGAGCAAAGGCCATATAGTGAAGAAAAGACAGTCTTTTCAACCAATGGTGCTGGAACAACTGGACATCTGCATGCAAAAAAAGGAGAAGAAGAAGAAACCAATCTAGACATAGACCCCACATTCTTCACAAAAAATTAACTCAAAATTGACTATAAGTGTATATGTAAAATGCAAAACTATAAAACTCTTAAAAGATAACATTGGAGTAAACCTCGATGGCCTTGGGCCTAGCAATGACTTTAAGATAATCCATCAAAGTGAATGGAATATTATTCAACACTAAAGGGAAATGAACTATCAAGCCATGAAAACACACGGGGAAACCTTAAATTCATGTTAGTGAAAAAGCCCATCTGAAGGAGGCTACATACTGTATGATTCCAACTATCGGTATTTGGACAGAGTAAAAAGAACAGTGGTTTGCAGGGGATAGAGTTGGGAGGGATGAATAATCATAGCACAGGGGATTTCAGGGTAGTGAAAATGCTCTATATGGTGCTGTAATGATGAATCTATGTCATTATACATTTGTCCAAACCCATAGAATGTACATACAACACCAAGAGACAATTAAAACATAAACTATGGACTTTGAGTGATAATGATATACCAAGTAGGTTCATCAGTTTTAGCAAATGTATCACTCTGGTAAACCCTGAGGCCCTAATCCTCATCGACATCTCCAGGACACCTTAGTTAGAGTCACAGTACAGCAACGCCTCTCCCAGTGGCCCAGCCAGCTGTGGGGTTCCAAGCTCCACCCAAAGGCTGTACCAGGCGAAACTGCCCAGAAGTCAGAATACGGGCGAACTGCGCATGCTTGGGCAGCAAATCTTCCAGGAACCCAAAAGCCAAGCGGTAGCAACTCCGGTTACTGACACACAACCCTGGAACGCCAATCCCACCTCTGCCAAGATCCAAAGCCACAGCAACCTAAACACACAGTTCCATTCCGAAAACACCATATAAGATATGTCAGGCCAGCAGAGGACCTGACTGGGAGCTCACCTTATAATATCCGGTGCTGTCAGCTTTGGCTGCCTTCCATCATCAGTCTCCGGCCAGCTTCCTCCTTCCCCTCTTCTTGCAGACCTGAGTACAGTGCCCTTCAAACACCACTTGCCTCTACATCCACGAAAACCACCCTCAATGGCGGCAGCTCGCCGGGGCCTAGTCCGCGTGGGTGGAGTATGCCGTTTTCCAGGAAGGCAAACGGTGCTGTTGAATCCCTCAGGGTACGTTTTTGTGGCTTTGGGTGGATGAGGGGAAATAAGCGCAGGTCCTGACAAGCGCAGGGAGAGAACGGGCTGGGAAGAACTGAGCATCACGGACACCTCAGAGGACGATGGAATCCCGCCTGAGACGCCGCGGTGACCGCTGTTCTCAGAAGAAGCCAGATACAGCACGGTCTCGCGAGATCTAAAGGGAACAGTAGGGGAATCCTGGATGAGAAACACCTGAACGCCCCAGCTGCTGGAGGCCCCGCATAACAGGCTCGTCCTTCAGGAGCCCGGCACATGCCACTTAGAAGGCATACCCCAATCCTTACTGACACCACCAAGACACCCTAGTCAGAGTCACAGTGCAGTAGTGATTCTCTCCTCAGTCACGCAGCCAGGTGTGGGGGACCAAGTACCAGCCCAAAGGCTGTGCAGGGGATGGGACTGCCCGACATTAGATGGGGGAGTGAATTGTGCATGCTTGGGCAGCAAGTCGGTTGCCTTACAGGAAACCAAAGGTCCCAAGTAGCAACTCAGGTTTCTGGCGCGGAAACCTGGAATCCAGTCCCACTTCTACCAAGATCCAAGGCCACAGCAAAATGAACACATAATTTCATTCTGAAATCAGAAAATGAGGTGTGTCAGGCCAGAAGAGGACTTGAAAGAAAGCTCTCTTGATAATACCTGGTGCCGTCCGCTTTGGCTGCCTTCCGTTGCCAGTCTCCAGCCATCCGCCTTTCTCCTCTTTCTGCAGACCTGAATAGGGTGCCCTCCAAACACCACTTTCCTCTACGTCTGTGCAAACCAAAGACTCACCTGTTTCATGCCTCCTATAGCTACTGCAATATTAAAAAATTAGAAAACAATTGGATACAAAAGAAAGAAAGACAGACAGACAGACAATGTAATTGAAAATCCATTATCCTATATCCAAAAATCAATGGATCAAAGAGTAAATAGCTAAAATTATGAAATACAGTTTAAAGATCATGAAAGTACTGCACATCATAATTTTGGAGGTAAATTGATATATGTATAGTTAAGTTTATGGATGTAAAAACAGTAAATAAGGATGACCAAAAACAAATTAGTTGAGCATTCAACTTAAAAATTAGAAAATATAGAAAATAAAAAAATTAGAAAATTAAATGCTTTTTAAAACTGTAAGAAATCAATAATTAATATAAGAGCAAAAATCAGTGAAATAGAAAAATAAGGAAAAGAAAAGATTAGCAAAACTCTATTTTTAAAAGACAACTAACATAGGCAATTCTCTAGCAAGACTGATCAAGAAAAAATATAAAATTAATAAATAAGCAAAATTCAGAATGAAGGAGAGAAACAACACTACTTATAGAGCAGAGATTTTTTTTAATTGTAACTGAATCTTTTGATTGCTAAAATTGGCCAGTAAGAAATAGAAAGCTGGAATAAATCAATAACCATTAAAAATAATAGGATGATAGATGAAAACTTCTCTCCAAAAGAAGTCACCACCCAGATAGTTTATTCAGGCAGTTTTAATCAACCATCCAAGGAGCACATAATAGCCTACAGCTTCTATAATTTCTCCTAGAGAACAGAAATAGAGACAAAGCTGCCTCTTAATCTTATGAGAACAGTATAACATTTACTGTTATACTGATATACATTCAAGAAAGTAACACTGTAGGTCATTTCCATTTGTGAAAGTATTCACAAAAATTCTACATAAAGGACTATGTAAATGAGTCCAACAGTATTTTGTAGAAACATGTAAGTTGTATTGTTTTTGCAAATTGTTGTATTAATTTTCTAAATTGAAAGATACCTCAAAATTAGATAATTTATTAATTAGAGTAATTGATTAAAGAGGAAACTATGTCATTATAAATTGTGTAAAAATAAAAGCATTCAATAAAATTTAACTTTTACTTATTTTTTAAAACCCTCAGCAAAGCAGACAGAGAGAATCTTTTATAACTGTATAGTAAGTGACTAGAAAAAACATACTGCAAATACTTCATGGAGGCCCTGGTCAATGCAGTAAGATAACCAAAAGATTTAAATATTCCAATAAAGAGTTAAAATGTCATTTGAAAAAGATATGATCATGTCCATAGGAAAAAAAATAGATGAACTGCTAAAATTAATGACACTGTAGCAATATATGAATGTCATCTCAAAAAATCAGCTAAGTTTACCTATACTAGTAGTTATCATTTAAACAAAATTTGTAGAGTATCTAGGAATTAATCTAACAAAAGTTTTACAAAACCATTCTTGAAAACATGTAAACATTATTAAATGACATTTAATAAGACATCCAAATATACCAAAGTATGTGGAGAAATATACTATACACATGAAAGAATGAATGGGTGGGTAGAAAACTTTATTCATTCAGCAATTATGTACTGAATTCCTGCTGGGTCAGATTCCCATCTAGGTTCTAGTGTTAGTGAAGTGAAAAAGAAACCAAACTAAAATTATATCCTTATAGAATATATATAAGTATATAATTACACAAGCCTATAACAATATTATAAATATGTCAACTTCTGCCAAATTAACCTACACATTCAATGGCAATTGCAGTCAAAATATTTTAAGAGTTTAAAGGAATTTATCACAGGACTGCATTGTTGCAGTTTATGTATTACGTAAATGGTGCCCTTTGGACTTACGCAATGTGGCAATCCTAGTTTGCAAATTTTTAAATTAATATGGAAGGATAAAATTCTAAAAATAACTATGATAATCCTGAAAAAGTAGAGCAAATAGCAGAGCTTAATTTAACAAGATTAATATATTTTACAAGGTTATAGTAATTAAGGCAGTGTTGTAGTAATAGGAAAAAAGCGAAATATAGAAACAGATGCATGTATGTTCAGAGATCCATTATATATAGCATATCCACTTTATACCAATGTGACAAATGTAACAATTAGACAACATGAAATATTGAAAAGGATTGTGGGATTATGCATTAGTGGAGTCATTTATGGTACAATTAGACTATAATGTAACCGAGTACAGTATGTGCACACCTTATGCTCTATTCCACTCTTTGCTTTAAAAGCCACTCTTTTTCACTCTGGTACCCTAGAGAAACTTCTAAAGATAAATACAAAGATAGAGGTACAAACATGCTCTTTGTAGCATTGTTTGTAATGGAAATAATTGAAAGCATATTTAAATACCTATCTAGGTGAAAATAGAAATAAAATGTTATATTAAGTATTCCCCCTGAATGCTAAAATTATATATATCAACATAGATAGATCTTTAAAAAAGCTTTGTTTAAAAAACTTAGAACAAGAACTACATCAAAATATCTCTGTATGAATGTTTTAAATAAATGCAAAACATACATATTAAACATATTATAAACACAAAATATATCTTACATATTCTTACACATTTTATCATATGCATTTATATAAAACTAAATACCCAGACAGCAGATACACATGGAAAGTGGATGTAAGTGAGAAATGACTGGGAAAGATTCTTCTTTTTTTAATTTAAAGAAAAAATACAAATAAAGTCTAGTAAATTCAGGAATACATGTTAAGTGATGTTTTGGCAATGAAAATCAATTAAAGAGCTAGATTTCACCTTGGAGCAATACACTGTAGAACAGAAACAAACCACGAGGATGAAACTAAGAAGCAGAGAATCCCAGCTGGCCTATATCCTCCATCACTCTCTACACAAAGAAAAAACAGAAATATTGATGGAAGCTCCAGATTTCCACAGGCCATGGATTTGGAGAAAAGAAGTCACCACTGTCCTTTAGAAAATGCAGGGCTGTAGCAACTCCCAACTGACATCTCACTTAACATTTATAACAATCAACCTTTTATTGAGGGCAAGGGCTGTGTCTTAATTTAGTTAAGTTCACTAACTCACAATAGGTTTCTTGTGTATAAGATATTGTGCTAAAAGATGATAGAAAAGACAGAAAAAATGTCTTTTCAATTATATTTGTAGAATGTCCAAAATAGCCTCACACATACAAAGTACCCATCATATCCAGAGAAATTAAATGATCTGCCCAATAATAACAGTTAATAAATGGAGTGAGAGTGAGAAATTGAAATAACAAAGTTCTGGGCAATTTAGATAAATGCTAAGAATAGGATCAGAAGAATAAATGCACAGCACTCTTCTACTTAAACAACAAGAACAGATAATACAATATTCAGTATGGAAGTGGATATACTGAATGATGTGAAAAGTATAGGAATATGATATTGGATGGGGACAAAAGACAGAAGCAGGTCACTATAGATGTAAAGACTATAAATTATGAGAATAACACATCCACACTAGATGACCTATTTTTCTCTGTCTCCAGTGTAAATGGCTTGACCTCACTGGGATGCCTTGCTTAGACCCAACCTATCATCAATTGGGCAGTCTTCCAACACAGGGCCTGGATCAGCAGGGTCTTTTCTAAATCAGACAGCACCACTGCTCTTGTAGCATGATCCACAGCTTTGAGGTCACTATGGTGACCTTGTTTGGGTAGTAATAATTGCATTACCAGTGTTAGCAACAATTATTCAATTAATCATCTAATTGTTAAGTGATCCCAAATCGGGATGAAGAGTAACATGTGATGTTATTTTTCAGCTTACCACCAGGACTTTGGAAACTATGGATTTATTGGTGAGTAAGGGAGCACTATTTGAGAATGAAAAGTAGTTTCAGGTTTCAGCATAGGCAGTCTCTGGGGCAGCATTTCCATCCTTTGGACAGGAAATAATAGAAAATTTTATTCTCCTTGCCAGCTCTGCCCAGAGCCACAAACAGAAATGTGAAGATTATTGTTCTCCAGGAAAGAGACATGTATATCACCACAGGCCGACAATATCATTAGCTACCCATTCAATACTCCAGCAATGATGGATGTGAAAGGGGAAGCTTCAGTCTCCTGGAATCGTCCAGAATGGCTCATGACAGTAACAGCATTACTGTGGTCAGCCATAAGTCATCAGTGTTACTGCATTTCCCTTAAAAAACTCTCTTCCCATGGCCTCAAGGATTTTCACAGTGCATCTACCTTTCATATTTAACAAGGGCATTTTCTTTCAATTTCTGAAAGGGGTGGTATTGAAATAGGAATTTAAAGTATAACTTTCTTAACCATGAAAGGAGGTAGGTAGTTCAACTTGATGTCCTTAAAGTGCTTTATTATTTGAAATCAGGATTTTTCTTATTTACTCAAAGGGATTTTATTTACTTCCTCTCCTGTATTTGACTTCTTATCTTGGTGTTCTGTGGCCCAAATTGAAAGGAAAGTTTACTTCCGAAGAGTATGTTTGGGATATACAGCATCTGAACTAGAGCAAGTGTAGGTTCCTTTCCCAAATTGAAATAACGTTTTTTTAAGCACACACACAAAAAACAATAAAAATTCTGTAATGTCAGAGGTGAGAAGTGCGATAATTTGTGAGCAGTAAACACACACTTTTTTCCTGCTAAGGTGACACAAAGATGATGTGGAAACAGATGGCCTCATGAATGATCATTTTGAGGTTGTTTTTTCTGAGGAACAAGAAAAAATATGATGGCTTGGTGGAGTCCCTAAAGTTGTTTCTCTAATAAATGGAGGAAATCACGTAAGAAAGAGGGACATCTAGTTCACGAAGGAAAGAGTAAATGCATTCACTTGTTTTCCCTCCCAGAGTCCCAGTGAAGTAGCAGAAAACATAACCAAAACTAGTATCTATGGTTTTTAAAAATGATTACCCGGACAAAAAAAATTATGAGAACTTTCTGGAAAAGAAAGACAGCATTTGGCATCAGCTAGATGGAGAAATAAGAGCCCAGAAAATGTAAGCCAAAGACACAGAAAGGATCTGAAGAGACCAAGAGCCATTTTTTCCAACAGAATTCTGGATTAACTTCACACAGAGTCAGGTACAGAAGGTGGAAACAGATTGTGGGTAATTAGTAATTGTACCAGTGGAAATTCTGAACTAATAATCCTACTTCTTCTGTGTGGGAGATCGATGGAGACGTGGACTGCAGTTTGGCCCTAGAAAAATCCACAAGACAATTTCTAGAAATAAATAAAGTAGATGGGGGAACAGTTATTTCCTATTATGAGTGTACATTAACACAGACACAGACAACATATATATTCATACATTTATAAAAGAGTTTTTCATTCTCTTATAAAGTTCTGAAGCATTGAAATTTAAAAAAAAAAAATTTAAACCCATAAGTTTGCCTGTCATGTGCCAAATCTCAGAATATATGTTAGAACGTCTAAAGAATAGGAGAGATTGCTGTGATTAACCCATGTGAACTAACGGATTATTTTCTAAACATTACATCTATTTAACAAGACTCACTGGTTGATTTTCAAGAGAAACTACTTGACTAATTACAACATGCAAATCAATTAAGAAAAGATTAAAACTACAAGTTTTACCAAATAGGAAACCTTGAGATTACTGGATTTGAGCATCAAAAAAGACAGTTTTAAGTGTGTTACAGAGATCAAGATTGCAACCATGAGTTGAGAAATGCACTGGGTTATCATTATGGCCTAACAGCCACATTTTCTCACATTTTCATGATGATGGTTGAAGAAAAATATAGTTTTTTCAAAAAAGTTTGAAATTACATGGCTAAATCCATAATGTATCATTTAGTTTTCATTTAGCTGCACATTCCTAACAGTAGGCTAAGTGATCAAGACATTTAATTGGCTCACATAACAGGAAGTCTTCAAGTAAGCAGTTCAAAAGCTTATGGAGCAGCCCAGTGACTTTCAATAACAGTTTTTGATACAAATTTGTTATAATTTAAATATGTGATAACACTATTGTATAAAGTAACTGAGAAGATCATCAGTTAAACAAAAACCTTGAATACATTGCTAAGGTTTACATCAACTGAGCTGTACATCATAACTTACTCCTCTACCTGGCAATTTGGCAGTTTATGAAGTTTTGTTATTTTGATTAAATTGTGTGTGCCAATTTCTGGAATTTCTGAACTTGAAAGAATTAAACCTTATAAAGAAGGAAAAATATATAAATAAATAAATACATTATAGCTTAGTTCAAAATAACATTTTCAGATACTCAAGGACCCAGAAAGTTCACCATCCATATACTCCTTCAAAAAATGCATTTCTGAACAAACTTCATTAAAGTAAAAAATCCAAAAGACAAACAGGGGATCTAAGAAATGGTGAAATCACCTAATGTATCAGTCTGCTTTTGGCTGCCATAACAAAATATCATACACTCAGTGACTTACACACAAAGACTTATTTTCTCACAGTTCTGGGGACTGGAAATCTGAGGTTAGGATGTTAGCATGGTTGGTTTCTGGTGAGGTCTCTCTCTTCCTGGCTTACAGATAGTTGCCATCTTAGTGTGGGTTCACATAACCTCTTCTTCATGCACATGTGGAGCTAGAAAGAAAGAGCTCTCTCTTGTCTCTCATAAGGACATTAATTCTATTGGATTAGGGTTCCATTCCTAAGACCTCATTTACCCATAATTACCTTCTAAAGGCTGTATTTCCAAAACATAGTCACACTGGGAGTTAAGGCCTCTGTATATGAATTTTGGAGGGATAAGATTCAGTCCAAATCTTCTAATATATGCAGTTTTAAAAATCTCTATATGAAAGTTGTCTTCAAAATTAGAGTATTACTATGCTATTTTACAAGTAAGAATGTACAAATTATATTATAACGTGCTGCTAATAAGAAGGTATTCCTCTTCTTATCAGCAAGAAAAATGTTTTAAATTAGAAACAAATAAAAATAAAACATTATAACCCAAACAAAGTAGTATATGGTATGATTTAGAGTAACTGATAAGAATGTAAGTAATAATGCTTTATTAAATAACAAAGCCAAAACATTTAGTCTTGTAATTCAGAAGGATAAATGAGACTAACTAGCACTCTTAATTTACAGTTTGTGTGTTTCCTAAAAGTGATTTGTCATTTGACCATACATTTTGCTTACAGATTAGTCTCTTCATATTAATTTCTCTTACAGAGTAATTCTAAAAGTAGACTTGAATTTTGAAAGGTGGTCTGATTTTTATGAGATAGTAAGTTTTACTATCTGGAAATTCCATGCTGTCTAAAAAATGTGAAGATCCAAAGTCTCAACAACAATAACCACAACAATAAAACATATCCAAACACTTTTAATTTTTTTCTTAATCTTTTATTTTAACTTTGATGGAACCTCCTAGCAACTAATGATACATATTTTTAAATGAATTTACCCCCTTCAGTTACATTTTAGTATTTTTTTCTTCTGTCAAATTCAAGTAAAGTTTAAACTTACTGTTTTTTTATATATATATATAAATGGCAACCATCATTCTTTAGATAGCATGGATATCAGTGATTTCAATTTTATCTTTTATTCTTTTCTATATATTTTCCAAATTTTCCACCATAAATAGATTACAATTACTACTTTTAAAATCAGAACATTCATGAATGCTATTTTTAATTAAAATGTCAAAGAATATTAATATTAAAGATGAAATAGAAGAGAAGAGGGGCTATAACCCAGTCATGGCTCTAAATTATCTGTGCACTGGAGACAAGAAAGACAAAATTAAAAGAAACAAGAAAAAGAGATATCAGTAGATTTTTCCAGTGTTGGAAATGATTGAGAAGACTAGAATTCAACTTCAAAAATGTGTGGATGTTTGTCACGTTGGTAAGTTAAATGAATTTGCCTATATGCTCTTAATACTTTGGAAGAGCTTTCCTCCTATCAATTTTATCCTTTTTGGTTTTCCTTGATATTTTCTGGAATCAACTTGAATTATTTATGGCAAAAAGGATGGGTGAAGAGAGTGGTCAAAGTCAATCCTCTGTCAACAAAAACTGACATTTTCTAAATACTCTATGACAAGGACTATTTTAAGCACTTTATATTCATTAGCTTATTTAATTTTCTCCACACCATCTAGAGGCAGGTGTGGCCACCCTCACCTTACAGATAAGAAAACAGAGACATAAAAAGTTTAAGTCACTTGCCCCAGGTCACTCATAGCAAGTGGGAGCTCAGTTCTAATTCAGACAGTCTGACACTTGAGGCCAGCTCTAAACTACTGCACTAAGCTGTTTCTAATAGGACAAAAACGGATGATCAACACTTGTTCCCAGATAAATGGAGAACCATGTGAGAATAAAAGGGAGGCTTGGTTTTCAATTTCCAATCTGGTTTATTAAAAAGACCCAAAGCTTTTTTGTGTGACTAAACTTGCTCCAACGAAATGAAATTGGTTAATGTTGGAAAAGCATCTTACAGTTTACAAAGCACTATTACATGTTAGAACAACTTAACTGGCGTCAAAATGTGAAAGGATCGGTAGTATTATTATTTTATAGCTGAGGAATATGATAAAGCATCAGGGAGCAGGGATGACTTACCTAGTCATAACAGTCAGAACAAAACCATGTGTTCTAACCTAGATCCTATGCTCTTTTCATTATCATTTCCAAGATGAATGCCAATGAAAAAACAAAAATGAAACAAATCTTTAAAGACTATCTTCGCTTGAGAAAGTCCAGGAAAAAAAAAATGTGAAATTCTCTTTATTTGTTGCTAGGATATGTTTTCCCCCTTATTCTTGCTCTCCACTTCAGTTCCCACCATCCACACCTCCTCCCCCTAGGCACCTGCTCTACTGTTTCAACATATGTCCTTCAATTAGACCAGCAATCCACTTCTGGGTACATAACCAAAAAAAGCAAAAACACTAATTTGAAAAGATACACTCCAGTGTTCATAGCAACATTATTTACAATAGCCAAGATATGGAAGAAATCTAAGTGTCTATCAAAAGATGAATGGATAAAGAAGATGTGGTGTATAGCTACAATGGAATTCAACTCAGCCACAAAAAAGAATGAAATCTTGCCATTTGCAATAACATGGATGGACTTGGAGGGCATTTTGCTTAGTAAAATTAGGCAGACAGAGAAAAACAAATACTGTATGGTATCACTTATATGTGGAATCTAAAAAATAAAAAAAAAGGGAATATGACAAAACAGAAACAGACTCAGACATAGAGAGCAAACTAGAGATTGCTAGTGGGGAGAGAGAGGGGAGGGGCAATATAGGTGTAGGTGGGTAAGAGGTACAAACTATTAGGTATAAAACAAGATACAATAATATATTGTACAACACAGGGAATATAGCCATTATTTTATATTAACTATAAATGGAGTATAACCTTTAAAAATTGTAAATCACTATGTTGTACACCTGTAACTTATATAATATTTTATATCAACTACACTTCAAAAAATAATACATTTAATAGTTAGCATGTATCCTTATAAAATGGTATACTGAAAAACTCTCATGTTACTTCCCTACTACTCACTATACTTTTGGCCACCAAATGTGTAGGTTTTTTCCCCACACTGACCAATTTTCTGACAACAGCTAGGTGTCCAACAATTCAATTCAGTTCTGATACTATCTACTTGGAGTTAGTCAGATCTCACAAGGTAAGAACGTCTTCCCACACATAAGGCTGCCCCTACTATAAAGGCCAATCACAAGTCCAGGTTGTCATCTATACTTCTGACCAACTGGCTATAAATTTGTCTTATAGCCCACAACGCCCTCCACTGCTTTAATAATTTGCTAGGTTGTTTCACAGAACTCAAGGAAACTCTTATTTACACTTACTGGTTTATGATATAATAAAGGATATGATAAAGGATATGATAAAGGATATAGTATATAGATGAATGGCCAGATGAAGAGAGATATAGAAGGAGCTTCTGTCCTTGTGGAGTTGGGCTGCACCACCCTCCCAGCACATGGATATACGTTTCCCAACCTAGAAGCTCTCCAAACCGATTAGTTCAGGGATTTTTAATGGAGGCTTCATCACACACATGACCAATTATTGACTCACTCCGCAATCCCTCTCTCCTCCCCAAAGGATGAGGAGTAGGACTTAAAGTTCCAAGCTTCTAATCATGGCTTAGTTTTTCTGGTGACCAGCCTCCATCCTGAAGCCATCCAGGAGCCCACCACAAGCCACCTCATTAGAACAAATGACATTTCTATCACCTAGGAAATTCCAAGAGATTTAGGAGTTCTGTGTCAGGAACCAAGGCCAAAGACCAAACATTACAACAAAAGATGGTCCCATCACCTTTATTACTTAAGAAACTACAAAGGTTCTAGAAGCTCTGGCCAGGAGCTGAAGACAAAGACCAAATACATATTTCTTATAAGTCATAGTATCACAAATAGGTTTATATCTCATGTGCTAATTTACATAAATGGCATTATGGTGTGACTCTTATTCTTCTTAGAACTTAGAACCAGCTCATTCACTGGCCTGGGGAGAGCAGAGGCAGGGCAAATTATATGCCTTCTATGCTTGGTAATATAGAGAACTCTGGATACCAAAGATGTATCTCTGCCTATATTGACTGGCTACCCTCACGACCTTCTTTCATTTTTGTTTCTCTTAGCTGAAACAAATAAATTACTAGCCTGAATCAAAAACACTGGCCTACCCATCCTCCACTTCAGGGTTTCTTAAAACTCTACTCATTACTTGGCAAAGCTTGCCACTAACTTGCTCTGCCTATGTAAAACATTGGTCTTCCTGAGCTAAATTCCTGAGACTATTTTTTAAAGAAGAATTGCATGAAGAGACAGTCAAAACTATTATGCAGCATGAATAATAATGTATAGGTAATCAAATCTCATGCTTCAAGAAATAAAGTAATTACTGCAGGAATTAGGAACCAGAGCCTACCTCTTCTGTAAATAGCACTGTCCAAATCACTGGAGGCTTTGTGTATAAATGTGTGTGTGTTTAACTATGAGTGTTTATGTGTGTTTGTGTGCAGGGGAGAGACAAGTCATGTATTTTAATAGGGGCCATGGAGTGAAACACAATATGCTTCTTCCTCCTAAACTCCTGAAATCAGCAGTAGAAGAAATCAGAGCCTAGAATGCATAAGGTTATATTCTATGGACATAATAAATCCCAGTTTTTCACTGTTCACCCAGGCTGCATCCTCACTAGAGAACAATCTCCCCTGAGGCCATGCCTGGGTCAAAAATGTCAACCAGCATTCATGAAAGAGATTGCTTCCAGAATTCCTCTTGCAAAACAGTCCTTTCTCCCTCTTGTGGTTTGGGTACACTCGACGGTTGGGAGTAAATCTAACATTTCAACTGTATCACTACTGCATAAAATACTGTAAAAAACAAACACTTCTGCCAGGATTTTCTCTATAATGCAAACCTACTTCTTTTAATGCTAATTCAGCTATCTACAAGAACCACTTAAATGACAAAAGCCCCTTTTTGGTGGAATTGTTATTCCAAACATGAATCCTACATGATAGGGTGATCTCACCACCATCTCAGCTTGGGATAGTAATAAACCAGAAGCAGACATGATGATCATTGACCTATTTCCAAAAAATTAATAAAAATCAGATTTATCTAATAAAAGGTTATAGGACAGCTTAAAACTTAAATGCCTTTTGCTTTTGGATTACATTATATAAGCTCAGTGTATATTGATTTATCTTTCCCACTAGACTCTAAGCTCCTTGGAGTCCAGGACTGTGCTTTCTTTATCTTTATATGCTCAGTGCCTGACATGTGACAGACAATTGATAAATTATTTATTCAATTTGGCTATTAATATTGATCAGAAGCTCTGACTGGCAGTTTGATATTTTATTTATGATAAAAATATGGAAACTACAGATTAGTGATTACTTTTTAAAGATAGTTTGTCTGAGAGATAGCATCTACAGAAGAGGGGGATTAATTTTTTTTTAAGTTGGGGATCATGCAATTATACCAATCACTGCATCTCCCAACTTTGGACTTCTCCAGTGTGGGAGATGAATATTGAATGCCACAGAACATAAAACGGATTTAAGAGTAACAGTATAACAAACATGGTTCCTTAAATATGTGGTATTGTTTTCTTGGCAATTCATCTTTAATGTAGTTATGAGCATTTGTGTAGAAATTGTGAGGTGATAATATAATAAGAGAATTCCATAATCTGAGTCCTATAGACCCCTCAAACCCCAATGCCATGGTTCCTAAGCCTTTGTCTTCTTTTAGGGTCCAGCTCATCATTTATTTCAGATATGGTTTCCATATCCAGTGTGGGATATTTGATTATTCCTCCCCACAGTTGAAATTACTCACTTCTTCTCTGGCACTATCATAACACAAAGTTTAAAATGTTCTGGTATTTTTAAAAAAAGAAAGAAAGAAAATAATGTACAATCCAGGGCAGAACTGATTGCACCCAGAAATACTTCACCAGGAATTAAGTCTATTTTCTACTAATACAAATAGGCTGCTAAACTTTTTAAGTGCTATCAAAAAGCCAGAAATATTCAGGGAAATTTAAATGTATATGGCAGTCCAGGTGAGGTGGAAACAAGAGGCTGTGCTAGGGTAAATTTCATAAATAAATTAATTCAAAAAGGAATGCAGTGTAATATATAGTAAAAAAAATCACTCCACTTCACAGAAGAGAGTACCATAGATAGGAATGGAAAAAATATATATCAATTTGCCAAACTCAGCTGCCAGGCATTAAAAAATGTCAAAAGCAGCCATCAAATGGCTAGAACATTTTGATCTTTTTTGAAGTAGCCTTCTTCACAAATTCTGCCTTCCAAAAAGAACACAATAACTGGCATATGGAAGCAGGTCAACAAAAGTTTATTAAAGACATATGAGCAAAGTTGGCAAAGTTCTCACCTGTTAGCAGTGTGTCCTCCATTTATCTGGATCCTTAAAAATAGAACACTGCTTGCTAAATAGAGAACACAGTTGGGGTAGGGTGGAGGGCATACATGAATAAAAGGATGGAGGTCCCTATTCACCAAATCATGACTCTACCCTTCCCTACCTTTTCTCAGCAAATTCCACTGAGAGTTTCCTCCATGCTCAGATTTTTTTTTTTATATTTACACATCATTGAATAAATAATTCTCTAGATGTGAGATTAAAAATCTGATCAAATGAAGAGCAATCAGTTTGATTTCACTAGACTTTGCATACAAAAATTTATAGGAAAATGCTGAAGATTTTTTTAATGGCTCTAACTTTGTCAAAAAGAGATAGAATGTAAACTTAATGGTATTTACTCTCCTTCAAAATTTTCTTACTGGTATTTTTAGGAAAAAAAATTAATCTTTGAGGTGACTGTGTTAAGACATGGCCTGTTAAGACATGGCCTGTTCAGCTCACTTTTTGATCTCTTTATCCTAGGAACTTCAAACACTGTGGCCAAGCAAGGAGAGAGAGTCTGGGTGGACAACAAATATTAACAGAGTTAATTACTGGAAGGGTGTAAATTTGGGTCATACCAGGATACAGCATTTTAAAGGCCTAACTGAAGATAGTGCTGTACAAAACTTATTCTCATATTGCTGAAAACATACTTACTGGCTGAAGTAAAGCATTCATCAACCTACAAGCAGGTGGATTTAAGTTTTCAAACTCATGGCTTCCACAGGCACAGAGACTATATTTTCCTTGTAAACCGAATCAGAGCACATCTGACTCAAGAATTTTGTACACCTTCGTGATGCAATAGGCAGTACAGCAAATGTTATTTGGATGCTTAGGACAATTCAGTGATTTGTGAAGCTGCAAGGAGAAATTGGGACAGTTCTTGGAAGCCCGGGACGTATGATCCCTATAAGCATGGAAATGAAAAAGTTAGAGGCCACGGCAAGGAGAAGGGAAAGGAAAAAAGGAAATTCAAGAGTCAAACTGCCTAGGAGAATGGTATTACTTTAAATAGAAAGCTTTGGAACATCAAGATTTAGGCATAGAAAGTCTTCTCATGTGCTGAAAATGTGTTTTCTTGTGAAAACTGCAATTAGCCTAATCAATTAGCAAAATATCCCATGTACCACTAGTGGGCAGAGGGATTTTTATCAAAGAAGACTAACACTTTTTATGGATGAAGCATTTGCCTAGTTAGGCAAACTCACTACAGCAAGGCTGGGTCACCTAGAGAAGAAAAGAACATGGCTAGCAGAGAAAATGTACACTAGCTAGAACAAGACGTAAAATGGAATTTGCACATTCCCAAACCACATACACCTCCCTGCTCTTTCTCCCTGCAATAAATAAATAAATAGATAAACATAAATACAAAACAGAAACAGGCTCATAGACATAGAATACAAACTTGTGGTTTCCAAGGGGGCAGGGCTGGGAAGGGACAGACTGGGATTTCAAAACGTAGAATAGATAAACAAGATTATGCTGTATAGCACAGGGAAATATATACAAGATCTTGTCGTAGCTCACAACGGAAAAAAAAATGTGATAATGAATATATGTATGTTCATGTATAACTGAAAAATTGTGCTCTACACTGGAATTTGACATTGTAAAATGACTATAACTCAATTAAAAAATGTAAAACAACAACAACAAAAAAAATAGCAAACAAAACAAAAAAACAAATAGAGTAATAAATTCTTTAAGAAAGGTGCCTTAGCAGGCTTGCCTGCACGTGAGCAGCCTGAGAGCTATTGGTCGTCAATGTCATTCCCGTCACTCCGCCAATATATGCTTTTTTTTTTTTTTTTACCTCACACTGATTGGAAGGGTTTTCTAATTTCAGTCGCCAGTTAGTCTGCTCATTCAGGCATCCTCCTTCCATAAGTGAATTCCTCCTCATTACAAGGTCACTTTCACCTTACATCTCTGCCTTCTATTTGGCTGTGAAATATCCAGGTGTTCGGGATTATTAAAACATACGCACAGCTTACGCTGCTTGAGAAAGATTATATTCGTTTTTCATGGGGTTTTACATCTCATAATAAGCTACTTGTGTGATGATCCATTTTCATTTTTAATTAGGTTGTCCTCTGAATTCCCTTTTTGCTCCTACAGACAAGAAAAAAATTAATCAAGAAATGTCTTTGTGAGCTCTGAAACAATTAACATGCAATTCTTGTAGGGGCGTTATCAAATCAAGAGAATCTGGAATGAGTTGTTTGGTGTTATCATCACCAAAGCCAAACTCTCACTCTACATGTAAAACATGTCTGATAAGCCTTATTACATAAAGTTAAAATAGTGTTTTTGAGAAAGAAAATGGATCCCTGAATCTGGTTATGGGAAGCTAGTATCAACTTAACAGAGTGTCTATTATCAACGAGTGATTATGATAAGTGCTGTCTTAGAGGGGAGCAAATCCTGAGAAGTAATTGGATTTGCTAAATCCAGACTGGCTTTGGCTTTGGTTCTGGCACCTGCAACAAAAAAAGGACAGCTGTTCTGGACACCCACCAAGTAAATACTATTAAGCTCATTAACACAAACCTTTTGGCTATGATCAAGTGAAGCATCAGCTTAATCTATTATATGTCTTCTGTCAAGGGACTCACTCGGTCTTGCCCTGCTACTTAGAGAGGTTGTAGGGTGGGATTTGGCAAGCCAACAAAATGTTTTCCATTTTTAACAGCTATGAGTTTTATTTATGATCCAAGTGAAATGGCATGATAATGCTAATGATAATAATACCTCGGATGGATAAACACCTCAATCCTAAGGAGCTCAGAGAGCTCTGCTGATATTTACCTAATTAATCCTCACCACATGCTTGGTGAGTAGGCATGTGGGATTATCCCTGGTTTACAAATGAAAAAAAATGGGGCAAAAGTGACCAGCCTGGGATCACTGAGTAAGCTTAGTGGAGAAAATAATATAGCCAAGGATTCTTAACTCCCAATGCAATCTTGTGATTAAAATAGCAATTGTTACAATTTTAAGATTCCTGGTAAGAAATATATATGTAACTGTGAAATATGACTACCTGGTAATTGCATGAGATTGCTCAGGGAGCATCAATCAATTAGAGTCAACTAATAGACAAGATAATGGGGAATGTGGAAACATTATATCCTCAGATGATCTATAAATTTCTTTTTATCCACATAGGTTGACCATTGTTTTTAGACCAAATTCCAACTGATTTCAAAGGGAGAAGTGGGGCAATAACTTAGGAAGCCTTTTGAACATCACTCCAAAAGAACAGAGAAATGACAGATAAACCTGTATGTTCTATAAACAGTTTCTTGCTTGCTGTTTAAGCCTCAGAATTTTATCACTTTAAAACCTCATGGGCATTGAAAACAAACTTATGGTTACCAAAGGGAAAAGGGGGTGAGGGAGGGATAAGTTAGGAGTTTGGGATTAGCAGATACAAACTACATTTAAAACAAACAGGGTCCTACTGTATTGCACAGGGAACTATATTCAATATCTTGTAATAAACCATAATGGGAACGAATATGAAAGAATATATGTATATGTGTTTATAACTGAATCACTTTGCTGTACACCAGAAACTAACACAACATGGTAAATCAACTATATGTGAATAAAAAATAGAAATAAAAATTTAAAATTAAAAAACCTACATGGAGTGAAACAATGATTTTATCCATATTATTAAAATATTGTCATAAATAAAACAACCTGGCAGATGCTACCTGAATCTCAGATTTAAAAAAAAAAAATCTCAGCTTAAAGAAAGGTGATCATACAGATTTAGCTCTGAAAATCAGATACAGAAAGTGTCAGGTTTTCTATCCTCTGATTCAACCTTTCCTGATCCTTATAGGGTCAATTGAGCATTCAGTAACAGCCATTGGAGCTAATCAACTGAATATTAACATGATTCTGACAGCCTTCAAAACAATTGAAATTTGACCGATTGCAAACTATAAGAAATCTATGCATATTTTATCTGGAGCTGTTCTTTCTTTTTGCAGCAATGAGTATATTTCAGTTTTTACCTATCCATAGCTAGCACATCTCTCTACAATATCATAAAATAAGCAGAAAGAGTAGAATTGGGTTGAAGTTCAGAAAGAGGATTTTGTTTCCAGTCCAAAAGCCAGATGGATCACAATTTAACTTTTTGGAGGGCCTCAGTTCCTTAAAAACAAGAGACAATGAAGAAAATATGGAATAAATAGAAAATAGGCATATTTCTGTAACAGAACATATAGTATCTAGCATAAAGCCAGTAGCTGAGTCACCTTTGAGAAGAGTATTTTTAGTTTTGTTACTCGGAACTCCTGGGGTCCCTGGACTGTCCAGGTACATTTCAGTCACAGAATAAGACTCTTAATAAGATAATTATTAGTTAAATGTTGAACATTTTTAATATGCTAACACCACGCAAATATATATCATTTCTCATATGCCAAGCATTGCATTAGGTACTTTTACATTTCTAATTTATTTAGTCCCCACAACAAATCTATTCTTCACAGAGGTAAACATTCAAAAAATGTTGGTTGGATAAATGAATGAAACAGATATTACCTTAATTTTACAGACTAAAGTTCCTAACAATAGAGTGATTTGTTTGATGTCATACAGCTACTAAATGACCAGGCCAGTGTTCAAATCTTGATTCTTACAATGAGTGCAGAACCTCTCTAATGAGTGTATAATTGCAGAATTTCAATTATTCAAATGTTTCCCCAAATAGGCAACTAGTTTTTTTAAATGCCTATATGGGATGCTTTCTGAGTGTCATTTCTGAACCCCTAATAATTAAAAGTGGGAGACAAGTAATACGTAATCTCATAAAGACAAAACTAAGTCCCCCAAATATGGAGTTCAATTAATACCTTACTTCCTGTCTCCTCTATTTCTTTTAAAATAGAGATTTTGCTCAAATGACTGTGGTCTTAGGAGAACAAAGATAATGACATTTATCCCCAGATAAATGATGTTGTTTATCTGCCTCCATGGCCATTAGAATACCACTGAAGCTCCTCATGCCTCCTCTGGTCCCAAGTAAGTGTCCAGAAAATGAAACTGCTTCCTACATCTGACATCCAGAGGAAGCTGACAAATTAGAGAACTATTCTTGAAAAAGTCATCAGAGTGAATGCATAGAAAAGAACTACAGGTGTAGGAAGGAGAAAGAAGACCTAAGAAAGTGAATAAGGAATGTTTGTGCTCTGTTTCGTTTTAAATCATTCTCAATGGACAACTCTTTCAGAAATGGTCTTTGAAAAACCAAAGGCAAAAGTGTTTCAATGGCAGACAATGAGAGGTCTATACCTAAACTCAACACAGAATGTTCGAGCTTTGGTGTGCGTGCTCATTTCATCAATATGCCACATGCAAGCAATTCCAAATGCAAACTTCCAAACATTTTGCATTTTACTAATGAAGTATTTGAAAAATACACAAATTTCACAATCACATTGAGCTTAAAATGATAAAGTATTTTTAATTAGAAATATGATGGTCTGCTGTTACATAGTTATAGAACTACTAAACAGAATTATATTGTCATTATAATTTAAATAGGAATATTAACAATTGAACACTTATGTTTGCAAAAACTTGATGTGTGTATAATGAGTGATTGAACACAGAATTTGTTAAATTGTTAACATTTCTGTGTATGTTATAATAACACAAGTGAACCTCTCAGGTATAAAAAGTATGAGGCTTCAGTTTTAACAGACTGTTGAGGGTTGACGAGGGACCCAACAGAAATATCAGAACTAAACCATTATAAATTTTTTTAATGTGACATTGTTATGGATTTTTGTCCTAATATTTTTTTTAACATTACCTGGAGAGTACCCTAACAAAATACCATAGATGAGGTGTTTAAGAAAATGAGAACTGTTTTCTCATAGTTTGGAGGCTGGACATCCAAGATTAGAGTGCCAACGTGGTCAGTTTCTGATGAAAGTTCATTCCCTGGCTTGTAGATTTTCACCTTCTCACTGTGTCCTAATGTGGTGGGGAGAGACAGTGAGGAAGCTTCCAGTTTCTCTTCTTATAAGGGCACTAATCCCATCATAAGAACCATATCTTCATAATTTTATCTAAAACTAATGAAGTGCTAAGGGCCCCATCTCCAAATACCCTCACACTGAGGGGTTAGAGCTTCAACATATGAACTTTGTGGGGTGGGTGGTAGGAACAGAATTCAGTACGCAGCAGAGACCTGAATGGTGTCAATGAGTGAAGACCAGATGGAGGAAATATTCCAGGTGGAGAGCACAGTAAATGCAAATGCTCTGAAGCAAGAACCAGCTTCGAGTGTTTGAGAAACAAGGGCAGTAGAGCTAAAACAAAATGAGCAAGTGAGAAAGTGATAGAAATGAAGTTAGAGAGACAGACAGGAGCCAGATCACATGATATTGCAAGAGCAATAAGGAATTCAGATATTATTCTGAACACAATGCAAATAAATAGATGGGTTTTGAGGAAGAAAATTATTTGATCTAATTTATGTCTAGAAGAAAATCATTCCTGCTGCTCCAGGGAGAATTGAGTGAAGGGACAAAAGTGAAAGCATCCTAGATTGGAGGCTCTTGGAAAGTCTAAGTGGAAAATATTAGTGTTAGTTTAGTAGTGGTGGAAATGATCAGAGGTGGTGGGATTCTTAAAGGTAAAACCAACAGGACTAGTTGATAGAATAGATGTCTGAAGTAAAAGAGAAAGAGATGGAGACTGAGGAATGAAGACTTACTCTGAAGTTTTGGCCTCATCAAGTACATACATAATTTATTGAGACTGATTAGACAAGAAAAGAAGTAATGGAGTGAAAATTAAGAGTTCAATTTCACATGTAAAGTCTGAGATGCCTACTAGACATCCACATTAAGGCTGGATGTTGGAAAGACCAAAGAAAACGTTAGGAATGAGCATATAATTTGTAAGTCATCAGCAGAGAAGTATTTAAAAAGCTATGGGAATTATATTCAATATCTTATAATAACTTTTAATGAAAAAGAATATGAAAGTGAATATATGTATGTATATGTATGACTGGGGCATTATGCTGTACACCAGAAATTGATACATTGTAACTGACTAAATTAAAAAAAAGCTATGGAACTGAATGAGATCACTCAAGAGACAGTGGAGAAAGAAGAGACCAATAGCTGAACTCTGGCATTGCACATTTAGAGACAGGCAGCAGGAGGAATAGTCACCAAGGAGATTTAGGAAACGCTGGCAGAGCAGTAGAAAGAAATTCCAGGAGAGTGTGGCTCTACAAATTCATTAGAAGAAATGTATTTGAACATGTCACATTCTGCTGAGACTTTAAGTAGGAAGAGGACAGAAAATGGATCATCTGACTTGACAAGATGGAAGTCGACTGTTAACATCCATTTTTAGTGGAGTTTTAGTAGAGACAAAAGACTAATTGGAATAGGTTAAAGAGAGAATTGGAAATGAAAAAGTGAAGAATGCAAGTAGAGACAATTCTTTCAAAGAGTTTTGCTTTAAAAGAGAACAGAGAAGCATGGCAGCAGCTGAAGAAGGACAACGGATCAAGGGAGGATTTCCTTAATGCAAGATAATAGCAAGTTTATGTGCAGATGAGAATTATTCAGAAGAGAAACTGATTGAGCAGGAGAGAAAGAGACAATAACTACCAAAAACCTTAAGTATGCAAGAGTTAGTGAAATGCTGTGCCAAGGCAGTGAGGTTGCCCACATGCAGTAACAGAGAGAAGTCCCTTAACCCAACAAGAGGAAAGTCAAGGTATGGGTTCATATCCAGGTATGTTTTGGAAATTTGTTGGATGAGATATGGATTAGTTGCTTTCTGAGTAAGGAAGAGGAGATGGCATTGGAAGTTTGAAGAGAGAGTGAGTAGGAGGTCATTATCACAGTTAGAACATAAAATTTTATGATATAATAAAAGTGAGTTTCTCTTGGAACTTAATTCCCACTGGCAACATTGTTGGTATGGATAATTATTTCAAATAATGTCATTTATAATAAAGCCCACATTTCCAGGAAATATAACCCTGGTGTTATTCAAATAAGTGGAGTATTCCCTTCTCACAAAACTAATAATACTACATTAATGAAATTTTGCTAACAAAGTCCACAAAGTTGCTCATTACCTCCTATTAAGAAAGACATTATTATATCTAATACACTTTTCTATTAAGAAACTAAAACTAAAACCCTATTAAACCATATTTAGTTTCTATTTTGAATGAAGAAAGTTCTGATTATTCAAGCAAAAAGCAATTCATTCACAGACAATAAATTGGCAATGAAAGATCTCAATAAGGTGAAAAACAACTTCTCACTGTGTCCTAATACAGCAAGGAGGGGGAGAGTGAGCAAGTTCTCTTCTGTCTTCTTTTCACTGTATTTTCTGGAAAACACATTCAACATAAATGTTAGGGAACAAAATACCCAGGGCAGATTTCCCTGAAAATTTTAATGAAAGATTCAGATATAAACCCAAAGAGTTCAACTTATGTTTTAAAAGTTACTATTTTTTTTCACTGTTATAATAATAGAATTTTATCAACACAAAACAAAATCAATTTAACAGAGTATTTCATAGACGTAGATGTTCTATAAAAAATATAATCTCATTTATTTAGAAACTGTCATCTATAGCTCTAGTTTGAGTTATATTTTATCATATATTTTATATAATATTTATCATATATTAGTGTTCTGTCCTCTTTCTACAATCACTATGGAATTATTTCAACCAGGGAATACTTGTTCAACTCTCCAGATTATATGCATACTCAGAATGTACACAACCTAGTTTAATTCACACATTCAATTAGGACTCAAGCATTAACAGTTGCTGTTACTTAGATTTCCTGGGTAGTAGACTCTGAAACAGGGATTAGCCCACAGGGAGTTTGCTAGGGAGTGCTCTAGATATTACCATCTGGAGGGGAAGGAAAGGAAGAGGGAGGGTCTGGGCTGCAGGACATTCTCAACAAGGGCTCAGCTGAAACCACAGGAGCTCTGAAGCTAAGATGGCCCTTAGAAGTTGCCCCCAGCTGGGGAGAGGGAGAGAGGCCTTTGCTTCCCCAACAGAATCTGACTTGGGTATCAGTTGCCCCTGTGAAGGGGGCATACTTTGAACAAGGTAGCTCTCTTTAGCTGAGGACCATTCCCAGCAGAGATCTATCAGACAGCAGCACTCCCAGCAACTGGAGGAAATGTCCTTCAGTCCTGAAGAGGGGTCAGGGGGGTCCGCTACAAGACCAAAGATAATCTTTGTAAAACTGAGAAACTATATTTATAAATAATCATTTCAAGGATTCCCTTTGAAAACATAGAGACAACTTAGTTCACTCTACAGCTACAATTTGCTCTGGGGTGAGTATGAGCAGAGGATTTCCTCAGCCAGAATATGTGCTAACCTCAAAGATTCAGAGAGGTCCTGATAGCTATTCAGAGCTGAGAAGTCTAATATGCACAAGATTCTCTATGACCAAGTGAGAAAATTTGGAAGGAACATGACAGGTGCCACCTTTTATCTTTGAAGACAGGCATCTAAAAGTCGGCACAGGGCATTAACTACAAGTTCAAGGATGGCCAGGCTGATAGCTCTGCTGAGCTCAGCAAGAGTCAAAACCCTGGTCCCCTCTCACAGACAGCCCCGACTCCCAGGAAGAGAGAACATTGAGGATTATTAGGGTAGCACTCCTCTGCTGAGGATCTGGAGAACTTAGAGAATAATAGGAGTTATGGTCATGGTAACAGTAACAGTAGTTGTAGTAGTAGAGGCAGGAAAACCACTAATCTAGTAATCAATACTTTCTACATCCAGGCATTGTATTAGGGACCCTAACTGAATTACAAAAAGTAAAATAATTTCCAAGATTCCCTGCTAATAAAGAACAGAACCAAGATTTGGATACCTGTCTATCTTAACTCCAAATATTCTTTTTATTACATAAATAAAGTTTTAGGGAGAAAAAAGGTTACAATCCCAAGTGCCTACAGAAGTCACAGAAATAATAATGAGTACATAACATACACAAAAACAAACTCAAAATGGCTCAAAGACTTAAACATAAGACAAGACACTGTAAACCTACTAGAAGAAAACACAGGCAAAACATTTTCTGACACATATCTTAGCAATGTTCTCCTAGGGCAGTCTACCTAGGCAATAGAAATAAAAGTAAAAATAAACAAATGGGACCTAGTTAAACTTAAAAGCTTTTGCACCACAAAGAAAACTATAAACAAAATGAAAAGACAATCTACAGGATGGGAGAAAATATTTGCAAATGATGTGACAGACAATTGCTTAATTTCCAGAATATATAAACAGCTCATACAACTCAATAACAACAACAACAACAAAAAAAAAACCCAATCCAAAAGTGGACAGAAGACCTAAACAAACATTTCTCCACTGAAGACACACAGATAGCCAATAAGCACATGAAAAAATGCTCAGTATCACTAATTATTAGAGGAATGCTAATCACAACCACAATGAGTCACACCAGTCAAAATGGCCATCATTAAAAAGTCCATAAACAATAAATGGAGAGGGTGTGGAGAAAAGGGAACCCTCCTACACTGTTGGTGGGAATGTAGTTTGGTGCAACCATTATGGAAAACAGTATGGAGTTTTCTTAAAAAAACTTAAAGTAGACTTACCATATGATCCAGCAATCTCACCCCTGGGCATGTATCTGGAGGAAGCTCTAATTTGAAAAGATACATGCACCCCAATGTTCATAGCAACACTATTTACAATAGCCAAGTCATGGAAACAACCTAAATGTCCATCAACAGGTGACTGGATAAAGAAGATATAGTACATATACCATGGTATACTACTCAGCCATAAAAAAGAATAAAATAATGCCGTTTGCAGCAACATAGATAGACATGGAGATTATCATACTAAATGAAGTAAGCCAGAAAGAGAAAGAAAAATACCATATGATATCACTTAATGTGGAATCTGAAAAAAAAAAAAAACAAAGAGAAAGAGAGACAAATGTGCTTATTTACAAAACAGAAACAGACTCACTGACATAGAAAACAAACTTATGGTTACCAGGGTGGAAAGAGGTACGGGTGGAGAGATACATTGGAAGTTCGAGATTTGCAGATACTAACTACTATATATAAAATAGATAAACAGAAAAGTCCTACTATATAGCACAGGGAACTATATTCAATACCTGGTGATAACCTATAATAAAAAGAATATGAAAAGGAATATATATATATATGTATACCTGAATCTCTATGCTGTACTCTAGAAACTAACACAACATTGTAAACAGACTGTACCTCAAATAAAAAAAAGAAATAATAATGGCTGAAGTAGACTGCACATAACTGGCAATGCAGATACTGTATGAGTAATGGAAGCTTTGATAAATCAGAGAAAGGGGACAATTAATACTCCACTCCGGTCAAAAGTTACCATTTG
This sequence comes from Camelus dromedarius, assembly GCF_036321535.1. Classification (NCBI taxonomy): domain Eukaryota; kingdom Metazoa; phylum Chordata; class Mammalia; order Artiodactyla; family Camelidae; genus Camelus; species Camelus dromedarius. Next base: position 68,276,489 of record NC_087436.1, read on the forward strand.
GAAATGTGAGCCCAATTGAACCAAAGATACAAACTTTTTAAGAAAAACAAAAAAATCCATAGTATTAAAAGAATTCATCTATTGTCTTTCAAGGTGGCTTAATTTTTTAAATAAATAAATTATGCCTTGTGAGGCAAGGAAAACATGTTGAGAATAAGATTCAGCTACTTCTGAGTCAGAGTTTGTTCTTCTAGGTGTCAATCTATTCTTGGTTGGCTTGGTAGAATTATAACCCTAAAGCCAGAACCTTGCACATTTACTTGTATCCACACCAACGGAATGGGGCAAAAGGAAAAGAGGACAGGCTGGGAGCTTCAATGGTAAACTTGGAGCAAAAGCAAAATCACTGATGAGACCTCAGAAGGTAGCCGACATTAGTAGTCAAGAAGCATTGATATCTAACCTTTAAAAATTGTACAATAAAAGAAAACAAAATATTTTCAAAAGAGAAGCATTGACATCAATGCACTTAGATAAAAAATGGACAATATCAGTCCAGCAACTGCAGCAGGACAGGAGCATGATGAACAACTGGAGCAGCAATCTGGGGAGCTGGAAGACTCTTTATATCTATCATCAAAGGATATTACCCATGAGAAAGAAAAAACTTCAAGAGTAGTAGATCAGGCCACATGAGGATATGGCAGCATTGAATATGGCCCTGGAAATTGGTAGTAGGAATTGACAGCTAGATTGTTGCCCTCTGAATTAAAACAATCAGGCTGAGAAGATCCTAGAGCAGCTGTCACTTGGAAATTCCATTTAGCAACCTGACATGGGACCTGGTCTTTGAACCCATATAAATACCAGCCAGTCATAGCTAAGGTGCAGGGTAGTCAGAGGGTGGGAAATTGATGTGTGAAACACTCCTTGAATGGAGCTTGAATACAGACTAGCACTTGGCCAGAATTCAGTAAGTAGTATAAATTGGGGTACACACAGGAAAGAAAGGAGATCACCCTGAGCAGGAACAGAAGGATAAAAATATTTCTACTGACTCATACCTCAAGACTTCCTGAAATGATAAAGTCCTATCATCAGCATCAAAAGAGTCTAAGCATTATGATAAAGGAAAGCAACAAATTAGCTAATCAAAATACTAGTAGAAATTAATATAAATTAACTATTTACCACCATCTGCAACAAACTGGTGGACATTTTCAGGGGAAAAAAAAAGAAACAAGAGGCAGATACATTTTAAGTCCACAAGATGGTCAAGAAGTAGAGTTTTTGCCTGAGAAGCAAGAGGCCCTAACCACTCTGGCTACATTATGAGACACCAGGAATCTGGGCTTAGTGAGGGGATACAGAGAGTTGAAAAACTGAAAGAACTGAAAACATCAATGGCCAACTTCACATATTGATAACATTGCCCAGGGATAGTCCAAATAACCCCTTTCAATAGTCAACTCAGTAGATCAAAAAATGCATGAATCACCAGAAGAGTTCATCATTTTAAAGAAGCTTTAGCTCTAAAAGATATACTGACCTAGGATGGAGACAGCCCTGGACTGAATATTCTAGGAATTCTAGTCCTAGTGACCACTCACTAGTCATGTGACCTTGAGCAACTAGCTTAACTGCTTGATTCTCAGTACCTTTTTCTGAAAATTGAAGATAATTACACCTGCTTGTCTTCTCGTATAGTTATTAATGAGGATTTTGTTAAATAATAAATTCAAGTATCTCAGGAAACTATGAAATCCTGTACCAGTATATCATTCTAACAGTTATATTCCTATAAAAATTCCATTTTTTTGATACTGCCACACATACTCCAAACATTCAAGGACTCTCCATTGTCTAGAGAAAAAAAGCATCTTCAACAGACCTAGTCACATTTTTGGTTCCCACAATTCAGTTCTGAATTCTCCAAGCTAGCAAACAAATACTGTTTTTCTGACCTACTGCTTTTACTCAGTCTGTAACTCCAGAAAAAAAATTCTTCAAGACTCAACTCAGGTTTGTCTGCCTTCTCAGATGGACCTGGTCCATAATGATCTCCTTTCATGTGAATTCCAACATCCTTTACTATTGATATCGTTAATTTAGTAATTAATAGTATTCTAGTTTTTAAATCATTTTTCTAATGCTGTTGTGCACTTTTATTTCATTTGTAATTAAAATCTTTCCCTGTTTGTGTCCTACCTCCCCAATTAGACTACCCATAAATGGAAGACACAGAGAATATGCCTTTGATGTATTTGCATTTCCTTTATCACTGGGTGGTAGAAAGCTTTCTCAAGTGGCTGAACCTACTTCACTGCTGCTGCTGCTGTAATCACAACAGTGTTGCAATTCTGCCCTGCATTGTAAGGACTCCCGGCTTCACAGTCACCACCCACTGCAACTGAGCTTGGCCTCCCAAGTGCAAAAAATCAGTCACAGTAACATTCTCACTTGGGTTTATTCTAGGACTCATCTGACTCATCATGACCCGGCCTGTGTCATAGCCCTCCTCACACAGTAAGGACTAAAGGGTTACACGTGATCACTGAGCTTGCTCCAATCACTAATGCCCCTCCTTCCCCTCCAGGGAGGTGTTCTCAAGCAGGAAGTATGGCCTGAGCAACAAATATTGCCATAAAATTCAACTTTTCTTTCCACCTCTTCCAATATTTGATTGACCCAGATGGTTGTCAAGAAGCAATCACTTATTGTTCTCTTTTTAGACCAGAGACAAGTGCGTAGCTAAGGTTTTTAATGAGACTAAGTAGGTAAAGGCTAAAGCCCATGTGCTCTGGACACTTACTTCCTTGTTTCCCATCTTTTTAGCCCTGTGATGTCTGATACCAATACCCACTAGCCACATGTGGCCATTTAGCAGTTGAAATGTGGTTAGTGTTACTAAAAAACTGAACTTTTAATTTTATTTAATTTCAATTCATTTAAAATTATAAAGTGAAGCAGGGTAAATCCTTACACAAGACTTTATTGGTTTGCCAGGACTACATTTTACATTATCCGTTGAAAATGTAGCATTCAAGTCAAAGTGTGCTGTAAGTAAACAACACACACTGAATTAAAGACAGTAATGAGGTAAAAAATGTAAAATAGCTCTTTGATAATTTCCATATTGATTATATGTTGAAATGATATTTGGACATAGTGGAGTACATAAAGTATATTATTGAAATTAATTTAATCTCATATTCTGTAAATTAGCTACTGGAAAATTTTAAATTAGATATGTGGCTTGCATTATACTCCTCTTGGATAGAGTTCTTTTAGCACATCACCTAGTATTTTGTAAAGCATTAAATAATAGCTAAGAATATTATATACACTATTTCATTTCAAGCTCACCAGGTGCATGAGGTACTATCCATTTTATAGATGATGAAGTTAAGGTATAGCAAGATTAAATGACTTGTCCGGTATCCACAGTTTATAAATGGTAGAGCTGGGATTTATCCTTAGATCTGACTCTCACCCAAGCCCACACTGAATGATTGATTGATTGGGATACTTACCTCCCTTGAATTATAGAAGTATTGAACAAATATGCTCAGAAACTTTTTTGAATATGGCCTAAATCACTCAGCCAATTACAAACATTGGGAAAACTCAGGCAGAAGCTGGGCACAATTCAGTCTCAGTAGTTTCCAAAACAGAATCCAAATTGGACCAGCCAAGAGTATGATAATGGCAAAACAGTGAGAAACAACTGACAGGGTCACAGCAACCAAAATTCAAATTAGGCATAAGTTTAAATATTTCCCAAAGCACTGTGTCACAAACATGTACCAAAACAATGAGTAAAAGTGATGCATTTCTCACAGTTTTCTCATCTCATTCCTGAAGGAATTTTTCCAAGCAATTCAAACTCTTGGCCAGTTGGCCCTCATCAGGATAACAGGGAGAATAGGGGGATAGTTTTTGAAGGTGAAGAATTGCTCCACAGGAGGCTAATTATTGGAAACTTGAATTTAAACTCACTGCACATTAATTTCTGCATTTTACCAAGCTCTCAAACTTTCTTTAGAAAATAATAGTGACAGTGAAATCCAACCAGATTGCGTGATGCTGCTTCAGGGCACATTAGCATCTAGAAATGGAGTATGATTCTCTCATTCATTTTGTAAATCTAAAATTTTTTTTCTACGACTATGAAAAGGTGAGAATTTAAGACCAACAAATGAGACTGGCTGTAGAGTTCAGCATGTCATTGGAGGTGCTGATTTGCCTGGTTTATTTCCTGAGTAAATAATATAGTAATGTCTGAAACTCTGTATCTGAACTCTGTGAATTATTGGTCAGCACTAAGAAGCTGAAAGAAATTCCTCTGAACTTAACTGTTTTCTCAACTACAAATACACATGCACACACACACACATTTGTGTGTATACCATTACATATATATATGTACCTTTGCTTGAATATGGTACACTTTTCGTTAGGATAAAAATTTTTCCATGGAATGTATCAGATGTACAATTTGAAATGAAGTTACCTGTCACTTTATATAATGACACTAGGTAAGACTGGATTCTTTTTGTCAGTGCTAGCTCTATCTGAATTGTAAAACGGAAGAAAGGAGCAACTCCCAACTCTTTAGAGTACATTGGAATCCATTTTCCTCCTGAAATCTGGAGTGTAGACCACCTGTCTGGTCTGTGCCCCTTTCCAAAATGGCCCTGTGCTTAACTAGTCAATTATAGTATAAATCAAACAGATTTTTAAGATGTGTAGCTTCACAAGAGTTATTTACAAGAAGCTCTTGAAGCCTGAAAAGGTTCATGGTACTTGGGAATGAATATGTGACAGTATAAATTTCACAGACAGGTACTGGGGAGAGAATCAGGAAACAGACCAACTTCCTGAAATGTTGCCTTATTGCATGGTACCTACTCACAATACCAGTCTTGCTCTTGTGGTACCACTTAGTTGGAAATTTACATGTAAGTTTTACCCTCTAACCAATTTTCCCTCTCATTTTTCCTTCTTTTCTTCCTTCCACAAATATTTATGGAGAATGCCAAATATTTATTACCTATGCCAGGCCACGTCAATATACACCTTTTAGATGTGGATTTAGGTGGTGTGTATCAACATAAAGAATAGATGGAGTTGGCAAACTTTAAGCCCTTTGGAAAGAATGGAAGAGACAGAAAAATAGTTGCCCAAAGCTCTCCGTTCTGAGAGTTTCCCAAATATCACTGACCTAAAGCTGGAATCTTTCAGCTCTCTTTGAAGCCACTGCTGCTTGTTTTGCTCCTGCAGCTTTCTCCAGCTGCTGTCACATCTGTCTGAGATCACAGTAAGCCTGGCTGCTTTAGTACCTTGGTATCTGTTATGTTAACTCCTGCCAGAACCTGGCACCTCCACTCTTCTATCAGCCCTGATCATCATCATTACCATCCAGGCTGACCTCAGTCCCAGCCAGCGGCTCTCATGTGGACTCCCTGTCAGAGGCACACCTCAGGCAGCCGACAGTCACAAACCATTCCCCACCGCTTGTGGAAAGAGGTGATGAGCTGCTAAGCTCAGTCATATTTTATCAAAGCCTTTGATCTCTGGTTTGATCCTTGCCAAGATCTGTGACACAAACAGCTCTCTGCTCACATGCCAACTGGTGCTTACTAACTCAGTTCCCCCTTTGCCTTTGACATCTTGCCGCCTATATATTAATGCCGTCTGACAAAATCAAAGGTCAGAGTAAAAATAGTCACTTTGTAATAGAGAACACTTTTTCATTCACTCTATTGGCTCATTCCAGAGCCCCATACTTTGGTACATCTCTCCTTTGTTCCTGCCTGAAGGGCATCATTAGATGATTTTCTGTCAGTGCCTTTTTAGCTCGGAATAGGTAAGTTTCAGAGGACTACAAGGTAAAATAATTCTATATGTGTTGTACATTAACTTTATTAAATAAACATCTAATATGTTAAAGATATCATGAGTGATTGAAATATACTTCAGCACAAAATAACCAAAAAAAATATAGTCTTGTTTTTCTTGTATTTTGAATGGCCCTTAAAAACAATGGGTCTGCTTAAAAGAAAATTTGAAACAATAGTGAAGAAGAGAATTCTGGAAACCTAAGAAAAGGGAAAGAAGTCAGACATGTGGGATGGGATGAGAAAAATGAAATCATTCAGAGCTTAAGCACCTGACATGGGTAAGGGCTGTGAACCTGACTCTTTAGGGAATAGGAAACCCATGTAAGATTTAAGAATAAGAATGGAAATGCCAGAACCATAGAAAGGGTCATTTGCACAGAGGCAGTAGGCAGAAATGGAACAGATGGACTGCTGACAGGCAAAGTGTTTCAGTGACGAGAATCATTCAGGTAAAGACTACAGCAGCGGTGGAGGAAGAGGAAAAAAGCTGCAAATATAAAGTAAAGCAGCAAGATTTGGCAATCGATTCAACAAGTAAAGGGCAGAGGTATGTAGAGCTCTCCCTGAGGTTTGGGGTTTGGATGTCAGAAAGAAAGACTGAAACATGAAGCTGCTGCCTCCTGTGAAGTACCATTCAGGAGATAATTACAGTGGGGAGGGCATGTACAAGAAGAAAAATAGTAACATCTTACCCTGGTTCCAAACATCAGCCAGCTTGACCATCACCAGGACTTAATAGGCACATCAAAAATAGAGTGGAAAGGCATTGTAAATTCAAGAAATCTACAGTTTCAAATACACGAGAAAAACAGGACCAAACCATGATCAAAACTAATCAAACAGGCATATCAGGCAATGGCACCAGGCAGGAGATTAAGTCACAGACTTAGCCAGTATTTCACCCAGCTTTTCACTTTTTATTTTGCAGTAATGTATGAACCATAAACAGAATTAGGAAGGCATGCAGCACAGCATTATATAAACAGGATTTGCCTAAGAGCTGGGTAACCTGGGATTTAGTGTCACTTGTGGAACTCCTGGCTTCTTAGACATCACCTCACATGGGCTTTTTTTTTTTTTTTTCTTCCAAAAGACTTCTCTGCCTTTATTCCTAGCTATTCCCTTTGCTCAAATTCTTCAGAGCCTCAGGATTTAGCCCTCAGACCTCTACTCTCTGCTCTCCCTCCTTAAGAGATCTTATCTTGTCCCATGCCTTCAAATACCATTAGCAATAATTCCCAATTTCTGTCTCTAGCACTGACCTCCTTATTCCAGTTCAGACTCATAATCCAATAGTATGCTAGGCCACTAGACATCTCTCTGAAGATAGCCAACAGGCATCTCATAGTTCATGTGTCCAAAACAGAATTCTTGATTTCTCCTGCAATCCATCTCTTCTTTCCCCAGTGTATCCATCTCAATTTACCAGCATCACCATCAACCTAAATAATCAATCAAAAAACTCAGGCAACCTTGATTGCTCTCTTTACTTCACCCTTGATATTCAAAATATGCCCTATAACCATCCTCTTCTCTCAAACCCACATCTACCACCACAGCCCACAATGTCATTACCTTTCATGTGACTTAAATAGCCTACCACACAATCCTCCTCTTGCCATAATGATCTTTCAAAGATATACATCAGATCTTATCATTCTCAAGCTATGTGTGTGCACATATACATGTTATATATAATAGGCAATAAATGTAAGTATAAATTTAAATATATGTCCACAGAACTTGGAATAAAAAATGAACTCCTCACCAGGACCTGAAAGCCCTCTGTGATCTGGCCCCTCCCACCTCTTCAGCTTTGCCTGGTTACTTGCTGCACTCCAGAGAATGCTGGAGGAGGTCACCAAGAGGACGTGACCACTGGTTGACCCTCAAGATGGACCAGGGCAATCAGAGGTTCCATGCCCCTCTCCTGTCCTTGGAACATACTTCTGCCCACCATTCCCACAGTGGGAGCTGTTCCAAGAATGCAGTCTTGAGAGAGCAAGATGTTGTTGAAACCATCTGGATGGGCATACGTAACTAAGGCCAGTTAAGGTCTCTACATAGACTTTCCTCCCCTTTTCTTTCTTTTTTATTTATTTATTCTTTATTCATGCAGCCGCCCACAACACGACTTGTATGTAAGTTCCCTCGTTCATTAAACCTACCACCTACCAGTCTAGAGACTTCTGCCTCTTTGGTCTCTCCTTGCCCTCCACATACAGGGTCCAGTCTGCAAACCAAGAGACACAGGCCTTCTTGCTGTGTTTCTTGCATGCCAAACCTGACTTTACACTTGTTCCTCTATTTAAAATGTCTTGCTTCATGTCTTTGTAAGCCTGGCTTCTCCTTTTCATTCAGGTCACAGTTGAGTGTCACCTTCTCAAGGAGACTTCCTTAAACATCAGCTCTAAAGTGGCCAGTTCTCAGCCAGTCATGCTATCCCATCCCACATTTCCTCATCTTCTTGGCTCTTATCACTACCTGAAAGTATCTTGTTTTCTTAGTCATTTATTCTCTTTCTCTCTGTTCTTGAATGTGCACTCTCTGGAAGAAAGGTTCTTGTGTTTTATATGTCCACCACTCTACCCTCAGCAACTAGGAAAAAATGTTCGGCCCGTGGGAAATGCCTAAGAAACATCTGTTAATCAGTCTAGGCTTCAGTTTTCTCATTTGTTTAAAAAAAAAAGACTTTATTAAATGACCCTCAAATTTCATTCAAGCTCTACCATTTATTTTAAATAAAATTGGGAAAAGTTTAACCAATGGACACCATAGTTAACACAATGTAGCCATTTAATAAGTGTTTGCTAAATAAATACAATTGTTTCCAAGCTGTTCTTTTTAAAAGCAAAGATGTAGTCACCAGCACCTCTGACATCCTGCTGTTCCTCTGTGTGCAAAAGGGAGGTTTGATTTGCCTCCCATTAATCTAATCTCTTCTAATTCTCCAAAGTAAATACCACCTCGGGCAAAACCTCACAAACCCCAGACAATGACAGCTGACATCCAGCTGGCAGGCACCAGCAGTGCTATATTCCTTGGTTATAGGCAGCATCTTTTTTGATTGGTTGACCTCCATATGTATGGTTGTTAAATATTTTGACTTTCCTACATCTAATTGTTCTCCAATCCAAGGTTTTACTTAAGCATGTTAATTTCCATTACTCTTTTTTTTTTTTTTCAAGTATGGCTCCTTTATTTGTAGAAAAGATTGTGGAAAACAAGATACATTTTATAAAAATTACATTCACTCCCAAAATGAAACTCATCCCTGGTGGTAAATAAGTAACTAAAGTAACAACCAGTTTAACTGGGATGGTTTGTCAGGATGGTCAAGGGAGACATTACTTGGTACAGCCCCTGTTTGGACCAAAATAATAGTTACTGACTTCAGAAACTTATGGAACGAACCCTACAAATGGTTTTCAGATACAACTTCAATTTTTGGAAGTATTTGAATGGGATTTTTGGGGATTAAATGAATGAATTTTTTTCATGTTTTTTTAATTGAAGTATAATTGATTTACAATGTTTCAGGTGTACAGCAAAGTGATTCAGTTATACATATACATATGTATCTATTATTTTTCAGATGCTTTTCTATTTATTATAGGTTATTAGATTCACACTACTGTATATGAAACAGATAAACAAGGACCTACTGTATAGTACAGGGAACTATACCCACTACTTTTAAATAAGAGTCTAAATGAAGGCCTTTCAGTTAATACTATATTAGGCAACAATGGACACTAAGCCAATTTACTACTCTAAACCAAGTACCAGAAAGAGTGCATGCAGAGTATTGGTCATATTTGTGTATAGCGTACGTGTGACAAAATAATCAGTACTTGGTCTCTCCTAAAAGCTGTTGTTTGATTCTTCATTGATTGAAGTTTGTGGGTTTTCTTTTTCTTTTTGTTTTGTACTTTTCTGAATTGGATTTTGATGAGCCTGTTCTGCCTCGTGGAAATAATTTCCCCAGTTATTACACATTTGGTGGTATAACGTGTGTTTGTAGGAACCACAGCTGAGATGCATTTGAAAAAGTGATTTAAAGATGTGATTGCTGCCATTTGCTTATGAGTTTACTGAGGAAAGCCTGGAATCATGTGGATTTCTGCCATATCAAGAATTACTTTGTCTTTAAAAAATTCAACTGATGTAGCTGCATAATGGACCATTTCTTGTGATCGTTTCTCAGTCTCCTCGAAAGATATGGGAAATAAATAAAATCTAATTAGAACCAAAGATGGAACAATTCTTAGGCCAAGCCTCTCAGTACAGCAATAAGTCAGCTTTATAATTATTCTGAAGTGTCAGAACAATTTGTATTCACGCCATTATAATAACTTAACCATTAATTAGTGTTCATTGGCCACTTTCCACCTCTCTAAAATCTCATCATAAGTAAAGATTCTGGTTTATAATAAAATTTCTACTTAAATATCTCAATTCATTAAAATAAAACAGAAAATGGATATTTAATAAAATAATAAAAGCTGTTCAGTATTTTTAATGAAGCTAATGTTTTAAGTTCTCAATATTCTCTTTTTATTTAAGCCCAGAAAAATATTAAATATACCATCAAAATCACTCACAAATCCTTGTTTCCTTTTGATGTTATTTCCTGGTGAACAACACAAGTGTAAGGTATCACCTGCCACTATAATTATCTGTCAGTATTTTGTCATACACAGTAGATTGTGAGTTTTTCAGGAAGATGGCTTGTGCTCTGGATCCCCTGTGATGCACAGTAACTTGCACATGATAGGCACTCAGTTTGAATGGAAGCATGCATTTCACAATACACTTCTTTTGCTTGGGCAAGCAAACATCAATGAGGCTGCTTGAATTCTTTTTTTCCCCCAGCCAATGACATTCGAGAGACATTGGCCAAACAAACCCACTTCTCTAGTGGTACTCCTATTCATGTTCCTGGAGTTGTCGCTGTTACAGGCAGCAACAACTTTAGAAATGTCAAAAAGAAATTACAGCACAGCTGAACACTGAGATACAGTTTAGTTCCATCAGTTCAAAGCTTGGTTTGAAAAACTTCCTCTAGTTTAAAAAAGTGACCTATCAGGAAGCCCCAGATTGACCAATTTTCCCAGTATCTTTTGTAGTTTAAGTTTGCATCAAAATAGTCTTCTCACAACATCTTAAGACAAGTGTCAACTCCCTGGCCCCATACAGACCCAATGGGTTCCTCTATCGTGAAATATCAGCAGAAGCTATCTAAAGTGCTCATTTTGTAATATTAAGTGAATAAAACAATATACATTCTAAATAAAATAGTTAATACGAATGGAGTTTATAAAACAAAACATTTGTGCATTTATATACGTAGAAGGCAAGACTGGAGAGACATACTCCTATATATTAATAATTATTATCTCTAGGTGGAAAACATCAGTAATTTTATTTTTGGCTTTTTTTTTTCTGTTTTCCAAAAGTATATCTGTAAGTTTCGTAGATTTGTAGATTATTTATAAATAAACACATATGCCTGTAAGAATTTGAATGCACTCACAAATCATCTATCATATGATGTACAGATTTTTTTAGATATGTATATATGTGTGTATTTGCATAGTATATGTATAATAAATTTGAAGAAAGTTATCCAAAAAATGTTAAACAGTGTTCTAGACTCTTTTCCAAGTACTTTAACATAAATCTTAGTCCATATGACATATATATATCTATCCAGTCTACATCATAACTTTACTAGTTACACTATTTTTTAACCTTTTCACAGATGAGAAAAGTGATGGCCTTGTCCAGGTTCATACCATATGGTAATGACAAAATCCACTGGGACCCTCTCAAAATTCTCCCCTGCCCTCTTTCTGTTACCTCATGTCCCTTACGCTGTTGGATGCCCAAAAATGGGATGAAATGAAGACCCAGAGTTAGTGTCCAAAAGTTTTACCTGGCACTTTGCCTACTGCTTATTTTAACATTTTCTTGGTGTCTCCTTTAGAGGCTCCGTCAAGAATTGTGACCTTTCTGATTTACTACCTACTACTTCACTCCTCCCTGAAAATTAAAACTACAGCATCATGTCTATGGCCAGCTAGTTATAGGGTATAAATTTATTTAGTGAAAATAAGTTTAAGTAAAAGTAACTTATAAAATCTTTAATTCAGTTAAATTACTAACTTAAATTCCTAACTTAAATTCCTTATAAGTTAACAAAATAACACTCACACTTAGCCAGTTCTACTTTTAGTTGCCCCTTTCTTCTACTTCCATCTCTAAAAAATCTTTTATTAATCATTTATTTAGTCTCTGTGAAATTAAAATACTTTCCATCTGAGCCACAAGTTTATCCCTATTTTGACAGCAAGACTCTACTCTTCACAACCTCTCAAATCCTAGCTCATTATTTCTCTGAATGTTTCCCAATGAATGTCTTGGTTTTGAATCTCTCTTTGCCATTCTAACAAAGAGAAACATTCAGGAGAGATTGTGTTCTTTTTCATGCTTTCCCTGTTAAGTATTATAGGTTAGCCTTCTTTTACTAGGAACTTTCCAGTTCTTCTAAGTATTTCTAGCACTATTTCTCTAAATCAGCTTTTTTATTTTTATCATTAACTTCCTTCTTCTTCCACATGCATAGTCTAAAATTTCTAATCTCTAGGATGATTCTACCCTTTACCATTTCTCTGCCAACCAGCACACCCCGACCCACAATCCTACAGCAGTTTACTTGTACCAGTTACAACAGGCTACTGCTCTGATTCTCATGGGAGGGGCTGGCACTCAGAATGACTTGAGGACAATTCCAAACCTTCAGAACCATCCATCCAGCATCATTTCTCAAATACCATCTAATATTAACTTCAGTCCATAAAAAAGTGAAAAAAAATTCTATAAACATAATAAGGGATAAAAATGCACTATTTTAAGGAAATTAGGAATTATCAGCAGATTTGTACTCTTTCTTCATGTTTCTTATATCCATGCAAATTTAAATTGCCCTGCTTTCTCTTTAGATTTCCAAGAGTAGTGAATCAGATTCACCAACTAATTTAGGCCAAACTAGCTTAGAAATGCTTTTTTTTTAATTGTAGAAAATCAAGAACAATACATAACTACTTTCACTTCACAAATGTTAAAGAGAAATGTGAAATCAAACAAAAAAACACACAATAATATAGAGAATATTAATAGGACTTACAATCAAAAAAGGTGAGGGAATTTCCAAAGGCTTTTAACTAACCTAGAGTAGGAAATTCCACTTAAAGTACATCTTCAATGCAAAATGTGAAGAAAAGATGTTTTTATAGCAATTCTCCATAAATTTAGAACACAAATATATATCTATGTCTCTACAAATACAGTGGATTAAAAATTAAATAGCTCATGGAACTATCATTTTAGAAAGGATTTAAAATTTTTATTTAGTTTAATTAGGGAAATGCAAATTTAAAACTATAATGAGATCCCACTAAATACCTATGTGAATAGCTAAAATCCAAAAGATGAATAATAGCAAAGGCTGGCAACTAGAATTCTCATACAGTGCTGGATAAAATGCAAAAGAGTACAGCCATTTTGGAAAACAGTTTGGAAGTTTCTTATAAAGTTACCATAAAGTCTAGGAATCCCTTTCCTAGAAATAAAAACTTATGTTCTCACAAATACTGGTATACTAATATTTAGCAGTTTTATTCATAATATTTACTTCATTTCTGCCCCAAGTGAATGCCTGGAGTTAGAATCAGACTCCACAGTTTTAAGGGTTTAATCCTTCATAAGACTGCCCTCACTTCAGACACCAGATGCAAATCTTGGGCTACCCACACTTAAGACAGCCTGGCTACAAATTCAGAGGTTCCCATAACCTCTTCAGATGCTCTAATTCATGAGAATAGCTCACAGAATTCCTGAAAAGGGCTTTGCTCCATTTTTATTATGAAGGATACAATTCGGGAACATCTAAACATAAGAGATACATATGGCAAGGTCTGGGAGGGTCCTGGTTGGGGGCCTTTCATGCCTTCTCCCTGTGGAGTCAGGGAATGTCACCTTCCTGGGCACATCAATATGTTCACCAATAAGAAAGCTGCATGAAATCTCATGTCCAGAATTTTTACAGTATCATTACTTTGGCATGACTGATTAAATATTGGTCATGGTACTGAAGTCAATCTCCAGCTCCCCTTCCATCCTTGAAATTTAGGTAGCTGAAAGGTCCAACCCTCTGATCATGTGCTAGTCGCTTCTGGTGACCAGGCCCCCATCTGATGCTATCTTGGGTCCCCCTTCAGTATAAATCACCTCATTAACATAACAAAGACACTCCTGTTACATAAGAAATTCAGGATTTTTTCATCTCTGTGCCAGAAACTGTGGACAGAGACCATTATATATTCTCCATTATACCACAATAGCTAAAACCCAAAAACAACCCAAATATCCATCAGTCAGGGAGCAGATAAGCAAATTGTGGTATATCCACATGACAGAGTATTTCTTAGCAATAAAAAAAAGGAGCAAACTACTGATAAATGCAATAATAGGATGGGTCTCAAAAGCATTATGGTTAAAGAAGAAAGCCAGACAGGACTACATACTCTATGATTCTATTTATATAAAATTCTAGAAAACAGAGAACTATAGAACTATAGTGATAGGGAGTGGAGAGGGGTTGGAAAGGTCTGGGATTTAATGTAAAAGAGAAGAGGGATATTTCCAGAAAGAAATATTCTAACCTTGACTGCAGTAGTACGTACATAGCTGTATTACATTTGTTAAGACTTATCAAACCGTATACTTGAAATGATCAAATTTATTGGGTATGAATTATACTTAAATAAAGTTGATATTCATTTTTTAAGTTCTTGATTTAGAAGATGATATCCAGCCTCAGAGACTAGAAAATAAATATTTTGATCCTCTTTTCTGAATAAGCCTAAATTTTGCTAACCTAAATCAGTATGGGTAAAAATGATCATTAACTCGATTTTTAAATATGAATAGATTAGAAAAGGAATAGCACAGTACTGATTATGCACAAAGAAAAGTGTGCTTTGCACAACATAACTAAACAACACATGATGACTCAGCATTTAAACATGGTAAAGTAGCAAAATAAAATTAGACTTTATTGGAAAGCATTAAAAACTATATATTATGAGAAGATTTATATGAAATAGAAACATGCAATAATAAATCAGTGAAAATAAAAACACGTCCCTTATGAAAAAAGCACCTTGATAGGGGTCTTGGCAATGATTTTTTGTATATGATACTTAAAGCACAAGCAACAAAATCAAAAATAGACAAGTGGGATTACATTAAACTAAAAAGCTTCTGCACAGCAACAGAAATGATTAACAAAATGAAAAGACAGACTCTGGAATGGGAAAATAAATTTGCAAACCACATATCTGATAAGGGGTTAAAATCCAAAATATACAAAGAACTCACACATCTCAGTAGCAAAAGTACAAATAGTCGAATTAAAAAATGGGCAAGGACCTGAACAGACACTTTTTCCAAAGATGACATACAAACGACCGACTGGTACATGAAAAGGTATTCAACATCACCAATCATTAGGGAAATGAAAATCAAAAACCACAATGAGATATCACTGCATGCCTGTTAGAATGGCTATCATCAAAAAGACAAGCGATAACATGCTGATAAAGACGAGATAAATGCTGGCAAGGATGTGGAGGAAAAGGAACCCTTGATCACTTGGTAGAATTGTAAATTGGTGGAGCCACTAAGGAAAACAATATTAAGGTTCCTCAAAAAATTAAAAATAGAACTACTATATAATCCAGCATTCTATTTCTGAATATATATCTGAAGGAAATGAAAACACTATGCTGAACTTATATCTGTACCCCTATGTTCATGATAGCATCATTATTTACAACAGCTAAGGCATGGAAACAACCTAGGTGTTCATCATGAATGAATAGATAAAGAAGCTGTGGTGTATGTATATATGTATATGTGTATATGTGTATATATATATATATATACACACACACATAATATCACTGAATATTATTCAGTGATAAAAAATGAGGAAATCCTACCATTTGTGGCAACATGGAGGGAACTTGAGGGCTTTATAATAAGTGAAATAGGTTAGACAAAGACAAATATGTATGATCTCACTATACGTGGGATCTTAAAAAAAGGAAAAAAGAGAGTCATAGAAAAAGAGATCAGGTTTGTGCTTGCCAGAGGTAGGGGAGGTTGGGGGGAGGGGAAACTGGATGAAGGTGGTCAAAAGATACAAACTTTCAATTATAAGATAAATAAGTACTAGGGATATAATATACAACATGACAGCTACAGTTAACATTGTTGTTAGTATATATGAAACTTGTTAAGAGAGTAGATTCCAAGAGTTCTCATTATAAGGAAAAAAACCACTTTTTGGTATCTATATGAGATGATGAATTTTTATTAAACTTACTGTAGTAATTATTTTACAATATATGTAAACCAGATCATATTCTGTATACCTTAAAGTTATACAGTGCTGTATAACAATTATATCTCAATAAAAATGGAAGAAAATAAAAATTTAAATTAAAAAACCATTATCCCTGATGATAATGAAGTGTTTTGTTTTGTTTGCTAGTTTTGTTATCACTTTGTGATATAAAATTTGTTTGGAGCAAGTGAAGAAATACTTAGTTATCATGAACCACTTTTAGTAAGCCCAGCAGTCAAATAGGCAACTTTTAAGCACGTAAAAATAAATCTTTAGTCTACTCATATTTGAATGTTATTAAGGTGATAATGATGGGAGATGTTAATTGCCCCCAATAAGAAGAGCCCCAAAACACTCTTTATTCAATTTCAAGGACCTCATTACTAGATATTTGCAGACTTCCAATAAAAGGCAGTCATAAAGGCTGAAGGCTAAAGTGATTCATTCATATGAAAAGGTCAAAAGAACATCAGGGAAGGCACACAATTAATCCTCATTAATCTGGTCTCAGGTTATTCAAAATCAGGGTTTTGTGGAAGTTGGGGAAAACCTGAATTTTGACACAGTCTATGCATGAATGAGTTTGCATTAATGATGATCAAGGGTTACTGAGTATGGTTAAGATGGATAATTTTTAAAAGGCAAGATAGTCCATTCCAGATAAGTTGGGGACAAAATAATAAATTAATTGTGTCTTGTTATGTTTATTCCTCAATTTTGTACATACAAAAAAAAAAACCCTATTAAAAATCGCTTCACTCAGGGATGCTTTGATGTCTAGAAAATTGGTTAATACTGAACCCATTCAAAATCAGCTAATGTATAAAATATAATACTAAGATTTATATTTACAATAAGAAGATTTTCAAAATAATTGAAATATAACTGACATATATTTCAGAAACTATCTGATAAGAAGTATCCAAAGTATATAATGAACTCACACAACTCAATAGCAAAAAAACACAAATATAAAAATGGACGAAGAACCTGAATAGACCTTTCTCCAAAGACATGCCAATGTCCAGCAGGTACATGAAAATGTGCTCAAAGTTACTAATCATAAGGGAAATGCAAATCAAAACCACAATGAGGTATCATCTCACAGCTGTTAGAATAAATATTATCTAAAAAACAAAGATTAGCAAACACTGGCCATGATGTGAAGAAAAGGAAACACTTGTATACTGCTGGTGGGAACATAAATCAAGGCAGCTACTGTGAAAAACAATACTCATGTTCCCCCGGACAAAAAATTAAAAATAGAATTACCATCTGATCCAGAAGTCCCACTTCCGGGTATAAATCCTGAATTGAAATCAGGATCTCAAATAAATATCTACAGGTTCATTCAAGAATTATTCACAATAGCGAAATTATGGAAAAAACCTAAAGGTCCATCAATGGACACAAACAAAGAACAAAGAAAATTTGATTTCTACTACAATGAAATATTTTTCATCCTTAAAAATGAAGGACATCTGCCATTTGCAACAACTTGCTTAGGCCTAAAGGATATTATTCTAAGTGAAATAATTCAGACACACAAGAATAGATACTGCATGATCTCACTTATATGTGGAACCTAAAATAGTCAAACATACAGAAGCAGAGAGTAGAATGGTAGTGCCAGTGGCTGGGTGGAGGGAGAAATGGGGAGGTGTTGATCAAAGGGTACAAAGTTTCAGTTATGCAATATAAATAAGTTCTGGAGTTCTACTGGACAATATAGGGCCTATAATTAATAGTATTGTATACTTAAAAATTTGCTAAGAGGGTAGATCTTATGTTAAGTGCTCTTGCCACAAAAGAAACTAAAGGGGGCAGGAAGAAACTTTGGAGATGTTGGATGAGTTTATGGCATTAGTAGTGATGATGGTTTCAAGGGTGAGTTTATCTCCAAACACATCAAGTTTTATACATCCAATAACCATAGCTTTGTGTATCTCAATCACACCTCAATAAAGCAGTTTAAAAATATAATTAAATAAGTAAAACAAGAAGAAGAAAACTGGATTCACAATCAGCTGACTGCTTGGTGAAAATAAAATGAGGATTGTGCTTCATTAAAGTAAGGATAATCTGACTCAAATTTCAAAGACAGGTTACATTTACTTCCATCCATTAGGCATTGATTCTTGTTAGCTTTAGTTACTATCATTTTCTCACCTTGGCCCTAGATATTGAGATGCATAGTTAACTTTAGGTCATATCATCACCTGTTTAAATTATACAGTGAGAAATAGTATCCTTTAAGCAATAAAATTAAAGCATATTCTCCAATGATTTGGTGATATAATGTATTGTTTTCTACTGTGTAGTTGTATAAAGACTTAAATGTGACTTTAAAGTAGTAATTACTTAATTTCTAAGAAGGAGTAATAAGAGTGAATATATTTTGATTTTTATGAAACAATATCCCTGTTTTACTTTGCTGTTGAGTAGCTAAGTAACTTATTCTTTCAATTCTACCACATGTCACAGTGCTGGGCTCTGGGGATCTTACAGTGAACATGTAGAAGTAGTCCTTGCCTGCACAGAGCATTCTGCATACAACAATGGAATGATATGGCCTGCATTTGTTAAAACAGTATCTCTATGAGGTTCTTCTAATGAGTGAATTTCTCTGAATACTGGTTTAAATCATGTGGTCAGTGAGATACGCAAGTCTGATAGAGTGAGAACTCCCAAGGAAATGGGAATTATATAATATGATTTAATATGTGAATGCTTAAAGAACATGTAAATTAATTGCCCACTTGATTATTTTCTTGCTATATGGGAGAATAATTGCCAGCTGATTGTGCATTGCCAGGAGCAGAAAGTTATTTGAAATGGATATTAATTTTTCATCATGCCTTGAGCCCAAATATTTTGATGAGAATACTATGAAATTATAGTAAAAATCAATAGGGAAATAAAAAATTATATTTAATTTCAACTTTACAAATCTCTCAAATATATACCTAATATAAACAAAACATTACAAATACAGTCTTCATGATTTTTTTAAAAGAAACAAGAAAGAAATAGTAGTAAAAAATTAAATTAAATAATGGAAGAGACAAGAAAAGGCTAACAGACTATAAGGAGCTAGCGCAAGGAAACCTGATTTTAATTCACTTTCACCAACATGTACTGAGATCCCCGAGGTGCAAGCACTGTGCTAGGTTGGCCAAAAAAAAAAAAAAAAGTAAAAAATACCTGTGCTCCCAAGGTTGCACAATTTTGTGGGGATTTATTTTCTTCTCATTCTAATTTCTCTAACTCAGGATGCATACAGAGTATCTGATTCTAAATGAGTATCCAGCCCTCCTCATATATTACTGGATTGTTTGAGAGTTAATGAGAGGTTTAAGAGGAGAAATTAAAACATTCACAAGAGTCCTCCTTTGGTCAGATCCCCTTGCAAAGTGATTGAGCTTTTTTGTTGCATTTTCATGGCAGTATGTCTCTGGGTTGTTTGTGAGTTTGTCTCATCAGTAAGAAGAATCTCATTGTGCCACCCACCAAGCTCGCACTTGCTAATCACTGCTAATTGCCAACAATTGAGATCAGCAGACTGTTCACTGAGTACTGAGCTGGGTACTTAACTTACTGGCACTGAGGTTTCCTGTGTGCCCATTTCCACTAATGGATCATTTGTCCTAGAAATTGGAAGTCTCAGCATCAATCACGTAAACGAGACTCAGCAGGCAGAACCGTTTACCTTCCTCTTCACCTCCAGGAAGAGGAGGATACAGGCAGAAGCTTACATCTGGCCAGAAAGCAGGCAGCCTTGGTGGAGAGGAAAGTCCTTACTGGACTGCTAGAACGCAAGGAAAAGAAACTCCCAGAGCAGCAAACCATTTGGAAACACAGGATGATGAGAAGTGCAAGCCTTCACAGTCAACCTTTTGTTTTCAGACTCCCTGTCAACATGCCACGGCACTACAGGAAAAGTCAAAGGATGCTATGGAGATTATTCAAGCGGCAGAGCTTCTTCATATCTGCCTCAAAAGCTGCTTCCTTGTAAGAAGCCACTATCATTGTGAATCTGGAGACAAAAATCATGGAGATCAGAGACTATTGATAGCATATGGTCCTGATGCAGAAGGAATAAGGAAACAACACCTTCCGTCACCAGTCACTGTGCCTATACATCTTCCTCCAGAGGTCAGAAGGGGTATCGTTGAACCTGTGTTTGATGTGATTTACATCTCCTTACAGTCGTGGCATGTATGTCTAATACTGACACCCCTTTAAGGGGGGAACCTCCCTGGGATTTGTTAGATTTCTTGCATACAGTGAACAGTAAACCTTATCCCCTACAGTCCCAAGCCACCCTACCTTCACCTCCCATGATTACTATTCATCATGAAAGCTTTTGTTTCAGGATGTTAAAGAAAGAAACTATTCTGATACTTGTTGAAACAGTAAGACTTTATTCAAGACTATTCATGATTGATGTCAAGACTATCACAGTAGGGGAGAGAGCGTGTGCTCAACTCTGAATACAACAAAGACAGCTGCAGATATATAGCCAATGGGCAGAATGAGGGTTGTCAGTGGGTGGAAAATTACTACAAGAAGACATCAAGGATAGGGTGATTCTTTGCTTAAGGCAGGCCCGAGGAATCAGGTATCAAGGGTGAGGAGAGATTCTCACTGAACTGACTTAATAGGATTCTTACTACAACTGGACTCAGCAGACTGAAGAGAGGGCCCAAGGCCAATGCTCAAAAGAGTGCTCAGAGGAATCTCTCTAAAGTTTGGTCAAAAAGAGACTCACTGTCAAGGAGAGGCAGTGATCCTTATAATAGTTCACCCCGTGTTTAGAGGTTATAAAATTGAAGAGCAGATTCCTGAGAAATACCTTATTGGAGTTTCCTAAATCAACAAGCCAGCTAGAAGCAAAAGAAGCCCCACTCAAACTAGCTTGAGTTTGGGTTTACAAAAATAGATTATTTTTATACCTTATTTTTTATATTGTTCTGCCTTCCCTCCCCAGTTCATCCCCTTTGACCTGTGCAGATATTTCTCTTTCCCTCCAATTCTTGCAACTATCCCATCCATATTCCAGTCCCTGTTCCTACTTGTAGCTTCCCTGATTTTCATTAACTAAACACCTCAACCTGCCCCACCTTGTCCCAATCATTTAGTTTTAATATCAATTGTTTTAAGTTCCTGGATCCAGTCCAGGTCTTGTAACTTGGGCCTGAAATATGAATCACCCCTTCCTGAATTTTATTTCTTGTTCTTTTTCTAGCTAATGTGGTCATTATCTAAACTCTAATCTAAATATCCTTTCTCTAAGGCAAAGTCCATCAAGACGACCTCTATGATGTGATTCTTTTATTTCCTCAATGCAAGACAGCTTTGAAAGTATTAGTGCCTTTGCCTGGTCATGGGGATTTTACAAAAGGAAAAAAGACTTCTTTATAAAATGAGGATCTAGGGTCTAGAAAGTTCTTATAGAGAATAGGTCCTTTAAGAGTTTTTGCATTCTTTTTATCAGATTTACAAACTGTCAGTTTGTGGTATGTTATTTTCAATAATTGATTAATTTCCTCACATTTTTTTGGTCATTCCCTTCATCTCCACATCCTTAATATCCCATCCTCTTCTTTCCTCCACTCTAAGCACCTGATCTTGAATGTTAAATTTACCCAAATAGTATTGTACTAAACATCCACCTCTGCTCACTTTTTCCACAAAATATTATGCATGTTGTATGAATTCATATTGATATCTATACATCTTGTTCATCTTGTTTAACTGTGATGTATTATTCTATTTTTGGCTTATATAACAACGCTGTCTAATTGAACATTAATTGGACATTTCCATTGTCTCAAAGTCTCGACTACTACAAATAGTGCTCTGATATATATCCTTAGCCAGGCTTATTTGGGTACCTAGCTAAGAGTTTCCTTAAGACACATAACCAAGGAGCTGTACTGATGGGTAGTAGATTATGCAAACTTGATTCCACTAAATACTCAAGTTGGTTCCCTGAATGGTTGCTCCAATATTCTTCCTTCTAATAGTGAATGAGAGTTTCTATACTTTCAAATCCTCACTAGCATAGGACACTGTCTGACTTTTAAAGTTTTACTCTTCTGATCAGTACACAAAATCATGTCTCATTTTAGTTTTTAATTCTACAGTTACTAAAAAAAATCAGCACTTCTCCATATAATTATTAGCCATTCAAGTTTTCTCCCTGTGAATTGCCCACACATACCTTTTGTTCACGTCTATATTCGGTTGCCTGACAGTTTCTTCTTAATTTGTAGGGATTCTTTACACTTTTAACCTTCCTTTATTTACGTATTTTTTAAACATATTCTTCCAGGTTGTTTTTAATGTTTATATATAGTACCCAATGTTAAACAGAAGTCTTTAATGTTACTATAGTCAAATCTATTAATTTTCTTCTATTTGTTTCTTATTTTAAAAAATCTCCTCCAGATTCAAGGTTGAATGATATTCTTCTGAATTTTATTCTAATAGTTGTATAATATTTCCTTTCATGTTTGGATCTTTAATTAATTTTGATTTTAATTTTTATAGGTACAAGAATGAAGTCCATTTCCCAGTAGAATTTATTAAATAATCTTTTTTCCACTTAGTTATGAAGCCATGACTGCTGTGCATGTGTGTATATATACATACATGTATACTCACATCTGATTATCTGATTGTCTGGTAAAACAATACATTCTTATCTGGTTGGGTAAGCCTCCTCTCTTTACTTTTACTTTTTTCTTAGCTATTCACAGACATTTAGGCCTCTGTAAATTTTAGTGTTACTTCGTTCATTTCTCAAAACTTTTACATTGGAATTTTTAATACAATTTCATTATGCTTATAGATTATTTTGGGAAGAACCGACATCTTTGCAATGTTAAGTTTTCCTATTCATGAGCATGTTAACTTTCTTTTTCTCCAAAGAGATAAGAAATAATACCTTACTTTTGCCTCCAAAAATCCTTAGACAATGAAAGAATGGTCATAGCTTTTATATAGGTGCTGGATACTTGAATAAAGATTTATTTGGAAGGACCTACTAACATCACTGACGAAAGTGCTCAAGAGAAACAAGACAAGGATGGAACTCTGACATGGTAACAGGGATTGTCCTCCAGATGTGGGTTCATTAGTTGAGCAGTGCTGATTGGTATCCTTTGAGCATATTTCTTCGACTAGCAGTTAATTTCTTTAGTTGTACTAGATTCTAGTCCATATTTCTCCACTATTTTCAAATGGACATAACAAGAACTTCTCTCTAAACATTCTGGGCCATTTTAAGCCTACTGTATTAGCCTAGTAATCCTTTCTGTATTGTGAAAAAAACAAATGAGGTCAGTGTGGTCTAACTTGGTCCTACTAACTAACCTTCCATGGATTTTGGTAATTGCAGTTTCCCACTCACAGTGTACCAAACCATCCCTTTAATTGTCTCTTCTAAAATCATGCCCAAATTTGATGAGAAAAATCTACCCCTGTCTATATCAGGCATACCAAGGCTTTCCCTATGCTTTTTATAGAGTTCACTGTATTTTATTATAGTTATTCATAGATCTGCCACTGAAGGTGAGAGCTGTACCTAAGGACAGTGCCTAGCATATGGTATATGAAATATTTTTTGAATAAATAAGTGAAACCCTTCACTCATTTTATCAATTAAAATTAAAGGCACTGACAGGAGTTTAGATTACAGGTGTGGTGAGCAGACTCTTAGGTGGCCCTCACAATTTCTGCCTTCTGCTATTTACATCTTTGATTATTCCCCTTCTCCTAATTGTGAGTAGGACCTGTGATTTACTTCTAACCAATCAAATACAGAAAAGTGACGGGATGTATTTGTTGTAAGTATGCAAATGCATTATATAAAATTCAAATGCCCATCTTGTGAGGAGACTCCCTCTTCTCTGTTGGTTGTAAGGAAGTAAGAAGCCATGTGGAGAAGACCCACGTGGCAAAGGACTGAAGGCAGCTCCTAACTAACAATCAGCAAGAACCTGGAGCCCTCAGTCCAAAAACCCACTAAGAACTAAATGCTGCCAATACCACATGAGTTTAGAAGGAAATCCCTCCCCCTTCAAGCCTCAAAGGAGAGCAAACCAGTTGGCCCCTTGATTTAAGCCCCAAAGATGACTCAGCTAAGTCATGCTTGGACTTCTGACCCGCAGAAACTACGTATCTAATCATCCAGGAAGCTTTATAAATATAGACATAATCCAACCTCAAACATCAGAGAATTTTAAAAAGGGTTCTCAGGTAATTCTGATGATTATCCCTGGTTGCAAACCTTTGACCTAAATTAGCAACCAATTTTAATATAAAAATTAAAAATAACATTATATAAGAGTAGATATCTTTCTTATTGTCACAGAACTAATCATTGGCAGAGTCAGGAGTTACTTTGCCCCTTTCATACTAATACGTTTATCCATACCCTATCCTCAAATATGCAAAGGGTCTCATGTCTTAAAAAAAAAGAAAGTGATCTTTTCATGCCTTTCCCTTATTTCTCTTCTATTTATTCTTTTCAAGTTAAATCTAGTCCTGTCTCTGAGGTTTCTGCCATTTACCACTCACTTACTCTCATGCTTTATGACCTTTTAGCCTCACTAAATCCATTCACTGAGACACCCACAGTCTCTTCTAATCCATGGGCAACCGTGCCCACCCTGCTCTTTCCTATCATGGTGGCACAGCCCTAAGTGATTATAAAGAAGGAACAGAGGCAAAGACAAAGATGAAAGATGATGACCTCTGTCTTACTTTGGCTTTGGCTAGCCCAGGTCTTCTCAGTTCCACCAAGAGGGTGACATAGGAGGAGGCAGAAACTGACATCAGTCCCAGAGTTCAGTTAATAGCTGACTTCCCCACTCAGGCCCCTTGCCTTCTAGTGATGAGAGAAGATTTTGCTTTACCTTCTTAGATTCACCAAACAAGAAGTGGGCCAGTGGCTACTTGGGTGTCAGTCATCCAGTCCTAAGAAACTATAAATGCTATCAAATCAAGGCTGGTTGGAGGGGCTGGACCAGGGAAAAGGGATCTGGAAGTCTCTTTCTGAATAGGCCAGGCCTCTTGTGTTCCCATCTTGAAGCATCCCTGTGCTCTGAGGCCTGCAGCAGTGAGAGGTGAAGAACAATTCAGACCCTCCCAGCAATCCACTTAACTTACGTGAAGACAGTATTCCTGTTGGTACATTTTTTTTTCCTTTGGCTAAAAAAGTAATAAACTTCTTCTTAATTAAGTGACAAGTGTAGAAATGGTTAATTTTGGTTTTGGTAATACCACATGAGTTGGAAGGAAAGAAGTGAATCAAATCTAAGATTATAACCAGATCCCTCCACAGCCAGGCAGGAAGTCAGGAGAGAAAACACTGCTGAGTGAACACAGTGCTCTAAACAAAGAGAAAGGGCAGGAGAGAAACCAATTCCAGAGATGTCCAAGGAGGGTGTTCAAGGTGTGATTCATTCCCAACCAATCGTGCATCGAGGTCTTGCTTTTTCCCTAAGGGCTCTGCAAGTTGGGCTGACGCAAGCCTATCAAGATTCCACTAACAGACACATCTCCACATTTTTATCTTAAGAATCTTGGTCTCCTAGGGCCATCAGAGACCTCTCAGTCTTGATTCCAGAACCACCTTTCTTATCTGAGATTATAGATTTTGAGTGCACCAAGGTCATTCCTGCTTATTGTACAATATCTTTGCCTCTGGCATGCACCTGCCTTAATTGTAAAATAATCCTTTCTGTACCTTCTCTTCAGTCCCTTTTACATGCCTTCATTTTTAAACACCTTTATGCCATGCACATTAACTCCCTCTAACCACCTCAACTCACACCTTTCAATGAGCACCTTGTGAAAGTCCCTTTCTTACCCTAAAGCAAGAGGCTCAGAAGTGACACTGAGAAAAGTTTCCGTTGTATCAGTGTCTATGGTTGCACTGATGCATTCTTTACCCAATCCACCTGATCTCTGTTATCTCAGCTTCGCTGAAAGGGATAAGCTTTCTATTAACAAACAGGGCAGCCTGTGTTCTCCTGCCTGTCTGCAAACGGGACTATATTTCCAGCAATTAAATTGTGCTCCCTTGATTGGAGAACCAGAACTTGAACTTGAGGCTTCCTTCTGAACGTATAATCACTCTTTCCCTTCAAATCCACCAGCAGCTGACCTCAAAACAGAAAGTTTCCCATCAGGCTTTTGGATTCTCCTTTCCCCAAATCTATTTTGGTTGTTCTCTTTGTCCCAAGACTTATCTGTGCCCCAGAGTTTTGATGGAATCTAAGTTTGTCTCTAAAAGGGTCCTCCCAAAGCAATATCATCTTTTCCCAGATATTTCTGATTTTTTTTCCTTCATATAGTCATTTGGAAAAATTTCTAACTCTTCTCTCTCTCTGTTTTTACTGGGAAGGGAAAATTGCTTACTGCTGATGGTGGCTTACAAAATAATAATTTCTTATTAAAAACAATCATAGGTAACCAGATGCAACATATTTTAGAACAGTACATCAAATTAAATATATAGTAATAATCTTCCAGTAGGTAAGAGTAAGTCACATAAGATTTCTATTTTAAATTAGCTCACTTAACAAGTCAAAGCTTTCTGTTCCAAGACCATAGCAATGAGCACTTGAACTACTAGCCCGTCCATTTACCCAGATGCTAGTGAAAACACAGGCGCGCAGTGAGCATAAGAGCGAGCAATAGAGTTGGCATCTCCTGGTCCTCTTTGTCTATCCTTCAGGTAATCCCAAGGTTCACATCACTGACAGCACTTCTGTCAGGGTAAGACTACTCCTGCTTTGTGAACATGACATACACAGAAGAAGTTAGGTATCTGCACCAAAGAGTAAAACAAATCCAATTATGTACCAGCGATTTTAATGCCTTTCCACTAAAACCTCAGATTGTAAAGAGCCAGGGAGCATGCTTACTTATTTATACCCTGCTTCCCTCCAAATAGGATTTGAGGCAGCTCATTGAGCATGTTAATAATGCTTATTCTCCAGATCCTATTTACTGTGTTGTGCTGCAGTAGATGTCATTACCCCTGTTTGCTCTTAGAAAATCTGACTCTTTGAAAGGTTGTTTGTTTGTGGAGTTTTCTAAAATGCTGAAGGGACTGCGGTCTGACTTCTGGTACTCCCACAGGGCTTTGAGCGCAGGAAGGAAAGAAACTTAAACGGAGTGGAGCCACCAAGTGGGAAGAAGGTAACATTAACACATCGGACTCTAGGATCCTTGGACAAGTGTTGATGTAGAGAGGTTGGTGGCCATAGAGGAGGTGCCCTGTCTGTGAATGGGACTTGGGGAATTTTTTGATGTTCCTGTTCCTGACACCCCACCTGAGGATGGTACCTATTCACTGGGTTATTAAAATTTTCCTCTTGATATCTCAAGTAAGGCACTGTGGAGTTTGGAAGCCTCCACTGTTTAGAAATAAATGTTTCTCATGTATCTGGATGGAAACTCAGAGTGAGAGAGAAAAAGCATTGACTGAGAGCTCACTGCGTATCTGGTACTGTGCTAGGCATTTTGCATATAACATTTCAGCTGATTCCTATAAGAAATCCACTAGATTGGAGCTACTGTTCCTTTTTTGCTGAGAAAACTGATCCTGAGGGTGCTGTTTTTCCCAAGTAGAGGCAGCTGGTAAATGATGATGCTGGAAGTGGAGCTTGAATCTATTTATGACCTACAGATGTCCTACCTTTGTGCTAGACAAACTGATACCCAGCACTGCACTTAACATATAGTAGACACAAGGCTAATGTGTGCTTGCAAGAAAGACACAAAATAGAAAACAACTTGTTCAATAGATATTGACTGAGTGCCTACTGTGTGCCAGACACCATGAATCAACATAGGATAAATTTTACACTAAAACTGCAATTCAAATGTAAATCAGCTTTAATCTATGAAAATGAAATCAGGCTAGCAGGGAGGCCATAAATGAGTCTGTTAGAATATATCCCACAAGAGGAAGAGCAGGCAGGAAAAATGAGGTGAAGGGACATTGAGATAATGTAATTTTAAAATTGGCTCCTGTTCTCCTGAAATACTTTTAAGACTTTACTGCAAAATTACATAGTCATCAGGAATATGCCATTTTTAAAAGACTTTCTCACTTGGGTCAGTGAATAAATAATAATACACGTTTAAAAATGCATGACTATTCATTAAACCATTGACCACTTCCAGCCTATTGAGTACATAAGTATTTTAAAAATTACTTTAATACATATTTACCCAATAGACCAGAAAAGTTCCTTTGGTACATGATATGCATTTTAAAAGCTGCCTGCCTCAGGAGTTATCCTATTGGAACCAGACTCTGCTGCCAACTACATAATATGCATTTTAAAGAACAACCTAATTATGTGCTTCCCCAAGAGAACAAAGTTAATACTGAGGGTCAATAATTAGTACCTTCCTTTACCACCTTTTATTCTTTTCTGTCAAATAAAATGGAGGGGGAAAAAAGTTTATAATTGCCCTTCTGTCTATTTTATCTCAACAACTAGTGTCCCATTGCATTTCTCACCTCTACCTTCAAAGAGGAAGAGAGAAGAGGGGGAAAGAGAAGGAGATGGAAAACGTTAAAAACAAAAAAAGAAAAGAAAAGAAAACTATGTGTAATAAAAATTAAGTGCCTAGTCTGCATAAAGGCCCTCTGTTACCTAGTCACTGAGTCTGTGTCCATTGGCATGAGTTTGGGGTGTCTCAGCAGGGAATCCATTCCCATTCACACAAACATAAAATAAAAAGCTGTCTTTTCAACACATAGACTAATTCACTAATTTCTCCACTCACTGTCCTCATTTTGCCACACTGCCACAGCAGGGCTATCAGTCCACCTGTGAGGGGTCCCTGACAGACAAAACAGCAACCTTGACACCCTCTCCATAATCTTTCTCCCTTAATCTCTGGTGTTGCACAGCTACCCGCTTAGTTCTAAAGAACACACCTAGAATGGAAATCTCACTTAGTATTTAAGTATTAGATGTGGGCTGGTTGTAGAAGGTGAGTGATACGTCTGTGAGTACAGATGGCCGCTGTACACACTACTCCTACGTGTCATTCTTCCTCACTCCCGACTGTGATAGCAGACACCCTGTGGTATTTATTTTATTTTTAAAACTCCATTTTGAGCAGAGGTTTGCTTCCTGTTTACCACTACTCCCCCACTGCTTAATCAGTCACATCCATCTACAAAAAGAAACTACGGAAAACTTTCACAAATTCTATTTGAGTCTTAAGAATCATCTGCCTTCTGTTCTAGATGTGTTTATTTTGTTCAGCCTGGAGAAATGAATTCAGGTTTGTTCAGGATGGGTAAGATAACCAAAGTCAAGTTTTTAAAAACAGATTCATCCCAGTAATTTATCATTGATTCTTTCTTTTCATTTTTTAATCATTATTTCATAGTTAAAGAATACCCCAGATTTAAAAGTTGATGGGAATTTCTTAAAGATACTTGGTAATTTTATAAAGGAGGAAATAAGTCTTAGTAGAGGCTAAGTGGACTATAATTAAGCAAGGTTTATTCGCATTAGCACAGTGATTAAAATATACTTAATATTTAAAGAAACAATTCTAATATCAAAAAGGTTTATCTAAATTTCCAGGCAATTGTACTAACGAGCTGAATGGTTCAACTTAACGTACCATGTTCTTCACTCTCCAGTTGACAAGAAGGTGTAATTGGAAACATTTTGTAAATATTAAATCATTATTTTATTGTGGGTATGGATACAGATGTATAGCAAAGAACTATATAAAATTTTAAAATAAGGAATGCCATCATAAGTCTAAACCAGCAATGTTCTGACACAACCACGTCTTGTTACGTAGATTGGCTTGTTTTAGACACATCACTCTCTATAAGTAGTAAATGCTACTTGAGGGTCAGGTTCATTTTATCATTTCATAACAGCTCTAAGATACAGACAAAACATTAGAACAAACAAGAAGGAGACTTAAAGTGTCCAGGCTGTTTGACGTGTTAATCATTTTCATAAGCCTGAGAAATATACCAATACCTGTTTGTTCAAGAGCATGCTCTCTTTTTGTTCTAATAATTTTAAAAATAAATTTTTTATTTTCACCATATTAGGTTTGGTCATAATTAGATTCAATGTAACAAAATAAGACATACCAGAATCTAACTGAGTGCATTTTCTCGGTCACTGTGAGTTTAATTGGTATTGGGGAAACCCATCTTTTATTCACTTTAAATATATTTTTTCCATATACTATTCTTTGGCACTTTTCTTCCAAAAGTTGTATCACCTAAAGCAGCACCAGATCCATTCCTTAGGCAGGATATGATGCCCTCTCGTTGCAGAACTGAAAAAAGGATGACTTGAAAGGGCAATCAGATTTAGCAGAAAAGCTGGGCTTCACCAAACTTTGTTTCTAAAATCTTGTGTGTGTGTGTGTGTGTGTGTGTGTGTGTGTGTGTGTTTGTAACAAAGAAAGAGAAAACACAGATGCTCATGTTTAAGGGCTGCCCTTTTTTTCACTCCCAGTTGGGTTGCCAGATTCAGCAAATAAAACTATGGGACTACCAGTTAAATTTGAATTTTGGATAAACAAGAAATATTTTTATTTAGAAAATTTATAAAATATTATTATATTGTGTTTAAATAAGTATACCCCATACAGTATTTGGCATATACTTTTTTTGATTATTTAAAAAAAATTTTTTTATTGAAGTATAGTCAACTTACAATGTGTTCATTTCTGGTGTACAGCATAGTGATTTAGTTATATGTGTATATATATACATATATCCTTTTTCATTTTAGGCTATTACAAGATATTGAATATAGTTCCCTGTGCTATACATTAGGACCCTGCTGTTTATCTTTTTTATATATAGTAGTTAGTATCTGCAAATCCCAAATTTCAAATTTATCCCTTCCTACCCCCTTTACCCCTGGTAACTATGTTTGTTTTCTATGTCTGTAAGTCTGTCTCTGCTTTGTAAATAAATTCATTTGTGGCCTTTTTTTTTTTTAGGTTTCTACATGTAAGTGATATATGGTATTTTTCTTTGGCATATACTTTATACTTAAATTTGTTTTTTATTTATCTAAAATTCAATTATAACTGGACTTCCTGAATTTATCTGGCAACCCAACCACCAAGGTTTATTATTAAAGAATATCTTGGGGGTAAGATCAAGCTAAAAACTCCCCTAAAATTGGCCCAAGTTTAGCAAGTTTTTTTGTCTTTAACTGAAAAAAATTTTTAAACAATGAAGGCAATCTTGAGATGAAAGACTGATGTCAAGTGCAGAAACAGAATCACAGTGAGTGCCACTGGGTTTACAGCACAAGACATTCTCCTCTAGGCATCCAGAGCATGCGCTCCTTTTCTAGTAGATTCGCCCCCCAGAAAGGACTTTGGGCATCACTTTTCCCTGCTTTTCTGGAGATGACTTTTATCTTTTCTGGAATCCTATATTTTGATTTACCTAAAGTGTTTCTGAGTGATTCTAGTACATTGTACACACAAAGCTCATCACTACCTCCAGGGGTTGACATTTTGCCAGTGTCCACTTTACTTCCCTTTAAATTCTTTCCCCCGCCCCAGTTACAACCTAATTGTTGCATGTGTTCCCTCTACACACTTTCAGAACCTCACCAGGCAATGTTATGATTTTTGCTTCAATTGTCAAACATAATTTAGAAAACTCAAGAAGAGCAAATCAACTGTATTTACCCATTTTTTTTATTTTTCCATTTTCTTTTTTCCTTCCTGATGTTCTAATATTCCTTTTCTCTTATCACTTCTTTTCTTTTTCAAAACTCCTTTATTCAAACATTATTTCAAACTTCCTTCAGCCATTCTTCTAGGGTGGGTCTGCCAGTGACAAATTCTTTTAATTTTCCTTCATCTGAGAATATCTTGATTCCCCCTTCATTCCTGAAGGACATAGAATCCAGGCTGATAGGTCTTTGTTCTCAGCACTTGAATTATGTTTGCTACTTCCTTCTGGCCTCCATGGTTTCTGATGAGAAATCCACTGTTATTCAAATTATTTTTCCCTTAGAGGTAAAGAGACCATCATTTCTCTCTCACTGCTTTCAAGATTTTTTGTCTTTAGTTTTCAGGAATTTGTTTATGATGTATCTGGATCTGTATTTCTTTGGATCTACCTTGTCTGGGGTTTAATCAGCTTCTTGAATCTGTAGGTTTATTGCCAAATGTGGGAATTTTTCAGCCATAATTTCTTCAAATAACTTTTCAGCCCCATATCATTGTCTTCTTCTAAAACTTCAATGACACAAATGTTAAATCCTTTGTTATAGTTCCTGGAGAGGGCTGCAGAAATTGAGAACTTGACAGCAGATATCCTGTTTGTCTCCATCCTGTGTTCCTTCCCGGTGCACCGCTGGGGGCAGCAGTATTGGCTGATGGCCTGATGGTGCAGTGTCCTTTGTTTACTGATAAGGTAGGCGGCATTCTTAGACCTCTCTACTTCAGTCTCAGAAGTATCTCTTTTTCTGTACGCTCTATAGATCTCATCCTAATCCGTCTCTTTTGAAATCATATTCTATCAAATTTCCCTCTTTTTCCTAAACTCTCAAACTTTTACTTTTTTTAATGTCTATCCTTCATCCTGAATACATACTCACATCCCTAGCAAAAAAAGAAAAAAAGAAAAGAAAAATTCCCTATGTCTCCTTTAGCTGTATCCTTATGAATCATGGTTTTTTCACAGCCAAGAGTAGGCAACAGTGCTGACCTCCCCTTCTTCTCATCACTCTGTGCTAAACACAGACTCAGAGAGATAGAGGAGAGAGAGCCCATGCATCCTTCATAGGTCAGAATAACGTTCCTAAGTCTCAGTGTAATGTTTCAGTACAAGCACCAATCAAACATTGTATTTTGTCAGAAACAAGATAAAATTTCAAAAAGATATGAAATTTACTACATGAAATCATAAAATTTTTTCATGTTCTATTTATCCTGCAGCTGAAAACCACCTATGTTTTCCATCCAAACAGAAAATAAAAAAGACTTCCATTGCTATCTAACATTATGACCTGTAATTATTACATCCACCTTTTCTGAGCTTCATCTTATAGATTCCTTTATCATGAATGTCTATGTTTCAACCCACTCATTCCTACCTCTGCCCTCACCATCCCCACTGAAGCTATTCTTAATTATTGGCATCAATCTCTTCTTCGTCCTATATGAAAGGAACACCTTTCAGCCCTCAGCTCTTTGAAGTCACATGATTAAACATGGTACTTCTTCATCCATGAAATCCTCTTCTCCACTGGAATATTTAAAGATATTCCTTCCTGTTCATCTTCCTACCTACTCAACTCTTCTTCTCAGTCATGAATGCCCCCTCCTTAAATATTTGTGCTCCCTCACACTCTATACATTTCCCTGGACAAGCCCCTCCATACTATGGTTTCAACTGCCATTTCTGTGCTGAGGACTTCCAAATGTTAATCTCCAATCCCAAGCTCACTCTTGAGTTCTTTCCACCTGGATATTCCCCAAACTCAGACAAATCAAAAAGCAATCTCATCCTCTTTAAGACTAAATCTGCTCCTCCCCTTTTATTTCATCTTTCAGAAATGGCATCTAACTTAGTCACTGAAGTCAGGAACACCTAGCAGAGTGCAATAACAGATTAAGGACCTTTTGCTTATAATGATATTTGTCTTATTATAATTTGCATGCTAATTCTTATTTTTTACATGATACAGTGAGTTTATTGTTGACTTCCTAAAAATGGCATCCAATACAGTTTTGGTGAGTTAATAAAGGAAAATGGAATTTATCTAGGACAACACTAGTAACCACAAGTCTTCCTTTGGGATGAAATAGATCATTCCCACTCTGCAGGGATTTGTACCTAGGTGTGTGTCCACTGCTGCATGCCAGCATCTGAAACTACCTCGCACATAATGGGTACTCAATAAATATTTGCTGAATGAAAGAATAAAAGTGCTTTTTCATACAGACTTTGTTTTCCACACTTTTCATAAGTCTAAGACTATAGTAGTGTCCTAATTACACTATGCATTAGTTATCTATTACTACATAATAAATTAGCCCCAAAACTTAGTGACCCAAAACAGCATTTATTATCTCACTAATTCTGCAGTTCAAGAATCTGAGTGATGCAGACAGAAAACAAACTTATGGTTACCAGTGGGGAAAGTGAGTGAGAAGGAATAAATTGGGAGTTCGAGATTTGCAGACACTAACTACTATATATAAACTAGATAAACAACAAGTTCATACTGTATAGTACAGGGAACTTTGTTCAATATCTTGTAGTAAACTATGATAAAAATGAAAAAGAATATGAAAAGGAATATATATATGTACATGTTTGACTGAAACATTATGCTTTATACCAGAAATTGACACTTTATAAACTGACTATACTTCATTTTAAAAAAAGAATCTGAGTGATGGTTAGCTGGGTTCTTGGCTCTGGATACCTCACAAGGCTGCATCTTAAGGCTCAACTGAGAACCTTCTCACTCACCTTGAGAGGAAGCAAGTTAGAGGGGAGGAGAGGGTGCCAGCAAGATGAAAGTCACAGTCTGCTGTAGTCTAACCACAGAAGTTGACAGCCATCACTTTTGCCATATTCTGTTTAAGAAACGAGGTCCATCCACACTCAAGGGGAGGGACTTCATGAGGACATAAACACCAGGGAGAAAAGGTAGGGGAGTGTTCATTGAGAGTTATGTCACAAGCTGCCTACCACATCATATATAAATACTCTTCTGAGGAGTAGGAAGCCACTATGGACAGAAACACTGGAGGCCACAACTAAAACTACACTTATTAAAATATTCCAGCATGTGAGGAAACATTCACTTCTTTGCACCCTTATTAGTAAACAAACAATTTTTCTCTAGGGACAAAGAAGCCTTTCTTCTCTGTTATCTGAGCTCAAAAATGTCTTCAAGAATGAGATTTGAAAAAAAGAAGAATGAGATTAGATTAAGTTGCAAGCATATTTTAAAACCCTATAGTTCACATCCAGACTTTCCCCTTCCCTTCTCTACCCAGGCCAACCACCTACATAAAATAGCAATGAGAGGCTAGATTCCATTGTCAATTTGGTCAGACTGATTTTGAGCTGGATTCAAAGTTGAGGACCAGATGTAAATGCAAAGGTCAATATCTGTCTGGCACAACTTCCCACACACAAATGACCTATTGACTACCTCATAGGCAAATTGCCATCAAGAGTTTCAAGTTCCACATAACCTCAAAGGACACTAAATCTATTCATTTCAGTCTTGCTTAGTATCCACAGTAGATGAAAAAGGATTTAGTAACTTGATTAGATGAATGGTGATTGGTTTTAGGAGTCAATTCTATTATTTGTTTGGTAGAATTTGGACAACACATTGAGCTTAGAAATTAATAGAATTGTGTGTGGGGATTTAGAGTGCTCAGAGGATTCTTTTGGTCACGGATGGTTAAAACTGCTTGGTTAAAGATTTCATAGGCTTCCACATACAGTTTCTAAAGCAAAAGCTGATTCTTTGTATATTTAGCACCAACTATTCATTGTTGCCAGAAAATGATAACCTTGCCAGAAAATGAGAACAAAGAAGATTTTGAGTTCTTCTTGAAAGACAGTGAATTTGAGATGGCTGATTGTGAGTTAATTGCCTCTGAACATTTTTGAAATTGCTGCTTGTGCATTTTCTTATTGCTGACAGGTTCCCTAATATTGACAATGGGAATTGTTTTAAGCAAGATCGTGCAATTTAGTTTTACCTCCTTTTTTCTAGACCTGTAAGTGTGGAAGTAATTGATTCTCTTTGGCATAGCTCTTGGGGTAAAACTTATGTATTAGTGACCTTGATTTGGGGGACCCACAAAGAGGTGGAAGAGGTTGAGAACTAAAGAACAGTGCTTCTTATATCAAAGAAACCCCAAAGGAAGTGAGGAAAAACAAGTATATGGCTCAAACTCCAAAATAGGGAAGGAAGGAGAGCACATGAAGACTCAAAGGTGATGACCTGACAACAACCTGGCATGGTGGTCTTATGATGGGGAGGGATCTGGTCTGTCTGTGATTTGTGATCTTTCTTCTACCTCCAACCTGCTGTGTGATCTTGGAGCTAGGCCTTGTAATATGCAAAATGAAAGTATTGAAATGCTTGATCTTTAAGGTCCAAATTCTAGCTATAAAATTCTCTACTGGGACTGAGAACGGATACTCAACCAAATCATGAAGTAGATAAATTTCCGGCCTACAACTCCCTATCAATTTACATTTCCTTCCTCTTGGCATCTTTCCCCAAGAATTCTCTTCAATCTCCAGATCTTATCTGGGTGAATATTTTTACTCCTCGGGCAGTCAAATCGTAATTAATGCTCCATAGTTGATTAGTAATAAAGATGTTAGCTGATAATGGCTGAATGAATGACCCTTCTCACAAGTAATAGCATTTTAAACATAAATTGAATTCTCGAAGACTAAAACATCATGACCCCAAAGCCTGAAATTATAGTGACGAACTGAGGGGAAGTAGAGTTAGTTTTTTGAGTATAAGTAATCATCTACCCTGCTTATTCATAAAGCCATCCTGACTGATTTGTCTAGAGTGAGAAGTTCAAGGTAAAAAGAGTTGGAAAAATACCATACTAGCACAACTTTGAGAGCAGACAGACTCGAAGTCCCTGTTCTCCTTTTTGCTAGCAGTTTGAGCAATCTATGAATCTGTCTGATGGTAATTCTTATCTATAAAACTAAACTAATAATACCTATGTCCCAGAATTATTTTAAAGAATAAAGAAGACAATATATCTGGCACATAGTACCCATGTGACAGCTGCTGACTGTCATTATTATTTCCTTATTCCCGGGAATGTAGTGATGAACCTCATTTTAAAAAGCAAATAATGTTATTTTCAATCCCGTATGGAAACTCACAAAAAGCTTTGCTGTTTTTTAAAATGAATATATACACCATATAAGAAGATCTCTGACTGTAAAATAATAATACTGGCTCAGCATAAGAAAATCAGTCTGATTATTTTGTGGTTAATTTTAAATAATGGGTTGTTTGAATACTGCTTTACCTTGTGAAATCAAATCTTTCTACTTTCAATGGATAGTTTTCAGTCCCTCATTAATGATGGATAATTTCCCTAAGTCTTCAAAATTATCTGTCCTGTTTGGATAATCTTTAAATGATGGAAATCAATTTAATTAAAATAGAAAAGAACTGACCCCATGCCATGAATAAAACAAGTACAAATGAGAAATTAATCCAAAACAGAAGCTCCCGGGATCTTCACACTTCATTAGCCCTTGGACACTGGCTAGTCAATATTAGTACTGTAGCCTGATTTTAGTATTTAAATCCCTTTAAATTTTATTCAGATCTATAGCTTTTGCCTTTAAAGACAAAGTATTGAGGAACTATGGGGCCATGAGCTGAGTGAGTGTTCTTTCCACCAACAGGGCCAAAAGGTAGCCTCACACAGGGAGACCTGCCTATAAAGTAAAACTGTCCTCTTCCCTCCTCCAGCTTTCCATCTGCAGGGTTCAGAGGGATTCCCAAGTACCAGGCGTAAGCCCATCTCATGGTCCTTCACACCCTCACTGCCTAGTGTCCAGTGAAAATGGCAGAACTTTGCAACTCTAGGTAAGACTGCCATCCTTTTGTCCTGCCTCAACACTGCCAGTTCAGGCTAGCCTTGAGACCATCAGTACTAACTTCATAATGCCTTTAATTACTGTTTGTGTCTTCATCACAAGAAACCCAGGACACCCTAGCCATCCTTGTTCCCTGAACTTTTTTCTTATTTTCCCTGAGAAAAATGAAATAATCAGATGACTTTAACAAGTTTTCCTACTATTCCCACTCCCCTATCCATCTAAGTTCTCTTCCTTCTTTCTCGTTACTATGAATTAACTGTTCATGTTCCTAGCTAAGGTTAATGCCTCTACTTTGCAATAGAGACCATCATCTCTTGCCTGCTTGAATATTGGTCCAGCTGATTTCTTCTCTCTCTTGCATATTGTTCACTTTTTCCAGTGCCTCTCTTTCATCATCATGCAAGCATGGTAATCTTTCTCTCATTAAAACACAATTTGTCTCTTGATTTCACCTCTATTTTCTTTTAAGTTCATTCCAATAAGATTTTTGCCTCCATGATTCCATGAAAAGTCCTCTTACTCTTATCATTGTCAACATGACTTCATCATTATTAAATCCAAGAGTCCATTCTTAACTCTCATCCTACTTAACCTATGAGGAACATTGGACACATTTGATCATTTGCTCCTTCTTGACATGGCTTCTAAATCTCCATACTCCCCTGACTTTCTAATAATTCACCAGGTAGTTCCTATGGTCTGTGTGCTAGTTTCCTCACAGCTCACCAGCGTTAACAATTGAGTAACCCAGGATTTGGTCCCTGAGCCTCATCTACTTGGTGATTTCATCCAAGGCTTTAAATATTGCCTCCATGATGATGCCTCCCGAATTTAATCTCCAGCCAGGGCCTCGCCTCTTAACTTCAAACTACCCCTCAACATCTCCACATGCATGACTAATAGGCATCTCAAGGGTTGAATGCTCCAACTGAGTGCCCAAATTGATTCTTCTCCCCAGATCTTCTATCACAGTCTTTCTTAGTGAAGAACAGCTTCTTTCTTCCAAATTGCTCAGGCCAAAACCCTCAGAGTCACTCAACTTTTCTCTCTCTTGCACACATTTACATCTTATCCTATCCAACAACAAATCCCACCAACTGTATCTTCAAAATATTTCCAGAGTCCAACCACATTTCACCACCTCCACCACTATTATCCTGGCTCAAGCCACCATCACCTTGTGCCCAGAGTATTGCAATGGCTTCTTAAGTGGTCTCTTTATGACTTTCTGTATATTCTCAACACTGTAGCCACAGGGATCCTAGGGAAACCTATAAGTCAGATCATATCACTCTTCTGCTCGAAAGTCTCTAATATCTCACTCAGATTAAGAGCCAATGTTTTTACAAAGGCTTCCAAAGCCATATAAAATGTAGCTCTTTGCTGACTTTCATCTCCTATAATCTCACTCCTCTATGTCCCTACCCTGCTGGGCATCTTGTTCTTCCTCAGACTTGCCAGGTACAGTTTCACATGAGTGTCTGTGTTCGCTGCCCTCATGGCCTGGAATGCTCTTCCCACATACACACACACATGACTCAATCTTTCATCTCTTTATGTGTGGTCTTTGTTCAGATGTGCTCTTCTCAAAAAGGTTTCCTCCAATCACCATATTTAAAAATAGAAACCCCAACTCTGACCCTCTGTCCCCATTCACTGCTTTGTTCTTCTCTTTTTCAACTTTCACCATATAACATGTATGTGTTCTACTTATAGTCTTTATTAACTATCCATCTCTATTAGGATGAAAACCTCATGAGACCAAGGATTTTTAATCTCATTTTATTCTCTGTTCTCACAGGTACCTAAAGCAAAGCAATTTGAAAAATGGAAAAATTCTTAGATGCTCAGGAAATAGACAAAATAGTCAATTATAGTGATGTTATAATAATAATACTATCCAAATATTAACGTAATATTTACTATAGGTTTTTTTATATATATGCTATTTTAAAAATTAACTCTTTTCATTTTCAAAACAAATCTCTGAGTAGATAGTATTTTTGTCCACATTTTAGAGATGAAGAAATTGACACCCAGAATGGTTAAGAAGCCCACTCAAGATCATAAGATGATGTGGGGAATCATAATTTGAACGTGGAATTTACACTTAACTTCTCTAGGTTCTGCTTCCTCTGTTAAAATTGGGAAAATAAGATGTTCCTTGCAGGGTTGTTATGAGGATTATAGATAATTTCTACAAAGTATAAACACAATAGACTAGCACAGTGTCTAACTCTGGCATGTCAGTACACGGAAGCAATAATTATGCAGCAACTGCTGAACATACAGAGTAAAATCTAGTACAAGGGATCTGAAAATACCTTTCTAAATGGAAGTGCTATGTTATTCAGTCTCTCAGTGTGTGTTTTGATTGGCAGTGCTGTAATGAATGGAGGCCTTCAAAATCACACAAATGAAAATGAGTTTTTTCTGCCTATGAGAAAAATTAATTGGGGTTTTGTTTTGTTATTTTAGCTTAGCAGCTGTATCATGCAAGCCTGCATCCACATACACACCATCTAACAATGCAGGCATATTTGTTTTTCAAGTCCGAAAGAGAAGACCACTCAGTATTCGTTTTATTTGTCTTGGATTAATTTGCTCTTCATGTAAGCTTGTAGAGCTACAGTATAAAGAAATCTTTAAACTCCAGACCTGCTGACTGGCAGGAGCTTAGACCACAGAGGAACCAGAAACAAGGCTCTGTACAGGGGCTCTGAAATGAAGTAGGTAGACTGATGTCCCCATTTGTGTTCCAATGCCCCCAAAATACTGTCACAGCATGTGCAACAGGAGAGGAGCTCTATTGAATTTGCATTCCGGAAAACAAACTAAAAGGTCAGCATGCATGCATATTTATAATGGAATTGGCATGTGGTAATCAATGAGGGGAAATGTTTCTTTCTTAAGCTTTTCTGGGGAGAGCTTGCAGTCAGTCTTAGAAAGCTCTTGTAACTATACTTCAATATTTTCAGAACACTTAGGACAAAGAGTGGCCAAACTAATAGTCTACTGACTCAATGCTAAGACTCAAATGCAGTATCAAAGTAGTACACTTTTCATGTTCATCAAAGGGCAAAAATAGACTGTGGTATAATTAAAGTAGAAAGCATCAAAAAAAAAAAAAAAAGAACACCTGCTTGAAACTATACTATAGCATAAATTTCTTAGATTGGCAAAATTCCTTAATTGGAAACACTACTGGTGGAGCATGTCAATTTTGCAGGGGACAATAGCTGTCAACCATGTTTATCAAAATAGAGATCGTACCTTTATACAAGTCTTTTTCTAGTGAGAATGAGTAAAGTGGTCTTCCCACAACTCCCAATTCTATAGACTTGGAATTTATTAGTCATTTTATCCCAGATTAATTAGTTTTAAAAATATTTGTTTGCATGACTGATAGAGGTATCTAGAAAAATACATTAATAAGGAAAGCATCACTTTTGTAATACAAAATCAGTGTTTCTCAGTATACCTCCATTTGGTTATCAGACTATGTTGTCTGATAGGACCTTTCTCCAGAACCCATATCCTTCAAAAAATGTGACTCTTGTCACCAAACACAGTACCTGTACCAGACAGAATGGTGGAAATGCTGGACCAGAAGCTTCTCTGTCTCTTTAAGCCCCACTGAGTTTTCTGTGGTCATTATATCATCTGTTTTTCTCTGTCAACCCACTCCGTGAACCCTTTACAATTTCACCTTCAGAGATTATTTTGCATAGGTTACAGTTCTAATTTTCTGAGTCCTAACAATATAGAATAGAATTCCTTAATGTCATTAATCACATAATCCAACCCACACTCCCACTTCTAGGAACATCTGATCATCACCATGATTTATGGCTTCTTGCAAAACTTAATCACTGAAGTCAGTACTTCCTCACCTGACCTCAGCCCCCTCTCACTTGTTTATTCTTCCTCAGATAGTACTTAGCACCCACTACTTTACATACAGAACTCAATAAATATCAATTAGATTAAATTGAGCTTATCCTTTTCCTTATGACTGTTTCAGTAACTTCGGACTGTAAATGAACTTCTGGGTTTTAAATGGACTTTAGTTTCAGACGTGAGTGGTTGGGAATTAGTTGATGGAGTAATTAGCAGCAAATTTGAGTTAGTGGGAAAAACTAGGGTAGGTGAATAGGAGGTAAAGATTAAAAGATGATAAGAAAAGCACCCCGTTAAGACAAGGCTGATACTGAGATGAGTCTGGGAAGATTCATAGTTCGTGCAAGTATAGTAATAATAAATTTAAAATTTTAGCTTGCATATGTGTAAAATGTGAACTACAGTGAGTGAAGGCAATAAGCAGGGTGATAAGGTACTGTGAAGAGATTGTGGGCAAAGGATAAATTGAAAGAGGGGATTGCTATGAGGTTATATAGATGCAATTAACATATGTTATCCAGGCACTGGATACACTGACAAGAAGGAGACCTGGTAAGTCAAAAAGTTTCTCACTCAACACAATTGCTTTGTTTCAAATGAGGAGTTAATATTCAGAGCATGATAGCTGATATTTCTCATTTGATAATGTATCAGTGTATGCTGATTGCCTTCATTCTATATTTGTACTGAATTGTTTGGGGAAATGGAAGAACTAGTCATCCCATCCCTTAGACTGACTGAAAAAATGTAAGAAAACAAAAAACAATCTTCCTGGGAATTTGTGCAAATAGAATTTAAGTGGAAGTTAGACAATTATTTGTGTACATTATTGTAGTAATCCTACATAGAGGAAGCTTTGTATAGCTTTCTAAAGCACAGGCTTTGGTGTCAAACTAACCTGGACCCCAACCAGTGCTCAACTAATCCCTACCTGTGTGCCCTTGGGAGAGTCATGGCACCTCTCTGGGCCTCAATTTTTTCATCTGTAAAATGAGGATAACCCCCATGCCACAAGGTTCTTCTGGAAGTTAAGTGATGTGATGTATGTAAAATTGAATTATTTATGGCAATAACGATGGTGGTAAAACCATATTTTAAGAATATCTGAAATTTAAGCCTATAAGTCTATATAA
Source organism: Camelus dromedarius (assembly GCF_036321535.1). Classification (NCBI taxonomy): domain Eukaryota; kingdom Metazoa; phylum Chordata; class Mammalia; order Artiodactyla; family Camelidae; genus Camelus; species Camelus dromedarius. The sequence continues at coordinate 68,319,521 of NC_087436.1, forward strand.
CCAGCAGGCTGTGGGCTGCATTGTCTTCCAGGCTACACAAAGGGAAAGCTCCTCAAAGTGGGGGCAGTGTAGGGTTTAGTATATAAGCATTGGGGAAGTGCCCTACTCAAAAGCACCATCTCCCCTACATCTTAGACATTTGCTAATTTAACATGAGTGTGTGAGAGCAGGAGCAGAAATCCTGAGGCTACTGAATGAGTAGCTACTGAAAGAAGCTCTTCTGCATAACCACTGGTCCTGTGCACACTTAAGATCTCACACAGAAACATGTACGCACACATGTATATATGAACTCGTGCATGCAGACACATATAAACATGCACATGGCTAAGCCCAGGCCAGCTGTCAGCTGCCCTGAGGTCTCAGAACCCAATTTCTAACCTCCAAAGGGGGGTTAGAAGTAGGTGGCAGGGGTGAGTGCAGGGGTGAGTGTGTCAAGAATGTGTGCCATGTTAGTGGCATGGATAGTGCCGTTACAGGGGTGTGAGTGGATGAGAGAGTGGTGGGTGCACACAGTCAGTACTGCTGCCATATAGGGCTCTTGGGGCCGTACAATCATGGGAAGAAATCTGACTTAAGCAAAGAAATCTCTTCTAATGCAAACAAAGGTGTTAAATGGGTGAGTGCTCACCCTAATCCTGAGGCTTCACCTAGGAATATGTTACGACACAAAAAGAAAGGGGCAGGAGAAGTGCATATGACCAGGGAAGCTGGCAAATCAGGCACCAGCTCCTAAAATGGATGCAGACCAGCAGGACGATGGATGGCAGGAACAGAGAGCAGAGACAGGATATGTGGATGCCCCTGCAGAAGGTTGTGTCCTGCTGCCGCTTTCCTTGGCTGCCTCTGTTCGAATCCCTGCAGCCACTTACCATGTGATGACTACAAACAAACTTTTTAAACAACAAGTGCTTCTGTTTTCTCATCTGCAAAGTGGAGATCAAGATACTACATCTGTCACAAGGTTTGCATGCGTGTGTGTACCAAGTTACTTAATACATGTAAAGCAGCACATGGAGAAATGCTGTTATCATCAGTGTCATTTTTATTATTATCATAAACTTTTTCTGTATGAAGGAGGTGTTGCTTTTTTTAATCAAGATCCATTTCCATCAAACAAAAAGTGGAGTTTATGTTCAAAGGAATTGAGGTCCTAGTGGTCAAAGACAGCAAAGTGAAGATGAGATTTTTATAAGGACTTCCTTTGTACAATGGGTAGAAGTGGGACTTTGGAGAAAACCCTAGCAAATGTAAATTAATGTTTTCCTTCTCCTAACCCCTTTCTTGATTATAGCTCTGAATCATCTATAAATGTATTCACAAACTTTTGACAGATTCTCAAAGCCATGGATTGCTTTGTACCAAAGTCTTCCTCACTGGCCACATCTATGCCATGAGAAATTTGTATCACCACGTCCCTCCCAAACCTGTATGTTCCAGAGGATCTTCAAGCAGGACCAGAGAGCAGCAGAGAGAGACAGATCTTGACAGGCAACTGGGCCCGAAAGAAAGCTCCCTGATCTTGTTTATCTCCTCCAAATTCCAAGTCAGCAGACAGAGGATAGTACCCAAAGCCACGAAGTCACTTGTCTAGGAACTTGGCCAGGTGAGCAAAACTGAGTGCACAGAGTGCAATTAATCATGTAGAGTTTTGCAGAGTTGAATACAGTACTATGAATGGGCAATGATGTATTCATACTAGAATATACTGACCTAACATTTTCATTAAAACACAATGCACAACATGGTCCCTAAATTCTGCTTCTGGGGAGAAACAATTTTCAGTGGTGTCATGATAAAAAGCGTATAAGAAGAAGTAAAGGCCTTATTAGGAAGCAAATCAGATAACGTCAGTACATTTCAAACTAAACCTAAAACAATATTCCTTATTTAGGTGATCTGAATCACCTTAAAAACCATAAATAACACATGAAGTATCTAAAACCCCTCCAAGTACATAACAAACTCAGTGTAGAAGCACAAGATTATGAGTCATAAACAAGTTTACCAGGACAAGTGCGATGTACATCATAGCAAAGCCCCTATAGCATCAAAAATAATAATGAAGCACCACACATTTGAGCAGGGAGCTGCAGCAGCTGTCAGAGCCGGATGGTTTATAGACAAAAGCCGCGGAGCAACTGTGTCTCAGTGGAGTCACCGGGCCCACTGTGTACCTAGGAATTGTGGCAGACAATGCAGATAGCATCTTTAATGACTATTCAAATGAAGATAGGATGATTGATGATATCCTTTCTTGTTTTCTTGAAGTACCAAATATGAAGCCAATCCTACATAAATCCCCATAGCTTGCAGACTGAGAAATAATCTCTCATTATAATGTATTCCTTTAAATTATGCATCACTGCATGGTAGAAACAGCAGGGCTCTGCCTGTAATTCTTCTGTGTGTATGTGTGCGTGTGTGTGATAAAGATAGAGAGAGAGAGAGAGAGAGAGGGCTGCCATCTACATTATAAAGTTCTTTTAACTAAAGGTGACCTGCCATCATGTGTTCAGTAATATATTTCCTTTCTTTAGATATAAATGCAGTAATCATAGGCGAGCACAATGCCTGCATAGTGGACTTGTTTAATAAATATTTGTTTAAGAGAAGGAGAAAGATAGAAAATAAAAGAGCAAGGAAAAGAAAAGTAAGAAAGAAGAAAAAGGAAAGGAAAAGGAAAGAAAAATTATCAAAAATGTTTTTAAATCACTCTGAACAGCAGAAAGGCCAACTCCGCGTACGTTTCACATGAAGAAGCACAAAGAGTGTTGATGGAACACTACTAGCTCTGATCACATGGTTCCCTAGTGAGATACATGAAGATCAAATAGGTCCCCTAACTGAGCAGTGGCAGAGCTAGAACTGAGTTCCAGGTATCCTAGCTTCAAAATGCTTTGACATAACTTTGGTGAAAGCTTAGGTATTATATGCTATCTAACCCTTTTTCAGGAGCCTCTCACCAATTTGATACGGTGTCAGAGGACAAGACAAATATCAATTCTAATTATTTCTACTGGGCAGTCATATTGAGTTGGTTTCAAAGCCAAACAACTGAATTATTTCTGCCTCTTCAATTGATTCCCACCAGTTTTTCTCTTGTAATTTAGGAAACTTTCTGAATTCACAGACTTAACTTCTTGGGTAGCTCCATACATCTGTTAGGTACTTGACTAATTTAATAATCTGCCTTGCATCCATCTCAGCTTCATTGTTCACTGCCATCCATAATGTTATCCCCAATCAGCAAGTCTTTTTAATATGTTGAACCTTTAAGGTGACTGATATGGGTTATGGAGTTGTGGCTAAAGTGGATATAGAAGAAAATTAATGTCACAAGTCATTTATATCCATTATTCTAATGGAGTTTAAAATAATGAAATTATTTTTTTATCAAGCCATACTGAAAATGCACACAGTTTAGAAACCATTTGACTTCACATAATCTATATTTTAACATTTAACAATGTGACAGTCTCAAAATGGCACATTATCACCATTGAAAATCACTTTAGAAATTCTGAAGTACTAAATTAAATATGGGGTAGGCCACATACAATTATCTTTGGAATTGTAAAGCAATATTGGTTCTCAAGGACTTAGATGACAATATCATGACCCATAAACCGTTCTTTTCTCATATTACTTTTCTTAAAGTCTAAACTTCTCATGAAATGTATTTTTAAACCAAAAAGCTAACAATTAAGGCTAGATCAATTTAAGAGTGATATTCTAATTCCTTAGTATTAAGCCATCCTTCATAATTCAGGTTTTTTATTTTCATATATCTGTTTATCCCCTCAAAGTGAGATTTGCCAAAATACTTCACTCTTCATGGGTTCATGACAGGGACTTTCTCCAGGGTCACCGAGAAGGAGAAAATAAGTTCCTCTAGGAAGTAGGACTAAGGGATACTAGGCAAATAAAGGAAAGATTAATAAAGGAAAGATCAAAATAGAGAATAGTAGAGAATAATTAAGGTAGGAATAAAAATGATGAAAGTAAAAGATTGACTTTGAAAATAATAAAGTTAAAATAAATGAATGTCAGTATGTTTTAAGACATATATGCAGAAGTGAATTAGAAATACAGACTACAAATAAAGATGTGGGAAAGATTATGAGAACAAAACACTGCTGAGCTTCCGGCTGTATAATTACTGTAACACACTGAAAACGTCCCACCCCAACCCCTATGCATTACAACATATGTGATGGATCTGTCTGTTCCTTAAAGCTACTGACACCAACGTAAGTGCACAAATTTGAGAAGCTGTAATATATGATCTTTAGCAAACTGATGACCAGTTGATCTTTTCATGTATGTAATTCCTATATTCCTAAACCAACACTCTAATACAAGCCCTTCTAGCTATTTATATTCCTCATGCATCATCCTAAACCTGACGGGCGCCTGTCTTCTTTAACACAGTTTTTCACTGCTCCTCTTCACCTACTGTGTACTCTGGAATTTGCATTCCTTGATTAAAAACTTCCCAAAATCTTGCACTTCTTTAATAAAATTGTCTTTTATTACATATTTTAATTGAAATTTTTGTACACCACTTGAAGGAGGCATTACTACTGCTTATCACCATTTCTTATTTTCTTTGTTCCTGAGTGTATATGTGGGTGCCTACCTTGAAGTGAGGTGTGACCACATAACTTTCATGGCCTAATAAAATGTGAGTGGAAGGGACACTGAATCACTTTGGAGAAGTATTTAAAAGTCAGTATGTGATTTTCTACATTATCTACATTTACTTGTGGAAAACATATCTTGCTATGCAGGTGCCATGATATGAAAATATGCAGGTGAGCCACCCTATAGAGGACAGCTGTCTGAGAGTCACTCAACCCTACAGTGACTTCTATGCAATAAACATGTATTATGTAAATACCTGAGACCTAGATGCTGTTTGTTTTAGTAGCATAAGCTAGCCTATTCTGACTAATATTCTCCTGAATGACATCTTTTTGCATGCTCTAGTGAACAGCACATTTATTTATTCATTCACATAAGCCTCAGAATCTGGATTCCAGGGCTATTTTCTTCTCCTCATGGAACATTACTCACTTGAGGAGCATGCCATGTGATGATACAACCCTTTGAACTTTGTCTTCTCTTACATGTCCTACAATTAACCTGGAAACTTTTTATCTTCATTTGTATGATCAATTCACCAACAAATCCAATCATTTACTTCACTATCTCACTTCAGTGATCTCAACACCACTTCAGTCCCACATTTCATAAGCATACATGCATATTTTCATCACCTGAATCAATTTCTCCTCTGAAATAATGGATTCATTCACCTCACTTTCTGAACACAGCCTCTTATCCTCTAAGTTCTTTCATTTAATCATTCCCTACTATACCAACCTCATCAGGACCCCTAGGATACTGACCCCCTATTTATATCTATTTTTATCATAATGACTATTGAGCTCATGGCATTTGATCTTTAGTAATTCTAATCCTAATGATTTTGTCATCCTTTGTCATTATTCTCAGTGTCCTTTCTTCATTTTCCTATCCTTCCCTACACCAAACAAAACCTAACTTTGAATGAACAAAAATGTCCATCTTCTCTGAAGCTTCATCTTATAAAACACCTACAACTGGTTAGCTGATCCAACTATTAATTTGTGATCACCAAGAGTACCTGGATCCTCCTATACTTCCTGGAAATACTAACAGTTCTCCTTAACTCACTCTCTCATTTTCACAAAGGTTCTCCTTTGTCCTGAAATCTCAACTTGATCTGTTCTTGGTTTTTTATCATAAAAATGATAAGAAGGGAACCTCTTTGAATTCCCATACACAAAACCTACAAAGCTCTGAGCATTAATAACCATCCTTTTCTTTGCCATTTATTCTGTTGATTTTCTCTACTCCTCCCCTTACCTCCAAACTCTTCCTTTTCTAACTCCTTCTCATTAGGATTTAACTATGACCATGATTCTTTTCTATTTTATAATTACCCAACCACTAGAATTATCCTTCATAATTCCACCTAAAATACTTTCATTGATGACTTACTTGCTGCTAAATAAATGCAACAAACCTCATCATGTAACAGTATTTTTATACAGGCGACTTTCTCTTTCTTGGCTTCAGTTTCCCCACACTTTCTTGGTTTTCCCTTTAATATTCCTATCTAGGTCATCTAATCCTAATTTATAGAATCTTCTTCTACTTCCAGTTGCTGAATTGACAGTACACATTTAGGTCTCATCCTTGGTGCAAAATCTCTTCTTAATCTACACACTCTTCCTGGGTGATCACATATACATTTATGATCTCTACTATCTACATAGATTACATATCAATTATTAACAAATACTTATCTAGAGAACATACTTCTGTCTAAGCTCCTTCCAACTACTTACTACATGTCTCCATGTAGGTGTCCCATAGGAACCTCAGGCACAACCTAAACAAACTAAAATTTTGAAATAAACTAAAGTAATCTGAGAAAAAAGAGAGTACATATGGCACAAGGAATTTCCAGGTTGATCCTGAAGCATGCAGGATGAATCAATGCAACAGACTTAGAGGTCAAGTGTTCCCAATTGAAATGTGAGAACAGAGGCCCAGGAAAGATGGCTCCAAGATGAGAATCTGGCAAAATATCTACTTTGTTTAAAGAAATTTAGTAGAATCTCTGTAAGTAGATTAATTAGCAACAGATTTAGAGAAAATGAAACAAATTGCAAGATTAGGTATTAATTCCATTAGACCTTAGATATTAACATTAACTTCAAGAAAAGCAAAAATATAACAAGAAAAGAAATATAACCATAGACCCATTCTTGAGTCATCTGTGAATAATAAAATAATGTAATATAATGATACTGAAAAAATCAGAAGAGGAATAAAATTGAATTGAAAGAATAAAATTGAAAAATCAAGAAATAGCAACATAAACAGAGGGCACTGATCAGAATAATCAATCAATTAAAATGTATGAACATAATTATCTCAAGGTAGTAGAAATCTGGAGAGGAGAGAATGGGGCAGGTGGATGCTATTATTAAATATAGCCTGCTAGTATTATTATTTTTAAATAATGTGCATGTACTACTTTGGTAAAATGTTTAAATATTAATAAAAGTTTTATAATACGCCTTGCTTTGTCTCATGCAGGAGGTGTGAAGTTCAAATTATTGGCCAGGTAGGAAGAAGTAAAATACTAGGAAAAGAGTAGAGGACTTGATAAATAGGAGATGTAGAATATTGGCACATGTAAGGTGAGAGCATTTGCTTGGTTAGTTGGGTAGTCAGGAAAACTGGGAGAAAAGAAACAGAATAAAGTCTACATAGGAAGTGGTTGCTAACCTTCTGGAGAGTGGATAATATGTATAATTTGCTTTATATACAGTAGATAGTTTAAATTATTATGGAAAAAATACTTCAGCAAAATATATGGAAAGTAGCTAAACAGACATTTGGAGCAAATATAATGTTACTGAAATTCCTATGATGGTAAGTGAAAAGTTATTTTCTGAACATGTTTTGAAAATGTTGGGATGGAGAATAAACTGGGGTTAACATATAAAATACAGAATGCCTAGTTACATTTTAATTTCAGAAAAACAACAGATTTTTATGGGTTCCCCAATATTGCATGAAACTCACTTATAATGAGAAAATTTTCATTGTTTATCTAAATTAAATCAAATTTAATTGAGAGTTCTATATTTTTATTTGCTAAATCTGGCAACCCAGGGATAAACCAATTGTTAAAGACCTAAAAGATAAATACAAATACAAACATTCTCATTAAAAGTAAGAAATTATAATAGCTAAAGTTTTAAAATTAATTTAAGAACCTGAAAATGAAGCGCAGGGTAATGAAAGTTCTTAAAGAAAAACCCTGACATAAGAGATCCCCTTACCTTTGTTGAATACCAAAAAAAAAAAAAAAAAAGAAGTGTTTTTGTACAACAATGATGCTAGCTTTCCTAACTGGATGAACATCATCATGAGGCCACACTCCTGAATCATTTTCAGAGAAATTAATCATCCGCCTGATAGATACATCTAAATTTCTAGCCAAGATCAATTTAAAACAGGGAGAAATTCATAAGTTCCAAGCAAATTAAACTCTAAAGCAGGTTGGCAAACTATGTCCACTGGCTTGTTTTGTAAATAAAGTTTTACTAGAACATAGCGATGTCTGTTCATTTATAGAATGTCCATGACTGTTTTTACACCACAAAGGCAGAGCTGAATGCTTTTCACAAAGACCTTAAACCCACAAAGCTAAAAAAAAATTTACTATCTGATCCTTCATAGAAAAAGTTTGCCAAATGTTACTTTAAAGGCTACCTTGACCCACAAGACTCAGTAGAATCAGACAAAGAGAAGCTCTGAACAGGCCAACAACTAAACCTTCTTTTCAATGGCCAAAATTACAATGAGCTCTAATTAGACTGAGGAGACATCAGAGTTAAGTTGAGTTAAGCAGTGATTATTAAAACATTTATAGATTTTATTATTCTATTTTAGGTCATCTTTATTATTGATCATCTTTCTTCTAAAGATATTTTCTCTTATTTTTAATATCTACTTACTATCTAGTTAAAAGACTGAAATGTAAGGCCAGATACTATAAAAACTCCTAGAGGAAAACATAGGCAGAACACTCTTGGACATAAATCACAGCAATATATTTTTGAACCAGCTCCTGGAGTAATGGAAATAAAGGCAAAAATAAACAAATGGGATCTAATGAAATGTAAAAGCTTTTGCACAGCTAAGGATACCGTCAACAAAACAAAAAGACAACCTACAGAATGAGAGAAATTGTTTGCAAATGATGCAACTGAGAAGGGACTAATTTCCATAATATACAAACAGCTCATATACCTTAGTATCAAATAAAAACAAGCAACCCAATAAAAAACAATGGGCAGAAGACCTAAATAGACCAAAGAAGACATACAGATGTCCAGCAAGCTCATGAAAAGATGCTCAATATCTCTAGTTTTCAGAGAAATTCAAATCAAAACTACGATGAGATATCACCTCACACTTACCAGAAGGGCCATCATTAAAAAATCTACAAATGACAAATGCTGGAGAGGATGTGGAGAAAAAGGAACTCTTCTACACTGTTGGTGGGAATGTAAGTTGGTGCAGCCACTATGGAGGACAGTACAGAGGTTTCTTAAAAAACTGAAAATAGGCTTACCATATGATCTAGCAATACCACTCCTGGACATATATCCAGAGAAAAATATAATTCAAAAAAACACATGCACACCAATGTTCAGAGCAGCACTATTTACAATAACCAAGACATGGAAACAACCCAAATGTCCATTGACAGATGATTGGATAAAGATGTGGTATGTATGTGTTTGTGTGTACGCACGCACACACACACACACACACACACACACACACACACACACACACAGGAATACTACTCAGGCATAAAAAAAGAATAAAATAATACCATTTGCAGCAACATGGATGGACTTAGAGATTGTCAGTACAAGTGAAGTAAGCCAGAAAGAGAAATAAAAGTGCCATATGATACTGCTTATATGTGGAATCTGGGGGAAAAAGGACACAGATGAACTTATTTACAAAACAGAAACAGACTCACAGACATAGAGAACTAACTTATCATTATCAGGGAGTAAAGAGGGTGGGAGGGGATAAGTTGGGAATTCAAAAATTATACCTCTTGGGGAGTGATGGAAATATTAGCTATCTTGATTGTGGTGGTAGTTTCATTGGTGTGTACATCTATCAAAATTCATCAAATTGTATATCTGAAATATATGTAGTTTACTGTGCATGAAGCATACCACAATAAAAGTGTAAAAAAATTAATAAATTTTATTAACAGTGTAACCAGCTAGATCATATGCATTCTCTTCAGATCTTCAGTTGGTCTTGCTTGGCAAAGAAGCTGCTTGCTGAGTTCATACACAAGACACTTTCACCTGGCAGTAGTGTCTGACACAGAGATGCAGGTATATGGTCTTAGAATGGCAGTGAGAGGTAAAATTTATAGGAATTAACTTTTTAAGTTCAACATATTTCAATAACACTAAGCATCACTTTATACCAGAATTATAATATATATTTTTGTTTTCAAGTCTTTAGCCAATTTGAGCTATTGTGAAAATGTAAACTTGGAACTGAAAATTATAAAGCTGCTTATAGAATGAAAATTACTCATTTTCTCAAAAAAAAAGTTGAAGTTCACTAAAATGTCATAGGTAATAAAAATCTGTTTTCTACCAAGTTGCACAGATGTAGATGCTTTTTTAGACATTCTATACAATAAAGATGAATTTATTTTTCCTCCATACACTTACCATGGACTTTCTCATTAAAATATGAAATATGAAAAAGGAGAGAACCTGTTAGATTTTTAAATTCCATTCTTTAAGATAAATAGTTTAACCACGTAAAATTATTTTATGGAAACAAAATATTATTTTTGGAAGAAAAATGGCTCTGCCTTTTCTCCTTGACGGTAAGATAAATATAATTATCAAAAAGCACATCAATATTAAAAGCTTAAGTTTCACATAAATGCTTTTTTTTAATGCTAACATTTTTACTTGTTTGAAAAGCTTTCTTGAGATATAATTAACAAACATACAATTTGTCCATTTGAAGTGTTCAATTCACTGTTTTTTACTGTAGTCACAGCATTACACAACCATCATCACAATCTAATTTTAGAAGATTTTTGTCCCTCCAGAAAAAAAATTTTTTAAGCCCATAATACTCTCATTCTTTTCCACCCACTTCACCCCCAGCCTTAGACAACCACTAACCTATTTTCAATCTCTATAGATTTGCCTATTTGGAACATTTCATAGGAATGGGATCATACAGTATGTGCTCTTTTAGGACTGTAATTTTTACTTAGCATATTTTCAGGTTTTATCCATTTTGCAGCATGTATCATTACTTCATTTCTTTTTATTGCTGAATAATATTCCAGTATGTGGTTATACCACATTTTATATTTTCCCACTCATTAGTGAATGAACACTTGGGTTGTATCTACTTTTTGACTATTATGACTAATGCTTCTCTGAACATTCATGGAGAGTTTTTTGTATGTGAACATGCTTTAATTTCTTTGGGGTAGAAAACTAAAAATTAGAATTGCTAGGTCATATGGGAACTCTGTGTGTAATATTTAGAGGAAACGCCAGACTTTTCCAAAGACCTACACCAGGGTGGGGAGGGTGTAACTCAGTGGTAGAGCGTGTGCTTAGCATGCACGAGGTCCTGGAGTCAATCCCCAGTATCTCCATTAAGATAAATAAATAAACCTAATTACCTACCCCCACTAAAAAAAAGACAAAGAACTATGCCATTTTACATTCCCACTAGCAACATATGAGTGTTAGAATTTTCCCACATTCTCACCAATACTTGCAATTGTCTGTGTTTTATTATTATAATCATCTATTAGTTATGACATCTTCTCTCACTGGAGTTTTGATTTGCATGTTTCTAGTGACTAATGTTGCTGAGCATCACTTCAAGTGCTTACTTGCCATGAATCTTCTTTAGAGAAATGACTATTCAGATCCTATATCCACTTGTTAATTGAGCTACTGAGTCTTTTTATTATTGAATTATAAGCGTTCTGTATATACTGGATACAAGTCCCTTATTACATATGTGACTTGCAAAACTTTTCTCCCATTATGCAGATTGTCTTTTCATTCTCTTGATGGCATTGTTTTCAGCACAAAAGTTTTAAATTTTGATGTAGTCCAGCTTATCTGTTTTTTATTTTGTCATTTGTGCTTTTAGTGTTGTATTTAAGAAACCATTGCCTAACCCAAGATCATGAAGCTTTACTCCTATAATTTTTTCTGAGAGTTTTATACATTTAGGTCTACAATCCATTTTGTGTTATTTTGTGTAGGGTATGAGATAGCGATTCAACTTCATTCTTCTCCATGTGGATACCTCATTTCCCAGCACTATTTGCTGAAAATCATTCTTGCTCCCATTGAATTGTCTTAACAACCTTGTCAAAAGTCAATTGACTGTAAATATGAGAGTTTATTTTTAGACTCGATTCTATTCCATTGATCCATATATCTACATATGCCAATACCACATTGTCTTTATTATAGCTTTGTGGTAGGTTTTAAAATCATGAAGTGTTAATGCTCTAATACTCCTTTTCAGAATTGTTTTGGCTGTTCTGGGTTTCTTTCACTTTCATAAGAATGTTAGGAGGTTAGAGTGAAGTTCTTGCCCTTTGAGCAGCAGCTAGGTGGGCAAAGGGAGAACCAATCCTCTCTTTGCACCTACCTACAACTGGAGCTTTGAGGGATGAGAAGTGGCAGCCTGTCTTTCCAGGGATGAAACTTTAGCCCAAATTGGAAGTTAAAGGGATCCCTTGTCTTCTTGGCTGTACATAGCTGGGACAGAGCTGCTGTGACACAGAGCTGGGTACAGGTGGGCAGCAGTGTAAGGGAACAAGACATAACTTAAACACCATAACTTCTTCTATTCTTACTAAGATTTAGTAGATTTTCTTTAATGAATGTTTTTCATTCTCTGTATGCCTTAAAAAACCATAAATGTTTGGTTTTTTAAAAATCATTTTCATCAGTTAAATTGCTGTTTGCTAAGGAAAGAGACTACCAAAGTCCTTACTCTGCCATTCTAGAGGTCTCTGTACTATTTGCATTAAGTTTTTATAGCTTTTTGGGAGGGAGGGGGAGAGGGGAGGTAATTAGGTTTTTCTTTTTTAATTTATTTAACGGAGGTACTGGGGATTGAGCCCAGGACCTTGTGCATGCTAAGCATGCACCCTACCACAGAGCTGTATCCTCCTCCTTCTTTGCACAAGCTTTTAAAAATTTACTTGGTGATTATAATATTCCTCTGAGTTGAGGAGGAGCAGATATTATTTCCATTTTTCAAATTAGGTGAAATAGTTTAAATGTAGAAATGAACATTTTACACCAAGAAATAAAACATATCTCCCAACCAATTGGCTTCATCAGATAAAGTTGCCTCTGTAGTGGAACAAGTATGGAGAGAAAGTATAATGAGTTTAATTTACCTTCTATAATACATGTGGTTCTGTGATCCTATGTTTTTATTCTGTTACGACAATGTTCAAAAACTTTGCAAAGACAGTCAGAACTAGCCAGGTAGCAATTTTGTCAAAGGTTGGCAAGGTATACTACTTTACTGTATTTAGTAGGACGATTCCTTAATAGAAAACATGACAGAAACAAATAAATTGATGGTAATAGAATAAGTTGAAAATGTAAGTAAATTTTCTAATTTTTTTTCTGTTGATTACATTGTTACACAATTTAAAGAGAGCAACAACATAAAACCACAGAGCATATAGACAGCTAGACTCATAGAGAAACTGGCTCCTTGGACAAAAATTATAGAGTCAATTCAAGACAAAATTGTGATGTAGGAATTTGTTCTTCTTCAGTGCCCTTTCCCCCCTGCTCTGATAATGATTTCATTTTCCCAACTGCAAGTGTCTAATGGGTTTGTATTCTTCTCCATTATCTCAAAACCCACTTCATGGACATTTGATCTTAACATGGTACCCATTCAAGTTGTCTGTATCCTTACTTAAACTCGAGTTAAAGATTGCAGCTTCATCTGTGTAATTCTGGGAATCCTCAAGAGAATAAGAAAGAGATTTTGGAATATACTGAGGCTATCTTCCTTCGCATCCTGAAACCACTCACATGTGTGTGGTTTTCCACTCCACTTACACAGGATTGCTTTACAAGAAAGATACCATTTCTGCTTGTATAACTGAATCATTCGCCTGAATTTATAGCTTCAATCCTTCTATCAGTCACTGTGACAGCACTTCACAGCAATAAAACAGGAGAGATTGAAGACAAGGACAACTGGTCTGCCTACCAGTCAGATGTGATTACAGCTCTTCACATCAATGTTTAGACTACAAGGCAGTGTGTATCATCTTTATCACAAAGTAAGATCAGATGAGCTATTTGCTGTTCTTCATTATCTGGGGGAAAGCCCAGAAGAGAACACATAGTGCCAGCCATACAATGTGTCACCTTTCTTCTGATGAAAAATAAATTTGGAGGACAGGAAGGAAAATTAACCAGTTCTGGGATTCAGAACTCAACTTCATTCTGCAATTAAACATCAAAGACCTATCACATTTCTATTTTAATTTCTATTTTAGCTCTTTGAGTATAAAATCTATCTAAGAATACAGGTGAAAGGACACTTACAATACCTCTAAATTTGTTTCCATCTTAGGCCAAGTTCAGTATCATATTGGAAATATTGAGATAAACAGGAAGCTGTTGTCTCTTAGTTTGAATCTTCCAGAGAAAGAATAATAAAATGCTAACAGGATCCTGTTTGAAACCTACCTACCTGATTATGTACAAGTCCCAGAGAGGAGAAGATAGAGCTAGTAAAAGAGAAACACAGAGACCACATCATCCGAGTCAATACTTTAGACCATCTACCCAGGAGTCTACCCCAACTATGTCACCAACAGAGGTATTATAAGAAAGCATGGTGGCCTTTTAGAGCTTAAATAATCTTTTTATTGTAAAAGTTCTAATAATATACTTTTAATGTCATGCAGGATAATTAGTTTACCATACAACGTACACCTATGTGGCTTATAAAAGTAATGATATTGACAGTGGAATGTAATTCAGCCATAAAAAAGAAGGAAATCCCTTCATTTGCAACACTTGAAGGCATTATACTAAAATAAGACAAAGAAGAACAAAAATCATATGAACTCACTTATATGTGGAACCTAAGAAATGAATAAACAAACAAGCTCATAAATATAGAGAATAGATTGGTGGTTGCCAGATGTAGGGGATGGAGGGTAGGTGAAAAGCATGGTAAAGGGAGCCAAAAGGCACATGCTTCCAGTTATAAATAAGTCTAGGGATATAATGTAAGCATGGCAACTATAGTTAGTAATACTGTATTGCATATCTAAAAGTTGCTGAGAATAGATATTTATTTTAATGAAGTATAATTGATTTACAATATTATATTAGTTTCAGGTGTACAACATAATGAGTGATTCAATATTTTTATACATTATACTCCATTTAAAGTTATTATAAAACAATGGCTATATTTCCCAGTGTGGCACAATATATCCTGGCAGCTTATCTATTTTATACATGTTAGTTTCTATCTTCTAATCCCACACCACACTCTTGCCCCTACCCTCTTTCTACTCCCCACTGGTAACCACTAGCTTGTTCTCTGTATCTGAGTCTGTTTCTGTCTTGTTACATACACTCATTTTTTTAAATTTTATATTCCACATATAAGTGATAAAATACAGTATTTGTCTTTCTCCATCTGACTTATTTCACTAAGCATAATACTCTCCAGGTCCATCCACATTGCTAAAAATGACAGAATTTCTTTCTTTTTTAATGGCTGAGTAATATTCTATAACTTCCAATATCCATATCTTCTTTAATTCATCTATTCATGGACACTTAAGTTGCTTTCAAATATTGGCCATTGTAAGTAACACTACTGTGAACATTGGGGTGCATGTATCTTTTGAATTAGTGTTATCACGTTTTACTGGGTATATAGCCAGGAGTGAAACTGCTGGATTTTATGACAGTTCTATATTTAGTTTTTTGAGAAACTGCTATATTGTTATTCATAATGGCTGCACCAATTTACATTCCCACCAACAGTGTACAAGGGTTTCCTTTTCTCCATATTCTTGCCAGCATTTGTTATCTGTAGACATTTTGGTGACAGGGATTCTGACAGGTGTGGGGTGATATTTCATTGTGGTTTTGATTTTCATTTCTCCAGTGCTTAGTGATGTTGAGCATCCTTTTATGTGCCTATTAGCCATTTTGTATGTCTTCTTTGGAATAAATATCCAGTCAGGTCTTCTGCCCATTTTTAATTGGGTTGTTTGTTTTTTGATATTTAGTTGCAATAAACTGTTTATATATTTTGAAGAATAATCCCATGTTAATCATATCACTTGCAATGATTTTCTCCCATTTAGGAGAATATATTGGTTGTCTTTTCATTTTATCCATAATTTCCTTTGCTGTGTGAAATCTTTTAAGTTTAATTAGGTCCCGTTTGTTTATTTTTGCTTTTATTTCTTTTGCCTAAGGAGACTGAGCCATGAAAACATTACCACAATTTATATCAAAGATGATTGTGCCTATGTTCTTGTCTATGAATTTTATGGCTTCAGGTCTTACATTTAGATTTTTAAATCATTTTGAGTTTATTTTTTTATATGTGGTGTGAGGGAATGTTCTAATCTCATTCTGTTACACGTAGCTGTCCAGTTTTCCCAGCACCACTTATTGAAGAGATTGTCTTTTCTCCATTGTATAGTCTTGCCTCCTTTGTTGAAGATTAATTGACCATAGTTTATGAGTTCATTTCTGGGATCTCTATTCTTTCTATTGATCTATGTGTCTATTTTGGCACCAGTACCATTGTGTTTTGAATGCTGTATTTTTGTAGTGTATTCTGAAGTCAGGGAACATGATACTTCTAGCTTTGTTCTTTCTTCTCAATAATTTTTTGGCAATTCGGTGTCTTTTGTGTTTCCATACAATTTTTTTAATTATTTGGCTTACTTCTGTAAAAATTACCCTGGTATTTTGATAGGGATTGCATTCAATCTGTAGATTTCCTGGGTAGTATAGACATTTTAACAATATTAATTCTTCCAAGACAAGAATACAGGATTCTTTTACATTTCTTTATATTATCTTTACTTTACTTCATCAGCCTTTTATAGTTTTTAGAATATAGGTCTTTCACCTCCCTGGTTAAGTTTATTCTTAGGTATTTTATTCTTTTTATGCAATTGTAGGCAGGATCATTTTCTTGCTTTCTCTTTCTAACAGTTCATTATAGAAAAGCAACAGATTTCTGTATATTAATCTTGTATCCTGCAATTTTACTGAATTCATTTATTAGTTCTAATAATTTTTTCATGGAGACTTTAGGGTTTTCTATATATAGTATCATGTCATCTGCAAATAGTGACAGTTTTACCTTTTCTCTTCCAATTTGAATTTTTATTTCTTTTTCTTATCTGCTTGCTGTAGCTAGGACTTCCAATACTATTTTAAATAGAAATGGTGAAAGTAGGCATCCTGTCTTGTTTCTGATTTTAGAGGAAAGGCATTTAGCTTTTCACCATTGAGTATGTTAGCTGTGAGTTTGTCATAAATGAACTTTATCGTGTTGAGGTATATTCCCTCTATAATCACCTAGATGAGAGTTTTTATCATGAATGGATGTTGAATTTTGTCAGATGCTTTTTCTGCATCTATTGAGATGATCATGTGATTTTTACCCTTCCTTTTTTTAATGTGGTGCATCACATTGATTTATTTGCAAATACTGAGTCTTCCTTGCATCCCTGGAATAAACTGTACTTGGTCACAGTGTATAATCCTTTTTCTATAATTTGGATTTGGTTTGCTAATATTTTGGTGAGGATTTTTAATCTATATTCATCAGAAATATTAGCCTGTAATTTTCTATTTTATAGTATCTTCGTCTGGTTTGGGTACCAAGGCAATGGTGCCTAGTAGAATGAATATGGGAGTGCTCTGTTTTCTTATATTTCAAATAGTTTGAGAAGGATAGGTATTAGTTCTTCTTTATGAGTTTGGTAGAATTCCCCTGTGAAACCATCCAGCCCTAGACTTTTGTTTGCTGGGAGGTTTTTTTAAATTACAAATTCAATTACACTACTAGCGATTGATGTGTTTCATCTATTTCTTTCTGATTCAGTCATGGCAGGTTGTGTCTTTCCATCGTCCAATTTGTTGATATATAACTGTTCATTGTATTCTCTTAATGATTTTTTTGAATCTCTGTGACATCAGTTGTTATTTCTTCTCTTTCAGTTCCTATTTTGCTTTTTTGGGTCCTCTTTCTTTTCTTCTTGATGAATCTAACTAAAGATTTATCAATTTTGTTTATCTTTTCAAAACACCAGCTCTTGGTTTCATTGATTTTCTCTACTGTTATCTTGGTCTCTATTTTACTTATTTTCTCTCTAATCTTTATTATTTTCTTCCTGCTGTTGACTTTGGGCTTTGTTTGTTCTCCTTTTTCTAATTCCTTTGGATGGAAGTTTAGGTTGTTTATTTGAGATTTTTCTTGTTTCTTGAGGTGGGCTGTTTTACTACAAACCTTCCTCTTAGAACTACTTTTGCTCCATCGCATAGATTTTGGAAAATTGTATTTTCATTTTCATTTGTCGAGGTATTTTTTTTTATTTCCTCCTTGATTTATTCATTGATCTG
Organism: Camelus dromedarius; assembly: GCF_036321535.1. Taxonomy (NCBI): domain Eukaryota; kingdom Metazoa; phylum Chordata; class Mammalia; order Artiodactyla; family Camelidae; genus Camelus; species Camelus dromedarius. The sequence continues at coordinate 68,337,850 of NC_087436.1, forward strand.
TTGGTTTTTTAAGAGGACATGTTTGGTCTCCATGTGTTGTGCTTTTCCCATTTTTCTTCTTGTAATTGGTTTCTAGTTTCACATTGTTGTGATCTGGAAAAAAAATTATTGATGTAATTTATGTCCTCTTAATTTGTTGAGGCTTGTGTTGTGGCCTAGCATATGCTCTCTCCTGGAGAACATTCCATGTACACTTGAAAATAATGTGTATTCTGCTGTTCTTGGATGTAATGTCCTCTAGCTATCATTTAAGTTCAACTGTTCTATTGTGACATTTCTGACCACTATTGCCTTATTTATTTTCTGTCTGGATGAACTGTCCATTGATGTAAGTGAGGTGTTAAAGACTCCTACTGTTATTGCATTATTATCAATTTTCCCCTTCATGTCTGTTAATATTTGCTTTATATATTTAGGTGCTTCTGTATCGGATGCATATATGTTAATGAGTATAATATTCACTTCTTGTATTAATCTCTTTATTATTCATTATATAATGCCCTTTTTTATCGTTTGTTATAGCCTTTTTTAAAGTCCATTTTGTCTGCTTTGAATATTGCTTCCCCTACTTTCTTGTCATTTCCATTTGTATGAAGTATCTTTTTCTATATCGTCACTTTCAATCTGTATATGTCTTTAGCTCTGAAGTGAGTCTCTTATAAGCAGCATATAGATGGGTCTTGTTTTTTATCTAAACAGCCACCCTATGTCTTTTGATTGGAGCATTTAGTCCATTAACATTTAAAGTAATATTGATAGGTATGTATTTATTGACATTTATTACTTATTTTCCAGGTGTTTTTATAGTTGTTCTCTATTCTTCTTTTTGTTTCTTCCCTTGTTGTTTGATGATTTTCTTTAGTGGTATGTTTGTTTTCCTTTCTGTCTAGATTTTGTGTATCTATTGTATATTTTTGATTTATGGTTACCATGGGTTCATATATAACTATATCTATGACTATATCTATTGTTTTAAATTGGTAGCCATTTAAGTTCAAACACATTATAAAAGATCTCCATTTTTGATTCCCCTCTGCCACAGCTTGTGTTTTTGATGTCCTGTTTTATGTCTTCATGTTATCCCTTCATTGTTTTTTTGAAGTGTAGTTGATTTATAATGTTTCAGGTGTGTGGTAAAGTGATTCAGTTTTATATTTTATATATATACATATATTCTTTTTAATATCTTTTCCATTATAGGTTATTACAAGATATTGTATATAATACCCTGTGCTATACAGTAAATCCTTGTTGTTTATCTATTTTATATATAGTAGCGTGTATCTGTTAACCCCAAATTCCTAATTTATCCCTTCCTGCCTTCCCCTTTGGTACCATAAGTTTGTCTTTCTATTATTTATTTTTTCAGGGGGTTTCTCTTGCTCTTTCAATTGAGGTCAATTCTTCTCATTTTGCTTAATTTTCTCTGTCCCTATTAAATTAGGTGAGACAGTTACCTATTAAGTTCTGGAAAAGGGTGTCCTTATTTGGGAATATCCCTCTACGGTCTGCATGTGCTCAGTGGCTTTGGTGGGTGGCCTGGATTTGACATGATTGCAAGGGTGTGTCAGCAGTGTCTTTTTGGTAAGATATGAGGCTGGAGAAGAGGGGACTAAGGCCAGAGCCAAGTGTGAGTTGGGGCTACCCCTTTGCTCAGTGGCCATCACCACCCTATGGTGGGTAGGGTCCGGTCCCAAGTTGCTGGAGCAGAAGCCCAAAGGGTAAAGTCCAACCTGGCTCTGTTCTGTTTAAGTTTGCCTTTTCCCCATTTCCAGCACCAGCACCTTAGCCTCAGACAGGAGCAGTGCTGGAGCAAGAGGGGACATGCAGGATCTCAGCATGTATTGGTCCATGGTCTGCAGCAGACCAGTGTCAGACAGAGTTCAGGGCTGCTTTGATGCACTGCCTGTGCAAACACTAGTCATGGCTGCCTGTACCATGATCAGAAGCTGCTTCCAGTCTGAATCTCTTGCACACCTCAGATCTCTTCCCTTGGCCCCTACTGTCCCCATCCGCACATGGTACTGCACCACAGGGTGTCAGGGCATGGACTATGGTGCTCCAGTCATAGACAGAGATTGGGGCTGCATCTGACATGCTGCCTTTCAGCACCAGTAATGGCTGCTCCATCCTGCTCAGACACTGCTTCCAGTCTGAGCCTCCTCTGTGTCTCATGGCCAAATTCTTTCCTTTGTCATGGCAACCCTCACTCCAGTGTGGAGCTGTGCCCTGAAGTAAGCAGGGCTGGAGCATTTGCTCAGCTCAGCTAGGGTATGCTTTGGCTCTTCCTATGTCAGATCCTAGGACTGGGGTGCCCAATATGTGGCCCAAACTGCTCACTCCCCAGGAAGGATCTCTGCCCCTGTAATCCCCTTCTCCTCTGAGTCCCCACACTAGCTTCTTCTTCCTCTTTGAATATGATCTTTGCATTAATAAAATGAGTTTTGTGTTTTACAAGCTAAATACCACAATGATTTTGTTTGAAGTTTTATGTAATAGTGAATCCTTCTGAATGATATTCCCTCTGCATATCAAGGAGCACCTCTTGAGAGATGGGTGGTGGGTAAAAGAGTGATAGATCCCCCTATTAGGTGATGGAAATATGAATGAGAATCACCTGTAGATCAATGAAGTCATCAAATAGGAAAAAGTGTTATGAAATTAACTTGAATGCAGTTTCTTCAACCCCACTGGCATCCATCCATCCAACTGGATCATAGAATATTTTTTCAGAATCAGTGTTTAGCTTACATCTGATCAATTAGCTAACATAATCAAACTTAAAGAAAAATGGTTTAATTTTTTTTTAGAAAACTATCCAAATCTAACAATTACATTGTTAAATATTTTGTTTAGTAAGCAATAAAATGTTGAATAGAAAATATGGACATTCATCTTAATCTTATATCAGAAAAAGAAATTAGGCATTTTGAATATATCTTTATCAGACATTATCTCAGCAAATATTTTGAAGCATAATGGGAAGTAGAGGAAAATGATGACCTTGTAAGTATTACTACAGAGTTTCTTAAAGTCTAGTTCATGTTATGTGTGAATAAAATGTTTAACACATATTTTACTTCTTGCACATGCTCAGTAGTTTTTAATCTGTGGATTTTCTATTATAACAGTAAACCCTCCTTCTGTATATTTCTAAAATGTTTTCCAATTATTATAGTTCTGTCCCTACTCTATTTTAACTATTTTATTTTTTATTTTATCTTATCTTTATTTTTTGTTCTGGGGTTTTATTTTTGGGGGCAGTAATTAAGTTTATTTACCTATTTATTTTTTAAGTGGAGGTACTGGGGGTTGAACCGAGGACCTCATGCATGTTGAGCACACATTCTACCCACTGAGCTAAATTAAACCTTCCACCCTGTCCCCACTCTATTTTAAAATTAGAATGGTTACAACTCAAACTCTAAAAACTAAGTATATAGTATTTCTTAGAGAGAAGAACTGTAATTCTAAAGCTGATAGGAATTGGGGAGATTTAATGATAGTCTGGCCAGCTTAAAATAAAGTTGCTGTCCTGTCCTTTCCTATGGCTTATGTCCCTGACAGCAAATATAATTAAAGCTATATAAAGAGAAATCACCAGTTGTTCTGAATCAGTGAAACTTGACAACCAAGAAAATAATGCTAAGCTTTTTTTTTAATCCCGAGTAACTGACTCTACCCACAGTCGCCTTTCTTTCTGTGTCATTCCTAACAACAGATATAAATACAGAACAAACATGAATTAATAGAAAGTCTGGGGAAAGAGAGAACGATTTAGGGACTTTCTGATGTATTACAGTTCACACACATGCAATCACCCAACAGGCATGGTGTCCTCCACAGCTCTGAGCTGCTGACACTTGCTTCACTCCTCTAGTCACCCCCCTGGTTTCTCTGCCTCATTCCCTCCCATAAACTGAATGTCAGTTCAGATGCCAGAAAGGGTAGGGTTAATAGTTCAGCATCTGTTTCCTACTAAAGTCACAGAAATCTTTGGTCAATTGCCTACTCTTCGGCCTTGCTAGTAAAAGGTAGATACAAGGGAGAAGATTGGTACAATGAGAAGAGGTTGTTCTAAATTTCTGTCATCATTATTAAATATGCCTTCCCCAAAGTGTCCTAGAGGGTCATTTTGAACCAAATCCTCTCCTGCTGGCAAGTTTCTGATTCACTAGCATTACCTCCTGTGTGCCAGGGATATGCCATCTTTAAGGGAATTAAAAACAGTTATCACCGTGAATTCAGACTGTGTTGTTACTATTCAACTTATATAATGTGTATGTTTGAAACCACTATGAATATTGTGATTTTCCTGAGACACGTTTCAGCTGGCTGCATGATGCCTTGGCAGCCTCTTAGAAGCAACATGGAAATCACCAGTGTGGTGCTGCTGCAGGCTCTTAAGCTCAGAAGTGGGCAATTGTCTAGTGCTGACTTTAGAAAGCCTGGCAGGTCCACTGGGTTTGCTCACCGCTGTGTACCTCTTCTGAGTCTCACGCTAGTGAGCTCAATTATTATTAAAAGTCCAAAATATAATTAATTCGCAACATCATGCCACCTAGTCACCTTTTGGACTAATCATTCTTCATAAAGACACACTACAGAAAGCCTGAATACTCTATGATATTGCAATCAGACTTACGATAAGAACTAAAATTACACCAGTTATTTTTATTTTAATTTTTTAAAAAATATACAAAGCTAAATACATGTTTCCCTATTAGCAGATGACGGAAACCCAAACCTTTCCCTCTACATAGCAATTTCAAGAATGGTTTTTCACTAATTTATTATGTTTGTGTCTGTGGTGGATAAAAGGTGTGAAGATTGTTCTTTCACTTCCTTATGTAGCCTTGCATAAGTCACCTATTGTAGTTTCATTTTTTCGAATCTGTAAAATGGAAATAACAATCCCTGTCCTACTTATCACATTGAAAGTAAACTGTAAGTCCTAGATAAATGTAAGTTATTTGCATTGAATTAAAATGTATCTAAATGGATATGTGTTTATATAATGTGCATTTTTTACTGATTCATAGTCCAAATTGCCAAAGCCAGGTGGTTTTGGAAATAGTCCAGGTAGAAATCACATAGTTCCCTGTGATGATTAATTTTATGTTTCAACTTGGCTGGGCCATGGTGTCCAGGTATTTCATCAAACATCATTATAGATGTTTCTGTGAAGGTGTTTTTTGGATGAGATTAACATTTATATTAGTGAACACTGAGTAAAGAAGATTGCCCATTATAGGATGTGTGGACCCCATCTAATCAACTGAAGTCCTAAATGGAACAGATTAACCTCCCTCGAGAAGGACAGAATTCTACCAGCCAATGGCCTTCAGACTTCAACTGCAACATCAGCTGATCCCTGGGTGTCCATCCTGTTGGCCTATCCTGCAGATTTGGAGTTGCCAGTCTCCATAATCATGTGAGCCAATTCCTTACAATAAAACACACACACACACATGCATCTGGTTGGTTCTGTTTCTTTGCACAACCTTATCCAGTATACCTCCTCAAATCTATATGGGGTCATATGACTAACCTAGCCAATGGAACATAAGAAAAGTGACATGTGTCACTTATGCAACAAGGTATTTAATTACCTGGTGTGCTTTCTCCACTTTCTCTTCCCCTCTTGTGGCAAATTTGGAAGCCACATTTGTAGGACAGCCATACTTGGTAGACAAGATGGATAAAGCCTGAAGACTGGCCCAATTAGAAATATTGGTATTGTGTTGTGTATGCATAAGAAACTATGACTGTGTTAGGCAACTAAGATTTTGCTACAGCAGCTGGAACTTGTTATCTTGGCTAATAGAGGTATATTTTATTGCATACAAGTTGGACAAAAAAGGGAAAGTTCTGCATTACTTGGAGCACAAAAGAAAAAAGCAGTTCCTGACACCTGGAAATTATTATGAACACTTTTTCACTGAAAACAACATCAGACAAAGCATTCTCTGACCATGATATCAAGCAGAAACAAGTCTACTGTATAATCACATCTGAGCGCAGAGAAAAATGTAAACATTGTCCAAATCAGAGAAATGACCAAACATCTCCCTGTGCTGAGCAAATGTTGCTATAGCTTAAGCCTCACTCTAGTCTTCCCTCCTTCTAGATAAGATTTATTAATATACCTAATCATAGAATTATCCTCACTTCCCGACAGCATCCAATTCAGAACAAAGCTTCAGAACAAAGATTTAAGATTCCTTATATCTTCCCCCAAATCACCTAAACAATACCAAAATTCTATTTTCAAAGCCCTTTCTAGCACTCTTACTGGGAGGCCCCGTGGTTTTCCATGGCCAGGTATTTGGTCTCCCTCAATCATATTACAATGAGCGTAAATCCAAGTCATCCAACTACAGGTTTGTTCTGGATGGTCAGAGGGCATCAATATAGGCGATAATTTTACCCTCAGAAATAGAGAAATTTTACAAAATAATTTCTGAGACTATTTATTTGACTCGGTCAGTGGACATGCTGATTTTCAGAGTAAGCAGAGGAAACCAGTTTTGTTCTAAACCATATAGTGAGATTCTATAAGCAACAACAATATTATATCTGGATTAAATTGTTATCTTAAAAAAAGCTTGTTCTTTCTGAATTTTTAGCTTGGAGCATGTCCCAATATTCATTAAAAGTCTGTAACTTTAATATTCAATTTTAATTTACTGAAAAGTCTGTAATGGAATATGTAGAAAATTTAAGATTTGTATTTTGACAAATGACTTTTAAATTTATTTTCCTTTCAGAAGACTGAGAGAATACTACTCTCCAGGAAACTCTGAATTATCAAACTTAGAATTAGAAGTATGGGGGGAAGTAAAAATATTTTAAAGCTAATGAATTTGGGCTCTAGTTGAAAATACACTAACATTTACCTCAAAAATATTATTCCTAACTTTTTTGAGTTTTTGTATGCAAATTTATTTTCCACATCTGGAAAGTATATATATTTTATTTTTCTTCTAAAAAAACCTTTGTTCTTATAAACTATATCCTCAAACTCTAGTATCACTAGAAACTACCTGGCAAACTTTTTAACAATTGGTTTCAGAAAAATTGGAAAGCACTTTAGCCCAAGGTAAAATTGAATCTGAAACTCACATAATGCACCAGGATAAACTTCAAAAAGACCATATATTAAAGGTTAAAAATATATTAAAGTTTTGTATGAACTAGAAGAAGACATGGACAAATGCCTTTTCAATCTGTAATCAGAAAATGTTCTATCTCAATATCCAGTAGCAATTCAAGAAAAAAGAATAAATAATTGATTAATAATTTAAATGTATTCTGCACAGTAGAAACACTATAAACAAAATGAGAAATGTACATTAAAACTTGGAGAAAACTGATGCCACATGGAGGAAAGACCACCATAACTGATATGAAAAAGAGCTCTTAAAATTCCCAGATAAAAAGACCAAAACCCCAATAGATGTATGGGCAAATGATATGAACAGGTAGTTCATAGAAGAATTTAAAATGTCCCTTAAAGATAAGATAAAATGGCCAACCTCACTCAATAATAGAAATTCAAAATAAGACTGTAATGAGACTATATCACTCACCTATCAGACTAGCAAAATCTAAAAGTTTGACAATAAAATCTATTAGGGAAAATATTAGGAATAGGAACTTTCATAAATTTTTGGTGGGAACGCAAATGGAAACAACCGTTAAGGTAACAGTTTGGCAATATATAGAAAAAATGTGGAATTAATAAGTGATTACAATAAGGCTGCAGGATAAAAGGTTAATATACAAAAGTCAATCACTTTCTTATATACCAACAATAAACAAGTTGGACTTGAAATTAAAAACACAAGATCACTTACATTAGGGCCCCAATGTAAAATACTTTAGTATAACTCTAACAAAATATGTATAAGATGTATATGAGGAAAACTTAGAACTCTGATGAATGAAATCAAAGGAGAATTAAATAAAAGGAGACATATTTCATGCTTATGGATAGGAAGACTCAATACTATCAAACAAAAGCCCAGCAAGCTATTTTGTAGATATCAACAAACTTATTCTAAAGTTTAAATGGAGAGGCAAAGACTCAAAACAGCCAACACAATATTGAAGGAGAACAAAAGTTGGAGGACTGACAGTACATGACATCAAGTTTACTATAAAGCTACAGTAATCAAGACAGCGTTGCACTGGTGAAAGAATAGACAAACAGATCAATAGAACAAATAGAGAACCCAGAAATAGACTGACATAAATACAGTCAGGTGATTGTTGACAAAGAAGCAAAGGGTTTCCAATGAAGAAAAGATAATCTTTTCAACAAATAGTGCTAGAACAACTGGACATACACATGCCCCAAAAAACGAATCTAGACACAAACTTTACACCCTTACAAAAAATAACTCAAAAAGGATCACAGAGTTAAATGTAAAATGCAAAACTGTAAAACTCCTGAAAGATAACATAAGAGGAAATCTAGATGACCTTGGGTTTGGTAATGACTTTTTAGATACAATATCAAAAGCATGATCCATGAAGGAAATGATTAATAAGCTGGACTTTATAAAAATTAAGACCTTCTACTCTGTGAAATAAACTGTCAAGAGATTGAAAAGACAATCCACAGACTAAGAGAAAATATTTGCAAAAGACACATCTGATAAAAGATTATTATCCAAAATACATAAAGAACATTTAAAACTTAACAATAAGAAAACAAATAATCCAATTTTAAAATGGGCCAAAGACCTGAACAGACACCACCAAAGAAGCAAATGAGCATATGAAAAGATGCTTCACATCATATGTTATAAGGGAAATGTAAATAAAACGAGATATCACTACACACCTACTAGAATGATCAAAATCCAGAACACTGACAACACCAAAAGCTGGGAAGGATGAGGAGTAGCAGGAACTCTCATTCATTGCTGATGGGAATGCAAGATAATACAGTCACTTTGGAAGATAGTTTGGGAGTTTCTTACAAAGTAAACGTATTCATATGATCCAGCAATCTCACACTTTGGTATTTCACTCAGAGGAGTTGAAAACTTATATCCACACAAAACTGTGCACACAAATGTTTTTAGCACCTTTATTTATAATTGCCAAAACTTGGAAGCAACCAAGATATTCTTCAGTATGTGAATGAATTAATAAACTGTGATACATCCAGACAGTGGAATATTATTCAACACTAAAAACTGAGATGTTAAGCCATGAAAAGACATGGAGGAAACTTAAATCTGTAATACTAAATGAAGGAAGCCAATCTGAAAAGGCTATATACTGTATGATTCCAATCAAATGACTTTCTGGAAAAGGCAAAACTATGGAGACAGCAAAAAGATCAATGGTTGACAGAGGCTGTTGGGTGGGGGATGAATAGTCAGGGCACAGATTATTAGGGCAGTGAAAACACTGTGTGTGATACTATAATGATGGACACATGTCCTTATACATTTGTCCAGACCCATAGAATGTACAATGGGTTAAGAATGAACCTTAACATAATCTATGGCCTTTGGGTGATAATAATGTGTCAGTGTAGGTTCGTAAATTATAACAAATGTACCACTCTGGTGGAGGATGTTGATAATGGCAGAGGCTATGCATGTGTAGGGGCAGGGAGTATATGGGAAATCTCTGTACCTTCTGCCCAACATTGGTGTGAGCCTAAAACTAGTTAAAAATTAAAGTCTATTAAAATAGTTATTTAAAAAATGCTTTTGACCTTTGATGCTTTTACCTCAAGGAATTTATTTCAAAGACAAACTGGGAAGAGTATGAAATGATTTATGAATATTATTTATTATAAAATTATTTTTAAAAGTAATTATGAGAAACAACCAAAATACCCATCAACAGGGGACCAGTTTTATAAACTGTGATACAGCCACACAATTGTATACTATGTAACCAAAACAAGAATCAAATTGATTCTTACATATGAATATGACAGTATCTCGAAGATATAGTATGTGGAGATAATAAAATAGAGAAAAATATATATATTATGCTTCCTCTTATGTGAATGTGTTTATATACTTTTATTTATTTAAAAAACAAAATTTTAAATTAAAATATGGTTATCAATTGTGATAGAAAGGGAACAGAAAAGAGGGGCTGGGGATGGAAGCAAGATTTTTCTGAATATACCTCATAAAACAGTTTTGATTTTGGAAGATGCAATTGCTATATATGTTGAAAATAAGATTAAAATTAATCACTAAGAGTTGAAAATGGGCAGAAATAAATGAACCTAACCATATACCACACTGGTGGCATAACCACAAGAGAAACTCATTTCAAGTGACTTCACAATATATTTTGACTTTAAATTCTTAGATGGATTACATTTTAAAGGAAAAAAAAAGCAGAAAATATATTTAAACTTGATGTAATAATCTTAATGCTGGTAGAACTGTACAGTTAAAAATGGTTAAGATGATAAATTTTATATTTGTGCATTTTACCACAATAAAAAAATTAGAAAAAAAGGTTAAAAAAAAACTGATGTGAAATACGATTTTCAGCAAAGGAGGAGAGAGATTCAAGTATAAAATACATTGAATAAATTTCTTGTAATTTTACAATTAAACTGGTAATATATATATTTAAATGTGATGTTTATTTTTCTTTTAAAAATAAACCTTTTCCAGCTGTTTGTCCTGAAAAGTCTTGGGAGCATGGCATCCCAATCAAACGAGAACTTCAAGTGTCAAACTGCTGTATCTAAATACTATTTCCAGTAAAAGAACCAAAGATTTTTGGAAGAATGGCCGAATCCAGATTTGAGACCTGAAATATTCAAGATTAATCTGGAATATATTATTGTTCCAGAAAGCAAAGAATCCATCAAAGACTAATGGAGTCTTACCAAAAGAATCCAGAATTCAGTCAAAAAGTGTTCTCAATGTCTAAAGATGAGACATTACAAAAAGTATTCACTATAATCCACTGAAGCACATTTAACAGATTTTTTTAAAGCATGACTTTATGCATATATGTTTCTATTAACAAAAAGTTCAAATCTAATCTATGGTATTTGGAAAGAGGGTTGATAGGAAGACTGACGACACATAACAAACAAATGTAACTTATGGCCTTTGTTTGGATCTTAATTTTAACAAACCAGTAAAAAAAAAAAAAAAGGCTATTTTTCAGTCTAAGGAAAATTTTTACATAGATGGGCTATGAAATGAATTATTAATTTTGTTAGCTATAATAACATCATGGATTCTATAAGAAGACAACCATTTTGGGGGGAATTAATATTGATGTATGTCATGATAAAATGACCTAATTCCTGGTATTTATTTTTAAATGCTTTTGCTTTTAAAAACATGTGTTTAAAATATTTCCAGTGATCACAAAGAGATATAACTAAATCTAGTGGCAAAATATTGCTCATTCTGAATCTTAGAGGCATATATGAGGATTCATTATATTTTCTCTAATTTAATATATGTTTGAAATGTTCTTAAGAAAAGAAAAACTTTAAAATTTAAATGAAGATACCATGAGAGATTCACTGATAAGCTTAGCCAAAGGAACAAAAGAAGGAGAAAATGGGAGAGAGGGAGGGAAGGAAGGAGGGAGAAAGGAGTTGCCTACAGGGAGTTTGAGATTCTAGTGCAATAGGTCAGAAGTCAGGCAGGAGTTTTAATTACACTCCCAGGTGCTTCTAATGCAGGTGATCCTTGGACATCATATTTTGAGAAACACTAACCTAGATTTGAGCTTAAAGTGGACTGAATTGTCAGTGGTGGTGCAATAGGAAGAGGGCAGTCTTGAGTCAAGAGGCTGCAGCTCAAATCTAACCTCAGTCACTTACTGGCTTTAAACGTTGGCCATGGTATTTTACCTTTATCCCTAAAATGGAGATAACAATGCATACCCTGCCAGATTACTGTGAGGAATAAATGAGATAAATGTATAGAGCTTCTAAAACCTAGAAAAGTTATCCAAAAAAAAAAAAAGAGAGTTGATGAAATCCTTTAGAATCTTCACTTATGGGTATAAGCATACACCAATACGTTCACAGGCCCAGGTCCAAAATTAAATCAATTTGTAAACTGAAGGATAATGGTGACCAAACAGAGAAACTCTTTATTCAGAGATATACATAAACAAAACAAACTAGGGAAACATAAACATCTCTCTATTCTTGTCAAATTCCAAAGTAGAGCTTTTGTTCTGATTGTTGTTTTATTTTGGTTTACATTCTTTAAGTTAAGCTTAGAATTCCATCTGACCAAATAAATTACAATAGCAGAGACTTTCCCTTGCAAACCTTATCACTACATTAATGTTCAGTAGGTTTGTATAAAACAAAGCCATACCTAGTGCAGTATGATAACCCGTATGTGCATCATCTACTTGATGTACTGTAAGTGGTCATTAGTTTAATTCACCAGATCAAATATTAGCCTGATGTCCCTTCCCAGACAAACATGGAACTCAGAATGGAATCTTGGGAGCCATTAGTGAAGCCAGAATGGCCCAAATTCTGCAGAGTATGGAGATAAAGATGATCCAAATGCAATGTCCAGGGGATAATACAAAGCCAAAGAAGGAGGCCACAAAACTGGGTCATCCATCTCAAGAGGTTAGGCAAAGCAACAGAATCTAGGCAAGAAAGAACAAAAGGCAAAACCAGGAACACAAAGCAGAACAACAGGTTTAAAATGAAAAGAGAGCAGCAGAGTCTGGAGTTGCATGCATGAACGGGGCCTGCGATGCTGATCATGGCTGGGGAGGACTCCTTCAAGGGCGTAGCCAAACTGGCTCAGAAAACGCAAGAAATAGAAAAATGTATTTTTACTTTAACAGGATATTCAGTATTCAAATTAACAAGTCCTTTATCCAAGATCAGAAGTAAGTCTGTATCTGAACATTTAGTTTGGTTTTGTTGTTGTTATATTTTAATGAGTTCCTACTAGTTCCACTGTAAAGTTATAGTGACTGAGGCGACATAAACTAGTCTAAGGACAACCCTCACCCGAGGGAAACTGCAGTCTCATCCAGAAGATGATCAATTAATAAAACCAACAATGATGGCGTGCATATAAGGTGAGTGTGAAGCGAGCACACCACAAAGGTCAGGTGTGAGAAGGGGCATTAGTATTTCACTTTTTCTCAATAACATGCATCTACTCTGAGCCCACACCTGCCTGCATGGTAGGAAATGAAAATACCAGCAATATGGGGAGGAACCACCCCTTCTCACAATCACACAAAAACTGAGAGTCTTCTGCAACCCAAGATATTCAAGAAAGGGTCCTTAGATCTTCAGCCCACACTGGTCACCACTGATATGTACACTGAACAATCCTGAAAGAGGCCTCATTCATGTGCCACCACTGGTCCTGGGTGAAACTTGGACAAGGAGATTGTTCAGCTTCCCTGGGTGTAGAGCATTAACATTCACTACGGAGGTCCAGCCTCTGCCCCAGGGAGCCCCAGGGGAGAAAAGACTAGTCCTCACTATTGATGGAACCTGGAAGATTCCTTCTAAGTCTTGCCTAAAACTCTCAAAGCCTCTCTCCTCTCCAACATCACCCACTTCTGTCTCTCCTGATGTTTGGACCCAGTTCTCCTTTGACCCAGTCCTCTCAGAGGCTCCATGCTTTTGAAAACCTGAGTGAAGGAATGGGGGGGACATGACAAGTTTTTCTTCCAAAGCTGAAACACTAATGCTGTTAGCAGAATCCTAAGTCAAAGAATTTAAAGGCCTTCCTACATCCTTGGGATAAAGAAGGCACAGTATCTATAGCAGCAAGATGAAGCCCAAAGCAGTACGTTGATGCACATAATTCCCTTAACGACACAGCACCAAATGCATCTGAGAAGGCAGCACGATTTAAGTGGTAAGAACACCATCGAGTGCAGAGTTATTACACACAGATTTGAATCCCAGATCTATCAGATGCCAATTTTGACCTAGAGCAAACCACTCTTTCTTTCTTACCCTTGGACTTCACTGTGAAGTGGGAATAACGATACTTGTTTTCACCAAACCATGAAGTAGTTTTGAGGATCCAATCAGGGAAGGCATGTGAAGATAGTTTTTCAACTGGAAAGCATTTAAACAAATGTGGAGGTTTGGATACCCTAGAAATAAAAAGAAGTAAGAAATCAATGTGTACTAGACTTGCTGCAGAAAATTTCATGGAGGAAATGGATCTGAGTTCCATGGTATGGGGGTGATGATAGAATTTAGACAGAAAGTAAAGGGAATATTTGGGGAAGAAATTGAAAGGCAAGATTGACCAGAACCTGACTCAAGGGCTAGCCTGTCGCCAACCTACAATGGGCCTTTGTACCTACCACCACTGAGTGACTTAGACAGAAAGGTGTCTGTCTGCAGAAGGATAAGGTTTTTGAGCCATCAGCCTCCAGGGAATGGGGGATCTGGGCAGCTCAGTGTAGCACCCACCTCGGGCACACATCTAGTGGGAAATATCTTTGGACCTAGAACTCTGGTATCCTGAACCCCAAGAAATGTTCTGTTTTCAGGTGTGTGTGCTTGCACGCATGTGCATGTTTTCAGGCACTGACTCAATAGCTATAATCAGTAACCAAGAACACTTTTTTCTCTACTAGAAAAAGAACGAAAAAAAAGTCCTGTTGCCAAAACAATTAAAAAAAAGCAGTCCTTTAACTTCTGTGACCTATATATTCTTTATCAATAATATAAAAAGTAATAGAAATAATATCAACAATATAAAAACAGAAGAAAACAATTTTGACAGTATTAGTACAAGAGTAAGTGAAGAGGGGAACTGTGTGATTTCTTTCCTTCCCCCGGGATTTTCATAAATCCAGAGAGGCAAGGGCTGGCATCAGCTTGCTGTTTGATTGCCACAGGAGAGTAAGAGGCAGGAAAGGTTTTTGCTGTTGCTTTTACAGCCTGTTCCGACTCAGTATTTATTTGTTGACATGAAAGCATCAACAGCTTATGCATCAACTTAAGGCTACTGTTTGTTCAATTTTAATCAAAATACTTGTCATCCAGCAGTATGACTCTCTTTGCCAAGACAGATACAGCCCAGAAATCAGCTTTCATCAGGAAAATGCTATTCAAGTCTTCTTCATGTTGGCTTATCTGTTAGGCATCTGTCATGATGTGTCCCTCACATGTCCCTCTGTCTTATAAAACTAGAATGATGTCTGGTGGTCACATAAGCAATGTGTGTGTTGGGATGAGGAGAGGAATACATCACTGGGTAAAATCCTCACTATAATTTCAGAGAAGAAACTACTGGCATATTTGTATTTTCTCAGTGAGGCTGCCTTATTTGAGATGGTTTAATAGGTAAAAAGTAAGCCAGTAGTGTAAGTGTAAGGAGAAAGCTCTGAATTATGGGGATAGAATGTTGGAACATTCTCACCAATTAGCTAAAATATCTCACAGATATTACCTACCATTGTTTTCCACTATATAAAATACCTGTGGTCTTATTTTAGTCTCTGACATACATCAAAATTACTACACATTAAACGTTGCACTACTGTATCATGTAAGCCTCAGTTCAGAAAAGTTCCCACGTTTGCTACCTATTAGTTCCTCTTACAAATGATCTTTCTTGAATCTGGGGCAGAAAAAAGGAGTTCAAATAAATAAGCAAAGGGAACAAAATAGTGTGTTGACATTTTTCAGGACCTTTTTCATTCTGAAGATATTTTTAGCTTAGCAGTTTGACAACCCACATCTATACACACCTTCGCATATACATGTAACTATATTTAGATGTAAATGCAACTTGCATCTCCTCCCTTTTGACTTAATAGCAGAGCAAGCCTGCTCCATAGAGTAAGGAAATCAGCATGTAACTTAAGTTCTCTTGAGATTCTTACAATAGGAAATCAAGAAGAAAAGGCATCAATAAATGATTTGGGGATAACATCAGTACTTCAACTCAGAAGCTGCTCTAGAAAGTTTATCGTTGATTGTCTCTTACAAGTCATCATTTTACAGATGAGGAAATGAGACCAAATGAAATACAGTGTCTCGTCTTGGGCCATTTACCTATTTAATTGCTACATCAGAACAAGAACCCAAGTTTTCTGACTCCCTATCACACTCAAACCATCCACCCATGGAATAGGCAGGCAATGGTCGTAACCCACTGGCTCCAATCCAGAATAGAAGCTATTTACCCTTTCAGTCCCTCCTGATGGGAAAGTTCTCGCTAACTGAGTCCCTCAATTGAATAAGACTGAGTACTTAGGTGGTTAGAGAGCACTAGGTCTAGAAAGTGATATATTTTACATAGATTCAGAAAGCAACATACCTATAAATGATGTTTCCTACCTCTAATAACAATACTGCTGTCACAACATACGTCAAAATATATTTAGATATTTTAAGGTACATGATATTTAAAGATTACCTCATTACAAGAAAATTAATAGTAAAATATAATCTGTGCATAGTGCTTCACAATTTACAAGTTATTTTATATACATTGTCTATGAAGACATTCAGTGTGGAATTTAACTCCAACTCATCCTTTAGGTAGTAGTTTAGAAGCTGCTTCATCCAGGAAGCCCTCCCTAACCTCTATAGGTGAAATTAGGCAGCTCTGCCATGTGTCCCTCTAGCAGTTAGCTTCCTTGTCTGACTATGTCATCTCCACCTGAGTTCTCTGGGACAGGCACCATTTCTGCATCACTCCCCAGTGTATGCTCAAATCCTAGGGGCATGTCTGGCACTTATTATATACTCAATAATGATTTGTTCATAAATAAATAAATGAACAAAAGAAATATTCTGACAACTTAGAAGTGAAGGGAAAAAAGACGTTTTAAATGCCAAGGGTTTTCTAGAGAAGACAGCTATACAGGCTGAGGGTCAGGTCCTCTATGTGGCTCTTTCTTTCCTCCATTTCTGCACCAACACATTTTCTAAAACCTTCATACATTATCATAATGGCTTTAGTGGCAGTAGTTCTAACAGGGCAATGAGGACAGAGCAGGAATTTTTTTCACATCTGGTCCACCTTCAAAATGTTTTTAAGTCAGATACAGCGTGAAAGCTTCCTTTCTTGCTAATGGTACTGTTGCTATTCAACAGGAACAGTTTGCTTTGGGTACCTTTTGTACCACAGCCGTATACGTTAGCTCCCCTTATCAAACACACAGAAGACACTGGGAGAAAGATGGTAGAGATGATCTCCTTCCTACGACTTTGTAAACTCCCATAAGGGCTTAAGGTCTGGGAAGTGACAGATAGGGGATTTTATCTTTCACAAAATAATCACAAATGTAGTTAAACCAACTACACTCTGGAGGCCCATACTGATTTATAATGGGAAGTAAAAGCCACATGTCCCTGGTCAGAACGTGGCTTTTTCAGTCCCAGGATAGCTGATCAATAAAATAATTTTGGCACCACTTAGGCTGGAATAAAATGGCTAACAGAAATGTGGATGATAACTAACATCCAAATTTCTACATCAAATAAATGATACTATTTCTCCCGCTTCTTTCCCTCTTTCACTCCATCCCTCTCCATTTTTAAGCCCTCCTAGGAATCGTTTGTCATCCCTGCAAAACCCAAATGGCTGACTTTAAAAATACATGTTTATAAAATACTCGTACTATGCTCTGCCTCTTAGACTCCCTTGAAATAAAGCAGCCATAATCTCAGTGACAGTTGCCGCCATTAACGCTGATCATAAAAGCTGGTAAAGAGGGAGAGATGCTGATTTACCATTCATTGCTATGCTCGTATATCCTGTTTCTAATAAAAATCAGGAAAATTATTACTTTCTGAAAGCTTAGTGCTTCAACATGTTTATTTCGAACCTCTTCTACAGTTAAGACTTCCATGTTCCTCGTGCTATTTTTTTCTTCCTGAGGAGCTGCCAGTGTAAACGTGCCACACTTGAGCTCCATAGCATGCTAAGCTGGAAGAGCACATGTCCCACGTCGATAGTGGAAAACGTTGTGTTTAGGGAGCAGCGAAGCAAGCTACAACTCAGACTAAGACATAAATGCTGCTTGAGACTCCAGTTCCATTTATGGATGCAATATAATTTGAAAAGCTTAGATAGCTTTCCCGTAAGAATTTTTACTCCCAAGATTTAGTTTAAAATAGTGGTACCACAATGTTTGATGTGAATAATACCTTATTTTTAATTTCTTCTTTAAGTTTTAGCTAACACATTAATATAAATGAAGTCAAGCAGCACTAAAAGTATACAGCAATATGGTGTACCAAATGCTAAAGTCATTGGCATATATATCGGAATAAGTTGTAGGACTCTAAGAATATATGGCATTAGTTTGGTTTAGCTTGATAATTTATATGTTACTTCCACTTAACTCAAAATTATATTGTAGAAACACTAATAAGAGTTTTTAAATGAGCTTTTGACCTAGCCACATTACCAACTGTAAAATTGTATCCCCTCCAAAAAACAGAGAGTTGTTCAATATAAAGTGATCACCAGGTCACCCCCAACACACATACACACACACTGAATCAAGCATACTTACATTTAAAAGAAAAAAAAAGGCAGAGGTCCAAAGTAGGACATTGAGTCATACTAATTCATACCCTCCCAAAACACAAAGTCATAATGTCAACTCCATAATTTATTTATTTAATTTATTTTTTCCTTTAACAAATGTGTACTGAGTACTTACTAGGTAGAAGTCACTTTGCTAGATGTTAGAGATACGATGGAGAACAAAACTGGTACAATGCATTTTATTTTCTAAGACTAGAAATTCAAGTGAGAAAGTAAAAAAAAGCACAGTTATTTGAGATTGCTTTAAGTGTCAGAAAGAAAAGAATAGTATTATCAGATAGAGCACATCGTTACATTCAGAGGTACACAGTCTCTCATTACATAAATACTGCTTGTGCCAACTATCTCCCCAGTAGACTCACCATCACTGTTCCTTCCTAGGATTTGGAAAGAGAAATTAAAGAGTTATGGAAGAAGACTTGGAAGCCAAGATTGGAAGCTTTTTGTGGGAAATTGGAGTGAGTCTTGAGATGTGTCAAGCACATAGAAGATAACTGGATGGATGGATGGATGGATGGACAGATGGAAAGATGGAGAAGAAACTCAGAAAAGTGAAGAAAGGGTACTCAATTTCAACAGAAACAACAAATATTTAATGAGTCCCCACGATGATACAGTACAGATTTAGAGCTCAAGGACACATAGTAATATTGGTAATGGTTAACATTTATTGAGCACTTCCTAAGTGCCAAGCACTACCTAAGTGCCAAGCACTACGATCAGAACTCTTACATACATTACATTATTTAATGTTTACTACAAACTAACAACGTAGTTATTATTATAATTCTCATTTTGCAGATGAGGAATTACAAAGATTTTTAAAATTTCCTTGCTCAAGGTCACACAGTTAAAGAAAAGTTCTAGGATTAGTGTCCGGGCATTCCTACTCCATTCTCCTACACTCTACCTGGATAGATTGTCATCATTTAGGTAGATCAGCTCATAATATATTGAGGAGGAGGGTTCTAGATAAATATGTTGGTAAAATATAAGACAAACACCATAAGAGACTATAAATGAAGTGTATGTTGTCTCAAAGAAGTAAGTATCACCTCCAGTAAAAATCTGTAGCCAGAAGACTCAATGACCAAACTCAGCAACATGTTCCAGATCCTGCAAAGCATTTCTTTGCAATAATTTACTCTGCTAATTCTATTACTATCTCAACTAAGATAATTTATTTCTCTTTCTTCTTCATTTAAAATTCAGAGTTAATCCTTCCTGTCTCTGTTCCTGGAGTACTTTGCATAAATTTTTAATTATTATCGTTTATTTAGAGATCTACTTCCCCCAATGGAAAAATTTCCCTGCAGGTAAGGACTCTCCATAGTTGGTCCCTAACCTTATTGCCTAGAATTGGTGTATAGCAAATAGACAATAAATGTCCATTCAATAAATTGTTAGGTACCTTAATGGCCACACAGATGTAACACAGTAGTATGCCCTCAATTTAAATGCAATAATTATAACTTAGCTCTAGATTAAATGACTTCTTAATGCATGAAGACTTTTGAGATGACAGGCATTCAGGCACCGTTTTACTACAGTTTCAAATGGATGACTTCTGTACTATAATAATTGAAGAGACTGCTAGATCAGTTAAAACCACTAATATTTTCTCAAGCACTATGCATCTCTGTACAAGGAGTCAGACTAAAAACAGCAAATACATGCCACAGTGTGCCACCCACTCCTCTTCCACCCTGCAGAAGACTCTGCTGATGGATCCTAACATTCATCTCTTCTGAGCACGGGCTGAGCCCTAGCATCCTCTGAGCGTGACATTCTAGCAGTTACTGCCAACTGATGGGCACTTTGTAATCACCTAACACTCACTTGTCATGCTTGAACTGGGTCAAGTCACATAATTTTCCCATCTGTAACATTTTACTAGTTAGCACTTCTTTCAGTGAGGAAAGCAAGCACATGGGCATCTCAGGGAAATATCAGATAATCAAGGTTCCAGATTCTATTTGAGCCAGCTGGGTCCCAAGGGCTAGTCTATAGACCACTGTTGATCTGCAATTGATTTTTCACTACTTCATGGGGGGAAAAAAGAAGAGAAGAGAAAAAAATAGTCCACATGCGCATCTGACTGGTTGCATTAGAATCACCTAGGGAGCTTTTTAAATATATAGATCACCCGTCCTGAATCGACATCTCTAGGGATTAAGTCTAGAAACTGTGAATACATGTATAAGAGGCAGTCAGGTTTAGGTACTGCTGAATGTTTGTGTCTGTAGGTATATTTTCAGCTGCATATTTTTGAAACAATATTTTTTTTCTAAAACTATGTCATTTTTATCATTCTTAAGTTTTACATTTTTCATTTGTGAAATATTGGAAATAGTAAATGATAGTAGTGAGGGAATTTTGTGTTACTTTTTTAGCGCCATTCCACGCAAAATAGAGCTGGAACTCTTTCTGAAATTTAGCCAATCTTTTAAACCTAACACTCTGAAAGCCATGGGCCTAGTGGTATCCACCTCTCAGACTAGACAAGTCTGCTCATTCAGGATGACATGGTGGGTGAAACAAGCCTGCCAGAAATCTATTTTTATTCAAAGCTGAAGAACCTCCTGGAAGACAACTCAACCCAAAAGGAAAAAAAAGTGTCAAGAGGACAAGCTGGGCTAAGCAGCAAATCCCTCCAGCAGATGGTGGGCAATGCTTCCGGTGTTTGCCATACGCCTGGCCCTGGCACATCCCCAGGCATGGTCTTTAAGTCTGAGTGCTGTGCAGTGCGGTTATGAGAGGAAAGGAAAAGAAAAGGGGGCAGGTTATAACTTAAGAAACAAGAGCCAAACGCTTCATTCCGACCTCTGTAAGTTATCGAGGTTTGGAAACACCCTGAAGAGCATAGCACATAGAGGGGGCAGAGGCATTCCCCCAGCTGTCCCTGTGCCGCTGGGTAGCTTGGGGACCTCAGAGCCTTCAGCAGACCTGTGGCAGTGGCTGCTTGATGGGAGACAAAGAAGGAGCTGCCATGAGAGAGAAGTAACCGCAGTGTTTGGCCAAAGAGGGCAGCAGAGCCCAGAGTGGAGATTAGCAGTGTCCAGCAGCAGCAATGGCCCCCAGCAGGCAGTGTGGCACCCAGCAGCCACGTCCATGGTGGAGCAGTGCTCAGGGCAGGCCATGTGGTTCTCTGTGAGGATTTATAACAAACCTCTCAGAAACACTTGTGGCAAAAAGGGAGAATACTTTATAGGGAGCTCAGGACCAGCATTCATAGGCTCTGACAAGATAATCTGACAGTCACCCTATTTCAAAGCCCAGTGTAGCCTGGATGACCCATTTCACATCCCAGTGTAGTTTAGTCCACCAAGCAAGCAGCCTCTGTGAAATGAGAATGAAGACACCATAGCAAATCCCACAGGGGCATTCCCCTACAGCACTCCAGGTTCTGAATTTCTCTTCTGGTCACATACACACAAGGTCAAACTAGTCCAGGGAAATGAGAAATGACCCTAGCATAAACACATCAAAATTAATTCAAGCTAAGACCCAAATGACCCCAGGGAAAATCTTTTTCACAACTACTAAATTTTTGTACAAGAAATAAATAGGGGTGGCTGCCCATCCCACAGTAATTCTCCATCCAGCATCTGTGTATTATCCCTATTAATCTACCAGAAAGAAACCTCACTCCCTTGGTCAAAGCAATGGGCTGATCCAACCTCCTGCCCTGGCTATAGCAGCTGACACAAGAATCAAATTAGCATCCTTTCTTTGTTATTTTTCCAAGAGAAGCTAAGAGAGATTACTCTGTTTCTATTGTTCTGATTTTTTCTGATTGAGCACCTATGCTGCCAGAAAAAGTTCATCTGCAGTAGCAACAAATGAGGACAACACAGAAAGTAGCAGAGAGGAGAAAGGGTGAGGGAAGTGTACAATGGTGTTCAAGACCCTAGCTTCCATCTCTGAGGTCCTTTGAATTACTGTGGTTCTTATAGCAATTCATTTGACTGCATGAATTGCTCTCAATGCCTGAATAAATTTCCTAGTTTGAGTTAGCTTTCTGTCACTTGCCACCAAAAGAATCCAGTATTAATTAAGATCTTTTCAGCTGCAAGTAAGAAAGATTCATTAATAATATCCTAAAAGTTAAGAATATTGATTGTTAACAAATCTAGAAGTGGTCTTATTTTCAAAAATGTCATCAGCAAGGACCAAGTTTCTTTTTCTTCTCCTACTCTGTCCTTCTCAGAGTCCAAAATTTTGCCTCAGGCTTGTAGCCTCATGGTCACAGATGGCTGCCACACCACTAGGCATCATAACCTCATATCACAGCATCCAAAGCAGGAAAAGAGAGCAGGGTACAAATGAGCTCTGTTACTTGAGAAGGAAAATATTTACCTCAGCAAATTTTCTCTTACATCTCATTGGCTAGAAATGTAAGAATGATGATGGGCTTCTACCTCACAATTTATACCCATGACCAGCATCCTGTTAGCAAGGAAAAAATGGAAATTAACACTGGAGTGAGCAACCAGTAATGTCTATCACAAATCTACAGGGATTTAAGGTTCATGGAGTATAACTGTGGTCATATTTCAATCTGGATTCTTAAATGATGATAATGATGGTGGTGGTGATGATGATGATGATAATTAATATTTCTAACTCTGGACCAGGCCCTATACTAAGAAATTTACTTAGTTCTTCATAAATCCAATGAGGTAGATATTATTATTGCTACCAGCATATTAGACATGAGGAAAGAGGCATCCAGGAACTAAGTAACTCATGTGAAGCTGTGTGGCTAGAAAGTATGGTGTCAAGATTTGAATTCAAGAAGTTGAACCCTGAGGATGAAGATCTGTTACACTATATTGCACCAGACTGTCTCTCTCCAAAATCAAATGAGATAACAGTAGTGAGAAAATATGCAGTTTTGTGCACATGAAAAATATGGTGGTTAAAGTGTTATTTCTTCCTTGGCTGACCTTGAAATTATACATGCTGTATTTCCAAAAAGAACACATTAATTCCAAAATGTAGATCATTCCCACTAACCTCCTTTCTGGTCCTTTCTATGCACACAAATGACAGGGTATAGAATTAGAAAATTCTTTATACAAGGAAATATGGAACAATTCAATTAATAATTTCAATTTCATTTGGTGTTAAAGGTGTTTTAAAAATAGATATCTTTATCTCAATGAAAGGAAGACCATTAAATGAAAAGAAGTCCCTCTGAAGATTGAGAACTCAATGGCACTAAATTAGTCAATGGAGTTAAAATTACAAAGACGTAAATCCCAGGGAAGATTTTATAGTGTCTTTTATCCAGTGACTTTGGATAGCAGGCCTTGGGAGAAAGACAAAATTCATCCTAAAGAAGCATGAGAAGCTAAAACTTAAAAAAAAAAAAAAAGTACTCTTACAACTGTAAAAAGACAGATGACATTGAACAGTGTAATATCATTTTCCAAGCAAAGTGCATTAAAAACAGAGGGAAACAAAGTAAATTTAGATTAAGCCAATCTAAAAGTTAAGTCAACTGGATTTATTAGAATTTAGGAACCTAACTTTCTGTTCTTATTTTTAATGATTACAACTATTAGTCATGCAGGCAAACTTTTTAAAAAAAAAAACGAGCATAATTCCTGTCTCAACAGTTTCCCTTTAATTAACTCTCTGGTCTAATGTCAGCCAATTGTTTTCAAACGGTGATTAACTTTAGCTCCACAGTGTGAACAGTGACCAAGCTGTGTCTCTATAGCAGCTGCCATTTCATACCTGAAGAGGCAAAGGAGATGACTGCCTGCTGGATTGGGATAATAACTGAGGACCATTAAAATGAAAATGCCCTTGACATCTTCAATAGACAATGTTAATAACTTCTACCCAGCCACATAGATGACTTGTTTCCCTCCATCTCTAATAGAAAATAAGAGAAAAGGATTATCAATATAATCCCATAAATTAAATTAAATTAAATTAATTGGAAGCCTAATGCTAAACAACCAAGTTTCCTCAAGCCACTCTTACTTTATACAAGTAATTCAGCTCAGTTCAGTTATTAGCGAGTTCAACAGAGAAAAGAAGTTTGCTTGAAATACAAATTTATTCATTCATATTAAGCACCTTCATTCATCCAAGCATTGAACTAGGACCAAGGATAGAAATGAGGTAATCCTAGACCTTGACATCAAATTAGCCATAAAAGCCACCATAGCTCAAGAAACCAGAAATTTATCCATCCCTTAAAACTGATAAAATAAATTTTCCCCTGAGTTCAAGAATTTGTGCATTCCATTGACGATGCATATGATCTTAGTTTTTTTTTGGGGGGGGGGTATAAATATGATGTCTTCATACACCCATAAGATTTCAAAAAATTTTCAAATCACTGAAATCATCCCCCTAACATTTTCAGCAAAAAACTCCAAAACAAGGTATCTTTACTGATTCTTCTAGTACCTTGGTTCTACTCAACACTAAAAGACGTAGATGTTTAATTAGCCCACCAACCAATCACCTGAATGTCAACGTGACAAACTACCTATTTTCTAGTATTTTCTATATATCTAGAAGTAGCCAAATGCTTGGCATCCAATTACCAAAGTATCTGAATGACTGATCTACTCCTAATTGTCATCCCAAAATTTTAGTTTAAAGTAAAAACTGAATACTGAATATCAATTTTTTATTTTAATGCAAATTCCTTAAGATTTAACTTGATCTTCATCTTTCTTCTTGTTCTGTTGTGATGCAAAGAGAATAATGCTTACAATTTTCTATGTCCTTGTCTTGAGAGAAAATAGCAGTTCTATTGATTACCACTGGTAATGTTTTGAAATTTATGATAGATGATAACTCTACTATTACTGAGATCAATTAATATATTTACATTTTCAACAATTATTCAGCAGCTATATGGACCAGATACTATGTTACACACTGGAGATGCAAGGGTGAGACACAGTCCTATTCTTTTGAAACTTCGAGTCTTGTGGGAGAGACAGAAACATAATCATATAGATATATGTAGAACAGTGACAAATGATTTTACATAAGTTTACAGCATTATAAAAGCCTCAACTAACAGAATATGAATTTTTGAAGGAAATGAGAGACTTCCTTAGGCAAATGATTTTCAAGCTGAGAAAGAAAGAATTGGTAGAAGAGAAAAACAGTGTCCTAATCAGAAGTAAGAGTATAAGCAAAGGCCCTGTGGCAAGAGAAAGCATGGTTATAAGGCAGTAGTTCTCACAGTGTGGTCAGAAACCTCTGTGAAAATAGTCAAAAGTATTTTCATAATAATATGTTACTTGCATTTTCCACTATAATTCTCTCATGGATGTGCTGTGAAATTTTCCAGTGGCAACATGTGATACTGCAACAGATTAAATGCAGGAGCAGATAAGAATCCTTCAGTCTTTCATTAAGCCAGATATTATGGAAACTTGCAGAACTGTAAAATGAAGCCAGTCGTCTTACAAGTTTTTTTTTTATTTGAAAAAATGTAGTTAATTTTTATTAAAAAATAATTAACAAGAAAAGCCCGTTAATGTTATTTCTAATGAATTAAGAAATGCTCACTTTGAAATGTTTTTTAGTTTTCATTTCTAATTATGGGAAACATCAATAAATATAGCACACACACAAAAAAGCTCACTGTCATCCTCAATAAATTTTAAGATAATCAAGGGATGGGGTGCTGAGACCAAAAATGTTTGAAACCTGCTGATATGAAGAAATCAAAAAAGGAGAGTGTGGCTGAAGCAGAGAGAGTGAGAAGACCCCTTATCAGAGTACTGCTTCCTTTTTCTGACCCCCTCCTTAACAATATCCCACTTATTACCTTTCAGTGTAGGAAAAATAACTCAGCCTGTCTGTCACAAATGCATAGATATGCATGTACACTTGTGCACATGTATGTGTGTGTGCATGCTTATGTGTGAAGTAGAGAAGACAAACAGTAGTTCCTTGGTTCCTGGAATCAGGCCACATACTTTGCGGAGCCCTGTGCAAACTGAAAATGTGGAGCTCCTTATTCAAAACACAGGAAGGAAGTGCTGTTAAAGGCACTAAAATATATTTTTCCCTTTCTTCAATGATCTCTCTCTTTCTCACACATACATATCTAATGTTTCTTATTTGCTATGTAATATCATTCTTTAAAAGAAAAATAAATTTTAAATTATTGAAATGAATTTTACTGTGCTTTTTTTATATTGTGCAATGCCTGTTTAAAATGCAAATAGAATATGCGGAGTCACCAAAGTGACACAATGTACGTCACAGCTCATGCGTGTGTCAGTATTCCATTCCAGAATAGCAGAAATGCTGCCACTGTTTTTATTTCAATTCTTGATACACACATTCTACCGACACTCTTACTTTTAGATTTTTGATGAGTAAGGAAGGACTGAAAGTGAAAGACACTGTACAGTAACCCTCTTTCCCTTTTCTTCTGTGGCATCATTTTGAGCACAGGTAGTTGGCTAATACAGGGAAATACCATGAATAAGAACAAATACCATCAGTAAGAACATGTTTGGTCATCTGTGTGTCTTAAAACTCCATTGGCTTTTTTCTGTGTTTGAAACAAGTTCTGCTTCAAATGGAAAGCATGGTATCCTCACTTAGCGTGGTAGGCTATATACTGACCCTCTACTCAAAAATGTCCACTTCCTAGTCACCAAAACCTGTGGATATGTTACCTTATGTCAAAAAGGGAAATTTGTCAATGTGATTTAGTTAAGAATCTTGCGATGGAGAGATTATCCTGGGTTATCCAGTTAAGCCCAAAGAAATCCTTATAAAAGGGAGAATTGGAGATTCAGAGAAAGAGATGTGACAATGCAAGCAGAGGAAGAAATTGGGAAATGCTGCATTGCTGGCTTTAAAGAGAGCAGAGGATGCAGCCATGAGGCAAAGAATGCAGGCGACCTCAAGAAGTTAGAAAAGGCAAGTAAGAAGATTCTCCCCTACAATTCCAGAAAGAAAAAAAAAAAAGCAGTCTTTGATTTTAGCCTCATAAGACACATTTCAGACTTCTGATTTTCAGATCTGTAAGAAAATTTGTACTATTCAAGCCACTAATCTTGCAGTAATTTGTTGTAGCAGCAGTAGAAAATTAACACACCATATTGCAGAGGTACTCACTTTGAGCCTTGCAAAATCCCACACATAGTGGGTCCACCAGAATTCTATGCTCACAGAAGCAATATATAAATGGGGCCATGAGGAATGGCAGACAGGCATACTGTGTGTATTTCCTCTACTCAGGCACATATACCCCCATGTCCCATTGGACTTTGTCTACAATAATACAAGTTCAGAGATAAGATTAAGAATTTCAAGACAGTGACAAGAAGAAATTAAACCAAGCATGCGACCCTTTGAGCACAAGACCCTGTACAAATGCACAGGTTGCTCGCCTGCCAGTGTTGCTTAGAAGGAATGATCTCCAGAAGTAAAGCCAGTTGGTGGTAGTTGAGAAAAATATAGTACTAATTGCAGTACTTGCCAGTACTCAAATCTGTTTTTTTTTAATTCAAAGTTTAGATTCTTTTTGGAATAAAACAGAAGCTTCTCTATTTAGAAGGTTATTTTTGAGTTGTAAAAATTCCCTCTTGGGCTTTCTCTGTTTTATCATGTTTTTCTCCTGTATTCTCTCATTCAATCTTCACTGCCAGAATGAGACAGACAAAGCACGAGGATGCTTTTTTCTTGTAATGGAAATCTTAGCAGCAGACAGTAACTGCTCCAGGTCTGTCAAATCAAATCTGGTTTTTATAATACAGGTTTCCTGCTGTGTCCAGCACAGCTTGGGACCGTGTCTGAGGATAGGTGACGCAAGACTTAAGAAACAAAGAGACAAAGTAAAGAGCAAAGATGGGACCAGGGGATTCAAGATCTTGTGGATCCAGAGTCCCGAAAGCCTGGTCGACATCATATTTATTAGCAGTATACAGCTCAGAAAAAAATGTGATCAAAGAGGTGAGGCTTTAGATATTCCAGGCGATAAGCAGCAAGTTCTGCTTGCTGATTAATTGATTAATTTCAGGCCTATCCCTTCCAGGAACAATCACCCTCCTCAGGGTATGCAAAATTTCTAAATCTATCCTGTTATTGCCTCCGGGACATCTCGAGATAGCAAATATTTCCCCTGGGCTTAACCAAATGCTTTCATGCCAGAACAAAGTTCTCTTAATGGGCGATCTGGCTTTCCAGGACCATCCATTGTTTTACCCTAAGGAGATATCTGCCCTCCTTTGTGCCTTATGGTCAATCTCAGGATTGCTCACCACAAATTTTCTTTAGCATAATACGTGCTACAGGTCATCTACTGCGTAAAACTTTAAAACAAAGCAAGCATGTGCATTTTAAACAAGCAAGTGTGAATATAATATTTTAAGCTCATGGAAATTTAGGTGCGGCTTGTTTTCCAGCTGTTCATTTTCCAGTGGCTTTTCTCAGCAGCTTGTTTCCCAGCAGTTTCCAAGCCCTGCTCCATTATTCTTTCAAATACATAACATACATGCACAGAATTTCCAGGTTCAAAGTCCAGAAAAATGTATTTTTTAAAGCCCTGTAATTGATCCTATCACTGCTTTTGAAAAACACTGAGAAACTCCATCATTTCAATGTCTCAGAGAACCAACATTTAGAAGCAGGAAAAAGGCCAAGATCAGTAGCTTTGAGAAACATTTTCAATACTCCCCTGTGTAGACAGTGAAGCCAACATAAGCAACATATGAGTTGGGATGTTAAGGTCTCGATGTTTTTTCCTTCATAATAATTTGAATGTTCAGGGACAAGGGGATAGAGGTGGTTTTTAAAAAATTACCAAAATCTAAGGGAAAGGAAAAATTATCTTTGAAGACTCAAAATGAGCAAAGCCCTGAACCTGATTTAGTTGCAGAACCAAAAGAAAGCTTTCGGAAAGCTTTATGGCATCTTCAGCATAATGCAATACAAGGTGGCCAACAAGGCCAGGAAATTGAAGGAAAATAAAACAATAAAATGAAAGGACAGTTAAATGAGGAGACACAAAGACAACAAAGTAAGATGCAAAGGGAGAAATAAATTCAAGAAATGTTTCAGAGGAAGGGTATAGTTCAGTAGTAGAGCATGCACTTAGCATGCATGAAGTCCTGGGTTCAATCCCTAGTAACATCATTAAAATAAGTAAACCTAATTACCCTCCCAAATAAATAAATCAAATATTTTTTTTTAAAAAGAGATGTTTCAAAGAAACCAAAATTATAATAACCAAGCCAAAAAAAATCCTGCATAATACTTTTTAAAGTGCAAAACTAACAATGAAGAAATAAAATCAAAACATTAGATACAGAAAAAGAGAATTAGAATCAAACCAACAATTATGAATATTTTCAAGAAACATGAATATTTGTAATCAAAGAAACAAACAAGACTAATTGACAAAAATAAGGTTAACAAAGAAAAAAATGAGTCCATTTTTAAAACTATTCAGATAAAATTTTTAAAGTAGCTCAGTCAAGGAGAAAACTCTATGTAAAGGCAGAGAACACTAAAAAGATTAACAAGAAGGAATAAAAACCAGGAGGACTCTGGCATCTCTAAAATTACAACAGAAAAATAATGAAGCAATACACATAAAATTTTCAGAGAGATAGAACTGTAACCCAATAATTAGGCCTAGTCAAATGTCATTCATTTTTTAAAACAACAGAGACTCTCAGATGCATAAGAACTCAGAAATATAACTTCTGTGTTCTTCTTGAAAATTTCCTATAGATATCAAAATTAAGAGTTAAAGAATAGGACAGTTAGGATATAAAGACACAAATGATGCACTGAGAAAAGTTTGACAAAGTTAAATGTAAATAACTATTGTTAGTTGGAATAAAAACCTGAACAAAAATGTCAAAAATAATCCTTGATAGAAGAGATACTGAAGGTAGCATGTATTCAGTTAAGAATGGCTGAATTTCAGATTATAACATTGATAAGAACAACTTTCCATTATTAGAGAATATAAAATAAAGCAAACAGCCACATTTCATAAGACTAAGAAAACACTAAAAATCATGAAGGATTCAAGATAAAATATTAGAGTGTAACACAAAAAGTTTATATTTCTCTGTTACAATACAAAGTTTCGCAAACTGAATTAAGAGGCATAATCTAAATATATGCTGCTTCCAAGAGACATACCTAAAATAAAGTGGCATTAAAATGTTTTTCAAAGATAGGCAAAGATTTGTCAAAATGAGAACAAACTCCTTGTAACCAGAATTTAATAGAATCAAGAATTGACATTAACAGGATTTTCCTATTCCAGTAAATTCTTGCCTGGGAAAAATAAAGTTTCAAATAGCATTACTGTTTGTTTTATGAACTCATTAAAATCCATTTATTCAAACAACAGACAGCTCAGTTTGCCTCCTCCTTGGGCATGAGGGTGAATAATTCCTTTCTCAGATAAAGAGATTTCTTAAGTGGGCAAACTTTGGTATCAAACCACCATTTACTCCTTCAAACTCCTTTTGAGAGTGCCTTCAAAACTCTAATCTTGCTGTGTCCACCAATCCTAAACTATAATATCAGAAACTCTCCACAATTCTATTCAGTCTCCTGCATTGAAGCCACACCATAAACCAAACCACGAAACTCCTCAAATACACACACACAGGTGATTTTCTATCTTACTTCGGTAAGTAATAAACTCATCTTCACTTGAACACGTCATTTGAGTGTTTTTTTCTGAGTTGGCAGTCAACAGATAACTTCAAAAAGTTAGCACCAATTATCAGCTAAACTGAAATGATAATTAAAAACAAAAAGTTGATAAAAAGATATCATCTACAACAAAGATAACAACAGTTACAAATTTTTAGTGCTAAATAACATATTGTCAAATACAAAGTTCAAACTATTAAATGAAGAAATTGACAGAAACATATAAATAGTTTCTGCACAGGGAAAACTTTGGACACGTCAAGTAGTGAAAAAGAAAAAAGACAAATAGCAGACAACTGCAAATTTAAAAGTTGGAATGAGAATTTCAGACGAAAATCAGTGTTTAGGCAAAAAACAAACTGATAGGTAGCATTTCCTACTGACAATTAAAATAATTCAACTAATATTTTGAGGAGGATCAGTTTTTTGTTTTTCTTTAAGATACAGGTAATTTACATAACTAGTTTCAAGTATACAACATAATGACTCAATATTTGTATAGATTATACTACATTTAAAGTTAGTATAAAATAATGGCTGTATAAATAATGGCTGTAATTCCCTGTGTGGTACAATGTATCCTTGTTGCTTATCTGTTTTATACATAGTAGTTTATACCTCTTAATCCTATACCCCTATCTTCCCCTCCCCACTTCCTTCTCCCTGCTGGTAAGCATTAGTTCTCAGTTTCTGTTTTGCTATATATATATTTATTTGTTTTATTTTTTATATTCCATATATAAGTTAGATCATACAGTACTAATCTTTCTCTGTCTGATTTATTTCATTAAGCATAATGCTTTCTAAGTCTATCCACTTGCTGCAAATGGCAGAATTTCATTCTTTTTATGGCTGATTAATATTCCATTATATGTATTTTTCACTTCTTTATCAGTTTGTCTATTGATGGACACTTGAGTTGCTTCACGTCTTGGCTACTGTAAATAGTGCTGCTATGAACATTGGGGTGCATGTATCTTTTCAAATCAGTGTTTTCATTTTTTCCAGATATATACCCAGAAATAGAATTGCTGATAATTCTATTCCCAGTCTTTTGAGGAACCTTCTTACCATTTTCCATAATGGTTGCACAAATTTACATTCCCACTAAGAGTGTACAAGGGTCCCTTTTCTTCTAATTGCTGTCAACATTTGCTATTTGTAGACTTTTTGATGATAACTGGTGTGGAGTGATATCTCATTGTGGTTATGATTTAAACTTCTCCAATAATTAGCTATAAGCATTTTTTATATGCCTGTTGGCCATCTGTATGTCTTCTTTGCAAAAATATCCATTTAGGTTTTCTGTACATTTTTGATTGGGTTGTTTGGGGTTTTTTGTTTGTTTGTTTGTTTTTTGATACTGAGTTGTATGAGCTGTTTATGTATTTTGGAGATTAACCCCTTGTGAGTCATATCATTTGCAAATATTTTCTTTAGTAGGTTGTCTTTTCATTTTGTCCATAGTTTCCTTTGCTGTGTAAAAGTTTTAAGTTTACTTAGGTCCCAATTGTTTATTTTTGCTTTTATTTCTTTTGCCTTAGGAGAATGATCCAAAAAATAATATTGCTATGATTTATATCAAAGAGTATTGTGTCTATGTTCTTTTCTATAAGTTTTATGGTTTCAGTCTTACTATTAGGTCTTTAATCCATTTTGAGTTTATTTTTATATATGGTGTGAGGAAATGTTCTAATCTCTTTCTTTTACATGTATCTGTCCAGTTTTCCCAGCACCACTTGTTGAAGAGTCTTTTACTCTATTGTGTATTTGTGTCTCCTTTGTCTTAAATTAATTGATCATAGGTGCATAGGTTTATTTCAGGGCTCTCTATTCTGTTCCATTGATCCATGTATCTGTTTCTGTGCCAATACCATGCTCTTTTGATTTCTGTAGCTTTGGAGTATAGTCAGAAGTTTGAGGGCACAATATCACCAGCTTTGTTCTATTTTCTCAAAATGGCTTTGGCTATTTGGGGTCTTTTACGGTTTCCATATAAATTTGTTCTAGTTCTGTGAAAAATATTCTGGGTAATTTGATAGGGATTGCATTAAATGTGTAGATTGCTTTGGATACTGTGGGCATTTTAACAATATTAATTCTTCCAATCCAGGAACACGGGATATCTTTCCACGTATTTGTATTATCTTCAACTTCCTTTATCAGTGTTGTATAGTTTTTAGGTTATAGGTCTTTCACTTCTTTGATTAAGTTTATTCCTAACTATTTTATGCTTTTGATGCATATTAAATGAGATTTTTTTCTTTCTCTTTCTGATAGTTTATTATTAGTATATAGAAAATAAACAGATTTCTGTATATAATCTTATATTCTGCAACTTTACTGAATTCGTTTATTCTAGTTTTTTGGTGGAGGCTTTAGGGTTTTCTATATATAGTATGGTATCATCTGCAAATTGTGACAGTTTTACTTCTTTACTTACAATTTGGACGCCTTTTATTTCTTTTTGTTATCTGATGGCTGTGGCTAGGACTTCCAACACTATGTTAAATAGAAGTGGTGAGAGTGGGTATCCTTATCTTGTTCTTGAATTTAGAGGAAGGGCTTTTAGCTTTTCAATGCAGAGTATATTAGCTGTGGGTTTCACACAAACGGCCTTTGTTACATTGACATATATTACTTCTATACCCACTTTGTTGAGAATTTTTATCATGAATGGATGTTGAATTTGTCAAATGCTTTTTTGCATCTGTTGAGAAGATTATGTGGTTTTTATCCTTCCTTTTGTTAATGTTGTGTATCACACTGATTGACTTGTGAATACTGAGCCATCTTTGTGTTCCTAGAATAAATCATACTTAATAATTATGTATAATCCTTTTTAAATAGTGTTGAATTTGGTTTGCTAATATTTTGTTGAGGATTTTTTCATCTATATTCATCAGAGTTGTTGGCCTGTAATTTGTATTTTTGTAGTGTCGCTGTCTGGTTTTGATACCAGAGTAATGGTAGCCTTGTAGAATGAATTTGGGAGTGTTCCCTCCTCTTTAATTTTTCAGAATAATTTGAGAAGGATAGGTATTAACTCTTACTTATATATTTGGCAGAATTCCCCTGTGAATACATCCAGGTCTGGACTTTTGTTTGCTGAGAGCTTTTTGATGAAATATTAAATTTCATTTCTAGTGATTGGTCTAGTCAGACTGTCTATTTCCTCTTGATTCAAGTCTTGAGAGTTAGTATGTTTTAGAAACTTGTCCAGTTGTTGTCATGTAACTGTTTATAATATTCTCATGAATTTTTATATGTCTGTGATATCACTTGTTATTTCTACTCTTTCATTTCTTATTTTGTTTATTTGGGTCCTCTCTCTTTTCTTCGTGATGAGGCTGGCTAAAAGTTTATCAATTTTATCTTTTCAAAAAAACAGATCTTGGTTTCATTAATCTTTTCTTTTTTTTAATTTTTGTCTATATTTTCTTTCTGACCTTTATTATTTCCTTTCTTTGTTGGCTTTGGACTTAGTTTGTTCTTCTTTTTCTAATTCTTTTAGGTGGTAGGTTAAGTTGTTTATTTGAGATTTTTCTTGTTTCTTGAGGAAGGCCATTATTACTATAAATTTCACTCTTAGAACTTCTGTTGCTGCATCCCATAGATTTTGAAGAGTTGTGTTTCCATTTTCACCTGTCTATAGGTATTTTCTAATTTCCTCTTTGATTTCTTCAATGACCATTGCTTTTTTTAGTAGCATGTAGTTTAGTCTTCATGTGTTTTTGCTTTTTCCATTTTTCTTTCTGTAATTGATTTCTAGTTTCAAACCATGTGGTCAGAGAAAATGCTTGATACAATTTCTATCCTCTTAAATTTGTTGAGACTTGTTTTGTGGCCTAGGATGTGAGCTATCCTGGAGAATGTTTCATATGCACTTGAAAAGAATGTGTACTCTGTTGTTCTGAATGGCATGTCCTGTAGAGATATCTATTAAGCCCAACTGGTCTGTTGTGTTATTTAAGACCACTTTTGCCTCACTGATTTTCTGGTATGATCTGGCCATTGATGTCAGTGGGATGTTAAGGCCTCCTACTCTTATTGTATTATTGTCAATTTCTCCCTTTATCTCTACTAGTATTTGCTTTCTATATTTAGGTGCTCCTGTATTGGGTTCATATATGTTAACAAGCATAATATTCCCTTCTTGTATTGATTTTTTTATCATTGTACAATGCTCTTCTTTGTCTTTTGTTGTAGCCTTTGTTTTAAAGTCTATTTTGTCTG
Source organism: Camelus dromedarius (assembly GCF_036321535.1). NCBI lineage: Eukaryota > Metazoa > Chordata > Mammalia > Artiodactyla > Camelidae > Camelus > Camelus dromedarius. The sequence continues at coordinate 68,373,318 of NC_087436.1, forward strand.
ATATGAATATTTCTACTCCTATTTTCTTGTCATTTCCTTTTGCATGAGATATTTTTCCATTTCCTCACTTTCAGCCTGTGTGTGTCTTTAGCTCTGAAATGAGTCTCTTGTAAGTAGCATATAGATGTGCCACCCTATGTCTTTTGATTGGAGCATTTAGTCGATTGAAATTTAATTATTGATAGGTATGTACTTATTGACATTTATTACTTGTTTTCCAGTTGTTTTTGTGGTTTTCGTTAGTTCATTTCTTCTTTTTGTTTCTTCCCTTATGGTTTGATGATTTTCTTCAAATGCTTATGTTCCAGTTTTGTGTTTGTATGTATTATAGGTATTTGATTTGTGGTTACCCTAGGGTGTTATGTTAACCTATAACTGTATCTACTTGATTTTAACTGGTAGTCATTTAAATTCAAACATATTCTAAAAGATGTACAATTTTTCACTCCCTTCCCTCACATTTTGTGTTTTTGATGTCATATTTTACATCTTCATGTTTATCCTTTCACTGTTTATCATAGTTATAGATGCTTTTACAATTTGTTATTTTTTAATCTTTATACTGGCTTATTAATTGGCTGATCCTTGATCCTTACTATATATTTGCCTTTACTACTAAGACTTTCCTTTTCCTATAGATTCTTATTTCTTTTTCTACATAGAGAAGACCCTTTAACATTTCTTTTAGAGTAGGTTCAATACTAACCAACTCTTTAGTTTTTGTATGTCTGAGAAGATCTTTATCTCTCCTTCGATTCTAAATGATAATCTTTCTAGGTGGAGTATACTAGGTTGCAGGGTTTTCTCTTTCAGGACTTGTAATGTATCATGTTACTTCCTTCTGGCCTGCAAAGTTTCTGTGGAAATTCAGCTGATAGTTTTCTGGAAATTCCTTTGTATATGACTCTTTGTTTTTCTCTTGCTGCCTTTAGAATTATCTCTTTAACTTTTGCCATTTTATTATGATATGTCTTGATGTGGGACTGTTTGGGTTCATCTTATTTGGGACCCTTCGTGCTTCTTGTATCTGAATATCTGTTCCTTCTGGTTTGGGAACTTTTCAGCCATAGTTTCCTCAAATACAGTTTCTATCCTTTTCTCTCTCTCTTTTCCTTTTGGGGCCCCTATAATGTGAATGTTGGTATACTACTGTTATCCCAGATATCTCTTAAACTGTTTTCATTTTTGCTAATTTGTTTTTCTTTTTGTTGTTCTGAGTTGATGGTTTCCATTCTATCCACCAGGTCATTTATGTGCTCCATATCACTTAGTCTACTATCCTCCTAGTTATTTTTTATTTTAGTCATTGAATTCTTCATTTCTCATTGGACCTTTTACATTTTCTGGTTCCTTGTTAAAATTTTCACTGTGTTCATCTATTATTTTCCTTAATTCACTTAACGTTTTTATTACAAGTGCTTTGAATTCTCTATCTGGTAAATTGTTTATTTCTGTTCAATTTCATTATTTATTTTTTCAGGGGATTTCTCTTGCTCTTTCAATTAAGACCAGTTCCTCTCCCTTTATGAATTTAGGTGAAATAGTTACCTATTGTGGTCTTGAAGGGGTGTTCTTATGTGGGAGCATTTCTATACAGACTTCATGTGTTCAATGCATTTGGTACAAGAGCTGGATTTGACATATATGCAAGTCACATCTTTCCTCAGGGTGTGCTGGCAGCTATCATGTTGGTGGGGGAAGAGCTGGAGATAGAGGGGCTAGAGCTGGAGCTGGATGTGAGGCAGGACTTAGCCTCTGCTCAGTGGCTTTCACTGCCTTATCTGATCCTAAGTTGCTGGAGCAGAAGTCCTGAGGGTCATGCCTAAGTTGGATCTGTTTCCTTTAAGTGTGCACTTTCCCCTCTCCCAGCACTAGGACCTTTGTCCCAGAAGGGAGAGTACCTAAGCAAGGGGGGCCCACATGGGTTCTCTGCCCATGTTGGCTGCAGAGAGAGGTCTGTGCTGTCTCCAATACACTGCCCATGAAAGCACCAGCAGTTGTTTCCCTCTCTCTGTTCAGACACAGCCAAGGGTTCAAATTCCCTTTGCCCCTCACAGCCTCTTTCACTCCTACTCTGTTGTGGAACACATTTGGATTCTCAGTATATGTTGGGGGCATGAGCTGTGGTGGAATGGCCACCACCAGAGTTCTGGGCTGCTTCTGATACGCTCCTTGAGTAAGCACCAACGATGGCCACCACTGCCCCAACCAGGTTCCACCCTGGGAGCAGGTCGCCTCTGTGTCCCATGGCCAAATCCTCTCCCTGGTCATGGCAGCCCTAGATGCAGTGCCACACTGTGATATGGAGTAAGCAGGACTGGAGTGCTCACTCGACTCAGGATGAGGCATGCACCAAGGCAGTCACAGAAACAAGAGTCGGCCGTGTGATTGCAATCCACCCTCTCCACTCTACCTCAGGGGCAAGCCAGCATGGAGGAACTCCTCATGAGAGGAGCCCAGGCTTCCCACAGCCCTGCTGTTAGTCCCAGTGATCCTCCAACCAGCCACCAGGGCTTGTCTTCCCTGTGTAGATCCCCAGGACTGGAGTGTTCAGTCTGTGGCTCTTTGTACTTATTCCCCAGGGCAGATCTCTGCACACTTATTCTCCCTTTTGCTCTGAGCCACCTCCTAAGGGCACAGGTCTTGAACTGATTGCTTTTCTTCCCTTCTACTCAATTACAGATTGGACGTTCGCCTTTCCTATAGCCTTGGTTGTATAGGAAACTTCTGCACGTTTCCAGTTATTTTTCAGTGAGCACTGTTCTCTATATAGATGTTTCTTTAATGTGTTCATGCTGGGAAGTGAGTTCCATGTCCTCCTTCTCCACCATCTTGACCTAGCCTCAACTAATAATTTTAAATCCACAGATATAGATTAAACTCTGTAGCCTACAAAAGAAAATATCTTTCCAAATGTATTTGGAACAATGACTTTAAAAAAAAAAAAAACCTGATAATGTATCATTCCTATAATAGAGAAATCTCAAATTCTTGAAGCAAATACTATTCAAAACACAGCCCTGGTCATAGTCTCATAGAGCAGGAAATTAATAATTTATTTTTAACTAATAAAAATGAAAATGTAAAACTTCTACCTATATAGCTATTTATTTAAAGAGTAAATTAAAACAATTACACATTCTTAGAAAAAAATTAAGAGAATTATTAATCATTGCTTATAGGTTTATAGCCAAAGCAATTTTCATTATAGTAAAAGCTTACTATTTTCTAGAAATGGTTGCTAAGCACATTACACACATATCCTTATTTAACTTTAACATCTCTTTGAGGGAGGTATCATTACTATCTTTAGTTTATATACACAAAAACTAACGTTTAAAAAACATAAGCTAGTAAAATAAATTTGGTCTTATTTGGGGGCTCTATTAATATATCATCTATATCAAAGTAGAAAAAAACATATATATAATCACTGAAATAGACGTCCAAAAAAAAGCACTTAATAAAATTCAATATTAATTCTTGATTTTAAAAATTTAAAGCAACTTCATGAACTAGAAATAGTAGTCTTTGTTATTATTATTATTATAATATACTATCTGTATAAATTATTATTATTATAATATACTATCTGTATAAATCCAAAAGGAACATCATACTTCAAAGTAAGACCCAAGAGACATATTTCCCCAAGTTTATTTCATATAATACTCCTTTGAAAAATATGAAGAATTCTGCATTCTTGTAAGTTTGAGAACTGGAATGCTATGAACCCTCCTTCCACGTGTCACAATATATAAGCATATTTAAGGCCCTGAGAATCCCTGAAGTTAAAGAAAAATAAACTTTATTTAATCTTGGGCTTCTCTAACTTACTTGATCACAAAACACTTGTCAAAAATATCACCTATTCATCATAGGTTACGCTGCCCTCAGCCCTGCCTCAGGCATGGGAATATGAAAAAGAATATATATATAACTGAATCACTATGTTGTACACCAGAAACTAACACAACATTGTAAATCAACTATACTTCAATTTTTAAAAATTGCCTATTAATATTCCACCGAGCACTAGGAAAAGGCATTCCTATTAAACTACAAAGTCAAACAAAGTTGTCTATAATCATCACATTTAACAGATCTGTGGTCTACAAAATGAAATAAAACAAAAATGAGTCAGGGCATACACTATAAACTCTTGTTAAACATGAAGATAAAAAATGACTGGTGGAAAACACACCAAAATGATAATAATTAGTTATCTCTGTGTGATCAAATGACAGTGATTTATTTTCTCCTTTATATTTCCTATATTCTCTACAATAAGCATGTTTTATTTTATACAAAAAAATATTTTGCTAAAACAGCACATTGAGACTTTGTTCAAACATAGGAAGTTTTCCCAAAACAAATCATAAAAACCGAACACAGATACAGTCTATAAAATACTGATAAAACCAAAGTTAAGCACATTTGAGGCTCTTAAATGAAACATGTTCAATTGGTCTCTTATTCTAAGCTCAATTTGTATATAAAAGTAAGTACAAAGAATTATCAGCAAAGAGGAGTTAATTGCAAATAACGGAAGAAATAATCTGACCCAAATAATCAAGAATTAATCCAAGTAGAAAAACAAAGCAAAGACAGCTAAAAAAGGACTAATAGCAAAGAACAAATCTGGATTAGTTGAATGACTTATAATTTTTTAAAAAAGGAAAAAAACATAAAAACATAGTATATGAAAAGATAAAAACCAAAAAATGTGCTAAATTCGATGCCTACTCTGTTCCTATCCTCACTCATTTTTCTATTGCCAAGTGGATCTTTGTTGGCCCTCCAACAATAAACATACACATTGATTCCTTTTCCCTATATCAGTGTAATAACTACAGGCAGGGTTGTCAACTGGTAACTTAATTCCAAAATTAATCAACTACAAGTTATTTATTTAGAATTAAGTGACAACTCAGAATGAAAGGTGAAGTGAGATAGGAGGAACACTTTGGTTTATAAAAGAAAATAATTAACAACATGGTCCTTGATTTTAATGAATTATAGTTGACTTTCAGGTAAGAAAATATATTCTTTAAAACAACTAGGAAAAAAAGTCAAAGAAATGTAAGTACTGGTAAAACTGGACATTAAAGTGGGCATTTTTCTACCTCCATTTTATCTGAGACCCAAAAGATCTAGAACAAAACAGTAGAGTACTCTCACATTCCAAATCAGAAGCTAGTAGATCAGCTACATGAAAATTGTAAGAGATAGTTAAAAAACAATTTTTTAAACCTTAGTGCTTTAATTGACTAAAAATGTATAGAAAGAATTTAAATTAAAGCAAGAAAAAAAGAAAATTTCCTTGAAAAAATAGAAATTCTTTGTATCCCCATGTTCATTGCAGCATTATTTATATTAGCCAAGATACGGAAATAATCTGTTTCCACTGATGAATGAATGGATAAAGAAATTGTGTGTGTGTGTGTGTATGTGTACATAGTGTACACATACTTAATTAAAAAGTACCTTATCCTATTCTTTCTTCATTTCAATTTCTCAAATATCCTTTGATTTTACAGACAAGGTTAACACTCAGAAGAGTGACAATAAGTGCCTCCAAAATTTAAAGATAAGTAGCCCGCTTATGTAAATATTATTTAGCTGTAAAAAAAGAATGAAATCTTGCCATTTGTGTCAACATGCATGGACTTCAAGGGCATTATACTAAATGGAAAAAGTCAGACATAGAAAGATAAATACTGTATAGTCTCTCTTTCATGTGAAAAATCAATCAATAAACCAACCAACCAACTAATGTCATCAATACAGAAAACAGATTGGTGGTTGCCAGAGGTGGGGGTATAGGAGACAACGTGAGAGAAATGAGTAAACTCTTCCTGTGGGGGAGGTTAGTTTAAATAAGTTAATTTTTTAAAATGCTGTGGCATTTACTCTCCATCATTCTTCAGCCCTGTGTGGAAATGGAGAAAGGCCTCTGAGCATCTCTTAGAGAACCTGATACTTGTCCCTGAAGTTCATGAAGACACAAGGGTTTAGTGTTTGACACATCTCTGGGAAATGTTGGGGCAAAGACCACTGCAATAAACCAGACATGAGGTGCTACAGGAATTAGCTATTCTTGTTTTACAAAGAGAGAAAATTCCCATAGCATTCTAGTAATTTTACTCTACTGCTTTGTTTCCATCTTTACCCATCAATTGATCATGATCTATCCTATCCTCCTGTTTACCTACTTTCCAATCACCTCACCCCAATTTAATTCAATGCTCTACCTCTTTTACTCCCAGGCTTCTGCTCCAAGGTATTTCATATAAAAAGAAAAATTATCTTCTTTCATCCTGTATGCTGCCATTTTACCTACCCATCCAATGAAGATTGAACTTATACTCCATTATTTAGAAGCTGAAGGGTATCATTTACACTCATCAAGTGGTTCTCCCAAGGCTTCTAACTAATACAAATGACCTTTTCCATTGAAGGATATAAGTGCTTTTCCCCATACAAAATATGAAAATGGCTCTGATTCCATATAAACTTATCCATTGGATCATGGTTCAGATAAGATTAGATATAACCACATGTTAAAGAAAAAACTTAATTAAAAAGTACCTTATCCTATTCTTTCTTCATTTCAATTTCTCAAATATCCTTTGATTTTACAGACAAGGTTAACACTCAGAAGAGTGACAATAAGTGCCTCCAAAATTTAAAGATAAGTAGCCCGCTTATGTAAAACACACTCTTTTATCTTTGTGGCTTTATTCTGTCCATTGTCATGCCAAGAAGTAATCAAAAATGAACTGATTTCTGACAAATTTTTACTGCAGCCAGTTTGCATTAAAGGGCTAAACTGAAAGAAAAAAAAATCAATGAGAACAGCAACTCCATTAAGACAATAAATAGAAATTAGGGGTATGAGTGCCAAAAACACAAATTGAGATGGCACATGCAGTTTTTGTTGTTATTTTTTGTGTTTTGGGCTTTTCTTTTTAAAGAATTCATGATTTCAGTTGCCAAACCTGTAATATGACTGCAAAACAGATCTGCCATAAACCTTTCCTAACTGAATTTTGGCATCACACAGATTGTCATGTTAGACAATTGAAGCCTCAGAAACTTCTGTTTTCCAGAAACCTATGAACTACACCATTCTCCAGTATAAGCTCAAAAGACATGAATTTGATCCATTAACCATTCCAGAAACACAAACACCACACTTCACAGAAAAGAAGCATATGGCAGACAATGCTAAACATTTAACCTACTACAACAGAACTGCCTCCACGACTCATTTTGTCAAGGGTTCAAAATAATTTAAAAGCATTCTATGTACAGGAGACCAAAAGGATTTTTTTTTAATCACATTAACCACTTTTGCATTTACAATTTGAATTACAGGGGTAAATTTATTCAAAAACAAAAATATTTTTTAAAACGAACATCTTTAAGGAGATATAACAAAACATAATATTAAATGAGAGAATAAATGAGGAGTAGAGGTCACGTGAGTAGGCAGAATAAAGGAATGTGGACAGAACGGGGTGAAATGCTATAGGGGCACATTTATCTCTCAGCAAAGCCTATAGAAGTCTCAGTCATCTGATGCCAACAAAAACCTGGCTCAAAGGAATGCTAATTCTTTTGAAGTATAGTTGATTTACAATTTTGTGTTAGTTTTTGGTGTACAGCATAGTGATTCAGATAGATATATATATATATATGTAAAACCTTCTTCATTATTGGTTACTACAAGCTATTGAATATAGTTCCTTGTGCGGTATTGTACAACCTTGTTGTTTACTTATTTTGTATATGATAGTTTGTATTTGTTAATCTTAAACTTCTAATTTATCCCTCCTCTGCCTTCCCCTTTGGTAATAATAAGTTTGTTTTCTATGTCTGTGAGTCTGTTTCTGTTGTAAATAGGCTCATTTGTGTCACTTTTTTAGATTCCACATGTAGGGATAAGGTATATTTGTCTTTGTCTGACTTACTTCACTTAGTATGACATCTAGATCCATCTATGTTGCTGCAAATGGCATTATTTCGTTCTTTTTTATGGCTGAGTAGTACTCCATTACACACACACGCGCGCACACAAAGAGAAAAGGGGATTTAAAATTTATTCATTTGAAGAAATTACGGCTGAAAACTACCCAAACCTAAAGAAGGAAACAGATATTCAGGTACAGGAAGCACAGAGGGTCCCAAATAAGATGAACCCAAACAGACTTGCACCAAAGGAGTGTAATTCTAAGCTGGGTACAGATCTATCAGCTGAACCCCTACTCAGAAAACAGAAGGGAGACAGAAAGGCCCCAATTATCCTACTTTTTATAAACATTCAGGAGCAGCAGTAGCCAAAATTGTCAAGTAGATTAAAGCCTTTACTATCCTGAGCCTCTATATTCACAAACTGGGTTCCTCTTTTAAGAAATTGATCCCTCCCACTTACAAGCTTCTCAGTATCCTCTAATATATCTCCACATTTCTTGTTTGTTTGGGGAAAAAATATCTGATATAAACTTATTAGTTCTATCCAAAATATCAACACTATTATAACTTCTCTTACATACAGGCTGTTTTCACTTATTTCAGTTGATTGGATTCTTACCACAACTCAGGGAGGATATTAGAATCTCGGCTGTACAGGTGAGAGACTTAGCAAAGAGTAGATGAGTAATTTGCTAAATGGGAATGGAGCTCCCATTTTCAGGTTTTAAGGCAGCACAGTATTGTGGTTAGATTGTGGGTTCTGGAATTGCACTCTCTAGATGTGAGACCTGGCACCACTCAAATAATTGTGATCCCAAGCCAGTCACCCAAATCTCTTAGCTTCAGTTTCTTCCCCTATACAAAAAATATTTCAAAATCCTACCTTATTGAACTGCTGTGATTATTAACTAATGCATGTAAAATGCTTAGTATAATGCCTAGACCATAATAAGTATTCAGTAAGTGTTAGATTTTACAGCCATTATCCTTCCCTCTATACTTTGCTACCTCAGACTTAATCTTGAAATTTAAAAAAAAAAAAAAGAAGAAGAAGAAGTTTTAGTCTAATGGAAACTGACTCACTTATCGCATCAGAAAACAGAATAAAGGTAGTTAGTTTGGGCCTCTTTTTCAATTCCTTTTGTTTGTTTCATGTTGGGTTTTGCTGGGATACAGTAGGGGAAAGTCAAGGCGCTAAAAGCCTTCCCAGAATCTCTGAAAGCTTAAGATGCAGACAATAGTAAAGACCCAGAAAAACCTTCAAAGACACTAATTTCTATACATAAAATTGAACTAGCCTGGGCATTTTAAGCAGAAGGGAACTTAATGTAAAGAACTGGATGCCCACAAAATCTTTAGAAGGGCTGAAGGGATGTGAGTATAGGAATGATTGAATTCAAGTGCTTACTTCTAAAGCTGCAATCCAGAACCAGGAAACTGCAGCTGCTTCTACCACTACCTGATGACACTCAGGAAGCTGCTGATTCAGCTCTGAACTTAAATCCAGCCACCTTGCCCCTGTCCCTGCCTTTAGACATCCATGAGCTGGTGAATGACAATTAGAGCCCTAAGTCTGGCTGCCATTACTGCCTCATGGCTCCACAATCTCGTCTGCCTCCACAAACAGCACCAGGAAACAGGCATCTGTCCCATATCCACAGCCCATATTAGTGGCATCTCACACATCAAGAACCCTAGAAGCAAAGTGGGCTGGGAGATGTGGTTTTAGGCTTTCCAGCCCCTCATAGATAGTTGAAAGGGGTTGGAAATGACATCCAGCATAATCCCTCTCTTTGGCTTCTCTACATCCATATGTATCATCTGATATGAAATAAATTCTAAATAGCAATAGTAAAAACTACATTTTCCTACCTAGTACAATTTAAACATTGCTCAAAGAAACATTAAAGAGTTCACCCTTTCCTCAAAAGATGAATCCAGAATAGATAAACAAGATTATACTCTATAGCACAGGGAAATATATACAAGATCTTGTGGCAGCTCACAGCAAAAAACAATGTGACAATGAATATATTTATGTTCATGTATAACTGAAAAATTGTGCTCTATACTGGAATTTGACACAACATTGTAAAATGACTATAACACAATTTTTAAAATGTTAAAAAAAAAAAAGACAAATCCAAAGATTTCAGCCATTGGATCTATATCTCTAGATGATGTTTCTTCCTGTTATATTTCAGTCACAGTCTGACTTTGATATCCTGTTACCTAAGGATTCAATGATAAATTTAACTATCATCACTCAACATGAAAAAACAACAACCTAATTTAAAAATGGGCAGAGGGCACGAAGAGACTTTTCTTTTTGAAGAAGATATACAAATGGCCAATAAGCACACGAAAAGATGCTCAACATCATTAATCATCAGGAAAATGCAAGTCAAAACCACAATGAGATATTATCTCACACCTGTCAGAATAGCTATTATCAAAAAGACAACAAATAAGTGTTGGTAAAGATGTGGAGAAAAGGAACCCTCATGTACAGTTGGTGGGAATGTAAATTGTGCAGCCACTATGGAAAACAGTATAAATATTCCTTTAAAAATTAAAAATAGAACTACCATATGATGCAGCAATTCCCTTCTGGGTATTTATCTGAAGAAAACAAAAACACTAAATTGAAAAGATAGCACCCCTATGTTTATTGCAGCATTATTTACAATAGCCTAGATACTGGAAACAACCTAATTGTCCACAGATGAATGACTGGATAAAGAAGTTGTGGTATGTATACAATGGAATATTATTCAGCCATAAAAAAGAATGAGCTACTGTCATCTGTGACAACATGGATGGACCTATTATGCTAAGTGAAATAAGTCAGACAGAGAAAGATAAATACTATATGGTTTCACTTATATGTGAAATTTTAAAAATAAAACAAATGAATAAATATAACTAAACAGAAACAAAGGCATAGATACAGAGAACAAACAGGTGGTTGCAAGAGGGGAGGGAATAGGGAGGGGAAAGGAACAGGTGAGGGATATTAAGAGTTAAAAACTTTCAGTTACAAAATAAATGAGTCATAGGTAAGAAATATACAGGATGGGGAATATAGTTTATAATTATGTAATATCTTCATATGGCGACAGATGACACTAGAGTTATCATGGTGATCATTTTAAAATATATAAAATACCAAGTCACTATGTTGTGCACCAGGAACTAACACAGTGCTGTGGGTCAATTACACTTCAAAAACAGACAAACTTATGGAAAAAGAGATTAGATTTGTGGCTAACAGAGGTAGGGGGAGGGGGAATCTGATGAAGGTGATCAGAAAGTACAACGCTTGAGTTATAAGATAACTAAGTACTAGGGATTTAACGTACAATATGATAAAGATAATTAATACTGCTGCATGTTATAAATGAAATTCATTAAAAGAATAAATCCTAAGAGTTTTCATTACAAGAAAAAAATGTTTTTTCTATTTCTTTAATGTTATATCTCTATGAGATGATGGATGTTCATGAAACTTACTGTGGTAATCATTTCATGATGTGTGTAAATCAAATCATTGTGTTGTACACCATAAACTAATACAGTGCTATATGTCAATTATATCTCAATAAAATTGGAAGAAAAAAATGTATTTTAATGTTATCTGCCAAAAAACACTAAAAATAAATTTAATTTTCATCAATGCACTGTATGTAGAGTAGTAAAGGAAAGGGATAGGAAAGGATGCTTGTTAATGTAATAATGAATATATATAACTAGAGTTTTGTTTTGTGAAACTGGTTAGAAGGTAGAACTGAGCCTTATGATTTCCTTCCTCAACTACACATTCCATTTTTCCTCTGCACTCAACCAGATCTTAGATAGAATGTGTTTTATACCTGGTGAGGACAGGCAAACCTTCAATCTCAAGGTGACTTAACCATGAATAGTCCTGCCAGTTTGGGGTTGCAACAATCTTTCATTAACTTTTCTACTTGGGTGCAGAGCACTGGAGACACTGCGGAAGATGCCCTGGCTTCCACACATGTTTCTCCTTGCCCTCACAGCATAGCAAAACCCATGCTGGTCAGCGTAGTCACCTAGTTAATACAGCAACCTTTTTTTTTTTTTTTTTTTTTTTTTTTTGCCTGTTGGTTCAGTGGCATGATTAGAGTACAAAATGGCCAGGAGACCATCTCAATCTTCAATGTTAAATGGACCCATTTTGTGTGTGTGTATTCCCCAGTGGAAGTGTGAATCCATACTAAGACCTCTAAATCATCAGAGCTCATGGCTTCCTAGACATTTCCTAGGTGTAAAATGCCCAGGCATTTTGGCTTCGGTCAGATACAATCTATTTCAAAATAGGAATCTCAGATCACAGGGTGATCGTCTTCCATGATCTGGCATTCAGTCTCCATAAAAGCCCAGTAGTTTTGCGGAAGGAAAAGCGTTATTTGAGAAAAAAGGTAGGGGAGGGGGGATGTGATAATTAGTTTGGGTAACTTGACTAGGCAACAATGTCCAGTTATTCAGTCAAACACTAGGCTTTGCTGTGGAAGCACTTTGTAGTTGTGGTTAAATTAACCTCTACAATCAGTCCACTTTAAAAAGAAGATTATTTTTGATAATGTAGGTGGGAATCATCTAAGCAGTTGAAACCCCTTTAGAGCAGAACGGAGGTTTCCATGAGGAAAAAAGAAAGTCTGCCTCAGGATGGCAGCCTCAGCTTCTGAGAGTCAGCCTCAGTCTTCCTACAAATTTCAGACTTGCCAGCTCCAACAGGCAGTATCTATGCATCTGTATCTATCCATCCATCCTACTGCTTCTGTTTCAGGAAGAAAACAGGAGAACCCTGGCTGATACAAAGGCCATGATTTTCTTCAAAATACTGGGGGACTCCCATAAATTCTCTACACAGAATCCTCTTCTGCAATTTAGGACCCTTAGGTTCATAAGTCACAAGGTTAAGTAAAAGAGATTCTGGGAGAGCTGACTGCATTATAGCCTGGAACAGCTGAAGAATCATTTCTTGTTTTGGACCACATTCAAAATTGGCAATCTAAAGGGATTACTGAGTCATAGCAGAGGACCAAAATATGATATGCCTTTCCTCCAAAAATCTAAAACAAAACGTATCAAGCATTGTGTGTGTGTGTGTGTGTGTGTGTGTGTGTGTGTGTGTGTGTGTGTGTGTGTGTGTTTTAGGAATCACAAAGTGTATCAACTTGATTTTGACTGAGTCAAGTATCTTCGCATGCCCCATACCACTGGATTCCCAAACACTTCACTGAAGTGGCAGACCCCTTAATTTACATGGAGTTTATCTCCCATCCCCTGGCAAACATACGTCTTATAAAAGCATGTAGAGTAAGACTAATCAAAGTGTGGTCCACATACCTGTGCTGGTCTGTAAACTCTTTGTTACTGTCCACAGTGAGTGTAGAAATTGAAAGTGGGTACTTAGAAATGTTTATAGAAATTTGATTCAATCTAAAAAATCGGATTTATATTTCATGCCTTTTTAATTTAATTTTACTAGTAATTTATTTTTATTGTATGTTATAAAAGTATTCATCTAGATGGATTGGAAATAATTTCTAAAAATTGGTCCATCATCCTTGATTGTTTAAGAAACACTGATCTAGGATATCTGCTACTTTCTGCTTATCAGATTCTATCAGTTCAGTGTTATCTATACGGTAGTCTCATATGATGAAATGATCAAATGCCCTATGGGGTAGATTGTGACAGAGAGTAAGAGAGATGACCTAGCCCTGAAGTAAGAGGTGTATACTACCCTGTTCTTGTCACGTTAAGAGCAAACAGCTTCTGATTCTCCCTGTTTTGGGAAAAAGAGAAAAAAAAGTACTCATCTTCATTACTGCTACATGCCAAGGACTGTGTTGATCTGCTCCAGCAGAGAGACTGATTGGAATTACCACTTGATTAAGATAATTAGCTTTTATCTTCTAAAACCAATCCATTTCCCTTCTATCTGTAGTGGAGCACCAATCTCTGTGATTCTCTCCCCAACAGATACAGTGCTGCCTTTGGTTTACTACTTTGAAAAGTAAGGGCAGTTTCCATAGTCTTTACTTGACTTTTAATACCAAAAGAGCCTTTATTCCATTCACCACCTGATCCTCAGTAAGACCTATTCTGACCTGAGGACCACAGTGTTTTCTAGATCTCTAGAGATTATCAATATTTTAGATTCACTAATCAATAATCCTTAAAACAACTAGCTTTTTTTCTTTTTTTTTCCACTGTTCAAGCATCAGGCAAATGGCAAATCACTTGGGAAAGGCCAGGAAAAAGATTTATTGAACACACTTACAAAAGCATTGCAGGTACTTTTTCAAAAGGAATCATAAGTCAAGAAGCTGTGAGTGTGAGGACTCTCCCCCGTCTAGGATTTGAATAGGGGTCCTTGACTCTATATTGTCAACTGCAGACAGTTTTATTCTAGTTGTTTTAGTTATAAAGATAAAGAGGATTCCAATAGCTTGCCCATTTGATTTAATGTGGAAATCATGATCAGTTAGTTACCACAAAGATCCTAGCAGTCAAAAGATTCTGATAATCATCCCCACTCTGCTTCCTAATGAACTGGCTGAATTGTGGCCCCCTCCCCAAAACATTTCTGTTGAAGCCCTGACCCCTAGTACCACAGAATGTGACTGTATTTAGAGATAGGGCCTTTAAGAGGTTATTAAGTTAAAATGAAGCCACTAAGTTGGGCCCTAAACAAATCTGACTGGGTGTCCTACAATTCAACTCAATTATGACACTATCAACCCAGAGGTAGCATCAGATTCCACAGGTTAAGTGCTTGGTCCTCCAAGATCCCCTCTCCCACTGCTGCACGCACACACGCACGTGCACGCACACACACACACACACACACACTTCAAACACCATTCACAAGTCCAGTTGTCACCTGTGCTTCTGACTAACCAGCTGTACAGATCAGAAGTTCCAACTACTCCCTTCTAGGGTTCAATTAATTTGCTAGATTGGCTCACAGAACTCCAAAATATATTTTACTTACTAGATTACCAGTTTATTATAAAAGAATATAATTCAGGGACACCCAGATAGAAAAGATGCACAAGGCAAGGTAAGTGGAAAGAGTCACAGAGCTTCCAAGCTCTCTGAGCACACCTCTCTCCCAGATCTCCACACATTCACCAACCTGGAAGCTCTCAAACTCCACCCTTTTGGGTTTTTATAGAGACTTCATTACATAGGCATGATTGATTAAATAACTGGCAACTGACTACTGATTCAACCTCCAGTTTCTCTCCCTTCCCTGGAGGCCAGGGGGGTTGGATTAAAAGTTCCAACCCTCCAATAACATGGTTGTTTCTCCCTGGCAACCAGCCCCCATCCTTAGATGCTTTCCAAAAGTCACTACATTAACATAAACTCAGGTGTGGCTAACAGGGATTTTTTATGAATATCAAGATAAAACTTTATCTCTCTTATCACTTAGGAAATTCCAAGGATTTTAGGGATGAAGACCACATACATATTTCTTATTATAAATCACAGCATCACACACATGCAACAAAGGAAAGGCCATGTGAGGACACAGTGAGAAGGTAGCCATCTACAAGCCGAGGAGAGAGGCCTGAGGAGAAACCCAACAAGCTGATACCTTGAACTTAGACTTCCAGCCTCCAGAACTCCGAGAAAGTAAACTTCTATTGTTTAAGCCACCCAGCTTGAGGTATTGTTATCATAGCTCTGGCAAACCAATGCATTTACTACTTTACTGTTAGTATTTACTATTGGAAAAAATCCACATGTAAGTGGACCTGCATAGTTCAGGCCCATGTTGTTCAAAGGTCAACCGTATTTCAATATTCTCATCACCCCAAGTCTTCACATTCCTTCCTCCACAGAATACTTGGCAAGTCAACTTTATTTGGTGTTCACCAGCACTGAGGTCAGGGTTTAGTCAATCAACCAAGTAAAAGATAAGGGTTAACTGGTTCGAGATTAATGCTGTACAGCAGAATGACCTCCTGTAAGTTTCACAGAAAATGTCCATGGCCAAGCCCAGAAAGCTATTGATTCCGGTAAAATACTAAGTTGACACTTACAACTATTGGCTTATCATAATGCTGCCACTGTGAGACTTGGACCCCAACGCCTTGATCACATCAATGGAGAAGCTAGTGATCCTCTAAACCTGAATGCTCAAGCAGCAGATGATGGCCATTCAGAGTGTTAGAACAATTTCTATGTCCTTGAGCTGGCACACTGAGTTCAGACTCTAAGTCTCCCATATCCTTAAATTTAGCCCAGTATAAAGATATATTTTCTCCTCTCTTGTCTAGTGCACTTAGTTTTACTATTGAAAACAGTTCACATGTAAGCGGACCTGCACAGTTCAAGCCCATGTTGTTGGGCTTGAAACTCACACATGTTTCCCAGGCTTTTGTTGATAGCAATTCTTTTCATGTGTAAGCCTTTTCCTCTGGATCAGATGTTGTAATGCCCCTGAACTATACTGAGATTGACTTATGTCAAGGTGATGAGGAATGGCAGGGATGCTGTATGAGGAGCATTGACATGGCCTTTTAAGGTAATCGCCTCAGGAGAGATCATTACAAGTTGTCCATTGAAAACAAGACCAGCCTCAGAGGCAGGAAGGAGAGGCTGGACCTGATGGCAAGTGAGGCACAGAGGAGCCTGGATGCTCAGACTACTCACATTCATTCAAGTCCACTCAAATGTCCCCCATTCCAATCTTAGTGTCCTGGTCTTTTGCAATCATTGCCTGAAAGGAAGGAAGGAAAGAAGGAAGAGAGAGAGAGAGAGAGAGAGAGAAAGAAGAAAGAAAGAAAGAAAGAAAAGAAAGAAAGAAAGAAAGAAAGAAAGAAAGAAAGAAAGAAAGAAAGAAAGAAAGAAAGAAAGAAAGAAAGAAAAGGAAGGAAGAAAAGAAAAGAAAGAAAGAAAAGGAAGGAAGGAAGGAAGAAAGAGAAAAGGAAGGAAGGAAGGAAGAAAAGGAAGGAAGGAAGGAAGAGAGAGAGAGAGAAAGGGAGAAAGGGAGGAAGGGAGGAAGGAAGAAAGGAAGAAAGGAAGGAAGGAAGGAAGAAAGGAAGGAAGGGAGAGAGAGAAAGAAAGAGAGGAAGGAAGAAAGAAAGGAAGAAAAACTAAGGAAAAAGACTTAGTAAAGCTGTAAATTCAAATTTTTTATAATTTAGCAATTCATAAGATCAGATTGCAGTTATATCAGCCTTCACTTTAAGAAATTTTCTTAGAGGAGCCACAGAAAATTCCCAATCACAACCATATGACCCCACAGTCTCTGCATTTCTTGTTCCTATCATAGGAGTCTCTGGTGGAAGCCCCTCAGTCTTCCAAAGACTGCGTTGCATAGGCACTATCCCTGGGGACCCAAGGTGATAAATCAAGGAACTCTTGCCACTGAATGCCACCAACTTTCAAGGTCTAATTATCTGATAATACCAGAAATATCAGTACTTTTAAATGAAACCAAGTCAAATAACCAATCCAAATTCCCATCAGTCAGAATTTAGTCCAAGAAACAGTATTGGAACTTAACACAGGGAATCGATGTTTACAAAGCACTAATAAAAGCTGGAGTATCAGGAGTCAGAGTGATACCACTGGAAATTTTGAAGTTAGGAATGCAGTGCTGAAACTCCATCCAGGAATCAAGAAATTGCCACCTACACAACTCTCTCCTGACACTACAAAGAAAGCTCGTGACAAGACTCTGAAACACTGAACAAGGAACTACAGCTGCCTTCCGATACTCACACCTCCATGATCTCGCTTGCCAGCTGAAATGGTACCAGGATTACCTCTGCCTCACTTCCACCTTCCAAATCTCTCTTGAGTATATGCTCCTGTCAGAACATAATTTTCTTCTGGAACCCCAGCTGCAACAGCGTGTTGAAAATGTATTTTTAACTTGCTAACGTGTGTAATACAGGAAGGCACATAAGAGTAAGCATGAGACTTCAGTGTCAATTGACTACAACTAGCAAAATTTCGACCACTCGGTTCTCCTGGGCATCCAGAAGTTCTCTTCAGTCCAGCAGGATAACTCCTGCTTTCTCCACAGTGCCAGCTGATCCCGGGCTACCCTGATAAGAACAGCTGTCTCAGATCTGAGGGTGCCTTACAAGTTAAGGGGTCACTGTTTCTTAATTGTTTCTCCTGTTCTCAAACATCTCTTTCCCAGCCTGCTTACAACAGCCTCTTTTGGAAAAAAAAAAGGAGTACAGTCAACCCTTGACTGGCTCATAAAGTTGCTTTGATTTTGTATGCTAGCTTGCAAGCCTGAATTTGAGTGGTACTACATATTCTGTGTGTTACAGAAAAAAATTAGAAAGAGGCTATATCTGTTTCCTAGGGCTGCCACCACAAAGTACCACAAAATGGATGCCTTAAACAACAGAAACATATTTTCTCACAGTTCTGCAGGCTGGAAGTCCAAAATCTGGATGCCGGTGGTGTCATGCTAACCGCTGAGACACTGAGTAGAATCAGTCTTTGCCTTTTGTTGCCTTTAGGTGGTGGCCACCAATCCTTGACATCTGCCAGCTCAGAGCTTCATCACTCTGACCCCTGCTTCTGTCACCACATGGCATCCTCCTTGTGAGCCAGCAATTCTTCTCCTCTTACAAGGGCCAACCCTAATCAGTGTGACCTCATCTTAAATCAATTACATCTGCAAAGGTCCTGTTTTCAAATAAGGCCACATTCATACCTGCCAAGGATTAGCAAACACAGTTCAACCCATGACAGAGGCAAAATGTAAGACTCACACCAAGAGTCAGAATAATTAGCAGCATGAACTTTCCTAGAGAATTTCAAGAAAAATGGCAGATGATGGTATGTCATAGCTTCAGGTGTGATCAAAGGCTTCAGTTTCTTACATTCATATAAGCAAGCATACAAATAAAAAACACAGGTGTAAAAGATGTCAAAATTGTAAACTGATTTAAGGAGATATTATTACTAGGGGAAAAAAGAAATCCTTATCTAGATAATATAACCCTTCTCACAGCACTAATTTTATCCAAGTTAAATATAAAAATTCCTCTAAAAAGAGGCTGATCAATTGTGTAAATGTGAACATCATAAAATAAGATTTTAATTATTATACTTGTGTACAGATTTTTTGTTAATTTCCTAGCTTCCAAATCTAACCCTTCATTTTGACATACTAACAAAGATACAAGGTCTGTGATTCATGTATGCACTCGATAGATATTTATTGACCACCTACTACGTGCCAAGTGTTGGATGCTAAGGATTCAAGTTTAAGTAAAGTACAGTCTCCACTCCCAAGACAACTCTCGACAGTCTAGGAGGAAGACTAAGTGAGTCAACGGACTAACAGAGGGCCAAATTATAAACACTACACAGATGTTAAGCACCAGGTGATAGGAGATCAAGAGAATAGCTAAATAACCCAAGCTGGAGGAGGGGTAGTCAGGAAAATCTTTACACCCAGAGGAAGCAGTTCTAGAACTGAATTATAAAGAGTGCAAGAGAGTTGGCAAAGGTGTTTTAGGCAAAGGAAACAATACATGTAGACACCAGGGTGAGAGAGCATAGCACATTCCAGGAACTGTGAGAAGTTCAGCATGGATTTAAATGAGAAGTGGGGATGGCAGGGGGCAGGGGTGGGGAGGGCAGAGAGTAGTTATTGCTAAAGCAAATTATGAACAGCCTCTATGATAAGGGCAATGGAGAATGTGGTAAACCTAACCAGTATTCACCAATATTCGTTCTCCTTTCCCCTGAGCACATGAAAGAACATACTTCTCATACCTTAGCGTTAAAGGGGATGGAGTGGGTGTCCATATGACTAGTCCTGACCAATGGGCTATGACAGGGTGATATATATCATTTCTGTTCCGAAGCATAGAAACAGTGTGGCATCTTCACGTGCTCTTTGCTCTGGCTGTAGCAACCAGTGATATCTACGTGACAGAGCCTCTGCCAGCCTGGATCCTTGAGCAACTGTAAGGCAGAGCATCTACCCCAAACTCCTGAACCACAGGGAACATGCAGAATGAATATGACTTAAACCTTTATTCTGTAAAGCCACTGAGATTTTCAGTTAATTTGCTAACACAGCATAACCTGGCATTAACCTAAGAGAGAATACAGCTGCAGGAAAACTGAATCAGGAGGATCGCTTAATAAGACTCGTATTTTAGAAAGATCACATTGGTTATGAAGTAGAATTTAGACCAGTGGGGCCAAGGTTGGATACAGGGAGACAAATTAAAGGCTGTCCCAAAAATTTGGAGTCAGTGGGTGCTGTCTCCCACGTTAGCCTAATTTACCTCCTTCCTACTAAACCTTAGGATACCAAATATTAGGTAATCCCAGACCACAGCACGACAAATAAGGCTTCCTTGGGCCCAGCCCTCTTCCAGAATCACTGCATGTAGAGATTCCCTGACAAACTCTTGTCCTCGGGCACAGAGCCTAAGATTAGTAAGTTAAAAGTCTGGATCTCCAGTTAGGAGGAGAAAATCTCTGCTAGTAGAAAAAGGACATATGACAACTTGCCCTAAATTACTCTGAAAATCCCATCCTTTGTGCAGCACTTACTCTGAACATGTAGCATTCTGAAATTCAGAACAGAAGAACCAGAGGAAAGAAAGCCCTCAGGTACCATTCACTGTCTGCCTATCCGTAAACTGTTAAAAAATCTGGCCAATTTCCCTGAGCATCTCATGAAACATAAAGAAGATACTGACTGTACTCTAGAAACCAATATAAAATGATCGATATGTTTGGGTGTTTCGTGCTAACAAATAATAAAAGTGCACCACAGTGACAACCCACATAGTTGCTAAACCAGCTGGAAATAGGATCTATTTGGAGATAACTCTAGTCTGGGATTTGGATCTCCAGGCTACTTGGCTAGTATGATGGTGAGTCCCTTAGTGACCTTGGGCAAGCCACCCACCTTCAAGGTCTCATCTCCCTTCACTAACGTAACAATGAGAAGATTACTTTCCCCTCTGAGATCTCACATGAGAGGTTGTAACAGAAGCATTTATTAAGCATTTTGGATCTCTTTCATACACGAAGCCTGAAGTTCAAAGCAGTTTCATATATGCCCGGACAGGGACCCATAAATGCATTTGGTCTCTACCAAGGGATAACTCTGCCATGTGTTACTGTTGAGAAATGAAGGACTTGTATTAAAAATGCATAATTTAATCAAGAAAAACCACTAATCAGTAGGAAATATGCAACCTTGATGTTATGGGATTTTTTTTTAATGCTCATGTTATTAGGGCTGCCATAATTTCTCATGAATCTATTGAAATGAAAATTAATGGAAAGGAGAAGTTTTGAAAGATAAAATAGGACCAAACCATCAGATCCCCTCAGGAGAGTCTGGCCCTCCTTGGAGGCAAAGGCAGAGAAGTAAAAGCAGCATGACAGCCACCAAGACTGATAACTGTTTCTTTATCCAGCTGAAATTTACAAATTTGCAAGCTAAGTTTCCCACTCCATGTGGCCGTTCTACGGAACTGGGGCGTATACAGGGGCAGACTATAAAGGCCATCTGTAATACAGCCTCAGTTTGTCATGCCCTATCTGACTTCTGTGTAACTGGTGAAATCCCTGAAACTTCTAAGTGATCTCAAGCCTTCCCATGGGTCAATAATTAGGTACAATCTTCCAAACAAGACTTTATGAGATGCAGCAGGGAGTCCTGTTTGAATCCTATTCAGCCATAAGCAAACACATTTGACAATTTCATTAGAACGTCACTGGCAGGAGAACTGTTTAGAGGCTTAGGGCTGTGGCAAGTGGCGTGTGTGTGTGTGTGTGTGTGTGTGTGTGTGTGTGTGTGTCTTTCTCCTTTGTATTGTGTCTCGCTGGGAGGAAATGCAGAGTAGAAAAGGCAGAAAACTGGAAGAACAAAATGGTGTCCCGCTAGTTTTAGTCCAGCCTCAGCAGGAACCACCCAGACAGTCACTGCAGATTCAGAGCCCAGGGAAGTGGGGCTGGAGGAAAATGACCCTGGCAGCTGTCGAGCAGGATTGATTTGAGGAAGGGGGAACACAATTCAGTCCATAGCAGCTCTCCAGTTTTTGAAGAACAAAACAACTTAAGAGCTGTAAATTTGAAAAGCCCACTTACCACGATAACTCTCCTAAAGCAGCACTGATGAAAGCAGCTGTGTGAGCTTTCGTTAGCTGCATATGCAGAGCTTCTGTAAGATCTACCTCATGGCCAATTTAGTCTCCCCAAGGGAGAATCAGGATGGTTCTGGAACATTTAGTTGCCCTTTGTGTGACTCAATAGCACTTACTGAGTGCCTGCAGTGTGTGAGTTCCAGGCACTAAGAAAACAGCGGAAAATGAGCTGCAATGCAACCCTTCAAACTCAGAAACTATTCTTCACCACTAAAGCTCAAAAAAAAAAAAAAAAAAAAAAAAAAAACAAAACCTGTCTAGGAGAATGAAAAAGAGAAAGAGTGATGGGAGCAGATGGGCAAAAGAAGTGTATGTGCCCCGGTGGGAGGGATGAAACAAGGAAAGAGTAACAGGGGGTGCTTGATAGAAAAGTGGGGCTTCTAGTGGAAAAATGAGGCATTTTCACAGCTTGCTAATTGATGATCCCAATGTTAACAATTCATTGTAAATGTTGTTTTCTACCCCTGCTCTGAAAGGTGATGAAAACATACAAAAGAGTATCTTGCTTTTTAAAAAATCTCTGAGCTACCAAGGTTTACATTCGGCTGGACATTCTTTGTGGTCCAGTGGGTATTCTGTGCATTGGTCCACAGGGCCGTACTCTTCCGAAAGCTACAAGGGACTTCACTGATGTGGCTGATATACTCTGGCTTCCACCTTTCTATTATGGATACTTATGAATGCGATTTTTGTTAACTGTGCAGGTTTGTTGGCAGAAGCAGAAATTATTCTAAGAATCATAATTCTATTCTCACTTGATAATCTTTCTATTTCCAGGACACAAGTTACTAGAATTATATTGCCTGTGTGGTCCCAATTCATCCCAGCTCTTCTGGGAGAGGTGGAACTGTGTATCTCAGCCTGGATTCCAGAATTAGGAAAACAATTGACTTTCTCCACCTAAGTGCATGGTAAATGAGACAATGCTAATGACTACTTAACGATTTTTTTTAATGTATTACACTGGCAGTGTATAACTCTGGAAGAAATTGGTGTAATGCCTTTGCCTGTATTGCATTTTGCAAACCAGTAATAGAAAAAATTTATCTTATTGTATTCCACGTGGCAAATTTTTGTATTTCCTTTTCACTTTAAATCTTTCTGTATTCATGTTTCATTTTGCCAATATTTAGGTCCTAGAGCAGAACACAGAATTATGCACCTACTAGCTGCATTAATATAAGATTTTTTTGGATAATCAAAGAAAATATAACCCATATTGGTTAAACCTAACATATAACATAGTAATCTTTTTTTAATGTAAAATGTAGGTCAATATCTGTTGCAATTTACCCTTGATTTTCAAAATACTTTTTCATTTCCCACCGAGGCTATGTTATCATTTCTCATGGTATTTTATGCCTCATGCAGAACTTCCCCATAGGAATCCTAGGGGGTGGAAATTATTCCTGTTTTATAGATGAGGTTCCTAGGACCTAGAGATGATAAATTTCATATCCAAGGTAACACAGCAATGAGTAGTAGAACTAGAACTAGACCCAATGTGACTAAATTTAAAACATTTTGTCCTTGACTCCCTTCCTCCTCTCCCTCCTTCCTTTCTTAACATGCCCAAAACTAAACTTTCACTATTTCCAACCACAATCTGCTCACCGTACAGTCTTCTCCATCTCAGAATCAGGCCCAAAATCTTGGAGTCGGCTTGACTTCTCTCTTTCTCTCACACTGTCACAGAAAAATGTGTTACAGTTCAGTGTTACAGCTTGGTGTTACACTTCAGTTGTGACAGCAACCTGGAACCGGGCGAGAGACCAAACAGCACTCGGAGAGTTGGAGAACTCAGGTTTATTATTCCAGCACGCCCAAAGGAGTTAACACTTCAAGCTCTGGACCCCATCTGTAGGTTTACACAGGCCTTTTATAGGCTGCCAGTTTTACACTTTGCAAAATCATATGCAAATAAAGTATAACAGAAGTTGACCAACCAGGAACAAGCTTTGTAGAAACAGGCCAATCAGGAGTGAGAGAAATAACCAATCAGGAGTGAGGGGAATGGACCAATCAGGAGTGAGAGAAATAACCAATCAGGAGTGAAGGAAATAACCAATCAGAAATGAGCTCAGGGAACCAATAGAATTTTAGGTGTAAGTTAGCCGCTTTAGAGGCAAAGAGTGAGATAGAGCCTCTGGGCCAGGGAACCGGTAGGTGCTGGGAGGATAGCAGCGGCCCTGCCTAGGGGTCCTGCCAGTCTTTTTATGGGGCTTCCCACCTCAACACCACACACGTAATCCACTAGCAAATCTTATTAGCTCTACTTTCAAAATAGATACAGAATCCAACTAATTCTTAAACCTCCTCTGCTGCCACCTGGTCCCTGTCACCATCACATCTTGTTAGCTGGTTGACACAGCCTCCTGACTAGCATCCCTGCTGGTGCCCTTGCCTTTCTTCCATCTATTGTCAAAAGAGCAGCCCAAACAACCCCTTTAAGACAGAAGTCAGTTCATGTAACTCCTCTGCTCAAAACCCTCAAACAACTTCCCATCTCACTTAGAGCAAAGTCAAAAGTCCTTACAGAGACCTCAAGGCCCTGCACAATCCAGCACCCCAACCCTTTTCTGGCTTCATCTCTCTATGTGCCATCTTCTTTACACTGGCCTACTTGCTCCTATTTCTCAAAGATGCCAGGGCCCTTGCTCTTGCTGGTCACTCTTCCTAAAATGTTCTTCCCATAGAAATCTGCATGACTCACCTCCTCAGATCTTTCCTCAGATGCCACCTTCTTCATGAGGGCTTCTATACCACTCTCTCTGAAACTCACAACCATACACACGATCTTTCTCCTCCAGTTTAGTTTTCTCCTCAATTCCTGTCACTTATCTAACATACTATGTAGATTCAAATTCATCTTGTTGAAGATCTCCCTGTTGAGAATGTACCAGGTGCAGAGATTTTTGTCTGTTTTGTTCATTGATGTGTCTACCAAGAATAATAGTAGAAACCTAGTAAATACTGTGGAAGGAGACAGAGAGGAAGGAAGAAGAGAAGGAGGGAAGAAGGAAGGAAGGAACAAAGGGCAAGAAGGATTGTGAGGAACATTAAAGTACCAGTGCCCCAGTCATTGTGAAAACAGCAACTAGCTCCTTTTTGACATTTAAGTCACAGGTGACATAAGCCTGCCCCCTTGCTTCCCAAGTAGATCTAAAGAAATAGAAACCGTCAGCCTCTAAGGAACAAGTGGATCCTCTTAACTAAATGCACTTTTTAGATGCCCATATGAACCAATTAAAATATGAAGTGGTTCCAAAAGCTTTTATCTTAGATAACAAACTAGAAACAGCAGCCAACACCCAAGCTGCCCCACGACCTCATGCCGTGTTAAGCATGATGCTGGCTCTAGATAAATGTTACATTGCAGCTATACCTCTTTTATTTCCCAAAACTAGGTTTTGATTTATCTTACTGCAGGTCTTGAGCGTCTGGAATTTTCCCAAATGAACTAAAATTCCTTCATCAGTAAAACCACTGCTCATTACCTGTGTTAATTTCATCTCTTTCTCTGCCTTGGCTAACCCCATCTGTTGCAATTCCAGCTGTGAGGAGGGAGCAGAGCAAGAGACTGAGCAGACCTAACACAGAGGCACTGTGAGTTAGCAATAGCTCTGTCACAGGGAAAAAGGATATTTATAAGTCGCAGTGGACTAGGTGGTTAGACCCACCTAAAATAACTAGGGAAAATCCAGTCCTAGTGTTAATCATTCAGATTTTAAGTGTTCAGAGTTCATTATTTTAAAAGTTCATATTTATACAATATGAAAATGCCTGGTATAATTTACTGATAACTTCATTTTTATAAATAAATTTATTAACTAACACTCTACATTGTAAAAGCAGATCCTGCATCCAAGTGCCTATGATCTCATTCCCAACAGAAAGGTGTCAGAATCACACACCACATTTCTAAGTATGGGTTTGCAGACCTTTAAGGAAATGGCCACATAATATGTCATATGGTAGATACTTAAGAAATGTTAGTTCCCTCCTAGTCCAAGCCTGGTGGAGCTCATCTGTACCCTGCAGACAAAGTGTCTCAGCAATTGCCTTGTTAAGAGAAGCCACACCTGGGGCTACATTCCTGCCCCCTGCTGCCTTCTGAGGCCTCTAGGGAGCTGCTAGAGCATTTTCTTCCGCTTAGAAGAGAATGATTCAGAATGATACTTCAGCAAGCTCCATTAGTATCTGGTAGACAAGGATATGATTTGTTTCCTGTTTGCCCCTCTCTAAAGGGGACGGCTGTGCACGTAAAGGAAGTAGATGCTCTTGCAAATTTGCTCCTTCTCTTAGGACAGAATCTCTCTTTTTCTTTTTCTTTATCTTCTTCTTTCTCTTTCCCTTATTGTTCTCTCTTTCTCTCTCTCTCTCTCTTTCTCTCTCTCTCTCTCTCTCTCTCTCACTCCCCCCGCCCCCACCTTTGGCACCAAGGATCAAGGGGTAGACTCTAATGATGTTTAAAACTGACCAATTCTTTAGCATTGATATTTTCGTAAGTGAGGCCACAAGGACCCCAGGCAAAAAAAAAAGAACTAAGCTAACATGTCTTCATATGAGATCACCAGATAAAATACAAGATGCTCAGATAAGTTTGAATTTTAAATAAATAACGCCTTTTTAGTATAGGTGTGTCCCATATATTGCATGGGACATATTTATACTTTAAAAAGTATTTATTTTTTATTAAATTCACATTTGACTGGGCACCCTATACTTTCATGTGCTAAATTCGGCCATGGTACTTCAGTATCCCTTTCCTCCTCTTTTCTCATCCTCTCAGCTCCTTCCCTGAAAACTGGCTTGGGGTGGGGTCACCACCCAATCCTGCCAGTGGGGATGGCAGTCCAGGAAGCCTTCCCAGAGGAGATGAGACCAAACTAAGTCAGGAAGAATAAACATTATATAAAAGAAAGATTAGTTATGGAAGGGATGGGGAGGAGAATCCAAGCAAAGAGAATGGCATGACCAAAGGCACAGAAGCATGAAAAACCATGCATGTTATAGACACTACAAATCGCAGGGTTCCTGGAGTATGAACTACAGGACAGAGAGTAGCAGTGATGAAAATTACACGATCAGTGGGAGTAGATCATGGCCCAGTGTACCAAGATCAAGGGCCCGTTGCTGTAGGGCTCTTGAAATGTTTTAAGCAAGAGATTGATGTGATCCCATTTGCTTTTTAAATAAATCCCTTTTGACATCATGTAAAAACTAGCTGTGAGGAGGGCAGAACTGAAGGCAGAATTTCTTCTCAAGTAACTCGAACAGGTTGGCAAAGATGAGAAACTGAACTGGGATTACATGAGCAGGATAGAGACTTGGGAGACAAACATGGTAAATATTTATGAGGGAAAAAACAACAGAGGATCTGATAACCAACTGGATGTGATGGGAGAGGAAGATGAGAGATCCTGGACTACTATGTGTGTTCTCCTTGGATAACAAGACTGGTGGTAAAATTCCAAACACAATGGGGGCAGGTGAGGAAGGGAAGTGGAAGATATCATGAGTTCAGTCAGGAGAAGATAATGTTTAGGTGCTTATGGGACATCAATATGAAAAATGCCCAGTAATTATTTTAACATATGAATCTGAGAGTCAGAAGGGCAAGTTTAGAGACAAAGATATGGTAGGCATCAGCACAAAAATGTATGTTTATCAATTACGTTATGTTTGCCTGGATATGATGTACTTCAACCAGACTAAAAATCAGTTTCTCCAGATCCAGATGTGTGGAGTCCAGGGCTGATATAAGCTGTCCCAGGGAGAGGCTCTCAGTGTTCTGCACCACCATCCTCAGCTTATGGTTTCCATCCTCAAGGTCATGTCCTGGTACCCCATGTGGCTCCACAAGCTCTGTCTATCTTGCCTGCATTCCAGGCAGCTGAACGAAGGCAAGGAGGGCAGGAGAGGGCATTTCCTAGCACCTTTTCAGAGTCTCCCCTGAAATCTCACAGCGTACTCCTGCTTGCAAGTCCTTAGCCAGATCTTAGATGCAGGGCCCCACCTCGGTACACTAGAAGTTAGGAAATGTAATCTTTTAGCTGAGTCCATTAACCCCATGTATAAAATCAGGGTTCAGCTACCAAGGAAGAGGGATGTGTGGATACTGATTCAACAAAGAGTAATCTCTGTCACATCATGAGAACAGATAAGATTAAGGAAGAACTTAAAGAGTAAAAACAGAACAGGTCAAGAAAGTCCCAAGGGGAGCAATTTAAAGGGCAGGCAAAAGGAAGACTGAGAAGGGAAAACAGTATAGGGAGGGGAAGAATCCAGGGAAGAAAGTACCTTTTCCACAGTTTTCCAATTAATGATTCATTAAGCTTCTACAATAGAATCTGTATTACATCCTCAAGATTTAAATGGATGTTTTGGGGGGTTTTGATTGATTATTCCCATTCCCAGCTATGCTATTTGTATTGCACACTTGCTTATGCCTGATGTCTGTGGTCATTTAGCTTCTTCTAAATAGGCACCTTTGGAAACCACATTAGCTCCTTCAAGCCACTGGAATATGCTGGAGCAGCAACTTCGTTGATCTTCAGTTTTAGATGCTGAAATAATTTAGCTCATTCAGAAATGTGGGGTTAATGAGAACATTAAAAGTAACAAACAATAGATGTCAAATTGGAACACTTTGCACAGAGCAGAAACAAAATCATACTGATACTCTTCAATAAAATAAACAGGGTTCATTATTGAAAGTTGTCTTTAAAGCAAAATTCTGATATTGAAACCATATTTTTCTCATTCACTTGTGCTTCCTACGGAAAAAAATCAGGTCCAAGACATATAAAACAGAACTATCCTCCAGATCCCCTCACAGAAGGGAATGAGAAAATAAACAGGAAAGAGGAAAAGCAGCATTAGTCATAGTATACAGGTTTGTACCCTCTAGATAAAAAAGAAAGAAATTAGCAAGCTTGTCAATGAAAGGCAAAGTGGGATGAAATGAAGGACAGAAAGGAAAAAGGAGGCTCACTATCACCATCGCCTCCCAAAGCCAGCATGAGTGCACTTTCAAAGTGCAGTAAAGTTACTTACATGGCCATCTGTCTATTATCCAGAAAATTCCAAGCTTCTAATAATGGTTTGGTCTTCCTAGCAACCAGCCCCCATTGAGGAGCCCACAAAGGGTCACCTCATTAGAGCAGAAGACACTGGTATCACCCAGGAAATCCCAAGGGACTTAGGAACTTTACGCCAGAAACAAGGGACAGAGACCAATACCTATTTTTCCCATTATCTCACAAGGTGTATTCAGATACACTAACAAATAAAATGCTGATTAAGACTGTCTCAGGTAACAGAGAGCCCGTTATTTTTAAATTTTCACATGTAGGTATTTGTTATGCAGTTAGGGATCTCAGAAAACTAGACCTAGAAACTTAGGTCACCCAAAGTTTTTCTGAAATTATGTACATGATTGATTTTAACTTTAATTAATCCTTTTAGATAAAAATATACAACATGGTTTCTTCCTTATCCTTCCCCTCCTCATTTGATTACCTTTTAGTATCTGTTTGGAACACAGTGGCACAAATCACCTCTCCAGGTGGTTTACCAACCCCAGATTTTTTAGTCAGAGGCAAATGTAGAAATACAAATAACAAATACAATATTCTCCAAATTGACATTATCTCTAACTTCAGTACCAACAAGATCATTTACACGCATTAGATTACTTTCAGACATCTTGCTTCTATGCTGATAGGTTTAATGCCAGTGCCATAGCCATTGTTACAATCCGTGGTAAGTACCAGTTTCCTATTGCTGCTGTAACAAATTACCACACACTTAATAGCTTAAATCAATTACTTTTTAAAATGTTAAGGTCAGAACTGAAGTGGGTTTAGTGGATGTCTTGGTCCATTTGGGCTGTTATAACAAAATACCATAGACGGTAGCTTATAAACAACAGAAATTTTTATCTTGCAGTTCTGGAGGCTGAAGCTGAAGATTGGGCGAGGGTGCCCTTCTGGGTTGCAGACTTCACACTGCATCCTCACATGAGGAAAGGGCTAGGGAGTTCTGTGGGGTCTCTGTTATAAGGGCACTAATCCCATTCATGAGGGCTTCACCCTCATGACCTAATCATCTCCCAAAGGCCCTACCTCCTAATACCATCACATTGAGCATTAAGATTTTGTATGAATTTGGAGGGGATGCAAACATTTAGACCACAGAAATGGGCTCAAATCAAGATGCTGGAAGGGCTGCATTCTTTTTGAAGGATCTAGGGGAAAACCCATCTCCTTGGATTTTTCAGCTTCCAGAGGTTGTCTCCTTTCCTTAGCTCATGGTCCCTTTATCTTCAAATTCCAGTGGTGGGGCATCTTCAAACCTCTCTAACTCCGGCCCTCACTCTCCTGCGTCTTTCTTTCCCTTGTAAGAATCCTTATGATTATATGGGCCAACCTAGGTAACCCAGGATAATCTCCCCGTCTGAAAATCCTTAACTTAATCACACCAGCAAAATTTCTTTCACCACATAAACTAATATATTCACAGTTCTGGGGTATTGAAACATGAACTTTTGGGACAATATTATTCTACCTACCACAATAACAAAGAAAATTGGTAAGAGAATCTTAGTAGATCATCTACACTATTTTTAAAAGAAATCAGGGGGGAGGTTATAGCTCAAGTGGTAGAGCGCAAACTTAGCAAGCACAAGGTCCTGGGTTTGATCCCTGGTACCTCCTTTAAAAATAAATAAATAAATTAGTCCCCCCACCAAATACATTTTTTTAAATAAATAAAAAATAAAAAGAAATTAGATTACTCCGGGCAAGTTGTATCACTATGTTCCTTAGAAAGGGCACTGCATCCTATTTTCCCAGTCACTTCACATAGTTAACTATCTTCTACAAAATCTTAACTTACTCCCAAAGAAATAACATGAACCATAGAGAGAACATGGCTTTGTGTGGTTCTTAAACTGTGCAGCCTTTTTTATCTATTCTACAATTGAAATCCCAGTCTATCCCACAGGGAAATATACACAAAATGTTATGATAACTCACAGAGAAAACAATGTGACAATGAGTGTGTATATGTCCATGAATGACTGAAAAATTGTGCTGAACACTGGAATTTGACACAACATTGTAAAATGATTATAAATCAATAAAGAATGTTAAAAAAAATGTGCAGCCTTAACCCAGCAAATCTTAACTTCTGTTTTTCAAAAGTCAAAGGCATGACTAAAATCATTGCTCTGCCATATAATCAAAGGTCTTAGGACAGAAACTAAAGTCTTTTATTGTGATTCTATGCATTGTCCACAGAACTGGGCAGTAACCTCTACAAAAGAAAAGTATCAGAGTTACAAAGAACAAAGATTATCCACTTTACTTTACACATTCAGGCAGGTAAGAGAATCTATTCTGGCCTTAAAGTTCCCTAGAGGTTTCTTATTTTTCTGAAATGAACATATGGGTGTGTGTGTGTGTGTGTGTGTGTGTGTGTAGTTAGTTTGTTTAAAAGATCTCCAGAGGAGAAAAAATAATTTACCTCAGTAACCTTTTCAAATAGGAAATAGCTTTGATTTTCCTTACACTGGCTAATCTCTGTGTGGCTGTCAGATAATACCATTTAAGTAGAAGGCAAGAAAAAGAGGTCAGAAACCCATCTTGCTCTTGCTCAGAATAGCAATACAAAAAGAGAAGAAAGTATCAGGACAGTTTTTACCGATCTCTTTTTCCTAATACAGGAGAAAATTTCCATTTAAGGCAGAATGAATTTTAGCCCTTTTACCAATTTCATTCATGTCCAAAAGTAATTTAATAAAATTGAAAAATGTACACGTGATATGGTCAATGAGATATACACAGACATAGGTATAACTCACTCTTAACAGCATAGACAGAACTCTTATTCTAAACGTCTATATTCTTAGAATCAGAAGAAAGGTATATTGCTGAGACTGGGGCTCTGGGCTCCTAAGACAGGTTTTATTACCTACTCTCTAAACGACCTTGAGCAAAAGACTTGACCTTTCTCAACTTTGTTTCCCTGTCTGGAAAGTGTAGATAACAGTACCTATCTCACAGGTTGCTGTCAAGGGCTCAGTGCAATGTCCGTACCTACCAAGAGCACAATAAATGTTCGCCATTATCATAATCTAAAAGTCACTCCAGAATTGGAAAGAGATATATTAAAAATAAACAACCATCTGAAACCCAAACTCAATCCTAGAATATGAAAAAAAATTAAAGAAATGTATATGAATCAGTCGGTTATAAGTCAAATTTTTGTCCAGGTCTTATTTTGTCACTGTTGAGCCACAATTCCTCAATTTATTCTTTTCATCGAGTAATCTACTGAGAAGGTCTGTCATTAAAAATTTCATTGCTTTGATGCCCTATGTAGAAGAAATTGATAAGGAGAGCTACTTCATTTTTATTAAGGAATTAACCCTTAAACATCCCAGGATCGCAAAAACAACCACCAACCCTTGGGCATTGGTTAATTATGGAAAATCAAGGAAAACTGGGGTCTTACTGACTCACAATCTGGTGTGGTTTCAGAACAAAATTAATATCCAAATGCAACAAAACTGTAGAAAAGAGGCCA
Organism: Camelus dromedarius; assembly: GCF_036321535.1. Classification (NCBI taxonomy): domain Eukaryota; kingdom Metazoa; phylum Chordata; class Mammalia; order Artiodactyla; family Camelidae; genus Camelus; species Camelus dromedarius. Next base: position 68,406,083 of record NC_087436.1, read on the forward strand.
GGTGTATGGAAGGTGGTCAATAAATATTCTTACATGAAGGACAGGAAAGAGGCAGAGAGAGCTAGGAAGGTAGGGGGACGGAGAGAAGTAGGGAGGAAGGAAGGAAAAGAGGGTTACTCTTGTTCTCCAGAGATGACAGAGGATGGCTCATTGCCAATCTTGTCCCTTCTTGCTCACTCAACACTCCACATTTTCCAGCCTCCCCCTTCCCACTCTCTCTCTCTCTCTCTCTCTCACACACACACACACACACACACACACACACACACACACACACACACACACATATCAATCCAGAGTCTAGTTTTAAATTCATGGGGTTCATCCAGAAACTGATCCTGGATGTGTGATTCATCCCCACACAAGCCATTCAAGTTTCTACATTTGAACTTGAGTTGCTCTGCCAAAACTAACTTCCTCTGTAACAAAGTCTATCTCCCTGGCAAGCAGTCCCTGACTTAGCAATGGCCCATTCACACGAATGGCTGTCATCATTCTTGTCCTATGCTCTATTTTACTGGAACATAAAAGCAGTTCAGAAAACACTTATGTGCTTGTAGAGAACTTACTGGTTTGGAAGAGAGGGTGGAAAGAAGTTTTAAAAAGGTAAAGGCATTTCTATTGCCTCTCACGCTGGGAACAGTTTCCCAAGTAAAGTTCATCGGGCCTAGCCAGCCCTCTTCTGCCTGATATCATTACTAAACATACCTGTTTGTGTGTCATCTCACCTTGTTCTTTTGCCTAAAAGTCTGTAAATTAGATACTAATTTGGGTTATTAAGCATTCTCCTTAGCAATGTATATGCTTTCCAAAAAGTTAATAGGCTTTCAATCATGAACATATTCATTGTGAACCAATTCAATTAGATTGCCTTCTTCCTAGTCTCTGGAAAGCATTTAAGTTAAAAAGTTTTGCAAAAACACCATTTCAAAAAGATACACACACCCTGATATTCATAGCAGCACTATTTATGGTAGCCAAGATATGGATGCAGCCTGAGTGTCCACTGAATGGCTAAAGAAGATGTGCTGCATAAATACATACAATGGAACATCTCAGCCATAAGAAAAGAATGAGATTTTGCCATTTGGAAAACATGGATGGACCTGGATGGTATTATGCTTAGTGGAGTAAGTCAGACAGAGAAAGGCAAATACTGTATGTTAACACTTATACATGGAATCTAAAAAAAAAAAAAAAAACATAACAAAAAAACAAAATAAACAAAACAGAAACAGACTCCCAGATATAGAGAACAAACTAGTGGTTACCAGTGTGGAGGAGGGAAGGGCGAGGGGCAGGATAGGGGTAGAGAATTAGAAGGTACAAACTACTATATATAAAATGGATAAGCTACAAAGGGAATAGGGCCAATAATTCAGAATAACTTTAAATGGAGTATAATCTACAAAAATATTGAATCACTATATCATATACCTGAAACTCATGTAATATTGTAAATCAACTATACTTCAGTAAAAATTTATCTTTATTTTAAAAAAAGAGTTTTAATTCTGAAGAAAATATGAAGGTAATTTAGGAGCATTGAGAACATTTTTTCATTTATTCACCTGTTCATTCATTCATTCATTCATTCAGACACACTGAATGCTTCTAGGAGCCAGGCCCTGTTCCAGGCACTGGAGCACTTAGTGGCTAAGGGTGGCCATGGGAGGGGCAGGTGTTCACGTGCCACAATGGAGGGCTTAGGGCAGAATGAAAGCAACAGATTTTATAATATGAATTCCTGAGAGGTTAAAAAAATATTAAATTATCAAGGCAAGGGAAAGAAATGGAAGAGTGACAGGCAAATTTTATGTATTTGAAAAATTTATCTCATCAAAGAAAGAAAAATATTTTTTCCTTTCTTCCCTGAATCACCCACTGTTTCCAGCACACAAAACATAATAGAAATAATATAATTTAGCCATCTCCTGGTCTTATGATAAAAATTCATTCTGAGTGGGATGAGAGGCTTACTATTGATTTTATACTCTTTTAAGGTGTTTTAAGACTTGACTTACTTCCATTTAAAACAAACCTACAGTTATACTACCCCAAGAACCATGATGATCAGGAATTCCTGTTCTGGATATTTGTATTGATGACACCTCAGAAATTACTAAAGAATGAGACTGAATCTTGAATGTAAAACGCATGAGGGTTCCCTCCGTGTTGCATTACACTTACTGTCAAGTTGTTTTTCTTATTGACTCATTCTCACGTGTCACTCGTGCCCTCAGTATGCCTGCCTCTGTTAGGCAGTTAGATAGAAATGAGCACTGGGCAGGGGGAGAGGAAAGGGAATGGAGCAACCCAGAAAATAACAGTACCTCTGCACTCTGGATAAGGGACTCTAAAAACTTTTACTTTCTCTAAATGGCTAAAATTGAATGCTGCAGCTGCACAATAGAGAGAGGACCCAGCTTAACCTGACCCAATGCTCATTATAATGTAATTAACATTGCAGTTTGAGCCCCTCCTGTAGGTTTCTCTGTGTGCATCATGGGTAAGAACATGCACAAAAGGGATGGGCATGCCTGAGCACAAGGAACCTGAGCTGTCAGTCAATCAGTCTGAGCACTCAAAGAACATGAGCTGTCAATCAATCAGCCAAGAAAACACCCCTAAGCCAGGATACAAGATGGGAAAAACAAAGGAGCGGTGCCATTTTTCCTCTCCTGGATTGGCCTGCTCCCAATTCTCGGAAGTGTGCTATATTTTACTACCTTTTTGCTTCACTAATGAAATCTTGCTTTTTTAACGTTAAGCTTTCTGTCTCTTGTTAAAGATTCATTTTTGGGGAGTGACTAAGAACTGAGGTAATTCTTATTTCCCTCCTCCTGGTAACACTTCTACCTTGCTTCCCATCCCATTTGCTGCTCTACCACAGACAGTCCAGCCTCTTCTGCTAGTTGTATGGGAAACAGGATCACTCCTGTCTGAGAAATTCCCCCATAAGAAAAGTACATGAGTTTTGATGAATGAACTTTGCGACATTTAATTTAATGTTCAAATATTTTCCTACATCATTTCTCTGCTCTGTTCTGGGTAACTGAGGATGTCAGACCTCAGTTATAAATGACCTCCAGTTATAAAGTATAATGTTGCAATTTACCATAATGAAATTGGAATGGACGTTCACAGTGGAGGAACTGATTCATTCATGCAATGATCAAGATATATTTTGTGTTCTTAAAAAAAAAACCTCTTACCTTCAACTGCATTTGCTGTATTCTCATTCTCACATTAACGAGTGACAACTGACCTATAGGACAGACAACCTCAGTGAAGTCCAGGGACAAAAGCCAGTCATAGGTGAAATCATAGGTGAAAAAGGCTAATACATACCTCGTACTATATTTGAGGTGTACAGAGGTTTTTCTTCCCCAAATATGTTTCTTATCTAATAGCTGATTCTTTGTTAAAGCTCTGTCTTGCTTAAAGCTTCTTACTTCTTATGATAAGGCAAATGTTCGTGGAATACTTTTGTTTTCCAAATTAAAAACTACAATATTCTCTATAGCAGTCTCCTTAGCAATGCAAATGCTTCCTCAAAGGTGATGGGCTTTCAGTCATGAACATACTCATTTTGAATTAGCTCAGTCAGATTGCTTTCCTCCTAACTCCTGGAAGGCACTTGAATTAAAGAGATATTTGATTCTGAAGAATATGTATTTTTCAATTTATTCATGAGCCCTTCCTCCTATGTGGGAAGACTGTAAACTGTCCCCCCAAATCCTTCTCCCCTTCTTACACAGAAATAAAAGTGTAACAAACTATATGACTGGCTTGAAAGACTACAATTCCTGACCTCCTCTGCAGGTAGATGTGGCCACATGACAACAGTGAGCAGGGTGATATGCTTTTCTTTGGCAATGTCTCCAGACAATAGGAGGACACTCTCCTCACTCTCTTTCCCCTTCCTTCTGAAAGGAAACTGGACATAGCAGAGACCCAGCACACACAAGACGATGCCCTGGGAGAGGAAGGAACACAAGAAACCTGGGTTCCTGAGTGTCCTTGTGGAGCAGAGCTGCCCAGCAAACCAGCTGCTCTCGAGTGTGCTATGGGAATGAAACAAATGACTATTTGAGTTGAGCTATTGAATTTAAAGGTCTTTTGGGGAGCAGTTTATCTTTATTCTAACTAATACATCTTAGAAGCAGCCACATTGTTTATTCCTCCCTCTCCTGTAACTTCAACTTCACCTTGACTCCTTCCTCCTCTCAGCATTTATAGATACTAAAAATACTTAATATTGAAAAATAACGATCTCTCCACTCCATATCCTCCACCATCTCCCACTCTTTCTTCTTTCTGTATTTGCCAGACCTCCTCAAAATAATGTTTAAACTGTCTCTGCTTCTTGAATTTTTATTGAAGCATATTATCCTGCTCTGACTCCACCACCATCTTAAGGCTAAATCTTTATCATCTCACTTATTTGGCCATCTCGATCTCTTCAATTCACTCACCCACCTTCTGTGACCCACTATCCTCATTTCCTCTGCTTCCCTGGCTACTCCTTCCCAGGCTCCTGGTAGATTACTACCCCTCCACCTCTCCTTCATTGTTGGGGTAGCTCACTCAGCATTATGTCCTAGGCCCTCCTCTCTGGCCATTCTTCATTGCACACCCCTCTTGCTTGATTTCTTCCCCTCTGGTAGCTCTCAAATGGGTAGTTCCAGTCCAGACCAGTCTCTTGAACTTTCTGGCCATTTATGCAGTTGTCAACTGTCCTCTGAATGTCCCAATGATCCCTTCAATCTAAGTGTGTCCAAATGCAAACTCATTATCTCCCTGTCCCAGTGAATCAACAAACGCTGAATCTCCTAATTATTTGTTGAGTCTTCACTCCTCTCCATCTCCAATAAGACTATTTTTGTTCAGACAGTACATTATAGTGATTTAAATGACTGTCTGTGTTCAAATAGCAATTACCCCACTAACTAACTAACTAACTAACTAAACTAACTGTGTGACACTAGGAATATTTCTTTTTTTTTTTAACTTTTTTTATTGATTTATAATCATTTTACAATGTTGTGTCAAATTCCAGTGGAGGAATATTTCTTAACCTCTCTATACATCAGTTTCCTCTTCTGTAATATCAGAACAAAAACAGCATCTACCATACAATCCTAGGATTAAATGACTTACTATAAATATAAAATACTTAGAACAGTGTCTACCACATGTAAGTGCTACCTAAGTGTTGTTTATCATTATCTCTTACAGACATTATTTTAATAACCTCTTAATTTCATCTCTCCCAACAATTTTTTTTCTCCTACTCCAACACTAGCCTTAAGACTCAAATTTCTTCATAATCTTTGAATGACCTCCCACTGCCTTGGAATAAGATCCTAAGTCCTTAACATGATTTAAAAGGTCCCTCATGATCTAACCCTACTCCCCTGTCTAGCCTCCCCTATGCCGTCCTACCCCTACTCTCTGCTTTCACCATTTTGACCACATTAAGGCTCCTATAACACCTGGTACTTTTCAAGGCATGACATTTAATGCTAAGTGTTGTTCACTTGTCTCCTTTCTGCTCCTCATTTCATTTAACCAGGAATTGAATGCATATCTGAATTGTTTCATTAAGAAATGCCTCCACAACAATGCGGTGCTTGCTCCCTATTTTATTTTGTATTTAACAGAATTGTTTCCCAACTGCTTCCTTATTGGTCCTTGTGTGTCTGTGTGCCAAGCAGAATCCTAGCCCCTTGCATTTAGGAATGTTTCTTATGCTGTGATATTCTCAAAGGATATCACTTGCATTTGGAGAGCTGGATCTTGGCTCTTAGCTCTCAAATTCTGCATTTCAAATAAAAGATCACTTCCGATTTTATACTGGAAACAATTCCAAGGATAGAGTGCCCTTTGCTTTAGCAGTCTCCGGGATGACTACGCTCCTAACCTGACTGGTGTGAGGATACTGCATGTATGTGTGGCAGGTCAGAGGGATATCTGAGCTACAAACCCTAAGTGATTATCCCCCTCTCTCAATTCCAATGTGTATAGAAAATTCTGGGATCAAATTTCTAAGAGTAAATGCCCTCCTCTACTTTCCATCAGCACCGAGATGACTGGGAAGGGGTTTGGTCAGGCTGTTTAAGAGCCACATTCTCCTTCCCTCTTCCACACTGTAGGCTAGCTGTCATGCCTTTGAGGATTCACCTGCCCTTTGGTATCTCTCTATGTTCCCTGGTAACTCTCTTCTTCTGCCACTGACTACTGTGCCTAATGCTTTGAATTTCACTTCCAAAGATACAAGGTTTCCATAATGTTCATTTGCAGTAAGATCTGTACTCAGCTTTAAAGTTTTCAGGGTGCTTTCCTATGCCTTATCTCATTTCATGAGGCTGCATGGCACAGCGGCCAGAGAGCATGCACCAGAGCCAGACGCCCCAGTACGTAATCCTTGCTAAGCCATTTACTGGCTGTGTGACCTTGGCTGGACCCACACCAGGTAGAAAGCAGCAGCTAAACCCTTGATTTCAGTTCATACCCCACATATAAGACAGCTTTGGCTTGTGGAAGAGATTAGGTCCAAGAGTCCTAACACCTGAAAGCCTCAAAATCAGAAGTTAGCTCTGACGCTTCTCTCTCCCCACCTTCCCATACCCATTACTGAGTCTGAGTGGCTTTCCTATTACTATGCTTCCATTATCTCCTCTCTCTCTCATCCATACGGCCACCACATTAGTTCAGACCATGACCAATTCACAACACCACCAAGTGACTCTCTCTCTCCCATCTCTTCTTTCCAATTCAACTTCTCACTGCCAAGAGAGTCGGGGAGATGAAAAAGTATAAGACACCTAACAATCCTGTAATTCATTCAAGAAACTGACATTGTGCATTGATGAAAAAACAAACTCTGTGAGGCAATAAATACAAACAAAAAGGGCAACAGGAAATCAAAGGAGGGAGAAATCACAGCTCAGGCTGTCAGGGAATACTTAATGGAGGACAGGATTGATCGGAGCCCTGCTTCCTTTCACTCATTCATAAATGTTCATCCAACAAATGTTGACTGAGCATCCACTTTGATACTGGCAATACATCTTAACTTTTCAATGCAAATCAAATACCACATTTCGTCATGTATATAATGAGTTCTTCAAGATCCTTGAGATTGAAAATTTTATTACAAATAAAAGTCACTACCTACGCTAAGAACACCAGGAAAATAACTGTTAAACAATCACTATATTATTTACAAGACAGTCACAAATCTAAAAATAGTAAGCATGAAGTAAGAGAAAGAAAATTGCCACCGGGGCCATAGGTGGCCAGCACAGCTCACCTTGGAACTAAGGCCAGGGAGGATGCGCCCAATTATGTAGTCATTACACTTGCTTCAGTCTCGTCTGTTTATTAATGAGCCACTCCTTGTGTCCCACTCTCAATTTATTTTACACCAAGAAATCAAAGCTGAATGGAGTCTCACTGACATCAGCAGCTCCCCTCTGGTTCAGCAGGTGTCCACAGTGTGTTCTGACTGGTTGGTTTCAGGGCCATATCAGCGATTAAATATTTTGAAGATCACATTTGTCTAGAGACATGAGTTAAAATACTAAGACAGTAAACATCAAAAAAGCAGAATCAAAGAACATTCTGGCCTTCACCAAAACTGGGAGTTTGTCTCCTGTTCTCCACTCCCAAAGAGCCCCTTCACTGTTCCTTCTCCTGCTCTGTAAAATCCAAGTCTCTCTCCCCTCTGTCCCTCCTCAACCAGCACCAAACTCTGCCACAGACAAAATTCCGAAGCTTAGTCAGATAAAGATAAACAACTGGTAACAATGTCTCACAATTTCCAGGGTGTCCTGCTTTTTAGAAAAGGACAAAGCCCTCCCCAAACAATAGCTATAGTAAGCTATTTATTGCATAAATGTTTATTGAATGAAGAGATCTACTGAAAGAACAATAAATCAACACCCTATACAAGACTCTTTTGGGGAAAAAGCAGGTCTTTCCAATGTCTTAAAATTATACACTTAAGAGCTGCCTATTCAATCTACATCAAAAGTCAATTTTAACAAAATCTCTTCTCACAGACTCTGTGAAGAAATGCCAAAATGAAAAAAAAAAAAAGTGAGGCCACTTTCCTTCACAAATTCTCTAGTTGTGAAACTGCACTTATAAAACATAAACATAAAGGAAGGCTTCACTTCCCTGGCTCTCCTGCTCAAGAATAGCTCTTCAACAGCACAGCCAGAATGGCCATGGACTTACTTCCTATATTCTTTGTTGCTCCAGCTTTTCAACCCAATTCAAATACCATTTGAGTCTCATTTGCCAGAAATGGTTTTAATAGCACTCTCTTCGGTTCCACTCATTAACAAGAGCAAAACAAGGCCAGTGCAGCTAATGTTGCATGAGGAACAAAAGCTGTAGCAGGAACCACACGAGTTCATTTCAGGTGCGACAGGAGAAAGGGGGCTGACCGTGGAGGCCAAGGGCCAGGATCTTGGCCTGAATCTTGGCTGGGACAAGCTGATAGGATGGGCCACAGTCGTGACAGAGACTCCAGTTTCCTATCTGCAAGGACAGACTCCTCTCCGGAAGAAAGTCTAAGCAATTTTGCACCTGTTTGGGCACCTTTTGAAGTTCCCAGACTGGTACCCAAGACATCCACCCATAATAAAATACCACCCCACCCCTGCCATTACTCTTAATCTCCCTGGTCCTGCTGAACATTTCCTGGTGAGCACATCTCATGTCTCATTTCTTCATTGTCTACCTCCATCCATAAGAATGTGAACTCAACAAGTACAGAGATCCTGTTTTGTCCACTACAGTATAGCCAATGCCCGAAACGTAGCAGATACTTTGTTAAGTATTTTTAGTTGAAATGAACAGAAAGTGCATTACCTATGGCACTGAGACAGTGCATTGTATTCTTGGGTAAGAGCTCTCTTTCTATCAAAAATAAAGCACCCCCTTTTCCATTATCACCAAAGAACTTTGACTTGGCTGAGCCTGCCCACCACTACCTTTCATAGACTTGTCGGAAGAAGCTTTGAAGAAGGAGACTTTGTCTAGAAGCCCATCTTCACTCATCAGGCCACTACTCCCAGCTTACCTGTACCCTGGAATCAGACTTTTTTAATTTTTATATATATTTTATTTTTTTCCCCACATTCACCTCCTTTCAAGACTAGAGAGGAAAAGAAAAAGTAGAGGAAGGAGGGTGGCCCAAATCAGAGATGGTGCTACTTGACTCTACCCACCATTCCTGCCCTGTTCACCTCCATGGTACCGAGATAGTGTGATTTTGTGGCAGAATCACACACCATCCATTGCATTCTCAATTATCATACTAGAATGAATCAGTTAAACTGTTGAGGGAAAAACTGCCCCCCAAAAGTTTGGATGGCCCATCGCTGACATTAGTTCAGATGTCCTCCAAGAGCCTTGATTTCTTCACCTCCAAGATGAAGGTGCTGTTCTACCAGAAGTTCTTTGAGGGGCCATCTGGCCCTAATATATGAGGGCTGCCTGTCTGGAAATGACACCAGAAAGTCAGAAACCAGCTTCAACTGAGTAGTGGGAGGCTTAACACCATGTTCCAGATTTGTAATGGGGTCCATTTGAATATAATCTATGAGATTTTCAGTTTAAACTCGCACTCTCTACCTAAGTCAAATGCCATCTGAGAGCTAATTTGTGAACACAAAGTTTGGCAGTAATATCTTCAAAACTATTATTTCAATGGAATCATTTTATATGTTAACTTTGAAAATGTCAACAGCGGGGGCTGAGCAGAGGCACTCAGGAGGTCCACACATTTGCCATTTCAAAGGCTTAGCTGTGGGGGGAGGGGGACAGGGCCTGCTGTGCTCCGTGTTCTGTATAAACGTTTCCAGGAATATTTAGCAGATAATAGAGCTCCCACTGGGGCCGTGTGTTCAAAGGCACCATGTTGAGCCACCTACCCTGAAAGATGAGGATGCCAAAGCTGAGAGTGCTCTGGATTGCAGACTGGGTCCCTACTTCCTCTACGGGACTTCTAAACACACAGAGGCCAGGGAAACCTTAAAGGGAAAGTGCTTCATGCTTGCCAGAAGCAAATAACGTCATGGTCAATGTCTGAGTAATATTCAGTAGGCTTCCATCAGGCAGCATATCTGTGAAATAGTCTGACAACTTGAGAATTGAGGGCCAGAATTCACTGCTTGCCAGACTAACACCCATCAATTTGAAAAGCTCTGAAATCCTTCTTGACTTTATGCAAGAAAATTGGTTATGGTTAAAGTGACAGTGATACTTTTTCTCCTGCATTTTACATCTAAAGACATTCATTTTTAGTTCTGAATTTGACCAGAAATTCAAAAGCAAGCAGTTACAATTAAGACATAATCATTTCAATCAATTTTATGAGGAAAGATTGTATATAGGTGTTGATCCACTTTAAATTCTCCAAAGAATGAAACACACAAATACTATTGTACTTTGTAAGTAATAATAATGAAAACATGCACTGATTCATGTATGTTCCACACACGTTTTCGATGACGCAAGTCTTTTGGTTAAGCAATGTTCAGGTACTGAGGATTTTTAAATATCTGAGGTCAAGTTCCTGTCATTTAGGAGCTTACAAACTAGTGTAAGAGAAATGCATGTACCCAAAAACGTAATAAACAATGCGATAAATATCATGGAGGTTAAAAAAAAAAGTGTATGGTTAGAGCTAGAGAAAGGAGTCGCCTTCCGACACTACAGGAAGACAGGTGTGCAGCAGCTTCATTACCACCTGTTGAAACCCACACCTAAAAGATCTGTGAAGGTAAATATTCCTGTTCCCTCTTAGATCGCAATAGCTAAAGAATGGTTTTTTGTTGTGAAACCTCCAGAAACGTTTTTCTTCACTTTATTTTTTTGAAGGTGAAATTCTTTATTTTGCTCTCCTCTCCCAGAAAGCCTCGAATACCACTTTTTCGTCATCTTTAAAAGAAAGCCTTTCGAAATACCAGTGTTACATCTGAGAAGCCCACCTGGGAGTGGGAGAAGCTTCCCGCTGGAAAAGTCTCTCATATGGTTGCCTTTTACTGACCTCTAGTGGGCATATGTTGCTATGACAGTGAGAGCCAACAAATGTATACCTAGAATTGTAATCCTCTGAATCGTGTTCAACGAATTTCATCAACCATCTTCCCTTCTTCTGCCTGGATACTTACTCCCCCCCCCCCCCATTTTTATGGAAAAGTCAGCATAAACTTGGATTCAACGCAAGGTCATGATGGACAAAATACCCCTCCATACATGGACAGGCAAATAAAAAACATTTTCCCGATAGTGCTGATTTCAGAATTTATATTAGACAAGACAGTGGACCTTAATGGCAATTATTAAAGCACGGAGTCCCATGGGGTTTCAACCAGAAATTGTAAAAAAAAAAAAATCTTTCTTTTTATACATCTTCCTTCCCAAACAACTAATTTCCCTACCCATCCTTATCTTGCTCAAAAGGAAATTACATTCAGCCCAAGTTCCAGCTCAAGAGTTTATTGCTACACAAAACAAAAAACAAAAAAAAAGAAAAAAAAAATTCTCCCTGTGATTTGTGAGGCAATTGAAAGGGGAAAATTCCCTCATCTATACCCACCAGACACCAATCTCTTCGTTCCTCTGTACCATTTCTCCTGAACTGCTTTCCATAAAGAAGAAATAAACTTGATCTAGTAAGGCATTAATAGATTTGATTAGATTTGTATGGCAAACGGCTGGGTCATTGTGTCAGCGAGGGTATTCTAAATGTTAATGCCGGGGCTGCTCACCACTCAACAGATTGGAAGCTGAGACAAGACTATGATAAAGACCTCAGCGTCACAAATGTGCACGATAAGATTCAGAACCTAAAAATAGATATGACCCTTAAAATAATGGTAATTAATACAATAATATTTTTAAACTGAAGGAAAGAAAAAAGGAACATACATAGGAATTACAGGACTCAGGTCAACCAAAGGATAGAAAAATAAATCTACAGTGATAAGACTTGGACCACTTCTTGCATGACCAATGGGTTCCAGGTAACATTAAGCCCCTAGTTCATGTCTGCCATACAGAAGAAGGCTCTAATGTTGAAATAGCACATATCAAATTCTGTAAATTTTCTCCCTCTCTGTCTCATTCATATATATATATATATATGTATGTATCCTCTTCCTTCCCATTTGGCTGGTACTTTAAACATAGTTTGGTCTAGCTATTGGGAAATCCTGAAGCGGTCCCAGCCTAGAATGTAGTTTCCCCTCAGACAGTCTAATTACAACTCAATAAATCCATGACACAGCAAAGAAGGGCTGTGCTGTGGGTACATCAAAATTAAATAAAAACTTTGGAGAGTTTTGCCCCAGGGATTTTGTCATTCAACAAAAATGCCGACAGCAAACTTTATCCATCTGAGGTCAAGCATAGTTTTGCTCCCACCTTGGCAGATGTAACAATAGATTGTGTAGATAGATATAAAGTATAAATAAATGTTTCCAAACAGAGAGCAGATAACTTTTATATAGGTATAACATTTAAAACACTTAAAAACCCACTGTAGTTGCAGCAATTTTGATCTCTGGAAGGAAGAACTGCATTTTAACTAAGGGTATTAGCAAATTAAACCTGAGAAAGCCTTTGTAAAGATCTTAGGTCCCAGAGATACTCACCCTTTGAAAGATCATTGAGTAATTATGGCTCATTATGTTGAAAGGAAGGCAGTTTGGTGAATGGTTTAAAAGGTAAGAGACCTCTCTGACTGATTTTTTAAAAATTTATGTGAATTCAAAGTCCTGCAAAAGAAGTCAAGAGGTTCACAAGTCACTTGCTTCTCTTTCAGCTTTGGAGGCAAAGGATGTAGCCTATTCTCTTCCACCCCAATAGATCTTCCTATTTATTATATTTATGCTCAATGCAGATAATTCAGGTCTTCTCTCGGGGCCACTGTTGGATTACCCAATAGCTCAACTAAGAATTTGTTTAAAATCCAAGAAACACAAGAGTGAGAAAGGGAGAGAGAAAGAGATTTTTATGAATTCACATAGAATTTAATGTGTGATATTTCATAATAAGGACCAATAGAGTTATCCTGTGAAAAAAACAGCTTTGTTAAACATCCTCACACTTGTTTTTTATATTATTATTATTATTATTATTATTATTATTATTATTATTATTAGCAGCAGCAGCAGCAGCAGCAGCAGCAGCAGCAGCACAGCATTAATAGTTAAGAGCATGAACTCCACAGTCAGTCTACCTAGGAATGCATCCTAGCTCTATCATGAACCATAAAATGGGCATAACAATAGTACCTACGTCATAGGTTTACTATGAGAAGTGAATGAATTAATGTATGAAGAGCACTTAGCATTTGACATGCAATAAATGCTGCGTAAATTTGCTATTATTATTATTCTACAGTTTAAATATTATTGTATAATTTTAGTACAAAAGGGTGAGGAGGGAACACAGCCTCAAAACCTTGCTTTGCTCAGAGCTTCTCAAGTCATACCCTGCCTTGCCCAGATAATGGCAGATTCTGCCTCTATACATAGTAAGAATTTTCTTGAAACCTGTGGAAATAAAAGGAGAAATTCTTAAAATCAGAAAGATCTTTCAGATCTAAATGTGCCTATCTTGATCCAAAGGAAAAGTCATACACTTTAATAGCACAATAATTGACATTTAGAGTATGAAAACAACAGCTTCACACTGGACCTTATTTCTGGGTATCTGCTGGAATCTGTAGCAAAAACTGTGTTTCTGGCACTTAACACTGAACAAATCATAGACTCCAGCTAATGACGGTGCGTTCACACTCTCTCATGAACAGACTTCTCCAATTTTGTGCTGGAGGGGCTGTTTCCACTGCTTCTTGCTCTGGAATTATTAAGGAGAAAGAAACCTGGCCCCTGGGGAACTACTTTTTCTTGGGTAATTAACCAACACAAAGACCATCAGATGTGGAGAGACCAGATGAAATTCAAAGTGAGCCTCTCCACAGTTCCCTTGTTGGGGTTGAAAACAAATGGAATTTGGGGTATCAAGGCCAGCACTGTCTTCCAAGGCTTGGCAGCAATAATTTAAGGCTAGAAATTCACTTGTGCTTTGTAATAATGGTGAGCAGAGCAAGTGTTCTGCCCAACAATACCCCCCAAAAGCCCTTAAAGCCCCTTTTCCTGGGCCCCAGCTGCCCCATTTGAGTCTACTCCCATCTACGCCCTCTTTCCTCTTCAAACGAATGTCACCTATCCTTAGAAAGACACCCCAGGCCTTTTGGCCGTGTCTGACAAGCCTTGCTGTTGAGTCCTTCAGGCATCTCTGACTCGCTCTCTTTGGAACAAGTTCTAATGTGTTCGTGTTTTTCTAAAAGTATGATCCTGAGATCTGAAAGTGATACTCCAGGAATAAGTTGAGGAAGACGCTCTACTCTCATTGTAGGTCATGGATTTCTAAAAACCCGACTTTGCTTGAACTGACATTGTTTAACCACTTACATAGAAAGTTTAACCATTGATTAAAATTCCAAGATTCTTTTAGAAATTCTGATGCTCACGTCATTAATGCTGATGTTTTCAGTAACTATGAGGATCTTGTTTGATCCAAGTTCTGAAAGCCCATGTTCTAAAAACCAGTTACTAGTTTTGTAAAACCAGATTACTTGCATGACATTCTGATCCTCAGTTTCATCTTAAAGTGGGATTAAAGTTTCTCCCTTTCAGAGCTGTATTAATTTGTTAGGGTTGGCATAACAAAGTATCACAGACTGGGTGGCTTAAACTACAGAAAGCTATTTTCTCACAGTTTTGGAGGATGGAAGTCCAAGATCCAGGTGTTGGCAGTTCTGGTTTCTTCTGAGGCCTCTCTCGGGGCTTGCAGGTGATCATCTTCTCCCTGTGTCTTCATAAGGTCATCCCTCTGAGTATGTCTGTGTCCTAATCTCTTCTCATAGGGACACCAGTCGTACTGGATTAGAGCCTGCTCTAATGACCTTATTTAACCTTAATTACTTCTTTAAAGACCCTTTCACCAAATACAGTCACATTCTAAGAATCTGGGCATTAGAATGTCAACATATGAATTTGCGGGGATACAATTCAGCCCAAATAAAACAAAACCAAAACAAAGGTGATTGTGTAATGAAAGGAAATACTGCTGGAGTCACATGGGGTGACTCTTCCATCAATGCTTGTCAAATGCCTGATCAGATGATGCACCTCCTTCCCCAATCCTTGACTAACTCTTCCCTAAGTTTTGTTTGTTTGTTTCTGGGTGGTGGTGGTGGTGTTTGAGAGTAGGAATTAAACCCTAATTATTCTTAAATCCCCTCCCCACAAAGAAACTCCATAGACTCATACAAATAGTTGATCAAGAAGTTCCTCTTAAATAGAATTGAAATAAATGTAATGGCCTCAAATGAATGTTCTCTTTGCCAAGGGAAACTAAGAGCCATTACCTGGACCTCCATTCCTATCCATATTCCATACTTCTTTGCTTCCATTGCATTTATTTTCCATTCTCTCCCTTTTCACAGCTTCTGCTGCTGATACTCCTTGTCATGTCCTACAACAGGACTAACTTATCAAACATCTCCCCATCTTCTAATCTCTTTGTAGCCGTTGCCTCTCTCCCTCCCCCATGCATTTGCCAGGATGTTGAGTTGCTCTCTGTTGATGATCAGCGGCTAATTTCCTTTTTATCAGGAGTAAAGAAACCCTTAGTTGCCTCTTGCAATACCATTGGCATAATCCTGACACTAACACATCACAATGAACAGGAGGTCCATTAATAAACATGCAGTGCTGTGAAGAATTTCACTGATCCCTCTCCAGGTCATTAAATCTATACATATTTGATGGGCAATAAAAGAGTAATGTGGAATGATAATGGCAGCTGTAGGAGGCTGCTGCTCTCCTTGTCTGCCTTAACCACAAGAAAAGACAGGAAATGATCCATATATTTTTTAAAATATGTATATATTCCACTCATTATTACTAATTTTGAATGCCTATGCATATTTCACGGGCAACTGGTTCATAAACAAAACTCAGGCCGAGATTTCAGCATTAAGTTCTTTCAGTTTGAAGTAGGAACACGGAATCCAGTTTGATTTAACAAGAAAGAGCGATGTGCTCCATCTAGAAAAGTTTTTGTGTTGGGGGTACTTGGAGGGCAGGTGCTAATCAAAACACATTTCTGTTTGTCACTTTTTATGGTATAAATAAAGGATGTTGCCCTACATTGATAAGATATTAAGCAAAGTCAGATCCTAATTCCAGGAACAAATCATCAAGCCCATAAAGATAAAAGAGCCTTATAAGTTTATTCTTTAAAGCTAAAAATCAAAGGAATAATTCAAGTCATACAAGACAGGTCAAAACTACTTTAGGCATTCTATTTCTATTTCTTATCTCACAGATAAAGTCAAACATAGACTATACATCATAAAATAGAAAAGTTAAAATACCTACTGTTAAAAATTAGCAAAACTATCATAATCCTACCATGGGGGCCAGCATTCAACCAACACAGAGAAAAATACTGCAGTAAACCTTTGGCCAATTGAACATTCAATGTTTGCAATTCAAACACTCCTCAGCAATCCCAGGATTCTATGATTTACAGTACTTTTTAATTCTGCTGAGCCTGAATTTGGATCACATCTCTCCTCACACCCCTGCTCACCAGTCTAATAGAACGAAGTGAATCACAGAACTGGTGCGTTTACCTGGCCACTTGACATTTGTTCAGCCCTGAAGTTCTTTCTCTCTTCTCCCATTTATAGTAACTCTCACAAAATATTTTTTTTCAAAAAACATTGACTTGTTGGGAAATAGGTGAGTGTGGCTTATATTAGAACTGACCCTGAAGAGAAAACCAAACGATAAAGGTAACAATAGAGTGTTGCGAAAGATGTAACATTTGCCAGTGATTTGCAATTTTGATGGATTACGCTTAATCTGAGAAAAGTCTGAATTTGGTTGACAACTGACATGAACGCACTCACCCTAGACTTTATTTCAAATCCAAAAAAACAAAGCCTGAAACTATTTGAGTGAAAGCTTGAGCGGGAACGGAGGTGATTTATCCAAGTTAGAACAGTGACGGGTCCCATACACAGCCTCTGGAGCCAGATCTCCTGGGTTTGTTCCCGGCTCCGTCATTTTTTTTTATCAAGAGGGCTGTCGTAGTACCTCAAGTGTAGCCTATTTGATAAGAGACATCATTTTAAGAGCCCCTGACCCTGATTCACTGAACCCCAGATTCCAGTTTCAAGGATCTTGTGGCAGGCATTGTTGGTGCTTCCCCCGTATCCCCTCAGCCCTTCCCCAGTGCCACCTGCAACTTCAGGGGCTAGTTTCCAAACAGCAATGACTAAGTCTCCCCACCTCATGCTCCTGTGCCTCTGCCTGTGGTTTTCTCTGGCCATCAGAGCATTCTTAGCCAGAACATGCCAGAGAGGTAACATGCCCAGGAGCAATTCTCAACTAATGAAGGACAGACTATCACAGGTAACTATGCCACCTGCTTTCCCTTCAGTGAGACAATTCTAGGTGTGTTCTAAACAGTCTCTTAGGAAGTTCCCTGCAGGACCAAAACCCAGTTGTGCCCCAAATAGTAATCTGCTCATCAACATAATCTTGAGTGGCTTTCCTCCCTTCCCTGTCTCACTTCCTTGGTCTTTCACCATATTTCCTAAGATCGCTCCCCAAATAAAATACATCCACTCAGATCTTTGTCTTGGGGTCTGCTTTTGAGGAAATCAAACTAAGATACAACTGAAGCACGTAAGTCTCCCAGCTTCGGGAACTCCCATATTTTCCTTCTCCTCCACAGCACGTTTGCTGTGAAAGGCTCATGGTCAATCCCAAGATTCTATAGTTCTCAAAGGGTGAACTTTACATTCACTCTCATCTGTGTGACTAAGACACAAAACCATACCTCTAGTTCAAAGGTATCCTCGTAAGGAGTCTGAATAGCACCTAACCAAATGTTGGCTTAAACTTTGCTTTTATTGCCTCCTCTTCAAAAATTAGGCACCCACAAATTGTTATCAAAAAGTTCTATCCTTTCTCTTTCTACGTCTCATCAATAGCATAATAATGGATGTGAATTGGGGTAAGACAGAAATTGATATTTGGCCGTTACATATGTATTTTAAAGGTAAGCATCGATCCTAATGTCTCATCTCTCTAAACCTAAAACAATGTTTGAGTAATGACAGTACCTACCTGAAAGAATTGATGTGAGGATTAAATATGATCATCCATGATTGGTATTGGGAATGTCTGGCAAATTGAAGGTTCTCAAATGATGCTATGTCGTTAATATTATTAGAATGGAGAAATGAGGTTTGAGGGGATTGTTTAAACATTTCAGTTATTGTTCTTACATTTTTCATAAGAATTGCCACACTGCTGATTCTATGTATTTCTGTAGTATCAGTTGTAATGTCTCCTCTTCCATTTCTAATTTTATTTAATTCTCCTCTCTTTTTTTTCTCAGTCTAGCTAAAGGTCTGTCAATTTTGTCTATCTTTTCAAAGAACTAGCTCTTTGTTGATCCTCTCTATTGGTTTTCTGGTCTCTATTTCATTTATTTCTGCTCTTATTTTTTATTATTTCCTTCCTTCTGCTAACTTTGGGCTTAGTTTGTTCTTTTTCTAGTTCCTTGGGATGTAAACTTGCATTGTTTATTTGAGATCTTTCTAATTTCTTAATATATGTGTTTATTCTTATAAAATTTCCTCTCAGAACTGCTTTCGCTGCATCCCACAGTATTTGATATGTTGTGTTTTCATTTTCATTTGTTTTGAAATAATGTTTTATTTCCCTTTTGATTACTTCTTTGACCCAATGGTTGTTTAGAAGCACCTTTTAAGTTTTCAGGTATCTGTAGATATTATCACTTCCCTTTTGTTGATTTCTAGTCTCATAGCATTGTGGTTAGAAAAGACAGTTGGTATGAGTTCAGTCTTCTTAAATTTGCTAAGATTTGTTTTGTGGCCTATCATATGATCTGTTCTGGAGAGTATTCCATTTGCACTTGAAAAGAATGTGTATTCTGTAGATGTTGAGTGGAATGTCCTGAATATGTCTATTAAGTCTATTGTTCTAAAGTGTGGTTCAATTCCAATGTTTCCTTGTTGATTTTCTGCCTAGACAATCTATCCATTGCTCACAGTGGAGCACTGAAGTCCCATAATATTACTGTATCATTGTCCATTACTCCTTTAAGGTCTTTTATTAATTGCTTATTACATTTCGGAGCTTGGGTGTTAGCTTATATATTTACAATTGTTATATCTTTTTGATGTATTGACCCCTTTATCATTATATAATAACTTTTTTTGTCTCCAGTTACCCTTCTTGGCTTGAGGTCTATTTTGTCTAATATAAGTATGGCTATGCCCTCTTTCTTTTTGTTTCTGTTTGGCTGGAATATCCATACCTTCACTTTGAGCCTACATGTGTCTTTAGAACTGAAATGAGTCTCCTATGGGCAGCATATAGTTGGGTCTTGTTTTTTAACCTATTCAGCCACTCTGTGCCTTTTGATTGGTGAGATCAATTTACTAACATTTAAGGTGATTATTGATATGTAAGAATTTACTACAGCCATTCTATCTTTTGCCTTCTTTTGCCTCCCATTGTTTTGTTTCTCTTCTATTTCTGTCTTCCTTTGTAAGTTGGTGGTTTTCCATAGTGATTTGCCAGTGTTCCCTTTTTTCATGTTTTGTATCTCTGCTCTAGATTTTTTTCTTTGCGGTTTCCATGAGATTTACATAAAATCAGCTCATAGATAAAATAATCTTTTTTCTGCTAGCAATTTCTCTTATCAATTTCTGATAGAAATTTCTCTTCATTCACCTATAAAGATTCCATCCTTTTACTGTTCCCCTTTTATATTTTTGATATCACAAGTTATCTCTTTTCATGCTGTGATTTTGTTACCAAGTTGTAGTAGATATAGGTATTTTTATTGCTTTTTTCCTTTAATTTTTATGCTATAGTTGAATTTAATATACTATTCTTAAAAAGTTACAGTATTCTAGTTCTGACTGATGACTTATTACCTTAATCAGAGTTTTGTGCACTTTTATCTTTTTATTTCAACTTGAAAAGCTCCTTTCAACATTTCTTGTAAGGCAAGTATAGCGGTGGTAAACTCCCTCAGTTTTTGTTTGTCTGAGAAAGCTTTATTTCCCCTCATATCTGAAGGATAACTTTGCTGGATATAGTATTCTTGGCTGAAAGTTTTTTATCTTTCAATATTTTTAATATGTCATTCCACTCTTTCCTGGTTTGTAGAATTTTTGCTAAGGAATAGATAATTGCCTAATGGGGGGGTACCTTTCTAGGTTACTGTCTTTTTTCCCTGACATATTTAAAGTTCTTTCTTTATTATTGGCTTTCAATAGCTTTAATATAATGTGTCTTGGTCTTTTTGCATTGAGATAATAAGGTGTTCTATTAGCTTTGTGGACTTGTATATTCAGTTCCTTCCCCAGGTTTGGAAAGCTCTCAGTTATTCTTTCTCTAAATACACTCTTTACTCCCCTCTCCCTCTCTTCTTCTGGGATACCCATTATTCCTATGTTCACTTTTCTACTGGAGTCAGATAGTTCTCATAGAGTTTCTTTATATTTTTAAAATCTTAGTTCTCTCTCCTCTCCCATCTGAATAATATCTGTATTTCTATCTGTGTTTAAGCTCACTAATTTTTTGTTTAAGCTCACTGTGTTTAAGCTCACTCTTTATATGATCTGCTCTATTTCCAAAGCATTCTAATGCATGCTTCATCTCACTGAGTTCTTCAGCTCTAGAATTTTTGTTTCTTTTTTAGAATGTTAATCTCTTTGGAGGACGCCTCCTGTTTGTTAATTTTATTCCTAAGATCATCATATTGCCTTTGTGAGTTTCCTTGTAGCTCACTGAACTTTTTCAGAACAACTATTTTAAATTTTTTATCAGTTAGAGCATATTAGGAGCTCTCCTTTTGTTTTTCAGAAGGTGCTGCTATAGCTCAAGTTTTTGGTTTCTTTTAGGGACAATGACTTAATACTAAGGTTGGAAGTGTGTGCATTAAAAAAAAATAGTGTGGCCACAGAGCAGGGGGGTGGGTGTACTTAGCACTTGGGGTTTTGGTTATGCCCATGGACTGGTAGGTTGGTCCTCAAGTTGGGGGATCTCAAAGGTATGTGGGTGGTCCTCTTACCTCCCGGGGCAGACAGCAGGAGACAATTCCCTTCAGTTCCCTTTGTCTGCCTACTTCCCTTTTTTCCTCTCCCCCAAAGTCAATGTGGTCCCTCCTCAGGGAGAGCAACTGGTGCCTACAGCTATAGCACACATGGCAAGGCAGACCTCCCCACTCACCACCTTCACCCTCCACCTCGTCTGCCAGAAAAGTCCTGCTGCCTCACTGCCACACCAGCCACTGCTTTCTCTGCCATCACTGCCTCTGCCACCACTAATTCCCCTGCCACTTCCCTTGCTCTGCCACCACCTCTGCCATCCGATCCACCCGCTTTCAGGTGCACAGACGGGTGAATTTCTAGGGTTTCCTGGTATGCTGTGCAGAGGCACTTTTTTTTTCCGTTATGGATGTCCAATTAGTTGTAAATCAAAGATGATAGAGAAAAAAAACACTAACATGATGCTGACATCACTCCTCAAGACAGATTTCTTTACACTATAATGTTTCAAAAACCTAGGTATAATCATAAATACAGTGTATATATTTGATATACTTAAATGTTTTTTTTTCCTAAAATGCTCGTTTTAAATTGATGATGCATCTTATAGTAGCATCTTAAAAGTGAGCATTAAAAACATTTTAATGTAAAAAATGCCCAAAATGTGACTATTACAGAACATGCTATTAGTGCTGTTGACCAGGGAGCCCAAAAGAGTTTTGCTATATATCACTGACAAATATAAAGCTTGAGGTATGATTGTGTCATCAATATCACAACTCCCTGTGTGCTGACTGATGTTTTAAACCAAAAATTTCACACTTCAAGAAATTGACTTGATGTTGGATATTAGCCTACAGATACACATCAATTTCAATACATGTATTATTGTATAACCCATTTGTGGAAAAATGTTTATGTGGAGTATAAGCAGACGTTCATGTTTAAATGAAATCTAGTGTCCACCATCTCCATGTCAATAGCAAGTAACAAGGTAGGATTCTTCTTCCTTTAATACATTTTGAAAAAAATTTATAAGCCATTACTGTTTATTTTTGACTTATTTGATAACTGGTGAGGAACCTGGGTAAATCAGTAACTTAAAAAACAAAGTACATGGGTAATCAGCTAGGCTGACAAAACTCAGGATTTATACTTACTTTGGAGTAAAACCTTAAAGAAGTATGATACTTCATCAAGTAATCACACCCACATATTTTCAAAAGTAAAAAACTTCCAAACAGTTGTTCTATTCTAAATATGTCTATAGGTCAACAAACCTTGTATTGTTTCTTAAAGGTTGTTTCTATTTATCTTGTGTGCTAAAACTATGTTTAAAAGATTGGAAGAATTGTCCCTAAAAAAATTGACTGAACAAGACAACTAAGCCTTTGCAGCTCTCAGCTCCCTTGACTTTGAATGTAAACTTCTTTATAATGCATCAGGCTTATGAACAGGTGGTAAGGAAACATGGGTGAGTTCCTCAGGGAAAGGATACTAGTTATAAATGGAAAGTGCTAGAAATAGGGTAAGCATAGTCTAACTAAATAAATGCCAGCCACAGGGAAAACAAGGGAAATATCGCTGCCTTATTATAAGGAGAGTTTCTAAGAAAACTGAGAAGGACCATTAAGAAAATTGACTGAATTCTGTTGCTGCAGTTATGGCTAATCTCTAAAGAGGAGCAGTCAAACTGATGTGACAACTTTTGGCCTCTCTCCATCTGAATACCTACCATTAGCTTTTAACACCAAAGTAAAGCCAGAACCAAACTGCCTGAGTTTGAACCCTGGCTATGCCACTCTCTAGCTGTGTGACCTTAGGAGAATTACTTACCTTCCCTCTGCCTCAGTTTATTTATTTGTAAAATCAATAGAAATATATTATCTATCTCATAGAGTGAGTTAAAATAGATTAAATAAGTTAACATATGTTAGTGATTACACTGGTGTCTGACAAATTCAAAGCTCTAAGGTTTTCTATTGTTAAATGTATAAATGTTTTGTTTCTTCACTTTTTGCTTCAATTGGTATATTCTCTCCTAGTTTACCAGTGTTTCTAAATCAGCAACCATTCATTCATATCTACTCTGTAAAGCAACGAATAAGTAATCTTTTGGAAACATAATATATATAGCATGGTCATACCTTGAAGTACTAATCTAATTGTATTCTGAGTACTTCCCTCCCCCTTTCTCTTACTTGCAGCCAAAAATTTTTGTCATGAAATACACTAAAGAGATCCAAATAAGCACTTAGTACAAGTACCAGAGGAGGATTCTATATGGATTTAAAGTATTTCCAAAAGACTAGCTAAGACTGAGTAGCAGGGGAAAGAAGAAGGAGTGTTTCAAACAGGATATAAAGGAGGGGCCAGAGGGATGAGAAGTCCAAAGTAGGAGGGAGACCAAGAACGTTCATCACAGATGAACAAAAAGCAAAGAGAAATGGCTGCTGAAGACAGGCTGTTCTCCAGCATGGACTACCCCTTCATTATCCCATGAGGCCTCTGTCCTGGACCCCACACTTTAGAGGACCCCTTCCCTGACCCTCTTTCAGCTGTGCCCCACCACCACCAGCAGCAGGGAAGGAACCTGTGAACCCGACAGGCTATGCACACATGGAGCCTGGACCTCTCCCCCCTTTTATACCATATTCCTCATTGCCCCTAAGCTGCTTGCAGGACTGTACCAGCCTCTTCCCCAGGTACTGCTACTAGTGTGGTCAGCTCTAGACCCAAGGGGTGACCACAGGGAGTGTGGGCATGCATATGGCCAGAGCTTGGACTTGTGGGCTGAGGTGTTGATAGGAGGGTACGTGAATCTCCTCATGATGCAGGATGGAGCTGGGAGTGGGGCAAGAAGGCAGGGCCCACTGCAGACCAGGGCTTCGTCTATATCCTCTCTGGCTGCAGGATTCTGGAGTGGAACTCCAGGGTACAAGAATTCTAAATTAGAATCTGGCCTCATAGGTCACACTGAAGGTATATGTGTCAAAATAATATGACAGACAGATGAACGGATAAAGAAAATGTTTTCTATATAACGTTTTAGCCATACATATATATAAGGGCTCAGTGACTTCATAACGGTTAAGGTTCAAACTTGGTTCGTCCTAAAGGGGAACAGAGAGAACCATCTCTCGGGAATGGGATCCAGGAGGCTGGGATGCCTGTTCCTTAATTTATTTCATAAAATACAACAGTTAGTCCCACCATAATCCTATTATGGTCTCCCTGTACAGAAGACCTACTGGGAGAACAAATGATGAGCATGATATTAGCTGGTTTAATAGATTCGCGGCATCAGACTGGACAGCCTGTTGTATTTGTCTCCACAGAGAGGTTATTCTGCAAGACCTAAGCCTCCTTTTCCCTGGTCAATGCTCAGGTGAAGACCTCCAGCCCCTGCTGATGGATATTCCCCTTGTCTATGCTTCCACGGCTGACCTGCCTCCCCTTACGTGTGGCATATCCTTTGTTATATATATGTGTTCACTCCATCACGCTACAATTAATTCTAGGAGGCCTGGGACTCTTTGACTTACGTTGACTTTGCCTGTTTCTACTATAATCTATTATATCTGTGTTGACTTTATAGATTAACATGAGAAGGGAAATATTATTTTCCAAGTTCCAGCTGAGGAATGAGAGAGAGAAGTAACTCCTTACACGACCCCTCTACTGTCAAATAGGTAACACATGCATACAGTATACGTGTATATCTGCAGATGACACATTCACCACATGTATACACATAGAACAAAAACCTGCTAACTTTAATTGCTCTAATATACATCGAGAAGAATATTTTGTTGCATTTGACATTGAGGCTCCCAAGTGATTAATACTGAATTTATGTAAAGTTGCAACAACTAACTTTCAAAAGGAAAAAACATTACAGCTATCATAAATGGTGTGTTAATAATTATAAAAAGCCATAGATGGCTTTATAAGTAGCAAATTGCAATTAGAACACTAAATAAAAATAAAACCACTGTAGGAGAAGCCAAGGCATTTAAGCAATTATTTAAGTGCAGTGATGAGTTAAGTGTAGCTCCATTATTTAAATGTAGCCCACATGAAAAATAATTTTAAATAACTTTAGCTAAAAATTTCCTGGTGCTTTCTATGTGCCATGCATTTTATGTATATTGCCTTTTATTTAATTCTCACAGTTCTATGATAGAAATGCCATTTTCTGTATTTTTCCTGGTCAGAAAACTGAGGCAGTATTGCGAAAAGATGATGTTTCAAGTGCTTGATTCAGACTATTTCAGTTTAAATTATGTCTCCACCACTTATAACTGCTATAACTGTTGTTAAGCAAATTATTATCCTCTTTGTACTCCAAGTTTCTCTTTGGTAAAATGAGATAATATCTGTAACCATCTCAGAACTTTGTCATTCAAGATACAATTAGATTAAAAGATAAAATGGTGAAATAATTAGTAGAACATCTGGCATATAATATGTACTTGAGAGATGTTTGATATTATTAGAAAAGTTAAATAGCATTCATGAGATCACAAAACCTGCAAGTTACAGGAACAGGAATAGGACCCATGTCTGTTTCATTCAAAATGCCATGCTGTTGATCTCTAAACTCTAAGGCATTTGTTTACTGAACAACTGATGAGGTTATATGAAATGATTTATAAGAATCCTGAAAGTCTATTATTCTTCTTCAAAGGACTCAAGATTATTTTCAGATTTTTTTCCCGCACCTGCTCCCCTCCCCTCCCAAAAAAATCCATGTCTGTAAGAGAAGAAGGGAAGTGACAAGGACCTGTGTTTTCTATGGGTAGAGTAGACGCTGCAAACAGTAACCCAGCTTGAGGTGCCTGGCTGCATCCTGCCCTAGAGAGTGGGTGGCCTTGCAGGAGAGGGGGCTCTAGCAGGAGGCAGTTAGCAGGGGTACCAATGTGGGTAGAGCGGGAGCTGAAGTGGGGCTGCCCAGTGACAATCAGGAGTCAAGAGAGGACACAGAGTACTAGCCAACTGAAAAAACTTTTGTTCCTTTTCTGTAATTCTTACCTCCCTCTGCCCCGTCCCCCAGCCCCCAGCCCCACGCCCCCGGCACTCTCCCAACCCCACACACCAGTGCTGGGGCAAAGTGACAGACTTGGAGTTGGGGACTGAAAACAGACCATGCTCCCCACCCCAAGGCATGTCCCACCAGAGGTCAGGCCAGGGCTGGAAAAGGGAAATGGAGTCAGACAAGAGAGCAGACTTCTAAATTAGTCTGAATTGGATACTTTTATACCCTAGAATGGCTGGAAAGTTATGGAATCCCACGAAAAAGTCATTAAGGAGAGAAAAAGAGAGAATCACCCATAGAGGGGAAGGCACTAGCTGGACAAAAGCAAAACTGTTTCATGCTGGAACTCCACCAAATTCAGGCCATTTAATTAACTGATGGGATAATGATATAATTTTCCTAAATGATCAGGGTGTTTCTTTGCTTGATGTTCATATCTCCCACTAGACTACCAGCTCCGTGGAGGCTTAGGGCTACTTACCCAGGAGCAGCTCAGCACGGACACTCAGTGCACTCACATCAGTATTTGTTAAATAAATAAAAGGATCTACAGAAATGAACTCTCTTGAATTTTCATTTAAAATTCTCAATAGCTCAGAATAACCCAAAAAAAAATGTGCTTTGTTGCATTCACATATGAAAAATACCATAACTATCAGATTAACCAATTAAAAAATTAGACTTCGAGGCATGAAAAAATTTTTGAATCAAAAAGAGAAAGAGAGAGAGAAAGGAGAGAGAATCTTCTGTCTAAGGATTCCTCTCCTCTGGGAATGTTATTTTAAGTATAAGTTTGATGTTCCTTGGAAGGAGAGGACTGGAAAAACAACACAGAATCAGTCTGAGGGGAAAGAAGCCTCCAACAAGTAGCTGTTACTTGTTCCAGAGAAAAGGCAGATGGGGTGGGAGGTGGAGGGAGTAACTTTTTCCTATACTTTCCTCTTCTCGTTATAATGCCTCTCAAGGTGATATTTCATCCCAGAGTGATCGAAGTCCCTGAAATTTCAAGAACAGGCAGGCCTTCTTTTACAAGCAACAGTAAAAAATTTTGAGCAGCTAAGCATGTTACCAGGGAATTAATAATAAATCTGTACAGATTGATATTCCCCTGAGATAAAAGGAAAGAGAAAATATTAAAAAACTGATGCTTTTGGAAAATGAAAAATTAATGGGGTGTATATCTCTCCAGGGAGGGAGGGACACAGCGCTTGCTTTTACCCCTGAAATGGAAGCCTGCCATGTGGGCTAACGGGCAAGGCCCTGGTGTCCCAGCATGGATGCCCTGAGAGCAATAACACTGACCCAACCGAACAGCAGGGTGCCGGTGCCCAGGAAAGAGCCCAGCAGACTTGGGTCAGAATGCCAGTTCTATCGCTCATTAGTTGTGTGACCTCAGGCAAGTAATTTAATGTCCTTGAGTCTCAGTCTTTGCACAGAAAATGGGGATAAATACCTACTTCCTAATGTGAGGAGAATTAAACAGGAGCACATGCATACTGACTAGGATCTAGTAAGGACTCACTTGAGAAGTTCTTAATTCTTTTCCCATGATGTGCTATATTTTTCTACTTGATTTAATCTTCATCCAAAAGAGCCTCTTTACTCCACACAAACTGCCTACTAACTCACACACTACTCTATTTTAATAACAATTCAAGGTCTATGACCCTAGGACATCATTTTTAGCCCATTTTATCATATCAGATTGCATAGACATCAGTTCCTTAAAAGTACTGATCATGTATCTTTGGATTTCATCTTCTTCTACCAACCCTGCATTCACACTGTCATTTGTCACCAGTAGATTGTAAGGCTGTGAAGTCAAGGTCTATATTTTTTCACTACTGTACCTCAGTATCCAATACAGAATCTAACACTTTGTAGGTACTCAGTAGATATCTGTTACCTGCATGGATAAATGTAAGATATATTCAACAAGACAAGCTAATTGCAGTTCAAATAACCTCAATTCCCAGTGTCTTAGGCCAATAAATGCGTATTTTTCATATATTCACAGTAGAATGTGCATCAGCATGGGACTGTGCTCTGCAGAATCATTCTGACACTGAGATCTTTACATCTAGCATTTCCACTTCCTCCAGGCCCCTCCAAATCCTCCACTGAATCTTCCATATCCAACCAGCAATTTAAAAAAAGAAATCCAATAAGAAGAATTTCCAGGGAGATTACAGGGGCCAGGTCCCAAAGTGACATCCATCACTTCCCCTCACATTCCATTGGCCAGAACTCAGGCATATGGGCCCATCTACCTGTAGAGGAAATTAGAAACTGTAATACCACTGTGTCCCCATAAGGAGAAGAGGCACTCTAGCCAGTATCTCTCACTTAACAGGTCCATCCATATCTGTTGAGGGACTAAATGACAAGCATTAGGAATTGGACAGACAGTTGTCATCAAGCAATAAGAGCCCAGGTTTGGGAACAAGAGTCTAAGAGGCAAGTAGGCTGGGGAGGAAAGGAAACAAACAAGGTAGAAGAAACCAAAATCCACCTCTGGATTCCTTATTCCCTGCAGGCCAACTGGCAGATTCTAGAAAGGCCATGCTTCTCTGGAAGAAAAAGGCCTTACTGTAAGCAGTTTGAGCTGCTATAACAAGATACCATAGACTATGTGTCTTAAACAACAGACATTTCTTTCTCACTGTTCTGGAGGCTGGAAGTGTGAGATCAGGGTACCAGCCTGGTTGGGTTCTGGTGCAAACCCTCTTCTTGGTTACAGAGGCCATTTTCTTGCTGTGTCCTCACATGGGGGAGAGCAGAGAGAGAAGCAATCTCTCTCACATCTCTTCCTATAAGGGCACTAATTCCATCATGAGGGCTCCACCCTCATAACTTGATTACCACCCACCTCCAAATACCATTACACTGGGGACTGGGCTTCAACATATGAATTTTGAGGGGGACACAGCAGGCCTTATCCTAGAGGATGGGTACCAGATGCCCTGCATTTATCCAGGAGGTTGGGGCCTTCATCTCCAGTCATCACCTGGATGAGGCCCCTTTGTCTAAACAAAAATGAGTCTAGTGCTTCCTACACAATTGCCCTGCAGCCCTGCCCTTGACAAGACCATGACAAAAATCTCTCTCCCTTCTCCCTTTCAGGTTTCCCTTCTCAGCACATTTCCTCCCTGCCAAGCACAGTCATTAGTGCTTCTTTGTGGGCTTAAATGTAAATTTGTTGTGATTAATTAGCCTCAGAGCTGACTTGGCAGTTATTGAGACATTGGAGAGGGTTCTGGATTTAGTGTTCAGATTCTTGCACTCTCTGGGATTCCTCTTTCTATCAGCAGCAAAACTTCAAGTTCAAAACTGTCTACGCTAAAAAATGCTTTATGTGTCTAATTAACTATTTGTCACTTTGAGGTAAGTACAAAGATAAAATCTCACCATCCTGTGTAAGGTGATGGATGTGTATCTTTTTATAGTGCCATAGACTTGGGAACCAAAGAATCAATTTCTAGATTCGAGAATAATGACAAAATTGTCTAATATATTAATTTGTGCTGTGACACATTACTCATGATGAAACCTTCCAAATGGTTTCTCAAAATCTTAAACCCACCCTGCCGTGAAGTTCTCCTTGGTCTCCACCTCTAGGAACTGATGTGAAAACTGAAGCTGATAATACTTAGCCTAGCAGAGTAGAGCCAAGAGTCACAAGAAGATGTGCAGGAAGAGAGTCCAACCAAAAAAATTGAAAACCTGAATTCAGATCTTCCTGCTACTAACTGGCTGATTAGGACTCTCAGATATCCAACAGAAATGAGCTTAAGTAAAATAGGGAATGTTTCAGCTCAGATAACTGAAAAGTCCAGGGAGTGGGCTTCAGACCCAGCTGAACCAAGGAAGTTGAATCATGTTGCCAAGGTTCTGTGTCTCCCCTGTGCTTAGCCTCACTTTACTTTCTGTATTGGCTTTATTCAGCAATGTGTTGGAAGTAGCTAGGGCAGACAGCCAATTGCAGCTCCAGATATACCGAGCCTTGCAACGCTCGGTCCCAATAGAATACAGTGCTTCTCTTTCTGAACATCCAAAAGCAAATCTGTACATTAGTCTCTGACTATCTTATTTGGGTCACGGACCCATCTCAGAACAAATCACTGCAGGAAAGTTATAAAATAATCTGAGTCCTGCAGACTGTGTCTTATACCCCTTCCTACAGAGGGAGGGGATCAAAACATAGTGGTAGAATTTTTATAACCACACTCAATAGGGAAACATGATCCAAGAAATGAAAGATCAGATACTATGATCTGATGCAAAGAAGGGTAGGACAGACAGACAAAAACATTGTTAATTTGCACCATCACTTATTTAAATCAATACCCTATTCTATCTGAAAAATAGGCATAAGAATGTCTCTATTCACTTTACATGGAAGTATAAAGCACAAAAAAGTTCTTTTTCTGAGAAAAGAACTTTGGGGAGAAAATATTTGTTAGATGCTTAAAAAATAAATTATATCTCTAAACACTTCTATGGATAGTATTAATTGTCATAGACACTTTGGAAAACAATTTTGCACTGTCTTATAAAACTGAATATTCATAAACCTGGCAACCCAGGAATTTCACTTCTAAGTGTCAGAGACAGAGGTGATCGCAAACATTCCATCTGCTGCCCTGCAGTTCTCACCCTTCCTCTGTTGCATTCGCTTTGGCCATACTGCTAATTCAGGTAAAAGAAATGTGGATAGAGGTCATCTATCGATTCTGAGATAAGACACTGTGTCCCTCTTACCCTCCTAGGAGGCAATGGAGGCCTCACATTCTTGAAGACACAGATAATGATGGTGTAGCCTCAGTCAGCCTGGGTCCCTGAGGCTCCCTGACCAAGAAATCAATCTTTGTTGTATTAAGTCATCTGCGTCTAGGGGTTAATTTGTTATTGCAGCATAATCTGCTTATCCTGTCTGATAAAATCCTCAAAAGAAACATTTGCACATGTACGGGTTGATCACAGCAGCACTGTTCATAATAGTAAAAATGTGTATGCAACTCAAATGCCCATTGACATAAGTGATCGATTTTAAAAGATCACAGTATATTTACACATTAAATATCACACAGCAGTACAATATATTGCTACAAGCAACATTATGCATGAATTTTACCCACATAATGTCAAGTGAAGAAAGCAAGTCCTAGGAGACTACAATTTGGTTTGGAGCCCTTTTTTTTTTTTTTTTTTTAGAGTTTAAAAATACACAGAGAAAGATAGATTATCTAGGCATATAGATAATTATGTTTTTAAGCAAGAAAATGATCACAAAAATCAGGATACTGGTTACTTGGGTTGGTGAGACAGCAGATGGGAGAAGTAGGAACATATGGGCAAATATAGTTATTGGTAATTGCAGTGGACTGAATATTTGTGTTCCCCAAAAATTTTATATTGGTTTGGTTCAGTTTTAGGAGGATGAAGATGATATCTGAAGAATGAGACTCAAAGCTGCAGAATCTTACCAAGGGAACTAATTCCTCCAACTTTCAGTTTTCACACTTTATTCCTCTGTATAGAAGGGACAGCCATTGGCAACATTGGGAAGCTGCTGGAGTCAGCCTTTGGCTGACCAATCTCCTAAATTTGTGCCCTTTTCCCTTATACTGATCACCCAGCCCCTCACTTTAAAATGCCCCCTTATCTTCATCTTCTTTCCAGCCACTCATCTGCAAAAAACATGGCTTTAACAACAAGCCTGAACTCTTTTCTCTGTAATGTATTCCTCTCTTCTCTGCTCTCTCAACACTTTCCCAGGGCAGTCGCAACAAAAATGGCTTTAACAGCCCTGGATGCTGATAAATCCCAAATTTACATGGTTCTTTCCTAAGCAAAGGAATGGTAACTCGGCTCATTTATCATCTCAATTTGGTGTCTGAAAGACGCATTTAATTCAAAACATAAAATATTCATCTCTAACTTGCCCCCCAAATCTGCTCTTCCTTCGCCTTCTTTGATTAATGCTACCACTAGTTACCTAGTTTCCTAAATCATGAATCTGTGGTTAACCTAGACAATTTCCTGTCTTTAGATGCCTGGGACAATGCTGTCACCTTTCTCATGGGATACTATCAGCAGTGGCCAGGGCAAAAATGAATGTCTAGAGAAGACGGGTAGGCTATTCTTGAAGACATGTGAACCACGGCCAGAAGTCCCCACAAATAACCAAGAGGGATTTTAAAGAGACTAGGTTCCATGTTATCAGGTAGAATTATGAACCAGAGGAATTTGTTACTTAATTTTACCAACAGACTGGTTAAGACCTAGAAATACTCAAATAACACTATTTGGATGTCTGTTTCTTCTACTATATTATAAATCTCTAGAAATTATGGATTGTGTTTTGTTGATCTCTAATATCCCAGTGCCTACCATGGTACCCAGCATATTGGATATACTTAATGCTATTTACTATTTAAAGAATAAACCAGTGTCACATGTAACTTGGCAAAACTCCTTACATTTGTGCAACTGACATTTGGTGGTATGGTGAGCCTTCCTCCAAGTCCCTGATCACGGAAGGAGCCCATACATCAGTCTCTTCCCAGTGAGAGCAGCTTACAGAGCATGGCTTCCTGATTGCTTGCCAGCAAGTCGTCTTGCCTTGCACTTAACCTGTTTTCTAGCTCCACATAAATAAGCAAACAGCGTAAGAAAGAAGGGGCGAGGAAAGAGTTCAGGAACAAATCGCTAGCTATGTTTTGGAAACATTTGCCTTAAAGCGTCTGGCAGTGTGATTCATAACAATTTTGTCTTTTCTTTTTTTTTTTTTGATGCATCAACAAATAATATCATAAAAAGAAGCACAATACTTTTACAGAATGTAAATGAGGTGAAATAAAGAGGATGTTATTTCTACTAGCATCAATATTTACCAGACTGGTTAAACTTTGTAGAAGTCATGATGAATGGGCTCCTGCTTACAGTCAGGCGAGCATGGTGTATTTGTAAGCTACCCACTGGAAACTGATTATTTTCCCTCTTCTGTAATTTTAGTGTTGTTTTTTAAAGCATGTTCATTTATTTACCTTGTGGGATTCCACATTTTTGTCAGGTCATTTCCTTTATGTTATAAGAACCAATGTCAGATGTTCATTGTGGTGACACTTGTAAAACCACCCAGTGGAATATAATGAGGCCTGCAGTCAATAAATAAATAATGTTGACCTGAAAAGAATAGTGAAAGCATAACTTCTCCCCACGAGTCACTACTGACTGTTGACTGCTCTACAAATGCCACGAAAAGAGCACTGTGCCCATGGCAACACAGCAGTTGAACTCAGATGGTGGGTTTGTTTTGTTTTGTTTTGTTTCCAGTCTTGAAAGGGGAGTGGATGGGTGTTCACACGCCTCCCATAGTTAATAATAACTTATAAATCTGGCATTTCCTGATAATGCAACAAACTTATAAAACAGCTTTCATCCAAGACCTCAAAAAGGCCTAAAATCAAGCAAGTATTATCAGCATTTGAAAGATAAGAAAACCCCCAAAGATTATGCAATTTGCCCAAGGTCAGACAGAAGAACTTACTAAAGCAAAAATACAGCTCAAGGTAACCAACTCCCAGTCTGTTGTTCTAATTAGACAATCCTCTCCTGTGCTGGGCTTAAAGTTCTGCCTTAGGTTCTCAAAAACCTCTGATAGATCACTAAGTCCAGGGAATGCTCCCCACAGGCAGCTGTGGTTAATTGAACATCTTGCAACTTGCAAGGTTCTGTTATTCGGCTCATTAATTAGTTTAAAACATCTCTCACAAAACAAATTCTCAAAACACAAGAAAATTAAGGATTTTCTCCCCCTCTTGTTTTATAATCTCATAAATTAAGACGCTAAAAACAAATTATAATTGAAATGAATGTATCACACCTTTACTTACAACTCCATAGAAAATAAAGCTACCAACTGTCTTGAGTTAGAGTGACTGCTACGAGGCTGGAGGTGCAAAGGCCATCCCCAAACAATCCCTTCATGATGCAGAGAATGTTCTGAATTAAGTAGCACAAATAGAATAGGAGGAAATTGCTTACAACGGACAGAGCACTCAAAAATGCTAAGTGATCATGTCTAAGATGTTATTCCTTTCATCTCTGTGCTGCTGCATTTGCTATTCCCTAAAGCCTGACCACCTTTCCTCTCTTGTCTCTCCATCATGTTAACTCCCGGAACACCCAACTTACGTATCACCTCTTTCCTGAGTGCCTGCCTGTCCTCCCCAGACTCTGCCTCAGAATCCAGACTAAAACAGACCCCTCCTCTCTGCTCCTATGACCCTCTTGGCCTCTCTCTATCAAACCCCTGTCTTCCGGTGCTTAAATGGCCTCTCTTGTGCGTTAGACTGAGCTCCAAGGAAGCGGGAAAATCGTTTCCATTTGTAAAGGTGGGAGAGGAGCCACTGATGATTTCTCACTTCCTGTGATCTAGCTTGAGAAGTTTAGGAAAATTGTCCAAAATTGGAAAAAGGGACTTTCCTCTTTCAGCTCCAGCATGTATAAAGAGCTTAGAAGCTGTCATTCTTATTATCCTAACAACAAGGAGAAAGCTGAACAAACTGAAAATCAGTGGCTTTTCTTGGACCCATCAGAGAACTGAGGTTGCAGGAAAAGCTGCAATCCCAAAATATGGAGAGATAGGTGAATGCAGAGGTACAGCTGAGATCTGCTTACCCGGAGTAGAAGCTGCCAGAGCCATAAACTGGTAGGAACACTTAAATCATGAATTGCTGGAGGCTGTGTGTGGACCAATGTGAGCATGATAAAATCCTGGGAGCTGCTGTCTTAGGGGGGCCCCACACTTTTGTGGGTTTCTTCTTGAGAAACCTACCAGGATCTCATGGTGAAGAGCCAAGAAAGATGGTCTTGTGGCCCTGGCAGAGACAAGAGGAAAGTCACCTTAACCGTTGTAAAATACACAGGGCATTCTCCATAACAAAGACCTAATTTCTAGGGAAAAAGACTTTACCAGAGCCTATCCCACCAGGGAATGGGCTTTTTCCATACTCCAAACCCCTCCAGCCTTGCTGTATCACTGGGGAGAAAAGCAAAACTAAAAAGCACTTGTGACGATCATAGCCCAGACCCACTAAAAGACTGAATTTTAATCATGATATAAAACACTCTCCTTGCCCACACCTTACTACCACACCAACAGAGCTCCAGTAAAACAGCAATGGACTACAGCTGAAAGGGCTATGGGATGAATACTCTATGCAAGGAGTTCTTAGGGAAGACCAAAGGCACAGGGGATTGTAAAACAAAGACACTCAAGGAATTTGAAGACTCTGACACCTACAGCTACAGCAAACTTTAAACACAGTCCCTCGTCTACTCATATTAAAAAACAAAAACAAAAACCACTTCACACTAAAGGCCTATTTTTCTCAGTTCCCAAAACTCTTGCAGTATGTACAAATTGCAACAAAAAATTACAAGGCATGTCAAAAGGCAGAAAAAAACACAATCTGAAGAGGCTAAGCAAACATGAAAACTGGACTCAGATAAGACACAGATATTGGAATTATCAGACAGGGAATGTAAAGTAACAATGATGAATAAGTGAAGGGCTCTAATGTAAAAAGTAGACAATATACCTGATCAGACAGGTAACATAAGCAGAGAGATGGAAACTCTAGGAAAGTACCAAAAGAATAAGCTAAAAAATCAAAACCACTATAAAAATGAAAAATGTCTTTGATGAGCTCACAAGTAGACTGCTCACAGCCAAGAAAGAATCAATGAGCTTAAAGGTACATAAATAAAAACTCCCCAAACTTAAATGCAAAGAGAAAAATGAATTAAGAAAGAAAAGACAGAACACCTAAGAACTATGGGATAATTTCAAAAGGTATAACATATGTATAATTAGAATCCCAGAAGGAGAAGAAAAAGAGAACAGATCAAAAGAAATATCTGAAGGAACAATGGCTAAGAATTTTCCAAAATTAGTAACAGACACACTACCACACATCCAGGAGGCTCAGAGCACATCAAGCAGGATAAATACCCCAAAATTTACACTGAGGAATATCATATTCAAACTATAGAAAACAAAAGACAAAGACAAAATCTTGAAAAAAGCCAAAAGAAAAAAACAATTACCTCTAGGAGATCAAGGATAAGTGTTACAGCAGACTTCTCATCAGAAATCATGCAAGCAGGAGGAGAGTGGAGTGAAATATTTACTGTTGAAAGAAGAAAACCAAAGCTGGAAATTAAAGTTTCAAAAGGATTTATTAATTTTGTAATAACAGGGAGTGTTATTTTAACAACTTTTTTGATGTATAATTGATATATAATAAACTGCACATGTCTAAATTGTACAATTTACTGAGTTTTGACATATGTATGTGGCTGTGAAGCCATTACCACAATGAAGATAATGAATATCTCTATCTCCCTCCCAGTTTCTTGTGCCCCTCTATAATTCCTCCCTCCTAGGCTACCTTGTGCCTCCTCCCCAGGAAATCTGTGATCTGCTTTCTGTCACTATAGATTACTCTCCATTTTCTGTAATTTTGTGTAAATGGAATCACAATATACTCCTTTATGTCTGGTTTCTTTCACTTGGTGTAATTATTTTGAGAATTATCCACAATTGCAGTTTGTATCAACAGTTCATTCCTCTTTATGGTGAGCATGAGTTGCATTTATGGATATAGATAAACCGCAATTGGTTTATCTAATTGCCTGTTATTTGGCTATTTAGATTGTTTCCAGTATAGGGCTATTACAAATAAAGCAGCTGTGAACATTCATGTAAAAGTGTTTTTGAACATATGCATCTTCACTTCTCTTAGGTGAATTCCTAGTAGTGAAATACATGGATTACACTGTATGTGTATGTTTAACTATTTAAGAAACTACTAAACTGTTTTACAAATTATAAATGTCATTTTTCATTCCCATAAGCAATGTATGAAGGTTAATTTCCTCCACATTCTCACTAGCATTTGGTTTTGTCAGTGGTTTTAAGTTTAGCCATTTTAATAGGTGTGTAGTGGTACCTCCTATGTTAAATGGTTTTATGCATCTCTCAAATGACTAATAATATTAAGCATCTTTTCATTTGCTTCATTTACCACCATATATCTTCTTTACTGATGTATTTGTTCAACCCCTCCGCCTGTTTTTCATCTGATATTTTTGTTTTCTAATTGAGTTTAGAGAGCTCTTTATATATTCTTGATACAAGTCCTTTATCAGATAAATGATTTGCAAATATTTTCTTCCAGTCTGTGGCTTGCCTTTCATTATTTTAAGAGTGTCTTTCAAAGAGAAGTTTTTAACTTTGATAAAGTCAAATTGATCAATTTTGTCTTTTATACCATGCTTTTGGTGTCATATTTTTAAAAGTTTTGCCCAACTCAAGATCACCAAAGTTTTCTCCTAAGTCTTTTATACCATGATTTGGTGTCATATTTTTAAAAGTTTTGCCCAACTCAAGATCACCAAAGTTTTCTCCTAAGTTTTTTTCCTAGGATTTTTATAGTTGTAGATTTTGCATTTGGTTTTATGATCCATTTTGAGTTAATTTGTGTATATATACAAGGGATGGTTTGAAGTTCTTTTTTAATTTGTTTTTTGGGGGTTTTGGCACATGCCTATTCTGTTATGTCAGCACCATTTGTTGAAAAGGCTATCCTTTCTCCACTGAATTGTCTTTACACCTTTGTCAAAAATCAATTGTTCACATATGTGTGCCATATGTATGTGGATTATTTCTGGATTTGCTGTTCTATTCTATTTGATCTTTTTGTGTGCCTGTCACCAGTACTACACTCTCTTGATTACTTAGCTTGATAATAAGCCCCCAAATTAGGTAATGTTAGTCCTTCAATTTTGTTTTCCTTTTTAAAGTTTGATTTATAATTTTGGCTATGCTGGGTCCTTTGTATTTCCATATGAATTTTAAAATCAGATCATCAATTTCTATCCAAAAAAACCTGGCTGGACTTTTATTGGGATTTCATTAAATCTGTAGATCAATTTTGGTAAAATTTACATCTTAACAATATTGAGTCTTCTAACTCCTAAACATAGTATATTTACTTAAGTTTTCTTTAATTTCTTTAATTTGTAGGTTTCAGTGTACAGATAATGCATTCTTTAATGCATTAAAGAAATCAATTCTTAATAGATTTATTCTAAGGTAGCTTATTTTTGATGCTATTATAAACAGTATTCCTCACTTAGTTTCAGTTTCAAATGTTTGTTACCAGTATATGGGAATACAATTGATTTTTGTATATTAATCTTTACCTTTAATTTACCTTTGGACTAAATTTTTTAAAGTTGAATATAACCTTTCATTACAAAAATGTAAAGAAAGTATTCACTGAATAGCCTTGGAGAAAACTGTGACACTGTGACATTACCTGAATTCAACTGTTTTTTACCTAGAAGTAAGTTTTATTTTTTTTTAATTTTTTTTTTTTTTTGGTGTCTATGATTGAACCAGCTGTCTCTATCACTTGATTGTGTTTATACAAGGAGGAAAGGAAAAATATTTATCTCTGTATAGCTTATGTCTTATCTCTATGTATAACTCAGGTGCTGCAAATTGCTAGCTGCTTTTGTAAGGAAGTGTGTTGAACAGTTTCCTATAAGTGATGCAGGATAAGAACCACAGGACTGCAGAAAAGGCAACCCTGAATAAGATTTGATGCAAGAAACGCAGAAAACAAAACTATACTGGACTTTTGATGTCCTTTATGTAGTGTTAATTAAGATGTTTGATATTCTGTTTTAATGTAATGTTCCTACAGTAGTTTTCACACCCCTGTGGATGGGAATAGACTCTCCTCTAAAAGAAATAGATACTCCTCTTCAGTCATGCTGGGGAAAGGCTACTTAGTATGGAAAATGAGAATTAGGAAGTTGGCTCAGACTGAGACAAGCACCTGAACTCAAAGAATGGACATTCTCAGAGTTGACGCCTATCCAACGGAGCACGCAGTGGAGTAGGCGGGGAGGGCGCCTCCTGCAGGACCCTGAGGGCGCACAGGCTTCCAGAGGAGCCTTCGTTAGCAACCACTTGTGAGTCAGACCCTCTGTTGGACTAATTATTCTGTGATATTTTTACTATTCCATGATATTCAGCAAAATCTTGGTCCTGGAGGCAGCCAGGTTTTACACTGCGAGAAACAAAGGGAAAGGTCTGGGAGTGAGAAACAAAAGAAAGAGTAGCATCTGCCTCTGAGGGGCCAGAGTTGAGGAAACAACAGCAGAAACTAACAGAAGAAAGTCGCGCCCAGAAGAAGAGCAACTGATGACAGAGGCAGTGACCTGCTGCACACAGGTGGCTGGAGGGGACGCTGAGCAGCCTGTTCCACATGTGTGTGGAAAAGCACTGAATTCCCAGAGTGCAGGCAGTCTGAAGGGAAAGAATAAAGTGTGAGATCATTCACAGGGAGAACAGAAATGAGAATTTAGTCAGGGAGCACAGTTGTGTTTAAATCCTGGCTCTGCCACATACAAGCTGAATGGCTTATGGCAAGTAGTTAAGCCTCTATTCCTGAGTTTCCTCATCTGTAAAATGGGTATAATAGTAATACTACTATAAATGGATCGTTCTGAGGAGCACATGAGGTAACACATATAAAACTCTTAGAACAGTGTTGAGCAAATGAAAGATTATTGTTGACAAAGACCTATGAGGGCTCACCAGAGCATTTATTGATGGAAATATATTCATGATGTATTTAATGAAAAAGTCACAAAATAATATGTATATTTTAATCACATTTGTCAATATATATAGATATACTAAGAGAAATCATGGAAAAATATACTCTAATATCTCTCAATTGGGAGATTATGGGCCCTTTTAATTTTTTCCTTTTCACATCTCTACCTCTGAAATTAGCTATAATGAACTTTTGTAATTAAAAAAATGAAAATCTATTTTAATATATATTGAAAGAGCAGTAAGAAAACTCTGGAAAGTTGATTGATAAAAATCAGATTTTTCAATATGCCCCAAGAAATTAACTTTAAGATTAAAATGCCCTAAGAATTCCCAGAGGAGGAGTCTTGATTGGCTTGTTTACCCATGTGATGTTTAAAAGGTACAGCGCCTGCTGTTATCCAGCTATCCATTTTAAAACGATTCCATCCGTGTCAGCAAAGGACACTATGCTGGAATCACTCTCAGTGAATAGTTAGAAAATGGACAGGTCTTTAAAGGTGCTTGGTAGCACAAAACAGCCATATGTTAACCTCACCTTGAAACACAGGATAACACTGACCACTTAGTATTGAACTAAAACTTGAACAAAATTCTGTATATATTAACTGCCTAAATTTTCACAAAAATCTTATAAGGAGGGTACTGCTATTGCCAAAATCTTCAGAGGGGCTTGGAAGGTTAAATAATTTGCCCAAATCACAGCAACAGGAAGCGATCAAAGCAGGCACACGAAACAAGGCACCGCAGCTGCTCTCCAACTTTCTACTGCAGGAAGTACGTGCACATACGCTCTACACAGGACTTTGAAAGGATCCTCTGCATACATTATAACCCATTGTTCCCAAGGTTTTTCCAGCCTTGACCTGCAGGCTTCAGAATTCTATATTAATTAGCTTACACTTTTGAAGCTAAAGGGAAGAGGAGGAAATACTATCAATAAAAACATTGCAGCATAAGAACAGCAGTCACCTCCCCATGCAAAACATCTAAAACCATGTATTGTAAGTTTAGGAATGAAGTATTACTGCAGATCTATTTTTCTTGTTCTTAAAAACAAGACAACAGGCCCAAAATGGACTCCCTTATGCTATGCCCCACATCAAATTAACTGAGACTTAATTTCCATTTTCACTTTCCCAGAAATGGAATCTTACACCAGTCAGGAATCACCTAATCAGCACTAGTTAGGTGATCTGCTGGACAGACTCCTGCCACTCCCCAGAGAAAAGCAACTTTGCCTGAAACAACTTGCTTTTTTGTCTAGTAGAACCTCCCTGTTCCTGCTCACTTCTGACTGTAAAAGTCCTTTGTTTTGTACAGCTCCTGGGAACTCCTTTCACCTGCTAGATGGGACGCTGCTCTATTCATGAATCCTTGCATAAAGCCAGTAAGATCTTTAAAATGTACTTGGTTGAATTCTGTTTTTTTAACAGTGTCGTTACAGAATGTAGATGCCATCATTCATTTGCTCATTTATTCCACAAATATTTCCAGAATGCCTGTTACAGTCTAGACACTGTGTGGTAGGCACTGACAGTAGTCTCAATGGTTCACTCAGAAGTGCTTTATTTTTTATTTCAAACTCCTCAGACCATCACCCACTGAGATTCAGCATTAACAGAAAGAAAGGTACAGCGGCCTCCACGCAGGGCGCGCTCCTGCAGGTGTTCACAGAGGCACGGTTCTCTCATGGGAATATGTATTCTCCCTTATCAGCCTCCAGTTAAAATTTTGTATCTATCTCTAGGAATTATGATGAAAGCAAATGAGCATATATGGATAGGGGTCTGGAAACATTACCCCCAAACCATGGCACATTCGCATATTGAATATTTTAAGTGGAAGGAGTTTCAGAAAATAGCAGAGAAGCAAAAAGATCACTGTGACCTCCCCCTACAGTCTCCTCCCCTGAAACAGGTCATTAACCCCTCACGTGGGAGGTGCCCTCCCTAGACCAGGAGGAAAGGCACATCCTTAGCTCCAAAGACAAAGGGATGCCAAGAAGAACCAAACACACGGGGTTTGCTGAGTTTCCCCCAGTTCACTGCACTTGCCTCATACTCTGACCTCTCATGTGTCCACACAACTGCCCACTCTTCATCAGAACCTGAGGAAAATGCTCAGGTGTGTTTCATCCTCTGTGAATGGTGGCTAAATCTAAGTCTGATTTTACACACTGAGGGCACTTTGTTTTGACGGTGATGGTATCTTTCTCTGTCTTCAAATGAGGGGGAAACTCCCCAAGAGTGAGAGCAGCCTGCATCCTCTATGGTGGAAGGCCCGCTTTGTAATGGAGTCATTATCTTACTGAGGACTAAGAGAAAGTGTTCCTTCTTTCCTATATT
The DNA here is from genome assembly GCF_036321535.1 of Camelus dromedarius. NCBI lineage: Eukaryota > Metazoa > Chordata > Mammalia > Artiodactyla > Camelidae > Camelus > Camelus dromedarius. The sequence goes on from NC_087436.1 coordinate 68,448,373, forward strand.
AAAGTGCCTGCTCCTTGATTCAGTTATTAAAATGAGGGAGCAAATAGCTCCTTGTTCTAATTTTCCTTATCAGCCTCCACAGGGCCCATTTTGGGCTGTCTGTGAAGTGTTTGAATGCAATTGTGTGCTTGAATAAAAAGAAGAAACGGAATTAGAGCCTCTTAAGACCATTATATTGTCTTCTTTAGTGACACTATGTGCCTCACGATTACTAAGCAATGAGCTAAGTGTTCTTCCTGAGTAATAATAATGATACCACATTTAACTAGCAGTTTCCTCTTTGCAAAGCACTAGCCCATACGTTATCCCCTCTGATCCAGGCAACAATGCTGGAGCAGATCTGGCCGGTGTTCTAGTCATCAATTTACAAAGGCAGGGACTGAATTGGGGTCAAGTTAGAGATTTAAACCTTCAAAGCCAGGATTTGAAAGCAGGTGAGCCCGGGATTAGAGCAGAGCATGTCCCACGTTTGCTGGGCACCACAGACAGCCTTCCAGTTCATCCCCGCCACCTCTGGGCAGAAGTTCTGCCCTCCCCACCCCCGCCCCTGTCTTGTCCTAACTTAAATGATTAGTCTTTGAGAGGACAGAAACGAGGCAAATCTAAAGCACTTCACATTAGTGGGCAACATGCATATTTGTTATTAATCCATACATCATAGAGGACAGGCCATTTTTAAAGTGTTTAAGTTTTTGCACAGCTGCTTTAACTATGTGTATTTAGGTGACTATTTTCACAGTCTGTTTAGATAGTGTCAAGAAAAGTCCACATTTTATAGGACATTTCAATGTCATCATAAATGATCTTTGGTTGCAAATGACTCTAGGAGGTATATATGCTTCTTTTAGAAATGAACATTATCCTGAAAATATATGTATAAACTAATTTTATGATGAACTAAATTTCATGAGGAGTTTTTCTTATTTTATACAATTCCCCAAAGATGTTATTCTATGATGCAAATAATCTCTACTTGACTAACTTCACTGATCAATTTGCATTGTAAGAATAAGGTTTTCTTCAAGCAGAATGCACACCTATGACACCTAGATATTTCAGCTGTTTAGTTTAAGCCAGCTGTAGCGTTTGTTGAGTGCCTACTGGCTGCCAGGACTCTGCTAGAGAGGGGAAATTCAAAGACAAAAATACAAACCCTTGTGCCCAGATTGCCCACAACCCTAGGTGGAAAAGAAACTAACTAGGAAAATGTTCCCCAGTTGATGGTTTGCAAATCCCCAGTGATTTCTAAAAACATTTGTGTCATTACCAGAAGTGGGCTGCATTATTACCAAAGACAGCACCTTATCCAGGCCCGGAGGCCTCTAGAAAGTAGAGCCTTGGCGAGGATAGAGATGCTAATTCTGTGGTTGGGGGTTGAAAGGCCAAGGCAGAGAGTAAGAGGGGATGGGTAGGGAAGCCAAGGAGGATGCGTTGTGGCAAAGTTGGGCATCACTGTGCAGCTCTCACTGCACAGTGAGCCAGCAAGTTGTCCAGCAGATGTTAAAAGATAAGCTGAAGCCCATGAATGATTTTAAGAATTTATCTGAGCAAAAATGGACTCAAATCGGGCAACACCAAACTGGAAGTTGTTAGGAGTGCAAACTTGACAGGAGCTAGTGGAAAGACATTTACAGAGAAGTGGAAGCAAGGCAAGGAAATTATTTCCTTGGCTAGATCTCAAGCAGTTGTTCTAACTGGGAAAGCCCAGTTGGCTGTTTGTGCTTGGCTGTCCTTAGGTGTTGATTCACTGGGTAGGCTTGGGCTTTGGGTCACTTACATGTGCTACTAAGGTATTAGAACCTCCTCAGTCTAACGGCCTCCTTGTTCAATTAATTTAACACAAGCATGTTGACTCTATATGGCAACTTCTCTGGAAAGACTGTAAGAAGGAGCTACTCCTCACAGAGGTCCCTGAAAGAGAGAAAGGACGGGGATTTATGTGCCAGGCTCCCATTTTTTTACTGATCAAGGTTCACCCCCATGGAAATCTAGAGTATGCAATCTAGTCCCTTCTGTTCACTTAGGAAACCAGTTACCACTCCTAGGGGATGGTGTGTGTTCAAGTCGAAGCTTGGAGGGAATACCTGGTGAGGGTGAGGTACCAACTGAAGGAAAAGTGGAAAGGAAGGGAAGGAGGGGTCAGGGAGGAAGGAAGGAAGGAGAGAGACTTTGAGATGCATATTTATCTTTGGTTCCAACATCGCATCCCTTCTTGTTTCTATGTTTTAGACTCAATATGTAAAATAATTACATGAATTTTCCCCCAGAACATGCTAATTAGAGATTACAGGTGAGACTGCTTTTTTATATGCTCTTGAAGAAGCTCCTCAGAATGCTTTCCAGTTTATGGACATTAGCGTTATCTAATTAGTATCTGCAGCTTCCACTAAATAGTAAGTTTTTGATAACAAAGATCACATCTGATGTGTGTTTCCATTATTCCTCCAGTCACTGGCACTTAGTAGGAGCTCAGCAGATCCTGGATGAATGAACACATGCATGGGTGAGATGAGTGCCCCAGATTCAGTCACTGAGTTGCTGGCACTCAGCTACACCTCGGCTAGCTTCTCTAGTGATACTGTTATATAGCTGTAAAACATTTTTAATCTTTGTGGTATTTTTTGAATAGTCTGTTCTTCAAGGCTTATAAACATCAAATGGTCTTGTTTTTTTCTCTTTGTGTGTTAAGTCCCCCTCTCCTCATCTTCTATTTCTAGCTCTTGGGATTTTTAAACATGGGAAAGGAATTTGAGAAAAACGGTGTCTTTTTATTTGTGGCTGCTGCTGTGGGCTCTCTAAGACATGGACGCCCTCTGGTGGCAGCTGCCCAAATGCTGAAGAACGGGAGAGGTGAGGCAAGGCAAGGCAAAGTGGAGAAGAGAATGTCTAAAACTGGATAAAACTATCAAAAACAACCATTATGGGGCACTAGGCATCCTCACTCCAAGCTATCGATTGTTCCTAATCTTCATCTCCATCTGACTTTCTGGCCTTTGTCCTTTGCTTTCAAATCACTACCAGGTGATTAGATGCCTAAAGCTCATCTAATTCCTGTGGTGATGGCGGTATTGATAAGTATGAATGCTGTGATGGTTTAGCCTTTGAAGAACCCAGCAACGCATTTGCAGTTACTGGATTCTTCAAAGCCTTACCTGTAAGGAAGAGAGGGAAATGATCATCTTGAGCACTACTGCAAATCAGTGAGGGAGATATTTTAGATGAGAAAGGGAATGATTCTTTCAGCTCTTAAATCTATCATTTATCTAAGCTGCTGCCTCCTTTCCTTCCTAAAAGCATTGCAATCTATATTTGCAAAGTTAAGGAGAATTATCATAATTTTATAAGATTTTTGTGACACATTTTGAGATAATTGGAGGCCTCCTGATGTGCCATAAAACCAGGGATTGAAATTCCCTGCAGTAAATGATCTGATAGTTTGTGGAAAGCTTATGCATTGAGTTACCTCCAAAATGAGACCAAATACCCAAATTCTCCCTCCAGAGCCTTGGTTCTAAACCTTAAATTATTCTGATCCGCTTTCACAGGAGCTACATGTGACAACTGAGTATAATTGCTAGAGGTACTGTATTTTGGATGATGCGTTACGTCTTTCTCTTCGATAAAGTCTGACCGTTCGTCAGAAATTGAGCTGTTTAGATTACAGGTTCAGAGCGCCACCTGCTGGTATAATACGTAAACTCATGCACCTTTCCTTGATAGTTAATACAGGTGTCCCCGTTTTTTGAGAGTTCGCATTACACCACTCCGCTTTTATGAAAGACCTACATTAGTACCTGTTGCTGACGGAAAGAAATCAGAAGAGGATTTTCACTTTCACAAAGACAGTGAAAAGCAAAAGTAGCATTCACTGTTTTGCAGCAGCAGTTACAGAGGCAGCTCGCGCCCCTCACAGGGAGAGTGGCACCACCAAGCTCCTTCCCTGGGAACCACTCCCAGCATCTCAGCATCCAGCCGCCATAGATTTGAATTGTGTATGTGAACATCTGTGCTTTATCTGGATTTACTTCGTGCAACCTTAGCACAATGTGTCCTAAGGTAACTGCTGCTTCACTTTATGCCATTTCGGCTTAGAAGGGTTTCACAGGAACCCTTTCCAATAGCAGGGACACTTGTCCTCTGGTCAGATTTCCATTACCAAAAATCAAAACAATGAAAATTTATCTCAGAACCAAAGTAATTAACGTATATCAAAATGTGTGCGTCCTCTTCCTAAGAGTATTCAAAACCTTCTGAGGAAAAAAAAAACAAACAGAGAACTCAAGAGTTAGAAAACCTGACTTGGCTCTACCATTTTCTAGACAGGGGACCATGAACGAGTTTTTAACATCACTGAACCTCAGGTTTGTAATCCATAAAATTTGGATTACAAAAACTGTTCTGAATGGAATAAGATACCATAGCACGCTGAGGAAGGATGAAAATGTGCTGAAGGTTGGGGAGTGAATGCAGAATGAGGAATTTGCTTCCATTGATCCCAAGTCCTGCCAGATGAGATTTGCAGTTTGGGAAAAATAAGAGAAGATACTGGTCGTTGATTAAAAGACATCATACAAGGGATATAACCTGGGGGGTGGGTAGGGACTGAAACCTAGACTTGGGGGAATAAAATGAAAAGCCAAGAGGCTAGAGATCATAATAAGATGAAAGGGTAAACTGTAAATAGGGAAGAGAGGGTCTCAGAGAGTAAATCCCAAAGCATTCCAGAAGATGACAGTGCCACAAGTGTGAATAAAGGTCTATGTCAGGGGGTACAGGTACCACAGGCTGGGTGTTGGCTAAATTATCCAATGGATGTTGAATGGCTGATGGCAGCAGAAAGAGAAGACCATCAGCAGGAGTCAAGGTCCTTATAAAATACAAGGGAGAGACCAATACAAGGATGGATAGAGGATGGCACAGGCGATGGCATCAGTGCCAATGCAGGTGGAATTTTAGCTTGAGGATGGGAGTTTCCATCATCAATCTCTCACTCCATATCTCCCTTCCTCCCTCTCAATCTCTCTCTCATTCTCCATAATTAGAGTGTCCAAAAGTCTTACTGTAGTTTTAAGTTTTAATAACTCCAAAATTATAAATGCTCCAAAATTCCAAAACACTTCATTGAGGGTTTAACTATTTAAATTTTATTCACTCTTATTAAGCTTTGTTGGTTTTTAAGTATAAATTTTTCATTTTAATTTGCAGTTTCAGTCAACGTTTGCCATCTTCAGTCAGAGGGACTGAATATATTTATTCAGCCAAGATTGATTAAGACCATCCAGCCTACTAAGATTCACAAGTGCCCCCAGCAGGAGATGGGGGGACTTTGATTCCTAGTTCATTGAAATAACTATTTGATACGGGAAGATTGTCTTCTCTCCTCAGTATGACCCACTTCATTCAGACACACATATTCTCACATTCACACATACACAGGTATACACAGAGACCAATTCAAAAGCCTTGAACATGAGAAAGCTTCCAAGTTTGTTCCTGGAGGTGCACAAAACAGCTGGTCAACTATTAAGACACAACACTATTTCAATTTCAAAACATAAAGTTCTACTCCTGGGAAAATTTTGCTAAATGTCTCAGGTAATACCTTAGATTCCCTGACTTTTAATTTGTCCTTTATCTCTTGTAAAAAGAAGTCAACTACATTAAAAACGTATTTTAATAAAACTGCAGTCAATTTTACTACATATATATGGTATATACTAGATTGTGTCAGTATATTGTCTATTATATATAATACTATGTATGAAATGTATTTTCTTATAAGTAAAAAAAACTGAGGCTATGCTATTTCCAGCATGTGTCCAGGGGTGGGAGAGTAGAACACTAAAAGCAAGGACTCTGCACTCAAATGACCTGCATTCAAAATGTGATTCTTTCACTTATTATTAGTGAAGTAATTGTTGGCTAGTTAACCACTTTGAGCCTCAGTTTCTTCTATATAAAATGGGGATGGTAATAATACTCCTCCTCTCATAGGTTCATGGGGAGGATTTAAAGAGATAACATACAGAAAGCCATACAGATACACAAGAAGGTTGTCTTTTATTGTGCAGTTGGCTCAGTCTTCCCATCACCTCCCCACTTCCATGCTCCTTCTCCATTAAGCCTAATAATCTGACTTCCCTCAGCAATAATTTGAAGTGGGAAGTTAAACCTAACTTGCCCCTGAATCTTCTTTTTCCAAATTCACTCCAGAAAAATATGTTTCTTTTTCCCGTGATCTCCTCTCTCTATATAAGAATTTGGGGCCAAAATGTAAGACAATTAGCTTCATTTGAATTTCCGGGAGATCTTAGCATACTTGAGCTCTGTGTCTACTCACTGCAATCAACTTTAAATGCTAGATTCTAATATACGAACATCAGATTCTTTTCAAACCAAAAAGAAATGTGGACTTATTTTTGGCAAGCCAAATCCTCATTCCTTGGTGTTCCTTGACACAGATGAAATGGAGATTTTCTAAAGGTTAAAATATTTCTGGAAACCATAACTATTATGCCTAGCTTTAATTAATTAACCCTTCCACTGAATTAATGACAGGGTTAATTAGCGCAAACGGATACATCACTTAGTTTGGAGAAAGTAAAAGGAATTGGAGATTTGAATCATTCTCTTGCCATCTTGTGGTTTTATTCTCACACTGCAATGTGTTAAACTGATCTCTATAAAAGCTAGATAGATACATTGTTCATCGATATCATTATTGTATCTCCTCATAGTATTTAAAGCTGCCATTTAAAACTACTAGATGATTGCATTTGGTCTTTTTTTTTTTTTATGCCAGATACTCAAATCAGCCTTGACATCCTTCTAAAGGGGAGAATGTTCTCATATACTGTGGGCAAGAAATGAGACAAGAGGCTGTGAGAAACAGTTGTTCTCAAAGGAAGGCCAAAACCTGCACAGTTCTGTGGGTGTCTTACTGAGAAGCTACATTCTCCGCATCCTAGTTTTTATCAGGACAACTAAGGATACCTTTGGAAGATGCGATCAACAATTTAGACTACTTATCTTGCAGACAAAGTATTGTTGTGTTATTGCTGTTGTTGCTTTTGTTAACTTTCCATTCTCATGTCAGGATGCACATCTCCTTACTTCTCTTACTTCATTAGAATGACTGCTGACAAGGAGTCTGGAAGTTAACCTCCTCTACAGAGACCTCTGCATTAACTAGGAAGACACAGCCTCAGGTTATCAGTAGCTGGTCAAGAAAATGTTCTCCAACTCCTGGTTCACTTTTATTTCCACCACAGGCTGAAAACATGATCTTATTTACATAGTACATGTAAAACAAAAATTCTCCTGTTTCGATGACTCCATAAAAGGAGTACTAGAGACAAGCTTTGAAGCTAAAATAGAACCCACAGCTAAAATAAGCAAGTCTATAATTTCCAAGTAAGACTCTATGAACACTGGACTACATGCACATCCATCCTTAAATAATGCCCTGCATTATCTCAGAGATAACATTATAAATAAATTCACTAGAAAAGACTTCTTAACCTGGATTAGTTAACTATTAAAGCAAAAGGTTAGTCGAGTAATCTGTGTAAGTTAGCTGCATAATAAACCACACCAAAACTTAGTGACTCAAAATAAGAATTCGGCAGGTTAATAATCTGGGCCAGGCTCAGCCAGGTGATTCTTCCAGTCTTCACAGTGTTCACCTATGTGTCTGTGGTCATTTACTGGGTTGGCTAGACAGTGGCTGATCCAGGATGACCTCAGCTGGGACAACTTATCTCTTATCCATGATTTCTCACCCTCCAGCAGGCTAGCCCAGGCTTATTTTTATGCGTCTGGGTAGGTTTCCAAGGCCTGTTAAGGCTGAAACTTGGGACTCATCTGAGAAGTATTTAAGGACTCTTGAGACCTAGGCTCAGATTTGGTGCAATTTCACTTCCGCTGCATTCTGATGGCCAAAGGGAGTCACAAGGCCAGTGGAGTCACAAGGCCAGCAGAGTCACAAAGCCAGCAGAGCCACATTGCAAAGGGCATATAAACAGGGAGGCAGAAGATTGTGATCTTTTTTTTCCAATCTGACGATTTTATACCCAGCATATGTAACTACATCATCCTTATTTGAATATTTTCATATTTATTCCCATTCAGTTTAGACAGTGATGTAATACAGCAGACTCTCAGTGTTACCAAGACACTAATAATATTTCCATGGAAACTTATTCAAGCATTTTTATAAATTTTCCACACAATACCTATTTTAACTTGACCATATTGTACACTAACTCCATAGGTTATCACTGGGAATTGATAATTAACTTCAATGCCACAGAGAAAATACTAATGTGTATCAGTGGGAAAAGTAGTGAACTAGGAATCAAATAAAATAGTTGCATTTTGGTCCCACTTATGACTCCCTAAGATTGTGTCTTCATGAAAAAAATGTAAGGACCATGTAATTATCTGAATTCATGAATTCTACTAAATCAAAATAAAAGAACCTAATGAAGAGAGGAGAGAGAGAGGTGATGATGGAGAGAAAGAAGGCTAATGCTTTTCCTGAAATATTCTTATTGGGAGGTAGCCTGATTGAACGGAAAGAGCACTGGCTTGAGAAACAGAAGCTGGGCTCTATTCTCAGCCCTACCACTTATTTGTTGGTGACCTTGGGGAAGAACTTAATATCTGTGTATATTAAGTGTATTAAGTACTGTGTACTGTGTATTAAGTATAGGGTATGTTTGCTCATTTCCAGAAATTAAGTCAATGGATTTCAAAACTCCCTGCCAGCTCTTTATAAAAAAAAAAAAAAAAACAAAACTGTACTGACTGGGGAGGGTCCTGAGTTCATCATATCATAACTATGCTTAATTCCCATCTTTCCCCCAACCTTCCTCTCCCTCCACTTCCCACCCATCCTGGGAAAAAATTTCCAAAAATATGTATGTATGAGAATGGCCTCAATCCAGTTGGGCTAAGAGCAGCTGGACTATAAATGGGAGGATTCAGTGTCCTCACGTCGGTAGTGAGTATAACTTGTTTGACAGTCAGATTATGTGACAGACAAGACAGGACAAGCTGCCAACAGTAACAGTGTGATGGGGATAGGGGTGAAGAATGACAGTGACATGAAGGAAATGAAGGCGATGGAATTAGTGCCCTTATAAGAGACAGGAGAGAGCTTGTTTCTTTTCTCTCACTCCTCTTCCAAAGTGAGGGCATGGTAAGCAGACATCTACTTGCAATTCAGGAAGTGGGACCTCACCAGACACAATCTACTGGTGCACTGATCCTGGACTTCCCTGCCTTCAAAGCTGTGAGGAATACATCTCTATTGCTTAGGTCACCCAGACAACGGTTATTTTATTACAGCAGCCTGAAAAGAATAAAATAACTTTAATCCAAGTGTTGCTTTCTTCCCATCTACTATTTCTTGCACAATATTTGTATTAGTCGACCAAGTGGGGTTCATCCCAGGGACACAAGGCTGGTTCAACATACGCAAATCAATCAGTGTAATACATCACATCAACAAGAGAAAGGACAAAAACCACACGATCATCTCAATCGATGCAGAAAAAGCATTTGATAAAATTCAACACCCATTTATGATAAAAACTCTCGCCAAAGTGGGTATAGAGGGAACATATCTCAACATAATAAAAGCTATATATGACAAACCTACAGCCAGCATAGTACTCAACGGTGAAAAACTCAAAAGCTTCCCACTAAAATCTGGGACAAGACAAGGATGCCCACTATCACCACTCCTATTCAACATAGTCCTGGAAGTCCTAGCCACAGCAGTCTGGCAAGAGAAAGAAATAAAAGGGATCCAAATTGGAAAAGAAGAAGTAAAAGTGTCATTATATGCCGATGACATGTTACTATATATAGAAAACCCTAAAAGGTCCACAGAAAAGCTACTAGAGCTGATTGAAGAATTCAGCAAGGTAGCAGGTTACAAAATTAATGTTCAAAAATCAGTTGCATTTCTCTACACTAACGATAAATCAACAGAAGAAGAAAGTAAAGAAACAATCCCCTTTAAAATAGCACCCAAAGTAATAAAATATCTGGGAATAAATCTAACCAAGGAGGTGAAAGAATTATACACAGAAAACTATAAACCATTGATGAAGGAAATTAAAGAAGACTTTAAAAAATGGAAAGATATTCCATGCTCTTGGATTGGAAGAATCAATATTGTTAAAATGGTCACACTGCCCAAGGCAATCTACAGATTTAATGCAATCCCTATCCAATTACCCAGGACATATTTCACAGAACTAGAACAAATCATAATAAAATTCATATGGAACCATCAAAGACCTAGAATTGCCAAAGCATTACTGAAGAGAAAGAAAGAGGCTGGAGGAATAACTCTCCCAGACTTCAGACAATACTATAGAGCTACAGTCATCAAGACAGCATGGTATTGGTACCAAAACAGACATATAGACCAATGAAACAGAATAGAGAGCCCAGAAATGAACCCACAAACTTTTGGTCAACTCATCTTCGACAAAGGAGGCAAGAATATACATTGGAATAAAGACAGTCTCTTCAGCAAATGGTGTTGGGAAAACTGGACAGCAGCATGTAAAACAATGAAGCTAGAACACTCCCTTACACCATATACAAAAATCAACTCAAAATGGATTAAAGACTTAAACATAAGACAAGATACAATAAACCTCCTAGAGGAAAACATAGGCAAAACATTATCTGACATACATTTAAAAAATTTTCTCCTAGAAGAAATAAAAGCAAGAATAAACAAATGGGACCTAATGAAACTTACAAGCTTCTGCACAGCAAAGGAAACCAGAAGTAAAACAAGAAGAAAACCTACGGAATGGGAGAAAATTTTTGCAAGTGAAACCGACAAAGGCTTGATCTCCAGAATATATAAGCAGCTCATACGACTCAATAAGAAAAAAATAAACAACCCAATCCAAAAATGGGCAGAAGACCTAAACAAGCAATTCTCCAAGGAAGACATACAAATGATCAAAAGGCACATGAAAAAATGCTCCATATCACTAATTATCAGAGAAATGCAAATCAAAACTACAATGAGGTATCACCTCACACCAGTCAGAATGGCCGTCATTCAAAAATCCACAAATGACAAATGCTGGAGAGGCTGTGGAGAAAGGGGAACCCTCCTACACTGCTGGTGGGAATGCAGTTTGGTGCAGCCACTATGGAAAACAGTGTGGAGATTCCTCAAAAGACTAGGAATAGACTTACCCATATGACCCAGGAATCCCACTCCTGGGCTTGTATCCAGAAGGAAATCTACTTCAGGATGACACCTGCACCCCAACGTTCATAGCAGCACTATTTACAATAGCCAAAACATGGAAACAGCCTAAATGTCCATCAACAGGTGACTGGATAAAGAAGAAGTGGTATATTTATACAATGGAATACTACTCAGCCATAAAAACCGACAACATAATGCCATTTGCAGCAACATGGATGCTCCTGGAGAATGTCATTCTAAGTGAAGTAAGCCAGAAAGAGAAAGAAAAATACCATATGAGATCGCTCATATGTGGAATCTAAAAAACAAAAACAAAAACAAACAAACAAACAAACAAACAAAAACAAAGCGTAAATAAAGGACAGAAATAGACTCACAGACAGAGAGTACAGACTTGTGGTTACCAGGGGGGTGGAGGGTGGGAAGGGATAGACTGGGATTTCAAAATTGTAGAATAGACTACACTGTATAGCACAGGGAAATATACACTAAATTTTATGATAACTCACAGAGAAAAAAATGTGACAATGAGAGTGTATATGTCCATGAATAACTGAAAAATTGTGCTGAACACTGGAATTTGACACAACATTGTAAAATGATTATAAATCAATAAAAAAATGTTAAAAAAAAAAAAAAAGGAGAGTTCACATCTGGTCAGGGAATGGAGAATGTTACATTAAGGGGGTGGCGTTCAAACCAGCCCCTTAAAGGTGAGAAGGGCGGGCAGGAATTAACAAGCATTGTATTGTAGTTGGAAATAAAAGATTCAGAAAATGAATGAGTCTGAAAATTTTGGTGTTTAGAGAACATGGGATGCTCTCATTTATTAAAGCATGTATATGTGTAGGGAGGTGGTGAGTAAAGACTTTTTTAAAGTACTATAGAAACCAATTATTGAAGATAATTATAGAGCTAAAGAATTCGGATATTAGCCCAAAGAACAAGTACACTCAACAATTCACTTAGGTCATTTGTTAAAAATAAAGTTTCCTGAGCCCTATTCACAAATTAATAAATCAGAATCTCTGCCAACTGAGGCTCCAGAGTGCACACTTGTAGCTAGCTCCCCATGTATTGTTTATCATACTAAAATCTGAGAACCACTGCAGGAGGTGGTTGGAAACTATTAAATGGTCCTGAAAATTTCTGAGCAAGGGAATGACCAAATTAGTCCATCCTTTTGGACGATGGCTAATAACAAAAGGTGGCAAGCATATAATAAAGGAAACATTACAGACAAAGCAGTAGATAGGTCTGGGAGGCTAATGCAACAATCAAGTCAAGAAACAATGATGGCTGGAATAAGGGTGGATATAAAGGGCTCTACTTTGTCATGTAAAACACATGCCAAAAGTAGGAATCTAGGATTTTATAACTATACTATATAAGAGGATGAAAGGAAGAAAGCATCTAGGAAGACTAAGGTTGCAAGCCTAAGTAGGTTAGGTAGTGTTAATTAAAAGTAGGGTAGTCATAAGGGAAAGCTTTCTGGGCATCTAACCAGAATACATGATGGATTCAGACTGAGACATGTTGAGTTTGAGATTCTGGTCGGACACCCCAAGCAAGACATTCAACTGGCAGCTTGGAATATACACTGGAGGGCGGTGGATATAGCTCTGTGGTAGAGTGCATGCTCAACATAGAACAAGCTTAGCATACTCGAAGTCTTGGGTTCAATCCTCAATAACTCCATTAAAAACAACAACAACAACAACAACAACAACAAAACCAAAATATACACTGGAGTCCAAGAGTGAAGAGCTCAAAACACAGATTCAGTATTTTTCTAGATAGACATGATGGTTGAAGCCTGTAGGTGGATACCTCTTGGCTATAGTCTAGCCAACACAGGCCCCAGAGGCTCTAAGTCACACAGAACCTATGATTTTAATGAGAATTTAAAAGTTAGAAATTGAAATAGTATTACTAATGATATAATTTCCTGTATTGTTAAGTTTATGATAGTTTACATTATGATCTGTAACTAAAATTACATCTCTGGGCCCTTTACACGGATTTATTTTAAAACTAAAAACAAACACCCCTTACAATGTAATTGTAGTGAATATCATAATTTTCAGCATAGAATCAAGTAGAGTAACAGGCAAAGAAATGTGTGACTTGAGACATACTGATCCTTACTATTTCCAGTATTTCCTGGGTTCATCTTTGCAAATTATTTCTCTGGAGTACATTCTCAGTCTTCTTCACAAGATGTCCACTGTCATAAACTTTTTGAACGTTTTCATTTTGACAACCTGTCTTACCTTCACTTGATTGTGTGGCTGGGTATAGAATCTAAGTTCAAAATTCCTTTTATTTCAGACTTGGAAAGAATTTCCTTTGTCTTACTCTGCCTAGTATTGCTGCTGAGCTGTCTGAAGCTGACTCTTGTTCCTTTGTAAGGATCTTTTTCTATTTCTCTCTGAAGCCTTTTAGGATTTCCTTTTTATCCTTAAGAGTTCAGAATGTGCTATCAAAATATTTCTAGATATATCTTTAAAAATTTTTTCTTCTGAAGACTCTTCAGCTCAAGAAAATTGTCTTTTGTTGTTTCTTCTCTCCTTTCCACTCTGTTCCTTTCTTATGAAATTTCTATTAATGCTGTACCTACTGAATCGATCTACTATATCTCTTATCTATCATCGTTCTCATTCTTTTTATTATTTCTTTCAGATTGCCAACTTCTTTCCAACCATGTCCTTTCTAGTATTTATCACATCTACTGCATGTTTAAACTTCTATTAACTGTCTAATCCCCTCATTGCTTCTTTTTTTTTTCCACCAATAGCCATGCTTGTTTTATGGATCTAATTTCTTCTTCCATACTTCTTTAGACATTAACTAGAATTTTTCTTTTCTTTTTTTTTTTTTTTTTTTTTTACTTTTTTTACATTTTCTTTTCTTATCTGAATTGCTTCTGTCTCTTCCAGGGTGGTTGTGTCAGTTTATTTTCATCTGTCTTTTTTCAGGCTGTATTTTTTTCCTACTTGTATGGGTTTGCAGTTTGGTTGTACTGTTTTCCTAAAAATCCTTTCATTTGAAGAGGAGGATGGGCTTCACGGAAGGGCATGGCACTTGTCAATAGGCAGGCTTCTCCGTAGGGTTTATATCCTGGGAACCAGCCAACAGCCAGACAGGGCTGCCATTTGACAAAATAAGGACATAAAGTATTTTATAACCATGCCTATCCTTTTAACTTTCCTCTGCATCTATTTTTGAGGACCTGAGCTCTGTTTTACTTCTTTTTCAGGGTACAATACCCAAACTATGCAAATAATTATAATAGAACAAACACCTAAAATTATACTTATCAAAGTATTGTTTTTACAAACCCCACTAATTGTAGTAAACTTCTGACACTTACGAAAGTTGGTTTTACTAAAAATTAGTTCTTTATTTTACCCACATTTGAATCATGTGAAACATTGCTTTGAAGACCTACCCTGTGCTAAGATGAAAGTTTATTCTATCAAATTTCTGTGCTACGATTTTAGGAACTTGCCAGAGGAAGAAAATAAAATGCTCAATTAAAAGCCTAGTAAGGTATCTTATACTACATAAATCCTCCATACAAATAGCACCAGTGATTTGTAACCTGCATTTACTGCTTCCATGACAGAATTTCTTGAGGCAAATAAAAGTCTTACATCAGGATTTTACCTGAAAACTGATCTTCCATTTGGTAGCAATCCAATACGAATGAAAGCTCAGTTTTGTATCCTAACATTGTCCTATTATTTGCCCTGAGTCCCTAACTCTAACTCTGATGTATTTTATGCACCAATCTGGAGAGAGTTCCTGCTTCTTGAATGCTGAGGGGAAAAAAAAAAAAACTATTGTTATGTTGTGTCCTATTTACAAGAGTCCACTGGAGGAAAACTATGGCAACAGTCATTTAAGGAAACTGGCATTATTTTCTTTTCGTGTATGTTCTACATGTTATGGCTTGATTATAGATTAATCAGGATGCCTCCAAGATAACTACCTATGAGTTCCAGAAGGAATATCAAAATAATATGAAGTCTGGAAAGACTGAAGTAGTAAGAGTGTGCATCTTCACCTATCATTAACTTGGCAAAGAAACATAAAAAGATTTGGTAGAAATGAGTTTGCTGACTTCATATGCCAACTACTAATATTGTTATATAGTGATTTTTTACTTATTAAACTTTTTAATATAAACCAAGAACTCTGACATATTATGTTGAGACCCACTGTCCTAATAAATCCTTTAAAAAGGAAAACAGAGTAGTATTTCCTTAATGCTGTATATATGAATATTTATCTTAAATCAGTATCTTCCTTAACAATGAAAAACTAGAAACATTACTTTTAAAACTTTAAAAACCTTTGTTCTGATAATTCTGGCCAAAGCATTAAAATATAAAACCTAAATAAATATATAACTCTTATAAAAGAGAAAAAATACAGACATGCACACAAATAAATTCACGTGTGTGTGCATGTGTGTGTGTATAAATGTATATATTTAAGGTGTACAACATGATGTTTCGATATACTTAGTGAAATGATTGCTGCAGTCAAGTTAATTAGCATATCCATCTCCTCAGTTTCCCATGTGTGTGTGTCTGTTGTATGTGGGGAGAGCACCTGCAATCTGCTCTTAGCAAATTTCCAGTATACAACAGAGTATTAACTATAGTCATCATGTAGTGCATTAGATCTCTAGAACATATTCATCCTACATAACTACAACTTTCTACACTTTGAACACCCATCTCCCCACTTCCTCTGCCCTGATAACCGCTGCTCTATTCACTGCTACTATGAATTTGACATTTTTACATTTCACATATACATGAGATCACTTTCCAAAGAAGACATACAAAGTGCCAACAGGTTTATGAAAAGATGCTCAATATCACTAATCATCAGGGAAATGCAAATCAAAACCACAATGACAATTATCACCTCAAATCTGTCAAGAAGGCTAGTATCAAAGTGGTGAAAGGTAACAAGTGTTAGTGACGATGTGAAGAAATGGGAACACTTTTACACTGTTGGTGGAAGTGTAGAGTGTTACACCCTTTATGGAAAACAGTATGGAGATTCTCCCCCAAAATAAAAACAGAACTACCCTAAAATTCAGTAATCCCTCTTCTGGATATATACCCAAAGTAAATGAAATCGGAACCTAGGAGAGATACCTGCACTCACATGTTAATTATACCATTATTCACAATAGCCAAGATAAGGAAAAATTCTTGAAGGAAATTAAAAGTGCTACTCTAGTGAACACATAGATAAGAAAGCAAAACAGGCTTAGTGTTCTGGATAAAAGATCAAATCAGCCACAGCATTCCCTTATGACAAAGCCTAATCCAGAGCAAGGCTCTAACTCTCTTCAATTCTATGAAGGCTGAGAGAGGTAAGGAAGCTGCAGAAGAGAAGTCTGAAGCCAGCAGAGGTTGACTCGTGAGGTTTAAGATTAGAAATCAGTTCCATAACATAAAAGTCCAAGGTGAAGCAGCAAGTGCTGATGTAGAAGCTGCAGCAAGTTACCCAGATCTGGCTAAGATAATTCATGAAGGTGTCTACACTAAACAGATTTTCAATGTAAACACAAGGAAAGGAAATCTGATTTTCAATGGAAAGGATTCAACATTCTAGATGCCATGAAGAACATTCAGGATTCATGGGAAGAGGTCAAAATATCAACATGAACACAGGAGTTTGAAAGAAGTTGATTACAACCCTCATGGATGACTTTGGGGGGTTCAAGACCTCAGCAGAAGAAGGAATTGCAGATGTGGTGGAAATAGCAAGAGAATTAGAATCAGTAGAGTCTGAAAATATTACTGAATTACTGAAATCTCCTAGTAAAATTTCAATAGATTAGGAATTGCTTCTTAAGGATGAGCAAAGAAAATGGCTTCTTGAGATGAAGATGCTGTAAAGACTGCTGAATGGCAACAAAGGATTTAGAATATTACAAAAACTTAGTTGATAAAGCAGCAGCAGGGTTTGAGAGGACTGACTCCAATTTGGAAGAGTTCTACAGTGTAGGTAAAATGCTATCACAGAGCACTGCATGCTACAGAGAAATCATTTGTAAAAGGAAGAAGCAACAGATGCAGCAATCAATCATTATTGTCTTATTTTTAAAAACTGCCACAGGCACCCCAACCTTCAGCAATCACCATCCTGATTGGTCAGCAGCCATCAATATAAAGGCAAGACCCTCCACCACCAAAAAGATTATGACTCACCGAAGGTATTGACTATGGTTAACATTTTTCAGCAATAAAGTATTTTTTAAATTAAAGTATGTGCATTAAATTTTAACATAAAGCTACTGCCCACCTAAGAGATGACAGTATAGTATAAACATAACTTTTATACACACTGGAAAACCAAAAACTTCATGTGACTTGCTTTATTGCAATTTTCTCTTTATTGTGATGGTCTGGAATCAAACCCACAGTATCTCCAAGGTGCACCTGCATATCACTGGGAGCAGTGATTTTGGTATTCCTGTCATGTTATTAAAACACTATGAATGTGGACATTACCTCAGGTTATGTGCATATTCATGAAAAAATTAGAAGATACATATGGGAGTTTGAAATGTTTATTGAAACAAGTACACAAAACTGAATATTTTAAAACATTACAAATAATTACATATATAAACATCTCAACTGCACAATGTGTTTTATATACATGTATGTATGTATATATTTATATACACATGTATTTAAACTCTGCTTCATCTTTCAACTTTTTATCTGAGTGAAAAGAAGAACACTTTCCTCATTCAGGAGATTTCTGATGTTGTAATAATTACCTAGAAAAAAAGTGATAAGAAAGTTAGAACTTATTTCCATAGGAATCATTTCCTTTTGAATAAATATGTAGTCAGCACTAAGGCAGTTATAGTATATAGTGTCAAATTTTTAAAAAATCATCTAATCTAAAATAAATCTATTTAATTCTATGAACTGAAAAATACAAGAGTTAACCACCACCTGTGATCCAGATAAGGCTTGAAAGAATGTAAATTTCACATCATTCTTAAAATGAATGCAAAAACAAATTAGATAAGGGTACAGGAAGGAAGAAAATCTTCTCTGAACCCAATTGTGTTTTTTTGGTTTTTTAATTTAAATATAGTTGATTTACAATGTTTAGTATTAGTTTCAGATATACAACAGCGATTTGATATTTTTATAGATTATACCCCATTTAAAGTTATTATAAAATATTGCCTATACTTCCTGTGCTGTACATTACAAACTTGTATCTTATTTATTTTATACCTAGTAGTCTGTACCTCTTAATCCTCTATCTCTGTCTTGCCCCTTCTCCCTTCCCCTCTCTCCACTGGTAACCACTAGTTTGCTCTTCGTATCTGTGAGTCTGTTTCTGTTTTGTTATTTTCACTTGTTTATTTCATTTTTCAGATTCCACATATAAGTGAAAACATACAGTATCTGACTTTCTCTGTCTGACTTTCTGAACCTGTTATTATGTCTTTGGAATGGCTATGGATTCCCCTACACCAGACACAGATAATATATAGATAAGTATAAAAGATAAAATGTTAAGTAAAATAAAACCTGAAAGTTAAACAGAGGCAAATGCTACTCTTAAATAAATTGAGTAATAAATAACAGCAAAAGTGAAATACAGATGGACAGCCTCACTTAAAGGCAAGTTTACAGTACTGATTTTCTATATATTAGAAATTAATACATATTAGAATTAACTGAGTTAATAAATGTAAAGTGTTCACAACAGTGTTGGCACATACAAAGGACTATATAAACATAGGTATTATTATTGTCTCCTTTAAGAATGTAAGCTCCATGAGGGTAGGGAGTTTTGCCTGTTTGTCCACTTAGGTATCCCACACCCTTAAACAATGCTTGAAGACACTCAATCACATTTGTTGAATGAATGAGTGAACAAATGAACAAATTAAAATTGCTATTTCCAAAGACTTATGCTCGTCAATAGCTGATGAAGCACACTATTCCGTATGTTTAAAATTACCTACTAAAAATTGTCTGACCACTTAATGTCTTTGAGAGAACACAGGGGAAATAATTTTCCTTCTACCCTGAAAACAACGTACCTCCTAACTAAATATTTTTATACATAGCAATTAGTATACTCAGTCAATTTTCATGTATCAAAACCCTGATATACTTATCTATTGCTAAAATTAAAAGAAAACACGCACCAAACTTCTTTGGCAAAAGTCATATCATGCTTCTTTTTGACTACTGTGGCTTCCATTTTCATGATGCTCATGAGCTACTATATAAATATTTAACTATGCAAAAGAAAATGTTTTCAATTATTCTTACCTGAAGGAACATAGAATGAATCCCCAGTTGTTATTATATAAGGTGTTTCATGTAAGGTACATAAAAGGTCACCAAAATTAACATAAAAAACCTGTAAAATTAAAAATTAAGTCTCATTTCAAATTGTAACACCACAAGTACACTCCAAAGAAACTTAAAGTAAATGTGGTAGGCAGACTAACAGACCTCCAAAGATGGCCACGCTCTCATCTCTAGGATCTGTTATGTTACATGGCAAAGGAGACCTTGAGATGGTGCAATTATCCTGGATTATCTAATCACATGAGCCTTACTTGAAAGTAAGAAATTTCTCCTGCTGGAAGTAGAGGAGAGATGAAGCAGAGGAGAAGTCAGAGAAATATGAAGCATGAGAAGGACTTTCACTGTTGCTAGTGCTATAGATAAGAGAGGCATGAGCCAAGGAGTGTAGGCTATTTCTAGAAGCTGAGAAGGACACCCTGGCCAACAGCCAGTGAACAAATAGGAACCTCAGTCCTACAGCCACATGAAACTGAATTCTGCCAACAACCTGAATGAATTTGAAAGCAGATTTATTCTAAGAGCCTTCAGAGAGGAATGCAGATCTCCCAACATCTTGATTCCAGTCTTGTGACACTAAACAGAGCACTCAGCCAAGCCCACTCAATTTTTAACCTACAAAACTGTGAGATAATAAGTGAGTGTTGTTTAAGTTTGTGGTAATTTGTTACAGAAGTAACAGAAAACAAATACAGGAAGAAATTTCTTTTGCTCTTCCTTTTTATTTACTAGTTTATGAAAATTCAGAACAACCACTGTAATATCACTTAGATATACTAGAAAAATAGCTAAGTTTTATGTGCACCTCTTTAAAGGTTACATGCTTGGGACACGCAACTTAATCGGACAAATCAAAGAATAAAAAGAAAAAAAAATTATACATTTAAACAAGAATCAACATTAAGAAAATAAAAAAGGATAATGTAGCACTCAGTCATACAGGCTTCCGTATTCAAACATGGCAAATTTTTACATTTTATACATAGATAGCATCTGGCAATGACCTGTTTTTTAGACAACTAAATACAAAATGTAGGGCCTTTCAAACTTTGAGATTCAAATTTTGAGATTCAGCCATGAAGAATATTTTGCCTCAGAGGATTATGCCTCCTCCTCCTTTCTCTTTTCTTACTACTATTAAAAAAATATGAACCTAAAATACCAGAAAAACAAGAGCAACAAGCACTTAGGATCTAGCACTTATTCCATGCCAGCCACTGTTCTAAGCACTTCCTTTTACTCATTCAATGTATGCATCTACCAATGAGATAGATACTATTTTAAAAGCTTTTCACAGATGAAGAGAATGACGTACAGAGGGGTGTAACTTTCCAAGGTGACAGTGTAAATGGAAGAGCTAGGATTTGAACTCAGGCATTTGATTCCAGAATCCATGTTCTTAGCCCCTACAATATACCCCGTAAATGGAAAAAGTTCATAAAGTGTTTCTAAAGGTCCTCTTATAACTTAATAAAATAAGTATTTTTTTATTATAGCCAAAAAGTTTTGCCTGAAAAAATAGAAAAAGGTAATACACACACTACCCAGAAAGTCAAGCATATATATTTCTAGGCGTTTTTTCATTATCTATTCAGTTTGGCGCTTCTAGGCATACCTGTTTCTGCAAACATTTTACTAAGAATGCTTTTGAAATACACAAAAATAGAATGATTAACTCCCATGAATAAATATCAAACCCCAATAACCTGCTTTATTCAGAGTCTGTTTTCCCCATGCCATATTAGTTGGAAGTGAATGCCTAGCATCATAAATCACCTATAAATATTTCAATGTGTGCTAAAAGAGCAAAGTCCTTTTTAAAAACATGACCACAACACTGTTATCACACCTAAAAATAAATGGATGTATACTATCAAATGCCGACTCAGTATTCTAATTTCCAATTATCTTTTAAATATCATATTTTTAAGGATTTGAATCAAGATCCAAATAAGAGGCACACATGGTCACTACTTGATCTACCTTTTAAATCACTCAATCTATAATGGTTCTCACTTTGGGGGCGATTTTGCTCCTCAGGGGACAATTGGCAATGGCTGGGGACATTTTTAATTCTCGTAACTAAAGGGATACTACTGGAAGTTAGTGGGTAGAGGTCAGGGATGCTTCTAAACATCTCAGAATGCACAGGACAGTCTCCCTACAACAAAGAATTGTCCAGTCCAAAATATCAGTAGTGCCATGGTTGAGAACCCTGATCTATACATTCCACCTGATTCTCTCTTTTTAATTCCTTGCAGTTTATTTATTAAAGAAATCAAGAAACAAAATTTGTTTTAAAAATCTTTACACAGCTGGATTTTGCTGATTATAACCCCAGGGTGTCATTTGAAAAGTCTGCTATTTTTTTTTAATCATTTTTCAGTTTTATTAGCTAAAATGATACAATTTGACTGCACATATACAATGTATTGCATGTAAATACATATATACAATATATTGCACATATTTTTAAATTTACATACATGTACTGTTCATTACTTCTAAGAACAGTTTAGAGCCTTAGCTTTTTAAACTTGCATAGTTATCAAAGGAATAAAGCCAATCACAAAATAAGAATCAACAGAATGCAGTAATCCAATCACAAAGGACAGTCAAATGTGCTTACACATTTTCAAGAAATCAGTCATTTAAGTTATAAATCATAAGTAGTTCATTTGTGTCCTTTTTTTTAAGATTCCGGTATTCTTTATTTCCTATGAATTGGTAGTTCTAAGGACTATATCAAATTCAGGTGGTGGTGTGTGTGAGGTGTTTTTTTTATTGTTGTTGTTTTTTAAGAGGTAGGGGAGGCAAGATTACTTCATAGACAGTGTTGTATACTTCCATTTGAAGGCACATAATTTCTGGTCATACACTTTTTAGATGTTAGCAGACACTGATCATAGATCCAATAATTTATCAGGTGTTGTAAACAGAAATATTAATTGGAATAGAAATATTCTAATTAATAAATGAAGAAGGAATGTTAAAATGGAATATTACCAAGAAGGATAAAATTCCCCTCATTTATCATTTGGTTACCTAATAGTACAGTTTATTTGAGAACAGCAGAATAAGTGTTTAATTATTTCCCTTTATTTACCATATTTGTTGTTAAGGGTTGGCTTCCTAGAATTCTTCAACAGTGTTGAATTAAGTTTTTCTTTTTGTAGTAGTCTTAGAAATTCACAGATTTAGATATAATTGATGTATATCAATCCACTGAAGTTATTCTTATTGATACTCAAGTTTTCGCATCTTTGTCCAGGTAGTGTGTCTTCAAGTTCGATTCTGAGATCTTACGAGCCAATCTTAATGGTCTTTGACAGTTTGCTGTCAGGTATAATAAAATTTCAAGCTCAGCCCGGGCCTGAAATCAGACATCTCTCTAAGGAACTCTGGTTCCTTTAATGTGTTGCTGTCACTTTGTTTTTTAGTTCTGGAGCAATTATTGTCTGGAAATATTTTTTCAAGTATTTCTACCTTTTGGTCATTTGGATTTTAACTCCTTCTGTTTTGGTTTTTGGTTTTTTTTTTTCTGTTCTTCGTATCACTAAACTTTCATATTTTCCATTTCTTGATATCCTTTTGTCTTCTAGTAGAGCTCCACAACCAACTCCCATGGTTAATTTGTTAATTCTTCTGTGCTACTTTCTCTCTTACTGATTATCTAGAACTGAGTGTGAAAGAGTTAATAGCCTATGCTGGTTCTCCATCTTGCTCTTTTTGTTTCTCAAGAGCATATATTTAAAAGTGTGCTTCATTTTTTAAAATGTAAAAATACTCCATTATTTTTTTTTAAACTTTAACTCTGATTTTCATTATGAAAAGTTAAAGGCAATATTTAGAAGAAATAAAAATCAAATATAATCATCTAGTAACATGTTATTTTCTGTAGTTCCTTCACATCTCTGTCATTTTCATTTTTAAATTCTAGTCAGAAAAAAATAAAAGAATTTTCTGTCTTGCAGTTTGCTTAAATGTTTATCCTAAAGGTGTTCCAGATGGCTATTCTTCAAAATAATATGCTTACATTAATATAAAAATGTTTAGTACAGTGCCTGGAACATCTAAGTGCTATATAACTGATTATCATATAATGGTTTATTTATTACTAAGTCAAAATATAAATATAGCCATTTTCTTCCTGTAGCACATTTTCAGTCATTTCTAATGCTTGCAATTACTGTCAATGTTACAATGAATAACTATGTATGTTCAGCTTCCCTAACTTCTTTTTTTAATGGAGAAACTGGGGATTGAATCCAGAACCTCATTCATTCTAAGTATGCGCTCTACCACTCAGCTATACTTGCCACCCTCCCACCCCCAGCTTCCCTAACTTTTCATTTATTTTCCTAGGAAAAAATTATGAAATTATATTCATAAGTGAAAGTGTATAAACAATTTTCCAATAATTTCTACTGAGTAATTATAAAGGGTCCTTTATTTTTAACATGGATTTCTTTGAATATTAGACAGGTTAAACACTTTCAAACATTTACTATTCAATATTCTTTTTTTTTATAACAAAGGCATTACAGTTTAATGGGTAACTATTATTAGTTCAATGATGACATTTCATAATGCTTATCTTCATTATTAATTGTTCCTTAATTTTCTTTCTTTTTTTCATTTCGGAGGGGGAGGTAATTAGATTTATTTATTTATTTATAATGGAGGTACTGGGGATAGAACCCAGGATCTCATGCATGCTAGGCATGCACTCTACCTCTAAACTATGCCCTCCTCCCCTATTAATTGTTCCTTAATAATTACACAGGGATTATCTATTACTTCAGTTAGTTAAATGTGTTATTCTTACTCTCTTAATAACACCTGGAGATCTATAACATTTTAAGATTGGATTAAAAAATATTTTAAAGTATTTTAAATCTGGATTCTATATACTATACTGATGTAGTAATAAATTACACTTTTACTCTCATATGTACATTTTCCTTTCCTTGCCTTGATTTGCCTTAATATAAACTGAAGAGTCCTGATGCTCTTTTTGTTTCTCCTTTTTGAGCTTACTGTAACTGTCAGTAAAAAAAAAAGTGTTTTGAATGTTGTCCTCCAGTAACCCATGATCCTGAAATGTTACTTATTTACTGAAAATGTTACTTACTGAAAAATGTACCTTAGATATATTTTTTAAATGCTGGTATAATATTAAATATTCTTAAAATCTGGTGATTCTTAAAATCTTTAATTTTCAATTTCAAGATGCAGAAATTGTCTGATATATATACAATGTTTCAGGGATGTGTGTCTCCAGTGAGAGACAGAGAGAGAGAGAGTGACTCACCTTGAGTCTTACTATAACTTCATCCAGTAATACTGCTATTTACAGTAATGTATTATTTAGTACTTACTGAAGCAACTCGCTCCCAGTCCTCAATCTGCTGCAAACTAGTTATATGACTTTGAAGTAGTCTTTTAACTTCTTTATTACTGAACTGCATGATTAGAGAAATGAGATTTCGACTTAATCTCAATAATCCCCTCCAGCTTTAAAATTATAATGATTTGTTTGCGAACCTAATTTCTAAGATTCTATTAAGTAAAGACCATTCCTTAAACTTCTGAATCTCAAGGTTACACTGCTATGCACAAAACAAGTACTTTTAAAAAGCCTTTGGGTGACTGACTCTAAATAGATTTAACAAATAAGAAAATTATCTGTTCACTATAGTAATAAAATATCATTTCTGAGGAAATAGCAACTTTAATGCCTCATCAATTCCAATAAATCAGAGTTGTACCAACAGCAAAACATAAATATATGGAGAAATACACTCACCAATGTATCAAGGCCAACATGTTGCTTTCCCTTTTCTTGATGAGGTCCTAGTATCAATTTTCCAGTAGAAAAAAAGGGTGTATCCAATGTTTTATATACTTTTAACTCACCATGTTCAACACAAAATTGATATGTATCTCGTGGCCTCACAAGATCTAAGGGAAAAAAATTAACAAAAGTAACAGCAATGATATTGCTCCATGATACAATATATATACACACGCATATAGTTATTTCTAGATATAAACCTGCCTTAGAAAGATAGGTATGATTAAGAGCATTGATTTTGGAGCTAGAATACCAGCAGTCAGATCCTCTCTCTGTCTTACAAGCTATGTGACCTTAGTTTAGCCAAGTTGCTTATCCTCTCAGTGCCTCCATTTTCTTTTCTATAAAATGCGATAGTAATAGTTCATCTACATTAGAGTTGTGAATATGAAATGAGTTAATGTGTGTAAAGTATTTAAAACACTGGCACAAAGTAAGCATTAGGTAATTCTTAACTATTAATAATAACAATGTAGTATTATTATTATTCATATAACAGCTCAGATAGAAAACAAAATCAGCTAAGAGACAAGAAAGAATTCCTTATCTTAAAAAAGTTTAACATAGCCAAAGTACAAATGTATCATCAGGTAAAAAGCACTAAGTAACCTAAGTTCTAACTATAGTTCACAAATAACTAACTCACTTTTAAAATTTCCCTTTCATTTACAAACCTTTCCAGATCTATAATTAATAGATTTTTCTGTTATCAGCTTCTGACTATTTCCTTGGATATCTGGAAATGTTAGTAATGCCACAGACTGCAGGATATAGAAAATACATAAAATGGACTCAATCAACAAATAAAAAGTGACGAATTCTGGACAACATTCACAACTTTAAAAATATGATACAGTATAGTAATGTTTTTAGTTAAAACACTACACTAAACAAAATTCCCTGAACTTCTAACTCTGTTGCGAAATAAATAATCTGAATAAACAAATAACTTTGATACATAAGAGATTACATGGAATCTATTCCACAGCCAAAATTTTAAGTATAAATACCATTACTGCCTTTCTGGTTTGACCAATTTGTCCTCCAACTTTGGAAAAATAGTCCTCAGTACTCATTGGTACAGTCATAATAGTCATTAAAACATGTTAATATATCCTGTGTGTAAATATCTCCTGGTTGATAAATAGCTGAGTGTTCCCTACTTAACCCCAACACCCTACTATAGTCTGTCCCTTGGAACCTCCCATGGTCTCCCAGACACAAAATGTTTAATGCCTATTAAGTATAGCAGAAGGCTTCGAGAACCTTAAGACTAAGCCTGTCATTTGTTAGGCTGACTCATGCCCTTGCTAGTCATCCTCCCAAAGGTTTTGTACCCCAGATACCATTACTAGCATCTCAAAGTTCAAAAGGCTGTCTAAATCCTTCCCACAATCCCTGCCTGGTCTCACAGTAAGGGTGTATCTGAGTGTCTGCCAGTTAACTTGCTATATACTTCTCCATAAACAGCCACTGTCCCCCAGGCCTGTCAAAGAAAGCCTAGAACCTACTGGGGGAGGCAGAGGACAAATGCATGATACTGTATGTCCCCTGGAGGTTGTCTGCCATCAATTCCCCTAGAGTAGTCCTCACACAGGCTGCTTACTGGAATTAGACCCTTTACAGGACTTTGGCTCTGACATCCAGGGAGAAAAAGGCAAAGTAGATAGGCCAGTCTTCAAGCAAACAGTTTGTCCTTCCTAGTTGTTAAATTAAGCATTCTCAATTTCATCCCTGATCTTACCCATAAGAATAATCTCTCTTGTTTCAGGGTCCTTTACCCTCGTTGGCTGCAAAGGATCTCCAAGAGGTATATTCAGGTTTACCACAAGTTTATTCTCTGCAAAAAGAAATAGCACTAAAATACAAACTATTTACTTAAAATTCTTTTCAATTAAAAAAAAATCTAGTATGAAATACAGCTATGGACAAGTTGTAAAGGAAATTGCCAGCAGCATAATGATCTCTTCTTACTTATCAACGACCACTTTGATAAACAAAAATTCAAAAGCCACAATGATTTAATATAGAAGCAAACATCCCAAACTTATTTTCTGTAAGCCTATTGTAACAGAACTCTTGAACTCTTGCATCATCAAGAAGTTAAATGGTGTTTTGCACATTCTCTAAGAGAGCTGAAGTATGAGATTCACTTTAGAAAGAATTCATTAAAATGTCTATTTTAACCATAGTTTGAACATGGAAAAGATAAGCTTCACTGACAGGGTAATTTACGCTATTACCAATTTTTTTTAAAGATTAGATTAGTTTACTTTCAAAATCTGGGGGAAAAAAGTAGACATTAAAAAGTGAATTTACCCTAAAGTAGTATTACCCTGAAGCTTTTAGAAGTACATTTCAAAATTTGCAAAGAGCTACTTCTCAAAGCACTGTTATTTAAAATAAGGATTAAGTTCATACTTCTTTCATCATTATCAAGACAGATCCTTTTCCTATTATCTACTGCGTTGACTTTTCCCAAGTTTTCTTTTGCTTTCCTTTTAGATGATACTGTGTCTGGGGAAAGTATTCCACCAATTACGAATCCTCCTGAAATTTAACCAAAAAAAGGGTAAATTATCACACCTGGCAAAGTAAAAACCTTGAAACAAAACTCTTTAAATTAGTATAGCACATTTCCTTTCAAAATACCAAAGGATACATTACTACTAACTACATTCCATAGCTAAAAATTCAAATATAACAAATAGCAACCAATTTTACTTAGGTCTCTACTATCCTAAATCTTCTTAGAAGCACTGATGAAAACTGATGGAATGGTCTCTGTTGCTTGAAATCAGCAGTCATCAGTGGAGGTTTAAAATACAAAGAAAACAAAGGTCAGCAATGAACTATTTATAGTAATCTACATGTGAGTTTAGTACTTTGACTTAGAAATATCCATCAAAAAAGAAAATAACTTTAAAATGACACTCACTATACTTTCTTTCCCACCCTCTACCATTTCTGTAGAACAATATAAGAAAACGGAGTAAGAATAATAATGGAGAATACATAATCTTTGCCAGTTATAATCTTCTCACACTCTGATCTAGTGCTTCATTTTATGCAATTAGGAAACTTGTTAGATAGTATAGAAATGATAACACTCTGTAAAGCCACACACTCACCTCATATTGCTACCAAAGAGAAAAAAAAAATCAGCATCTCTAGTAATCAGAGAAATCTGGACTTGAATCTATTGTCACATTTTTGGAGGATGATGATTAAATAAGGTAATATATGTAAGACAGTGCTTGGCAAATAATATACCTCAATAAACTGCAGTAAATACCATTATTTTTTTTTGAGACATTAAAGCATAAAGTTTACCTGATGGCCTTCCTTGATAATCTAGACGCTCTCCTCGCCAGTATTCCAAAGGTTTTGATCGTGTTCTCACAGTCCTGCGAACATTTGGTGTGTTGGAGGGCAATACTGTAAAAAGACATCAGACAAAAAATGTACACATATAAATGTTAGATGATACTTTGCAGTGAAAAGACTGATACTACTTTCTAGAACACTAATGCTTCTAGACAAAATGCTAGAAAAATTAATTTAAGACATGTTTGTGCTATTAAAGAAATGTCAATGAAAAAATAAGCTACTAGATTGGAAAAGATTTAATAACACCAATGGCTAATGATTTTAAAGGTACACCTGAATTCTCATATACTGTAGGTAGAAATGTAAGCTGATTGAAGACAAATTGACAATACCTACAACTGTAATACTGTTTGACTCAGAAACTTCATTTTTAGAAAATGAGTTTGCAAAAATATTCAGAAAAATGAGCAAAGATACAAGTACAAGAACATTCATGGTAGTACTGTTTATAACAGAATCAGGAAACAAAAATCAAATTGAAAACCATATAAATGGTCCACAACAGAAAATTTAGAAATCAGGGTTAGTTATTATGTATGCATGTGTTTGTGTGTACACACAAGTATCTGAACAATGCAAAGAACTATAGACTAAGTTTGCTGGCTATATAATCAGCTTCCTATGATTTTACTTTTGATTAGCTAGGGTCGTCCAATTCTGAAAGTGGTTTATCAAAGTTTCCCAATCTAGGTGGGGAGGGTACAGCTCAGTGGTAGAGCACATGCTTAGCACACACAAGGTCCTAGGATCAATCCCCTGTACTTCCTTTAAAAAAAAATCTCCCAGTCTAACTGTATTATTTAAATTAAAATCTCCTTGCCTTTTCTTAGTTTTTTTTTTCTTAATACATTTTGGTTGCTAGGTTGTATGGTACTGAATAGTTTACGATTTTTCTATCTTCCTCAATAAATTGCTAATTTTATTATTATTGCAAGTCCTTTATCCTGTTCAGCACTTTTAACCTTAAATTTCATTTCATCTAATGTTAAAATTACATTACTATTTTCTTTTTGTTTACATTAGCCTACCTAACTCTTTAATAATCTTTTATTTTAAAACTTGAAGTGTTTCCTATAAACATATAGGTCAGTTTGTATTGCTTAACCAACTCTGATAGTCTCTATCCTATTAGAGGAATTCAATCCATTCATACTTAGTGTAACAAGTAATATGCTTCCTTTTATTCCTCACATCTTACTTTATATTTACTGGTTATTTTACATTAGTGATTCTTTTTTCCCCTCATTTTTATTGGTTTGATCAGAATACCATTTCTTTCCCCACCCCCCAAACCTTGGTCCTTTCAAAGTTTAGCTGTGCTTCTGGACTCTAACATTGGTTACCTTCCCACACCTGACACTCAAAAATCAAACTCTCATTTCTCCATGATTATATTAAAAACTATACCCATTACCAAGATATGTTATCTTCTCCTTTTTCTCACTTAGTAAAATAAAACTTTTACACTTTTATTACACCTCTTCCACTTCTATTCTCCTCTCCACCATATCAAGTTTTGTTAAGATGGTCTGGATTTCAAGCTATTATTGCAAAAATCATTACTTAGCACTTATAAATCCCCAATCACATTAGCATTAAGTAGCAGACACCCTAAAGTGTGAGCAATGAGACATGCCTTTGTATAATCACCTTCTCTAAGATACCTATGACATATTCAACAGAATATGGTAAAAGTGATAGGAAATCACTCCTGTGACTACATCACGGCTATACATATAAGATGCTACCTAGCAGAAGCAGAGAGAAATTATTCTCTGCTGACTCTGAAGAAGCAAGGTGCCACATTGTGAAGGGGCCTAGGGAAAGAATCATGTGACAAGGAACTGCAGGTGACCTCCAGAAGTTGAGAGCAGTGGCCCATGGCTAACACACACCAAGAAAACAGGTACCTCAATCCTATAGTTCCAAGGAACTGAATTCTGCTAACAACCACATGAGCTTGGAAGAGGACCTTGAGCCTCAGGTAAGACCATGGCCCAGGCTAACACTTCTGACTGCAGCCTATGAGAACCTCGAACAGAGAACCCAGCTAATTTGTGCCTAGGCTCCTAACCCATGGAAACCATGGGATAATAAATGTGTGTTATCTAAACCACTAAATTTGTAGTAATTTGGTACACAGAAAACAAATACACTTTATTTAAATTTAACCACATATATTCAGAATTATTCCTCGCCACTGTTTCCTTTCTTTGGACTTAGTTCTGATTTATATGATACTTGGTTAGATTACCATACACAGATATTTTATATTGAGGATACTAAACTTAATATTTCATTATCTGCAAAGTAAATTCACTTATCAGAAAGAAAGATATCTTGGCTAGTTATAACATAGGATGGTATAATACATTTCTAAAAGTAGGCTATATATATTATTTTATTCTTCCAGTGTTACACAGATAAGCAGTGCTAGTCATTTTCTCTTCTTTATATGTAACTTTTCCATCTGGAAGCTTTCCTCTATCCTTGAAATTTAGAAATTTTATTAGCTTATATCTAGAGGTGTATCTTTTTCATTAACTCTGACTGGCAGTTGGTAAACTCGTTCAAATTGTAGATGAAGCCTATCTTTACTCCAGGGAAGTTTTAACAAGTACTTTCTTTAACTGTTTTCACTCCTCCATTTATTTCTTCTTTCTGGAATTCCTTTAATTTGCATGTTTTAGCTGATGTTTCCATGTTATTTCCATTGCATATTTTTTTCTTCACGGTTTCCATGTTTTTTGTATTTCTGTTATGAGAAATTTCTTTCATGTCAACACCAGTTACTAATTTAGCTCTCAAGAGTGACTATCCTTACTTTCTGTTCAACTACTGACTTTTTAAACTGAAAAATTATGCTTTAGGACTAAAAAGCCTTCTATGATATAACTAAATCTCTGGAAGTACTCATATTTCTTTCATTGTTAAAAGTGTTATCCATCTACCACAGAAGTTCTAGCTCACCAGAGACTGCCACTATTCTTAAGCATAATGCTTGATTTTCCTCTCAGGTTGCTGAAAACCTCTGCTCACAGACATTCTTATTTCTCTTTGCCTGCTCCTCACTCTAGTCATATTCTATTCCAAGATAAGCATTAAGCACTGAGAAGTATATCAGTCTATCTTCACATGGGCCCACAAAATACTAACTGACAAGATGTGAGGTTTTGGTTGGAGCAATCAGAGAAAGCTTCACTGCTACTGCTTCTCTTCAGGTATAAGCACAGAAACACTCACAGACTCAAGTATAGGGAGAAATATTAAAAAGCCACTCCAATCCCACAAACTTGGGAGGCCCTATGAACCCTGACTGGCAAATATCTCTTTGAGAACCACAGAGTTCATCCTCACATGGGCCTCTCCATGGGTTCCCTAGCTCCTAACTTTCCCTATTTACTTATCCTAGTTATTGCTTTGTTTAGAAGTGAGTTGGATAAAAATGGAAGAAGTTGTCAGGGATACCAGCTATCCAGCAGTTATATTTTATAGAATTTTCCACCCTAGCTTCTTAGCCTAGGTGAGATCAGCTCCCTAGGTGAGATCAGCTCCCTAGGGCAATGAATGAGAGGACTGTAGGATTTATAAATGAACAATAAAGAAACTCATCATCACAGTGACCTGTGATGATTTACCATGAAATCCATGAAAACTAAATATAAAAGTTTAATTTATCTGACAATTAATCCAAATAATATTTTCCCGCTGCTTGAGAAAAAAATTAAACTATAGTTAGAAATAAGAGGTTTTATAATATGAAAATATTAAGAAAAAAATAATTTACCTAATTTGTGATGCATTTTGTTCTCTGGTGTCGAGTTAGATCTTTTTACTCTCGAATCATCTGCAAATTTTACAAGAAATATCATGAGTGATGGCTGCTAATTAATTCCATGTTGAGTTAAAGTATGTTACTCAGTCAACATCAGTATAAATACTTTAAAATAAAATTTGACTTGACAGTACATTTTTTTACCTCCTTTGCTTTTCATTGCTGAATGAAGACTCATGAAAAACAGTATAGTATGTCTCTAGATTTTGCTACAATTAATACATCTTAAGCGGATAACAATTATAAGTCACAAAAAACAAATAGGCTTTCTATTGCTTATGGACTTGAAGCAAAATAAGTCACTCAGTGGATTAAAATGCAAGGTGTGATAATAATTGATATGTTAATAATGTAATCTATGATCCTTAAAGTTCTAAAACAGTTGAACTATACTGAATTTAGCAGTGTGACAATTAGGTCAAGGGTTCTCAACTTCAGTGTGGTAAACAGCATCTAAACATAGCGGCCATCAATTCTTTCTCCTCCTATGCACAAATGTTGTTCTTCATCAAGAGGCAAAGTTTAATTCCCTTTTCCTTGGAACTCCGCTGGCCTTAGTGAGTAGTTCAACTAACAAAATTAAGAAGAGATGACATTCTGGGATTTTGAAGGCTAAGTTCTAAGATATGCAAGTTCCACCTGGGTCTCTTGGAACTTCACTCTGGGGAAAGACAGCCACCATGTATGAAGATTAATTACCCCAAGACTACATTGCTGTGAGGAAACCCCAGATAACCACATGGAAAGGCTATGTGAAAGAAAAAAAAAGATGCTTGGCCACCCCTCTCCCACCCAACTATTTCAGCCACCCTGGCTGGGTACCAAATATATTGGTGAAGAAGTCACCTTGGACTTCCAGCCCAGCTGTTCTTTCAAATGACCTCAACCCCAGGGGCCTGCATCCATCTACAAATGCATGAGAGAGCCAAAATGAGAATCGCCTAGCTAAGCTAAGTTCCCTCCCTCTCTCACCTAGGTACAAGGTCTTACAAATCTCTAACCATAAAGTAAGGCTCTTAAAAGTAGGTACTCAACACACACTTGCCACCAGTGGTAATTTAAACAAAACATAGCATACCTTACTCCATATGCATAATGCTACAAAAATCAAGACAGTAGAAAATAAATCATAACTTACCTGAACTTTCCTGAACTTCATTATCATCCACATCCAAATTATTCTTCCCAGACATTAAATAATTCTTGAGCCTGGAAGGTCCACTTAAGAAAAAACAAACCACAAGATTTGTGTTTTTAGAATAAATACATCTAATAAATCTACCTTAATGGTCAATTTTCTCCTAAAACTGCCAAAGATTTCTTTCTTATAAAACCAAGAATGGTGTTATAGAACATTAAGAATATACTCACTGCATAAAACAAAATCTACCATTTAGTTCCACAATTGATTTGTCAAACACAATAATACTGAATTTTATAACCTTTCAAACTAACTCATGGATCAGAATTACAAATTTAAGTCAATGCAAATAACATTCTTTGATAAAAATCAAACCATAAGAAATAAAATTAGAAATGATCAGCTTATCTTAATTTTTTTAAACTACGGCCAAAAACAAGTAATTTAAAATACAGTCCAGAAACTGTTCAGAGATAATTCAGCTTATTCAAGTCCTAGATCCTCTTCCTCCTATTATGACCCCAGGACAGGTCTCATAGTTCCTAAATAGTAAAGAAATCTTAGCTATCCCTTTGAAGTCTGAGAGTCTGCTATAATTTACCATCCCTTCATTTTGAAAAAGGGTTATATGACTTCAGATATTATGAAAGTAGGTTTATTTGGTTTGCTCACTGAGTATGCTCACTTTAAACATATATCCACAAATTCTTAGATAATGTTCCTTTCAAAAGGTACATACTAATTCTAACTCCCCTCTTCCTGAGTGTGGTGTAGACTTAGTGACTTGTTTCTAATGAACAGAATAAAGTGGAAGACTTTAGAGACCAGGTCATTAAAAGGTACTATGACCTCTGTCATAGTCACACTTTCTCTTGGATCACCTGCTGGTGGAAGCCAGTTGCCATATTAAACAGCCCTATGGAGAGAGCCACAAGACAAGGAACTGTGACCTGCAGCTAACAGCTATGTGAGCAAGCCACCATATAAGTGGATCCTCCAAGTTCCAGTCAAGCTTTCAAAGGATTGCAAACCAAACAGATCTTGACCACTATACCTCATGAGACTCCCTGAGCCTGAACTAGCCAGCTAAGTCTCTCCCAGATTTCTACCCACAGAAAGTGAAATAATGTCTGCAAGCCATTAACAAAATTAAAATTAAACTTTGGGGGTAATTTGTTACATGGCAATAGGTAACAAATACAATGAGTAAATCCTATTATCCTTAGAACACATGCATACCTCCCTTCCAAAACTGAGGTCCCAGGCTCTCCAGAATCCAAGTTAGACTCTGCTGGTGTCTTGCATGTATATCCATTGATCTGAGACTTTAGATGCACACTTTGTGCAGCCATACTATCTTGATCCTTTGAGCTTCCTGTATCTCTATGAAAATGAAAAGTTTATAACTGTTCATATTTCTTCAAAAAATATTTCTCCCAGAAACATTAAAGAGGTAAGTAGACAATATAATATTGGCTATAACAAGTATCAGATAACCTTGTTCAGGTCCTAAAATTTACAACTAGTCCAGGAAGGAAATTATGTTTCTAGAACCTACCAAGAGTTCTAATTTGAAAAATTCTGATAAAAGAAATGGTACAGATCCGGCCTAACAAAG
Source organism: Camelus dromedarius (assembly GCF_036321535.1). Taxonomy (NCBI): domain Eukaryota; kingdom Metazoa; phylum Chordata; class Mammalia; order Artiodactyla; family Camelidae; genus Camelus; species Camelus dromedarius. The sequence goes on from NC_087436.1 coordinate 68,483,846, forward strand.
ATAGAAAGGATAACAGGAGGGCACTGGGAGACATTACCTATGAGCAGCTTATGATGTATACTACACAGTTAATCCAACATGGGTTTATGAAAATCCACAAACAACTGAAATTGTTTTCAGAGGGACCTAGACCCATCTCTTTGGTAGCTGACAGCCAACTGGTTTACCCTAAATATACGTAAACACATTATTCCTAGACCGCATAATTCTCTCTCCTCCCTCACATTTCTCTTACAAGTCCTGTTTTAATATGCTTCTTGATTCAGTCTACCAGCCTATTCTTATTATACATGAAAAAAATCTGCATGCAAGAGAACAAAAGAACATGCAAACTTCTGAGTATTCTTTGATAGTTTATTTCTGGAGGTTCTAGTCTCTGTCTAGGTCCTACCACTAGAGTCAAAAGAAATAAAAAAGGTCATTAGAGAATACTATGAACAATTAAACACCAACAAATCAGATAACCTAGATGGAACGGAACAAATTCCTAGAAACACACAAATTACCAAGTGATTCAAGAAAAAATAAACAATCTCAAAAATTTATAACAATAGGATAAATCAGTAATCAAAAAACTAACCAGAAAAGCCCAGGCCCAGATAGGTTCACCACTGAATTCTACCATTATTTAAAGACTTAATACGAATTCTTCATAAACTTTTCCAAAAACAGAAGAGCACTTCCCAACTCATTTTGTGAAGTCAGTATCACCCTGATATCAAAACCAGACAAACACATCACAAGAAAACTACAGACAAAAAAACCCAAAAAACAAACACCACCTCCACAAATTACTAGCAACATATAAACAGAATTACACATGATGACAGAATGAGATTTACACCAGAGATGCAAGTTTGGTCTAATATCCAACAATCAATTAATGTAATACATTATCTCAATTAGAAAAAAATCACATTGTCATATCAATAGATTAAAAACAAATTTGACAAAATGCAGTATTTTTATGATAAAAACACTCAACAAACTAGGAATAAAAAAGAACTTCCTCAACTTGATAAAAGGGCATCTATGAAAACCCACAGCTAACAACATATTGAACGGTGAAAGACTGGATGTTTTCCCTCAAAGATTAAAAACAAGACAAGGAAGTCTACTGAATATAGTACTGAAGATTTTAGCCAGGGCAATAATGCAAGAAAAAGAAAGTGAAAGCATCCAGATTGGAAAGGAAGAAGTAAAACTATCACAAATGACATGATCTTGTACTTACAAAGTCCTACAAAATCTACTAAAAAGCTATCAGAACTAACTCATGAGTTCAACAAGGCTGCAGGATAAAGACTGACATACAAAAAAATCAATTGTATTTCTATACACTTGCAATGGACAATTCAAAATGAAACTTAAAAAGAATTCATTCACAATAGCATCAAAAGGAATACTTAGGAATAAATTTAACAGAAGAAGTGTAGTGGAGAGTAACAGTTCAGGGGCAGAGCACATGCTTAATTAGGACGAGGTCCTGGGTTCAATTCCCAGTACCTCCATTTAAAAACAAACAAACAAAAAGAAGTGGTAAAATTTAAACTCTCAAAACACTGTTGGAAAAAAATTAAAGAAGATCTAAATAACAGGAAAAACATCCCATTTTCATGGCTCAATGGACATTGTTAAGATGACAATATTCCTCAAATTGATAGATTCAACATAATCCCTATCAGAATCCCAAATGACATCTTTGTAGAAATTGATATACTGAATCTAGAATTTATATGGAATTGCATGGGACCCAGAATAGCCAAAATATCCCTGAAAAAGAAAAGTCACACTTTCTGATTTCAAACTTACCTCAAAGCAATGGTAATCATGACAGTGTGGTACTAGAAAAAACAACTGGATATAGACAACAGAATAAAATTGAGAATCCAGAAATAAACCTATACATCTATGGTCAGCTGATTTTAAAAAATGGCGCTAAGCCCATTTAATGGGGGCAATAAATGTCTTTTCTATAGTTATGGGACAACTGGATAGTCACAATGCAAAAGAATGAAGTCAGACCCTTCACAGGATATACAAAAAATAACTCAAAATGGATCAAAGACTTAAATTTAAGAGCTAAAACTATAAAAAAGCTAAAACTTAGGAAAAAAGCAGGGGTAAATATTCTTAAATTTGAATTGAGAAAAGGGTTCTTAGATATGACACCAAAAGTACAAGCAACAACAGACAAAATAGATAAATGAGACTTTATGAAAATTAAAAACTTTTGTGCTTCAAAGGACACAATCAAGAAAGTGAGACAACCCAAAGAATGAGACAGAATATTTGCAAATCATTTATCTGAAAAGAGAGTTGTATCTAGAATACATAAATACCTCTTAGAATTCAATAAAAAAGACAACCCAATTTAAAATTAGGCAAAGGACCTGAAATAATCTGTAAAGATATGTAAATGGCCAATAAGCACACAAAAGATGCTTGACATCATTAGTCCTCATGGAAATGAAAATGAAAACCTCAATGAAACACCATTTCCTACCAACTAGAATGGCTAGAATCAAAGGCAGGTAATAACAAATGTTGACAAGGATGTGAAGACACTGGAAGCCTCATACACTGCTGGTAGGAATGTAAAATGGTGCAAATGTTTTGGAAAACAGTCTTGCAGTTCCTCAAAAGATTAAAGGTAGAGTTATTACATGACTTGGCAATTCCACTTGTACACAAATGTTTTTATCAGTATTACTCTGTAATAGCCAAAAGGTAGAAGCAACTCAAATGTCCACCAATGGATAAATGAATAAACAAAGTGTGGTGTAACAAAACAAAATAGTACTCAGTCATAAAAAGGAATGAAGTACTGATACATGGTACAACACATATAAAACTTGAAAATACACAAAATGAAAGAAACCAAACAAAAAAACTTGATCCTATGTGATTTCATTCACATGAAAGTTCAGAAAAGAGAAATCTATAGAGACATAAAGTAGGTTAGCAGTCGCTTAGGGTTGTTGGGGAGAGGGACAGGGAGATGATCACTGAAGGATACTGGTGATGAAAATGTTCTAAAATTAACTGTTTTGATGGTTTGCACTTCTCTATGAATACAACTGAACACATTTCATGAGTGAACTGCATGTGAATTATACCTCAATTAAGTTGTTAAAAAATCTAATGTAGTGAGCTTCTATTCCAAATGGCTTAGAGAAATAATATAAAAATTAGATGCTTATAAAAATTTTAAATGAGAGAAACTCAAAGAAATTGCTTCTTATACTTTAAATGCACTAGCTCTTTAAGATTTTTCTTTTTCTAAAGGCTTTAAGAGGGGAAGAAGGATGTTAGCTTGTAGTTTAATTAATGACCATGGTTACTAGGTTATCAGAAGCAAAAAATAGCACTTTAAAACAAGTTAAAAGTTTTAATATCTGTTACTCATATAAAGGAGAAGTTCACATAATATTCCTAATCAGGAAGATTCCTTAGACAAAGCAGACGCATACTCATATTATAATGTAATAATGTTTTCTCTTTTTTTTCCTTTCCTAAATACAGAACAATAAAACTGCTAACATGCCTTTTATATCTAAATTATCTTTGAGGTTTCCACAAGAGTCACTAAGTAAGTTTATCTTTCCACTTTATGACAGATAGAATACCAAAATAATTATATACTTGATTTTCTACACATAGTAAGTATTTAATGACTATACAGCTTAACTAAACAAATGTCTGAAAGATCCTTCTTTCTATGAATCCAGATACCAAACAGGTTTTCTTAAGCAGATACTGAATCAACTGTCAACTTCAGGTATTTCTAACTAGACTAACTCCTTCTCACTGTGCATAAAACAAGGTTCGTTTTAGGGATACAAGCTCAAACTCAAACTCAACATTAAAAACTCAACTTTTTTTTTTTTTGCCTTAATATTTTTCTTTCTTTCTTTCTTTCTTTTTTTGGTTTGGTTGGGGTTTTTGGCAGGGGGGGGGGTAATTAGGTTTATTCACTTATTTATTTTTTTAATGGAGGTACTAGGGATTGAATCCAGGACCTCATGCATGCTAGGCATGCATTCTACCACTGAGCTATACCCTTCCCCTCACCTTAGTATTTCTTTCAACTCATAGCTAAGGCTTATCTGCTTTGTTTAATAAAAGGGAGATCTATTTTGTTAATACATTCCAGTAAAAACAACTGGATTAGTAGTCAGAAGACCTAGGTATCCAATGACACACTTTATTTAACCTATATGTACCTTCTTCTTCATGAAACTGGAACTAATACCTGTCCTATTCACCTTTCAAGATTTTTCATGAAAATTAAATGATATAAGGAACAGGCTGATGTAAATATGGAAACGTGATATAAGACAGAGAGGGCATTATATATCAGTGCAGGGAAATGCTCTATTCAATACTGTTTAGATAGTCTGCACCATAATGACATACACTAATATATTTTAGAACACTAACATTTATATCAATACATCCCTAGCACCTTGTAGTTTCTCACACATAATATGTATTAAGTATTTTTTGAGTGAATGAATGAGTGAACGTTTATATCAAAGAGTAAAAACACATTAAGAATAATACCTCACTAGGTTGTTAGGACTCATGAGAATTCACTGAAAACACCTAGCAAATACTTGATATATAATAACCACTAAAAGATGTTAACTATTATCATCTTATGAAGAAAAGAAATAAGATGTATTCCTGATTACTGAAGTAATATTAACTTCACCTAAAAGAAAGCAACTCAAACTATACATTTAAAAATGATTCAGAAAATAAATTTTATGTAATGTGTTTTTACCACAATTTAAAATAAGGAAGCAATTGTTAGGTGACAATGATACTTACCTTATTAATCACTCACATCCCATGTGCCATATATTATTCCCCATTTGAAGATGAGGAAATATATTCAGAGAAGTATTTTGCCTGAGGTATCATCTAGCTAGCTAATGGCAGAGTGTGGATTTACCACGAGGTCTGTCAGAATGCAGACTCCTTTATGCTAATTTTGCTGCTCTATAAATGAGTAAATAAAACATAGACAAACTATTATTAAAATGCCAAACAAAAACAACTATATTGCACACATAACAGACATTACCCAGAAGGATCAAGGTTTTTCTTCTTAGCCAAGTCTGCCTCATCACCTTCCAAAGACTCATTCTGGGGACAACTGGAAATTCCATCATGGTCAATAATTCCTCCAGAATCTTTAGCATTTAAAACTTTCTGTGCTCTTGAGCTGCCTTTAGCAGCTCTCTTCTGCATTTTCAATGGGACAGTTTTTTTCCCAATATTCTTAGATGATTGGTTTACTTCTTCAGCAGGTTTTCGTCTACTGTTGTGATACACTGACAATTCATTTCTTATTGAAGAATTGCTATAAAAAGGATCTAAAGGATCAAATGATAACCTGAAGTTAGTATAGTGTTTGGCCAGATTATCTGGCTCACTAAAATACCAACATTATTTATATTTTAACATATAAACACATACCCCAATATCATAGGCAACATTTGTTTTCAAATTTAATTCATAAACTACGCATCGCTTCCATTTATAGATACATGTACCAAACCTTTTAGATTAAACACAAGCTTCTAGAACCACCCTCTCCAGTTCTCCCCACTACTCTTCTAGCCATCCTTAAGATCCTGGTATTTCCGCCAATGTCCTAGCTTCATCTTCTCACTCCATGTACTCTCTCTGAGAGACCTATCTACCCATAACTTTAATTACTATGTACATGCTGATAACTATAATATTCACCGACTACTCTCCCCCAAATCTACCCCTCCGATTTTGTTTTTATCAGTGAAACAACTATTTACCCAGATGCCTAAACTAGAAATCTGAGTCATCCAAAAATCCTGACCCTATTCATAAGCAATTCCTAAATTCTACTTTCTTTTAATGTCTCTCAAATCCTCTTCTTTTAAGCTCTGCTATCTGTCTTTAGCAGGGTCTTTCAAATCATTTCTTATCTGGATCATTAAAACAGCCTCTTAACTAATCTCCTTTCTCCAGCCTTGCCATTTTTCAATCCATCCCTTCACAGTGTTTCAAGAATCATCCTTGGAAAACAGAAGTTGGATCATTACAACCCTGGTTAGAATCTTTTAGTGATTACCTATAGCTTAAGGATTAAGTCTAAATATTTTCGATACTAATTTATTACTACATCTGGAGTGCTTATTATGTTAACCACAACGCTCAACACTCTCCTCCAAACAAACAAACCAAAAAAAGGCAGGAGTACTGAATTATCTGCATTTCTCTTAAGCACTGGTCTTAAAAGGTAGTCCAGTAGTCCCTAGAGCAGCAAATCAGCAACACCTGTGAATTTGTTTGAAATGAAACTTCTCAGGCCTTACCTCAGACTTACTAAATCAGAATTCTCAGAGTAGGGTCCTGTAATTTGTGTTTTAACAATTCCCCCAGATAATTCTGATGAAACAATTTTTAAAAGGTCAAGCCCTCAGCTACAGATCTCTGCACATGCTACTTCTGCTTGAAATATTCCATCCTTTCCCTCACCACATCCAATCACTTAGGTTACTCTTAATTCATCGTTCAGGAAGCTTTCTCTAATTCCCAAGGCTAAATTGAGTAGCTCTCTCTCAATTCCTTTATAATGTTTATTATACATCTGATTGTTTTACTCATCGCTCTCTTCCAGCAGACTGACAATTTCTTAAGACCAAGATTGGTGTTTTTACCTATCTTTATATTCCCAGTGCCTAACACCAGGGGCAGGACCGTGGTGAAGCAAGAGTAGCCTAGCTTGGAAAAATTTTTTTTTCTCAGTTTTACTGATATATAACTCACATGTAACACTGTACAAGTATAAGGGGTAAAACACAGTAATATGCTGTACAGTGCAAAATTATTATCAGAAAGTATATCCCTTTTTATTGACGCATAATTGATTTACAATGTTGTATTAGTTTCTGGCGTACAGCATAATGATTGAGTTTACAGATATACTCTTTTTCATATTCTTTTCATAATAGGTTATTACAAGCTATTGACTGTAGTTCCCTGTGCTATACACAGGACCTTGCTGTTTATCTACTTTATGTGTAGTAGTTAGTATTTACAAATCCCATACTCCTAATTTATACTTCCCCACCTCTCTTTCCCTTTTGGTAGCCATGTTTATTTTCTACATCTGTGAGAACATTTCTGTTTTGTAAATAGATTCATTTATATTATTTTTTAGATTCCACATATAAGTGATAACATATATTTGTCTTTCCCTGTCTGTCCTACTTCACTTAGTATTATAATCTCTAGGTCCACCCATATTGCTGCAAATGGTATTATTTCATTCTTTTTATTGCTGAATAGTACTCCATTATATGTACTATACTACAACCTCTTTATACCACAACTTCTTTATATGCCCAGGAGTGGGACTGCTGGATCATATGGTAACTCTATTTTTAGTTTTTTAAGGAATCTCCATACTGCTTTCCCCAGTGGCTACACCAAATTACATCCCCACTAACAACGTAGGAGAGTTTCCTTTCCTCTACATCAGAGGGTACATATTAAAAGTTCTCATAATGAAAAAATATAAATTCTAACTAGGGTGGAAAATTTAAGGTATTTACTCTGAGTCACTCACACAACCCTAAGACCAAGTGCCTTCTTAAACTTCCCATTCTAGGTTATTCACTTGCCTCATCTAGTCCTGGCCCAGCCTAAAACCATTCCTGCCTCACAGTGAGCATTCAGTTCTCGACATAAATAAAAAAGCAGCAGGATCACATAGATCAATAATCAAGAAATCTAGGTTCTATTGTTTTCTAATTCTAGCACAAAGGTCTATGACCTTAGGGGGAACTCAGGTTTCTTTTCTGGGCTTCAGACTTCTTCCATCAGATGAAGGAGTTTGGACTAGGTGATCTATAAGCATTCCTCCACTTGTGTGACTCCCTATTTGATCAGAAACCCAACATGTTTCAGGACTGATATATTTTTCAGATCTTCTCTGGTAAGTTTTGGAGTTCTAGCATGCATATAGAAGCTCTGTAAGATTTTTATTTATCCATATATTTACACACTCATTTACCACAGTACAGTTTCCAGCAACCTGAGGCAAAAAGATAAGTAGCAGTAACAGTAGTAGTTAATATTTTAATACTAAAAATACGCCATTTAATCCTTACAACAACTTAATGAGGTATAAGTATTGGTAATCACATTTTACAGAGTAAGCACCTGAACAAAATAATCTACTCAAAGTGGAGGAATCATAATTTGAACTCAGATTTAACTCTAAAATCCAAGAGCTGTGGGGGTGGGAAGGGACAGACTGGGATTTCAAAATGTAGAATAGATAAACAAGATTGTACTGTGTAGCACAGGGAAATATATACAGGATCTTGTGGTGGCTCACAGCAAAAGAGAATGTGACAATGAAGGTATGTATGTTCATGTATAACTGAATAATCGTGCTCTACACTGGGATTTGACACAACATTGTAAAATGACATTAACTCAATAAAAAAAGTTTAAATAAGTGAATGAATAAATAAATAAATAATAAAATCCAAGAGCTGCAACAGAATAAATATTTCTTACTTGACTACGATTTGATAATTTATAGCAACAATGCCTCACAGATGCAGTGCCATATATACACTAGTCTCTCACTTGCTGATCTAAATACTATCTTACTATATACCAATCTTTCCATTATCATCTCCTTTAAAAATACTTCCTAAATAATAAATATTTCATATTATACAGAAAAGACTTGGCACAGCAGGCCTAAGAATGCTATCCACTGAAAGGCCTGCTTGTAAAGTTAGCCCTTGGCTAGCATGTAGGAACTTGAATTTTAGGAGGGTTCCTATCGTTTCCTAACTGCTAAGTGTGGTTTAGTGTGCCTAACTGCTTGTACAAAAAATACAGTTTATGACAAATACTTGCTTTTCTTCAGGGAGTCTGGAATTTCAGTACTTGCTAGGCAGAGGGTGCCTAGATGATCATCCCCAATAAAAATCTTGGGCACTAAACTTCTAATGAGCTTCCCTGATAGACAACATTTTACACATTTGTCAAAACTCACTGCTAGAGGAACTAAGTGCCTCCCGTATGAATCTGCTGGGAGAGGGCTCTTGGAAGCTTACACATGATTTTCTTCACACTTTGCCCATGCAGTCTTTCTCTGCTGATTTTGGTTTATATCTTTTTGCTATAACGTAACTTCAAACTTCTGTCATCACCTTTCTCACTTCACTTTGACCTGATGACCCTTCTTACTATTTCACTGAGAAAACAATAATGGTCAGAAGGGAACATTTTCGTTGTGTGGCTGAGCCACACTGACTTCATTTTGTCAGCTCTATCTTGGTCCCTGCAGCCCTACCCGTCCCCTTTCTATGTGACTGAGATTTAGCCTACTCACAAGGAATGAGCCCAAGCCAGATAAGTTCCCTATCAACTTTTATCCCTGCCTTCACCTTACATGAAAATTGGAAGAACAACTTCTGTTGACACAGATGGTTAATGGTTATGAGACTCGTGGAGGGGAGAAAAAAAACCCTGGTTCCTGCCAGTGCCGACATGCTTCTTCTCCCTAGTAGTCAGATGTTATTTTCAGCTTTGGTCCCTATAAATTCCCTAGTACCCCTTCTGGCTGCACACAGTGAGCTATGAGTGCCTCTGGATCATCGTCCATCTGATACTGCCTGTATATAAGTTACCCAAAATAAACTTCATAATTGCACTTTAGGGAGTTGCCTGGTTCATTTTTCAGTCTCAAAGTTCCTTCTCAATTTGGAAGATACTATCCAATATTTCCGCCCCTCAACATTCATCGTCCCACCATCAACTCTATCTATCTACTTCCAAGTGTCACCGTGCACTCTGTCTTTCCTCTTTTACATGACATGATGTCCTTGCTCCTATCTAGGGCTAACCCGTTTACTATGCACTAGATCACATCCCTCTCCTTGCCTACACAAGGACTGATCCTGTATTTATCCTCTACCTTTCTATAAGGTCATTTTAACGAGCAGATAAACTGATGTAGCATCTTGTATATTAAAAAGGAGAGGGAGACCTTCCCTCAACCCCGTATCTGCCATGCCCCTTTATCTTACTCTCTCTCTTATCTCACTTACTACACCCTCTTGAACCCATTCCAGTCAGGCTTTTGATCTCATCATTCCACAGAAAGCATTTTTATCAAGGGGACCAACAACCTGCATGTCGCCAAAAACCATACTGTCAATTCTTAGCTCTCATCTAATTGAGGCCATGAGCAGTATTTAAAATAGTTTATCTTCCACTCCTTAAAATGCTTTTATTACTTCACTTCTGTAATGCTTAGTTCTCCTCATTTTCCTTTTGTTTCACTAACTCTCCTTTTCAGTCTCTTCTGATGGACCTCCCTTTCTCCTCCCTACTCTTAACACTGGAGTCTTCCAGGACTCAATTCTTGGCTTTCCTTCTTCTCTAGGTACAGTCTACTACTAGGTGATTTTAAGCAGTCCCAAAGTTTTAAATATCATCTACATATTGATAAATCCCTAATTATGTCCTCACAGATATGTCACCGCAACTTTATAGACTCATTTATCAAGCTATCTCCTCAATATATCTATTTTGATATCTAATTAACATATCACAACCAGAAATCTTGATATCCTTCCCAAATCTGCTTCTCTCATACCTTTACTCATCTCAGCAAACAGTATATCCATTCTTCTAGTTTAGCAAAAAAAATCTGAATCATCCTAGACTCCAGCTCTCACTCTAATTCATCAGTACTTCCTGTGAGTTACCTTCAAAAAAATCCTGAATCCAACCATTTCCATTCTCTTCCCTCCAACCATCTCCCAACTATTCTCCATGTTCCCATTTTTGTCCAGCCCTACTTCTCTCCCTACATTGCAGTAAAAATAATCCTTCTAAAAGATGAGTCAATTAGGTCACTTTTATTGCTTAAAATCCTCTAGTAGCTTTCCAATATACTTCATCTAAACTGTTTATCACAGCCTGCTTCTCTGACTTCATCTCCCAGGCTTGCTCTCTTCTTCAGCCATATTGATCTTGACATTCCTCAAATACGCCAAGCATGGTCCATCAGTACTTTTACAAATACTGTTCCCTTGGTATGGAATGCTCCACACCAAATTATTTATATGGCTCCCTTCTTTTTCAGAGCTCCCTCTGCTTTTCAGAGCATATACGTGCTCTGAAAGATCCTAATCAACTCTCATTGCTACCTCTTATAAAAACAGTCTTCTGCTCCATTCTCCTATCTACTCCTACCCTTGCCATTTACTTCCCATTTCTAATTCTTAGCTGCTTTATTTTTTTAATGACCCATCACCAGGTGAATTATATATCTATATTGTTGGTCTTCCTCCAGTAGAATATAAGCCTATGAGAGCAGGGGTTTTTCACTTTTGGTTTTGTTTTTCTACAGCTGTATCCCTCTATCTAAAATACTGTATATGATCCAACCTCATGAATATCTTTATAATTAATTAGTTATTTCTATTGATGACCCAATTTAATTTTTTCCTCACTAGATTTTTCTTAAGAGAATAAGGGTATAAATCAAACAGCCTGTTATAAATAAACATAATTTAAATAAAAATACTTACTCTGCTCTGATTTTACCACCCACCAATTAGATGGACGCCTGGAAATTCTTCGACTTCTTGTGACAGTTGAAGTAACTTCTTCAGGTGCAATTTTGTTCTTCTTGGACCCACCTGAAAAACACTTCTTTTTGCATTCCTTATCTTTTTTCTGATTCTCTGTATGAGGAACACTGGTGTTACCTTTCTTGCTTCCTAAAACAAAGAAAATCATAAAATAATTCGAAGTCTACTGAACCAAAGAATACTCAGAAAACCACAACAGTTAAAAAACACTTGATTATAGGAACTTCTTAAGTTTATCCTGTTTTCATCTCTATCTTTTTTTAAAGTCACATCTTCTCAGTAAGATCTACAACTTTCTATCAGTTAAATGCAAACTTTTCACATTGCTTCATAGCTAGCATATACTCTTGAGTCAAAAAAAAAGCAGTATACTCTGAAAAGGTAAAATGAAATATATGGGCCCTTCCACTACTTACCAATGACCTGTGTTGAAAAAAAAAAAAAGGTAACTACCACTTTTCTGCTGTGAAATAATTCATGATTTTTGTCAATCTAATTTATAGAAGAGAAGCCTTAAGTAAGTTTTCAATGAAGAGACCTTTCCCATATGAAGGAAAGAGACTGTTTCTTTGAACAGAATTTAAAGAGGAAATGGAATTTGGAAAACAACGAATGTAGCAAGCAATAAACGGCTAATGAAAAAGTTTAGCATCAAGAATGATTTCCTCTTACTACAAAGGCAGGTAGGTAAGAAAAGATCTAAAAAGGAACAGATAAATTCTAGTTTTGTTTTTGTGACTGAAAACCAGAAGAAGGGGATATCAGGGAAATACAGACTACTTTAATTATTGCATCTAAAAAGGGTACAACCACCAAAATGAGTTTAAAAATTGAAAATTTCTTTTTTTCAGAAAGAAAATGAAAACATTAGATGTTAGCAGGCATAATGAAAATTTTTTTGACCAGAATTTTTAAGTTCCTGACCAAAGATTTCTATGATATCCAAACAAGGAATTAAAATCATATCAAGTAGGAAACTTTCATAGAGTAAATAAACTGCATGAAAGTATGTCAGACCAGGGGGAATGGCCAAGATGGCAGAGAAGGAAGACCCTGAGCTCACTTCCTCCCACAGGCACGCTAAAATTATAACTCTTTACAGAGCAACTATTGATAAGAATGATGTGAAGACTAGCCGAAAAGACCTTCTACAACTAAAGATATCAAGAAGGAACCACAAGACAGGTAGGAGGGGCAGAAGTGAGGGATAGTCAAGACCCACGCTGGGCAACTCACAAATAGAAGGATAATTACAATTGTATAATTCTCCCCAGAGAACTAGGGGTCCAAGCCCAACACTGGGCTCCCCAGTCTGAGTTTTCTCCACCAGGAAGGCAAGTCCCTAGAATGTATGGCTTTGAAGGCCAGCAGGCTTACTTTCAGGAGAATCAGAGGGCTATAGGAAATAGAGACTCCACTCTTAACAGGCAAAGGCATTGTAATTAAATCGGCAAAATCTCAAATGCTCCAAGACCCAGAGCAGACGCAGTAACTTGAAAGGAGCCTGGGTCATACCCACGTGCTGATCTTGGAGAGCCTCCCACAGAGGCAGGAGGCAACTGGAGCTTACCCTGGGGACACAGACGCCAGTTGCAGCCATTCTGGGGAGTTGTTCTTCCAGAAGAACACTGGTGGTGGCAAGCACGATTTCGGAATCCTCCCTCTAGCTTATTAGTGCCAGGTCTCGGCTCCTCTCACTAGCTGGTTGGCACCAGTCCTGGGATGCCCCAGGACAAGAAGCTAGCCTAGTGGGGACACAGCCCCACTCACCAGTGGGCCAGCACTAGCCCCTGGATCTCTTGGACCCCACAGTCAGCCACTGGGACTCAGCCCTGCCCACCATCAGGCTGACACCGGCTCCAGGAATCCTGGGACCCCACAGCCAGAAACGCAAGGAGCCAGCTCTGCCAGACAGTGAAACAACACAAGCTCCAGGATACCCTGGACCCCACAGCCACCAATAACAGAAACCAGCCCTGCCTACCAGCAAATCAACACCAGCCCCAGGGCCACCCCTGACCCCCCAGGTCACAGCCTTGCCCACCAGCAGGCCAACACTAGCTCCAAAACCCCCAGCACTACAGTCAGCCATACCAGGACCTGGCCCCGCCCATCAGCAGCCAGCAGCCTCCATACTAGGCAGGACCAGACAACCAATGAGACTTGGGGCAAGTCATGCCTACCAGTGCACCCACAGTAGTCAGTCACCACAACACAAGGGCCAACTCAACCCAAAGAGGGTATCGTTAGAGCATACAGATCTGGTGACCAGAGGGGAGTGCATTGGACACCTCCTATAGAAAGCCACTAATCCAAGATCGGAAACGTAACCAACCTACCAAACACACAGAAATAAAAAGAGAATTAACAAAATGAGGTGACAGAGGAATATGTTCTAAACAAAGGAACAAGACAAAACCTTAGAAAAATTAACTGAAGTGGTAATAAGCAATCTACCCAAAAAGAGTTGAAGATAATGATCTTAATAAAGATGCTCAAAGAACTAAGATGAATGAATGAACACACTGAGAAATTAGAAGTTTCTAACAAAGACTTAAAAATATAAAGAAGGACCAGAACTGAAGAATACAATAACTAAAATAAAAAATATGTTAAAAGGAATCAACAGTAGATTAGATGCTACAAAGGAATGGATCAGTGAACTGTAAGGGAAAAGCAACTAGTTACATACAAGGGAACTTCCATAAGGCTATCAGCTGACTTTTCAGCAGAAATTCTGCAGGCAAAAAGGGAGTAGCAGAATACATTTAAAGCTACAACCAAGATTCTATCCAGCAAGGCTATCATTCAGATTTGAATGAGTTTTATAGACAAGCAAAAGCTAAGAGTTCAGCACCATGAAATCAACTTCACAACAAGTGTTAAAGAGACTTCTCTAAGTAGAAAAGACCACAATTAGGAATATAAAAATTATGAAGGGAAAAATCTCATTGATAAAGGCAAATATACAGTAAAGATACTAGATCAACCACTCATAATAGTAGTAGAAAGGTTAAAAGACAAAAGTAGTAAATTATCTACATCCTCAAGTAGTTAAGGTATAAATACTGTACACATGATGTCAAAAATTTTTAAATATGGTGAAGGGGGAGTGAAAATGATCTGCTGTTAAGATGCATTCAAACTTAAGAGATCAGTAACTTAAAATACTGTGTGTGTGTATGTGTGTACAGAGAGAGAGGGAGAGAGGGAGATTGCTATACATAAACCTCATGTTAACCACAAGCCAAAAATCCATAACAGGTACACACACAAAAAGGAGAAAAGAATCCAAACATAACACTAAAGATAGGCATCAAATCACAAGGGAAGACAAAAGAAGGAACATAAAATATCTACTAAAACAAGCCAAAAAAAAAAAAAATTAACAAAATGCAGTAAGTAAATACTATCAATAATTACTCTAAATGTAAATGAATTAAATGCTCCAATCAAAAGAAACAGAGTTACTAAATAGATATAAAAACAAGACCCATGCAGATGCTACCTACAAGAGACTCACACTTCAGATCTAAAGACAGACACAGACTGAAAGTGAGGGGACAGAAAAAAGGTATTCCATGCAAATGGAAATCAAAAGAAAGCTGGGGTAGCAATACTTATTTCAGACAAAATAGACTCTAAAACAAAAACTATAACAAGAAACAAAGAACATTATATAATGATCAAGAGGTCAATCCAAGAAGACATACCAACTGTAAATATATATGCATCCAACACAGGTGCACCTAAATATGTAAAGCAAATATTAATGGATATAAAGGGAGAAACTGACAGTAACAGCAATATAGGGAACTTTGCATCCCATTTAAATCAATGGATAGATCATCCAGACAGAAAATCAACTTGGGGAATATGGAGATAGTCACCAAAATTTATAGATGAAATGAGGAAAAGTAATCAAGAAGACACAAAAGTAAATCAAACAAAGAAACATGGCAGAGAACCAGAATATTACAGCATCATGTATTAACCAGTGTTTAATTAGGCTAGAATGAAAACTGCACCTTAGTCATCTTTATTACCTACAGCATATAATATTGTGTATGGTGCACAATAAAAAGTCATCAAAATAATGAATTTAGGGTGAAGCCTGTATTTCACTAGGCAATGATAACAGCAAAATTGCTACCTAGCATAAGCTATTTTAGATGCTCATCTAAATTGTGACACCCAAAATGTGGTTCACAAACCAGTTATATCAGCATCACCTGGGATAGAATGTTTAGAAATACAGATTTTGGATCTCACTCCAGACATACTTAATCAACTTATTTATCAGTATTTTAACAAGACTCTCGAGAGAATCCAAAAGCACATGCAAGTATGAAAAGCACTGTTCTAAGTGCTTAGTCATTCTCCCAGTTAAATTTGATTGGGGAGTAAAGGGACAGAGAATGAAATGAAGCAAATTCTGTCAAGATCCCATAAAGCAGTATCACTCTCTGACTCTATTTTGAGAATAAGTTATAGGATTTGTCAATACTTAAAATTTGGGACAAAGAGAACTGATTCATGCTGATAAAAAGAGTAAAAGAAGAATATTAGCCTTAATTATACTGAGCCAGGTACAAAAATCTTGAGAAAAAGAGAATATAATCTACTTTACCAATATTGTGCTTAATAACAGTATCAACCAATATTTTGGAAGTGGTGAGAATGGGAGACACTTAAATAGTCACCACAAAGCATAAATCTGACAGTAAGTAAGATCTTTTAGGGAATGGATATAGAAAATAATAAAGAGTCAAATTTATAAAACACTAAAGCAAGGATAAGAACTTTGAACGTGTCTGCCACTGAGCAGTAGTTTAAGTAAGTACCTGTACAACAGCAAGAATCTTCACTGACAAGTAGCATTTTTCTGCCCCCTACATCTCCACCCTCATCTCTCTTCTCCAACTCCTTTTCTTCTGTTTGTTCCCTTTTTTTCTTCCCTTATGTTTGTCAAAAATATCCTCAGAAACTGCTCTAACAAATGAAATGGACTCAGGATGACAGAGATTACTATCCATGTTCATGAATCGATTTAAAAAAAAAAACAGAAAAAAAACAATCTGAACAATGATTTAGGGCAAAAGAATTCAAGGGAAAAATGCTATTATCAAAGATTTGGACCATGTTACAGAAAAAAAAAAATCATACAAAGTGAAAAACAGAACAATTAAGAACACCATTTCAGAATCTAGTTCTAGATCAGGAAAGGT
The DNA here is from genome assembly GCF_036321535.1 of Camelus dromedarius. Taxonomy (NCBI): domain Eukaryota; kingdom Metazoa; phylum Chordata; class Mammalia; order Artiodactyla; family Camelidae; genus Camelus; species Camelus dromedarius. Next base: position 68,500,755 of record NC_087436.1, read on the forward strand.
TAGAAACTGAATGACAATGAACTTAGAAAACTAATAAACAGGAACATATATAGAAGACAAAACTGATACATGAAACAGCTGGTTATGTGAAGAGAGTTAAAACTGAGGGGATATATGTCATAAGCACGGCAATAGTTAGAAAAAAAAATAAGTGATTACTGTAGAAAATTTTGTGTATTTACATGTAAAGGAGTAGGATTCTGAAGATGAGGCATGTTTTAATAAACACAAAAAAGTATTTATCAAAAATAGAGTAATACTTCTGTCACTGTTGATAATATATTTTAGTGACCCACAAAACTACTAAGGCTAAGATCTGGGGACTACTTTAGGAATAGCATAGATACAGTCCCTATTCTCATACAGATTTCAGTCTAGACTCTAGAATACAAGACATATTCAGCAAGTAATTATATGGTAAAATGAAAAGTGCTATTGAAGCATACACAGGAACATACAGGGTTGAGGGATATTAATCAAGAAAAGTGCTATTTATACTGAGTATAAAGCTTGGTAGGGAACCCAGGGAATTTAGGAAAAATTTTCTAAGCAAAAGGAAGTGCATATTAAAAGGCCCACAGTTGAGAAAGTGGTCTGTTTATGGAACTGGAAAAAATTCATTACAAAGCAACCCAGAAGATACATCTGCAGAGGGAGACAAAAGTAAGAGGGTATGTGCATAAACTGCTACAATAATCCAAGAAATAAATTACTCTATAGTTGGCTAAGGGGAGTAGCAGGAGGAATGGAGAAAAGTAATATATTTGAAAGCTACTTAGGGAGAAGTCAAAAGACTTATTGATTTTATATGGGTTGCTAGGTAAAGGAAACAGGAGTTAAGGATGAATTAGATTTCTTTCTTGAGCTAATAGATTCATTATGGCTCCATTTATGAAGATACTGAAAACTAGAGGAGGAACAAGTTTGGAGGAATTTAGTTTCCAATATGATCAGTTTGAGAAGTCTGTGAGACAACAAAAGTGGAAAAGTCTATTTGCTCAATCTAAGTCATCAGTTTAGGCATTACAAGTATGTCAAGTGCCCTGTTAATTAAAGGAAAATTATCTTCAGAGTAAAAAAATTTCTTTGAAATTAACTTATCTCCATCTTTAGTCTTTGACAACTGATACCGTTGTCAGTAATGGCCTCCCAAAGATGTATTCACCCTAATCACAAAATATGTGAAAATACTATCTTAGATGGGAAGAGACTTCAGAGATATGATTAAGGCTATAACCCTTAAAACAGGGAGATTATCCTGGATTATCCAGGATGGCCCAATACAATTACATGTGTCCCTAAAAGCTGTGGTCAGAGGGAGAGAGATAGGATGACGGAAAAAGAGGCAGGAGAAATTTGAAAGATGAGAGAAGGCTGGCACTGCTGGTTTTGAGGGGAACCAGGATTTAAGGAACATAGGTGACTTCAAGAAGCTGGAAAAAGCAGGGAAACAGATTCTCTCCTAAAAGGAACAAAAACCTTGTCAACACCTTGATTTTAACCCAGTAAGATCCATTTAAGACTCCTGACTCACGGAAATATAAGATAATAAATGTGTGTTGTTTTAAGTCACTGAGTATGTAGTAAGTTGTTAAGACAGCAAAAGAAAATTAATACAATTGGTATGTTAACTAATTAGAATGCTATATTCACTAACCAATCTAGATGAAGAAAATTTTAATATACACAAAAATTAGTGTGCAAAATATAGCAGGTACTTAATAAATGTTTAACATTTATAATTTAAGACACTTTATAACTTTAATACGTAATATATATAACTTCATAACTTAAGATACTTCCTTGATATAATGTTTTTCCTAAGAAATTACGGATAAACCAAAATTTTGTACCTTCAAACTTTGTGAATTCATATTCTACTTAAGGAACTAGTAAGAAAATAGCGTTCTTGTAATGTTAACTATCATTCTCCATTCAGTTAGATTATTTATGCTGTATCTTCTTAAAATAACCAACAGCTAATTAGAAACAGAATGAAGCAAAAAGAAAAAGAAAGCAAAAGAAAAAAGAACAATTCTAATAAAAAAAAATGTGGGACATATCTGACATTTACAAAAGAAGACTACAAAATAGATCATTTTTCCTTCTATTCTAAGTAGAATTTATCAAACACACAAAGACACATACAAAGTCTGAAAATGTGGAGTGCGAAAACTATTATTATTTCAGGTGATATAAAGTCTATGTTACTATATAAAATGAAAGCTAAAATAATTGAGTAAATGATAACCTATATTAAAGAGGAATTTAATTTTATAAAAGCTAGCTTAGGTATTGTGCTTTAATATACTCTCTCTCCCCTCTATATTAGCAATAGAGTATAGTCATTTAGAACCTTCAGGCAAATATATAATTCTGGCCAAGAAAGTTTTCCCATTAGCTAACATTTTTCCATTTGAGAATCAACAATATTTTCACTTATTTCAAAACTTCTTGATAGAACTGAAAAAATATGAGCTCTACGTTGGGACAGATCCTCGACCAATATTTAATTTCTTTTGAGTGTTATCTCCTACCTTATAGTATTGTTAAGAAGGATTAAATTATATTACACACATATAAGGTAATAATAAAGTAAACAAAATGAGTGTTTTATATTCCATTAACTATTCTGGAGAAGATTCTTTTTGTAAAAACTCTCTTTTCTCTCTGTTACTTAGAAAGTGATACAAACAGCACAAATTGATCTTTTCTTCATGATAGTGTCATCATTACAAACCTCAATCACTTATACAGTGATGACATAAGGAGGGAGGCCATACTTCACGTACATCTGGGACAATCCTAGTTTATGCTTACTGTCCTGACATCCTCCCCTATTCTCATGTGTCCCAGTTGGGATGATAAATGACATAATAACCCAAGATAAAAAGATTTATTAAGATATTAATTATATGATTATTCTCCATGCTTCTGTTATCATCCTGTGGATGTATATTTATATGCTGGTCCTGTTACAGACCCCACCAGATTGATCTTTTTCAATGATGAAAATGTGCATTAGTAATCTTTGTAATTTCACAGGCTACTACAGTGCCTGACATTTAATGACTATTAGATAAATGAGTAATAATGGAATAGAAGAGTATGAATTTTCATCTGCAAGAACTAGCCCCACCAACTGAGACTTTTTCCCAATTTATATTTTAATAACCCTCAAGAATATATGATGTGTTCTGGTAACTACCTGGTTTACTAAGCTTTTGCCTTTCACTTCTCCCCTTATATATGCTGCTATCTTAAAAGCTACGCAAAAAAATCAAGTGACCTGGAATTGTAAATTGGAATTACAATGTAAAATAAAGAGATTCTAGAGAAGAGTCTGTAGGCATTTGAGGCTCTTTATAGAATTAAGTTTACTCTGCCTACTTCCCAAAGCAAAATAGGAATATTACAAAAACACAAAGTGGTGGAATAATATTCATAGCTTTATCTAATATAAACACTTACCCACAGGTAGCAACTGTTTTGGGGAAATTTGAACATTTCTCTCTCCACACTCTTCTGTATTTCGGTCTGAATTTCTTTGTAACTTGTCTTGAGCAACACGTGATTTATTTATATTTTTATCTTTAGACTGTTCCATAACAACTTGTTCTTCAACTACACTGGCCTTAAATTTTCTTCCCTGTTTTTGTTTTACAGTCCTTTTGTTTCCAGATGATTTTTTTGCATTCTCAGGATACATTTCATATTTTGTAGATTTGCAATTATTTTCCATTTCATCCATCAAAGCACAACTCTTACCCAGTATTTTTTGTTCAGAGGGCTGAGATTTCTCTACTGAGTGAGCTTTGCCAGAATGTTTGTTACTTGTGAAAGTTGCAGATGATACATTGTCATGTTTTTCTCTTGACTTCTTCCTTTGAAGGGGTGCAGTGCTCTCAGCAGGGGATACTGTGTGTTGTTTCAGAGGCCCAGCCTTTCTTGGTATAGTAATCCAAGACTCATTGGCAAAACTTTTATCTGATTCATCAATTATAAATTCATCTTCTAATAACTTCGTATTATTTGTAGGAGATAAGTGAGGTGGAGCAGTTGCTATATGCCTAACAACAGAACTAAAACAAAATGTTATAATAAATAATAGCTCAAAAAAAGTAAAGCTTTTACCTTTGCTTTAAAGAGCAGTTCATATTTCCTCATTTTTCGTTATCTTTTAAAATCACTCCATCCTTTTACATTTCTATAATATCTGAGCACACTCATTTATAACACTAATGTGATCACAGGAATTTAGAGCTAGAAGGAAGCCTAGGTATCAACTAATTTGATGTTCCTCCACTCATTACATATATTAAACAGATGAAACCCAGAGATAGCCCAGATACACTGACTGACAGTACAAAAATGTATGCCATTTGTGTTTGTATAGATATTTCTTGAGGCTTGAATTTCTTCACATCCAAAATAAGATTATTTCTGAGACATCATAAAGTCTAATATTCCAAGAAAACACTGCTAAATTATAGATTATTTTATGTAAAAATTCATTTTAAGTTTGATAAATCACAGAAATTTTCATATGTGTTTTAATACTGTAATCAGAGTATAGCAATAAACGGAGTGTATCTAGAAAGGTAAACACTGGGATTACATAGCACCTCTTCCAATTAGTTGGAAAAGCTTTCTAGAGAAGGAAGGAATTATTCAAAAGTTGGTAATCTGATGAACTCATTTTGTATTTCCTTCCTTTTTATGACAACAGCCTTGAGCAAACCACATACTGGAGTGGAATATGCAAAAATAAACACATCCCAATTACAAGCTAGAATATGTACTCCTGTTTCTGCCTTTTTCACTTGAGTAAGGATGTATAACTATTTTTAGACACAACGGAAAAAATGCTAGAAAGGAAGAATTAGATTACCATGTCTAGTTTTTTTTTCTCTTTTTTAAGATACAAAAAAAAGATTAAATAAAAATATGTTCTCTACTTCTCTAATCTCAAACCCCTGGTAAATTTTATAATGTAAGTATGTATGCATATACATATATGCTAAGAAATATAGTCTTCTAATAGGTAGAGTCTTACAAGTTTATATACTTAGAAAACTAGAAAATCTAAAAGAAAGCAATATAAAGAAATGTTATAAATATACTTGTTTTATTGTATATTATTTGTAATATCTATAAATTCCATATATTAAAGAAGTAATATTAAGTATTTAAAAATAAAGCCTTCCCAAACCAGCCAACAAGAACTGTCCAAATCCACTCCTCTATTCTACTTCAAGAGACTTCTATAATTTCAAAGTTATTCAAACCATAGATATTCTTAGGAAACAATCTTGACACTACAGATCAAATGTTTACATACCTCCAAAATTCATAAACTGAAACCTAATCCCCAAAGTGATGGTATTTGAGGGTGGGGCCTTTAGGAAGTGATTAGGTCATGAGGGTGGAATATTCATTAATGGAATTACTACCTTTCTAAAAGAGACCCCAGAGAGCCCCCTGGCTGCCTTCTGCCATCTGAGGTTACAGCAAGAAGACAGCCATCTCTGAACCAGGAAGCAGGCCTCACCAGACACTGAATCTACTTGAGCCTTGATCTTGGACTTCCCAGCCTCCAGCACTGTGAGAAATAAGTTTCTATTGTTAGTAAGACACCCAGACTATGTTGGTCTGTTATAGCAGCCCAAATGGACCAAGACAACACTATTAAAATTCAGAATACAGAAAGATGACTTCTGGCTAGATGGAAAAATCAAGAAAGACTGTGGTATTTGAGTTGGATGTTAAAGGATGGCTATGATTTGGTCATGAGGAAATGCAAGAAAGGCAGTAAAAGAGCGTAAGTAAAAGCAAAGAAGCAAAAAAGTACCAGGAATAGTGAGTAGTTACATCTGGTTATAGAAATTAAACACTTATGCACTAGCTCATTTGAAAAAAAAAAAATTTTTTTAAATACTTACTTTTTTGGACATAGATATAATTAGCCCATAAGTGTAATCTATTTGTATCAGATGGTGGGGACAACATCCATAAAAGGAGTAAAAGATGTTTATGTATATACACACACACACACACACATATATGTGTGTGTATATATATATACACAGAATTTATACACACACACATACAGGGACAGGGAGGATAGGAGGGAGGGAAATGGGGGTTGGGAGGAGGAGTCAACTATGGGAAAAGAGATTGAACAAAAGAGGAATTTTCATTCATCATGTTTTTATAAAACCTTTCTAATATATTCACTAGCATTCTTTCAGATATCACAAAAAAGAAACCAAACTCCTGGAAAGAAGGGCTTGTATCTTAACCTACTAAGAAAGACATACATAAAAGAGGTAAACTATAATACAGGCAAGAAATTATTTTAAGAAACACTGGAGTGGGACTTGGAAAAATTCAGAAGCCTACCATGGCCCTTGGAAGAAAATGCAGATTGGCATACAAGGGAAAAAGGTGTGCCAAAGCCGGGACAACTCCAAGTACGTAACCAAGTTGGTAGAAACAGTTCAGTAGTGACAGTGAAGGCCTTAAATACCAGCTGACAAGTCTGATGTTTATACTATAGACCAGCGGTTCTCAACCTTAGCTGCCATGAATTCTAGTTAACTCTAATGTGCAGCCACAGTTAATAATCACCATATGGACACTGTGGAACCACTGAAGGTTTTTAAGTAGGGAACAGATTAAAACTTACTTTAGGACTATCCTTTTACTGACACAATCAAAAGAAATAGAAAAAAATAGTTAAAACCCTTATAGTGAAATACAGGCACCCTGACATAATTCTGTTTCCAAATACTGCCTTTATTCTTTGATACCATACATATTAGAAATTGCTGATGAGCAGAAGCAATGAAAGCTGAATAAACTTATTATCTTTCACATCTGATTTAGTATCCATTAGATGATGGCTTTAGGATTAATTTACTGGTATGAAACTACACTCTCCTTATGGGTTAGGCACAATTTCAGTTAAAAACTGTGTCAATTATGATTAACTTCTAGTTAAACAGCATTAAAAACATTAGATATTGTTCATGCAATGTGAAAGAAAAATGTGCACAGTATCTTAATAACTCACCTGGATTCACTTTTTTTTTTTACAGTTTCTAAAAACATTGTTGAAAAACTCTTTCTAGCTTGTGGTTGATTTTCATATTTTGAATCTTGTATTCTTTTTTGAGATGTTCCTGACTGTTTACTCTCTTGTGATCCTTCTGGTATTTTATCCTCTATCTCTGATACTGTATTTGCTATGTCTACTTTCTTCAAAACATCCTTATCTTCAAAGTTTAACCTAAAAGGTTAAAAAGAAGACATGCTGAATGTTCCCACCACTTGCTGAGTTAAGAGTTTTCCTGAATTCCCTTACAGTGACTACAACCATTTAAAGAATTTTCCAACAGGCCGTTATTTAAAATTTGTAAATGCTGATGTGTTTCTCTTATACAAAATACACACTGCAAATTGCTCAGAAAAAATAAATTTTGTATTTGTCAATAGAAAAAAATAAGAGAAAAAGAATGGTTAAATCATGTAACAAAGATATATATATATATATAAAACTTAGAGCACTAGTTCTCAAACATTTAATATGAATTTGAATCATTTAATATGAATTTGAATCATTTAATATGAATTTGAATCATATGGAGAATCTTATTAAAATGTAGATTCTGATTCAGTAGGTCTAGCATAGGATTTGAGATTCCACATTTCAAACAGGCATAGCTCAATGGTAAAGCTGCACAAGGTCCTGGGTTCAATTCCCAATACTTTCACTAAATAAATAGATTAAAATAAAAAAGAAGAAAAAAGAATTAAAGATGTCTAACTGGCATCTAGATAATGCCATTGCTCTTGATTCTAAGCCACGGATCACACCTTGAGTAGCAAAATCTTAAGAGGGGAGGGTACAGCTCAGTGGTAGAGTGCATATTTAGCATGCACAAGGTCCTGGGTTCAATACCCAGTACCTCCACTAAAAAGAAAAAAAAAAAAAATACACACACACACACACACACATATATATAAACCTAAATTACTCACTTTTTAATATAAAAGGTAAAATTTTTACAGTAAGATTGATACTTTTTAAATAAATAAAAATTCACCTTTTTTTGGTTTTATGAGAAATCTCTGTGCTTGAAGGCAGCATATTTACTGAATTTTCAGAAGTGTAGGTCTCTCTCTTTTGGGCAGCAGACGGAACAGCCTCTTGCAATAAAGGTGCTTTTGCATCCAAAAGACCAGAAGGTGAACCAATAGATAAGTAAAATTCCTCATCAGCTTCATTGTGATGATCTTTTAGTTTTTTATTTGACATTTTTCTTGAGTCAGATGTAGTTTTAGGATGAACATCAGTTGCCAAAATTTTCTGATGAACCTCATGGGCCTGAACTAGAAGAAAATTATGAAGATATTAAAAACTCTGTAAATAATAATACTAGAACCGAATGTGCTTTTTAAAATTCAGCAACAATTAGAAAGTTTCCCAAAGACCACAGGTCATTAAATTTATAATCAAAGATCTATGATTAAAATCCATAAGTACTTTAGAAGTTATAATTAATGGAATTAATTAACTGGAAGGTGTATTTGGTGCATGTTCCATAGTTTTGAAATGACTAAAATCCTCAAACATAGAAAATTCACAATTTCATTAACATAGTAAATTTATTCAAGATTTTAATATAGTCAAACTCATGGAAGGAAAGACTAGAATAGTGGCTGCCAAAGGCTGGAAGGAGGGAGAAATAAGGAGTTGCTAATTAACAGCTATAAAGTTTCAGTTATACAAGATTAAGTTTTTGTGATCTACTGTACAATGTTGTGCCTATAGATGATGAAACTCTATTGTACACTTAAAAATTTGTTGAGAGGGTAAATCTCATGTGAAATGTTCTTACCACAATAAAGTAAAAAAAAAAATTTTTAAGATTTGAATCAATCTATATACGCTAAAATAATGAAGTAATCCTAGAGAAATTATGAGATTCAATCTTTAGGTTAAGAGTCAGGTAACTAGGGCAGCTAGATGAGCACAATTTTATACTTACACATACACAGAACAGATGCATATATAGATATATCTTTATATATACATATAAAGAGAATATATAGATAGATATATCCTTATAGCTATATAAAGAGAATATATATATTTTTTAACCCTCAACCTTCAAATATGAAAGAAAAAGTAGAATGGCTGAGTAGTAACTCATTCTCATACTGATTCATACTCTTAAAAAGCAAAGATCAAAAATTTAAAATACAGCCAAAAAAGGGCTTTTGGTTCTGGAACAAAATGATATAGACTCACTTCTTCCTGCTTTTCCCTTTAAATACAACTAAAACAAACAACAGCAATAGAATTCTGAAAGCTGGAAGGAAGAAGGTACATTTGCTAACCTGAAGCCTTAAGCAACAACAGACAATATTGGTGAATTCCCTGTAGCATCAGAAAATGAAACAAACCAAAATACCACTGTTAGGACAAAAGTAGGCAAGAACCTACACATTAAACCAAAACAGGACTACTATGTGCTATAACAAAAGACTGAAATACAATAGTCCCTTAACATTATAAGCTAAATGTTGAAGCTGTAATCAAAATGACTCACATACCAAAAACCGAAAAAAAAACAGAACCTGAACAAGAATACATGATCAATGGAAGCCAAAACAGACAAGATGAATCAGTTGCTGGAATTATTTAACAAAAATTTATTTAAAGTAACCACCATAAAAATATCTTAACATTCAATTATCTTGAAACAAATAAAAACACAGACACTCTCAAAGAAATAGGAGCTACAAAAGAGAGCCAGTTTTTTGGATTTTAGCCATTCTTAAAGTTGTGTAGTGGTATCTAACTGCTTTAATTTTAAAATTCCCTAATAACAATAAGGACGAGCAAATAAAAACCACAGGAAGATACTACTTTGCACTCATTAGATTGGCTATTACAAAGGCTATTACAAAGGAAGGAAGGAGGGAAGGAAGGAAGGAAGGAGGGAACAAGGGAAGGAGGAAGGAAGGATGGAAGGAAAGAAGAAAGAAAATAACAAGTACTGGTGAAGATGCAGAAAAATTGGAATCCTTGTGCATTGCTAGTAGGAATGTAAAATGATGCAGCCAGTATGGACGACATTTGGTGGTTCCTCAAAAAATTAAAACTACAATTACTATATGATCTTTTTTTGCATATATATCCAAAAGAACTAAAAGCAAAGAAGTATTTGTACACCCGTGTTCATAGCAGCATTATTCACAAAAGACAAGAGGTGGAAACTACCTAAATGTCCATCAATGGATAAATGGATAAAACAAAATATGATATAGAGTGAAATATTATTCAGCTTTAAAAAAAGAAGGAAACTGACACAATGTAGTAAACTAACTATACCTCAATTAAAAAATTTTTGACCTAAAAATTTTAAAAGATGATAAAATAAACCATACGACATTAAAAAACAAAAGCAAAACACAAAAAAGGAAGGAAATACTGACACATGCTACAACATGGCTGAAACTTGAGGACATTATGCTAAGTGAAATAAGCCAGTTGCAAAAAGACAAAATTTACACAGTTCTACTGGCATGAGGTATTTAGAGCAGTCAAATTCAGAGACAGAAAGTAGAATGACAGTTACGAGAAGCTGGGAGAGTGGGGGTGGAAGTTTAAAGAGGTCAACTTTGCAAGATGAAAAAGTTCTGTGGATGCTTAGTGGTGACAGAAAATAATGTGAATGTCCTTAGTGCCAAAGAACTGTACACTTAAAAATGTTTAAAGTGATAAGTTTTATGTTATACTATTTTACTATAATTTTTAAAAATTAAATTCATGTTTAACTTAATACAGATACAGTTACACGGAAAAATATTTATAAATATGTATATACATACCAGTTAGGATAAACACAAATATTTCTTGCTCTCTCAGTTAAGACTGTCCTAAAGCAGTAACACCCCACGAGTGACAACACACCTAGCAACAAGATCTTGGTTCCTAATACCATTCTTCAGTAAGAAGAACCATTGGGTCCTTGGAGAAATGGCTGATTCAATGATAGGGGCAGGAAATATGTAAGATGAGCCTGGACCATCCTGTAGTTCCAGATGGGAAGGAAGTATTCAAGAACAATAGCAATAAAACAACAAAAATGGGTTCTGTCAAAGGGGCATAGGAGCCAAAGAGCTTCTAATAGCCAAAGCTGGAACAATCTGAATAACAAAATTAATAAAATACTACTGGATTATAAACCAAAGTATAAAAATAAAAAATTCTACCTCAAAAATTTTAAAAAAAGAACAAAATAAAACTAAACCAATGACAAGAATAGAAAAAATAAGAGCAGAAATCAATGAAAACAGGAACACAATACAGAAAACTACTGAAACAAGAAGCTAGCTCTTTTTAAAAAGTGAATAAAAATGATAAACCTCTAACAAAATTAGCAAAGATAAAAAGACAAGACACAAACCACCAATATCCGGAATAAAATGGTATATCACGACAGATCCTGCAGCCATTAAAAAAATAACAGGGTAATACTGCTGCAACTTTAAGTTCATAAACTCAACAACTTAGAAGAAATGGATCAATTCTTCAAAAACCATAGACTATCAAAATTGTGCCAAGATTAAATAAATAACCTAAACAGTCCTATATAACTATTAAAGAATTGAATTTGTAACTTAAAAGTTCTTGAAAAAGAAATCCCACAGACCAGATGATATCACTGAGAAACATTATACCAAAAATTTAAAGAATTAAAACCAATTTTATATAATCCCTTTCAGAAATTAGAAGGGGGAATAAAATCTAACTCATTTTATAAGGTTGATGAGCATTACCTTAATACTAAAACCACACAAATAGAGCATAAGAAAGAAAACTACAAATCACTCTCTCTCATTAACTTAGATGAAAAAAATTCTCAACAAAAGTTTAGCAAATTACATCTAACAATGTAAAAATTAGTAATACACCATAATTGATATTTATGGTCAACTACACTCAACAACAAAATACATATTTTTAAGTGCCCATGAAATATTCATAAAGATAAAATAAACCTTCACAAATTTAAAAGAATTGAAATCACATAGCATATGCTATGCCATAAAGAAATCAAGAAATCACTAAGGGAAAAACCTTAAACACTTTGATTAACACACTCCTAAATAATCAATGGGTTATAGAGAAAGTCTCAAAGGATTTTTAAAAAATACACAGAAATAAAAATGAACAGAACACACAACATATCAAAGTCTGTGGGATGCAGCTACAGCAGTAGGTAGGGAAATTTATGTCACTAAATGAATATATTTCTCAAGCACAATGATTCTAAGGTTCTTCCATGTTGCAGCATACATCAGAATTTCATTCTTTCATGGCTGAATAATATTCCACTCCACACATGTACCACATTGCTTGTCCATTCACTGGTAAATGGTACACTTTGGTTGTTTCCACCTTTCAAGTATTGTGAATAATACTGTTACAAACACTAGGGTACAAGTGTCTGTTTGAGTCCCTATTTTCAATTTTTTTGAATATACACCTAGAAGTAGAAATATTACTTCATATTTAGTTTCCTGAGGAACCACCAAACTGTTTCCACTGTGGCTGCACATTCAGCAATGCACAATTTATTCACATCCTTGTCAACATTTGTTATTTTCATTTTTAAAAAAAATAACAGCCATCCTAATATGTACAAAGCATTATCTCACCGGGGTTTTGATTTGCACTTCTCTTGCACTCTCTCTGTTGACTAATATGCTAAACAACTCTTCATGCAGTTGCTAACCACTTGTCAGTCACATAGCAAGTCAAAATGCTGAGACACCGAGTTTTGCAGCAAAGAGATTTACTAACAAGACAGCCAAGCTGGGAGACTAAAGTGTGGGAGCTTGGGGAAAGGTAATTAAAAAGAAGTTGCAATAATCGTCATTCTGCGCAGGACTCTAATAAACGGTCAAATGGTCACCAAGTGGACCTTCAAGCCCATCCAGCTGAAGGGCCAGTGGTCCTATATAGTCTTAACCAGCTCAGCTCAAACTAAATGCAGCTGATCTCACCTTCCTAAAAAACAACTCAGGCAAACATCTTGTTATTCAGGCTACATGTCACTTGGAGGACTTAAATGACCTCAATTAGTCAATGCAAATAAAATGGATTTAACCCACTGTTTCACATTCATTGGCCAATTGGAGAAATGTCTATTCAAGTCCTTTGTCCCCTTTTTAACTGGGTTGTTTACTTTTGTTGTTGTTGAATTGCCGGAATTTTTTATATATTCTGGATATAAAGCTCTTATTAGGTATACTATATGCAAATATTTTCCCCCATTCTGTGGGTTATCCTTTCATGCTATTGATAGTGCCCTTCATACACTTTTGAAGGACATAAATACCTATGTATATGTTCTTATGTAGAAAACTTAAATAACACAAAAAGATCAATTTTCACAAAATTACTATACAAATTAAATGTAATTTTTTAGTTAAAAACCCAATAAAATTTTATCAGAAATTAGATAAAACTGAAAGTTTATAAGAAGAAAAAAGGTCTGAGAATGAAAGAATAGTGAATATCAATACCTTTATATCAGCACATATTATAAAACTACTAGTAAAGCAGTACTGTGTTGACATCAAGAATAAAGAAATAAAACAAAATTCGAAAGTATATTGAATGATATGTGAGATTTAATACATGATGAAAGTAGCACATTCAAAGAGAATGAATTATTTAATTAATAAATAGACCTGGCACAACTGACCACCTGGGAAAAAAATTAAATTATAATATTATGTCACATTATATACCAAAACACATTCCAGATGGATTAAAAATTTAAATTAAAAAGAAAAAAAGATGTTAAGATGAAAATCTAAGATATTACATATACACTTAGGATAAAAAAGATCTTTTAACCAAAACAGTAAACTCAAAAGCTGTAAAAGAAAAAAGCCACATATTTGACAATTAAAGTAAACTTATAAAAAGGTGTTCAAACTCAGTTATAATCACAGAAACAGACACTAAAGTAACAATGAGATCATTTAATACTGATCAAACTGGCAAAAAAGTAGAATCATAAATAGCCTAGTAGGTAAGATTCTTACACTGCTGATATAAAAGAAAATTGGGAAAGCCTCTTCTGAAAGCGTGCACATGTACATACACATTTATATTTATTTATATATATATATGTTTTCACTCAGGAGAACCAATGAAGATATGGAAGGATTCAAAAGCTATCTCAGCAGGATGAGGACAGTAACGATAAGTATCTTTTTCTTTTAAATCTTTGACTCTTACCTCAAATGAAGGACTTTTCTAATTTGAAAAAAATGCAAATAAAACTTTAAAAAGGAGCAGCACATATAACTGACTAAAAGAAACTGAACAAAATGGAGAAGAGAGAAAAAGAATACTGACCACATATATGCAACTATCAAATCATTTATGTTGTATTACTGAAACTAATATAATGTTATATCAATTATACCTCAGTTAAAAAAAAACAAAAAACTGCTCAAGAAGCCACTGGAGAGGCCCACCTGGGAGGGAAGAAAGGCTTCCTGCCAGCAACCAGCCCCACATGAGTGAGACATCCTGGAAATATAGCCTTAGGCCCAGTCAAGCCTTCGGATGACTGCAACCCTGGCCAACATCTTGACTACCACCTCTTAAGAGATTACAAGCCAGAACCATCTAACTAAAGCTGCTTCTAAATTCCTGACCCACAGAAACTGTGTGAGACAATAAATATTTATTGTTGTTCTGGAAAAAAAAAAAAAAAAACAGAAAAAAGAAATCTATTTTAAAACTCTTGAAGTTATGATCTCTGTAATAATTATTAGTTAATGTCTCTCACTACATCCTAATAAGCAACATTCCTACCACTAAAACAAAGAAAGAGATAATAGATAAAACTTATTTCTCATGTCTAAAAAAACAAAAAAAAACAAAAAAAACACTGACCATGGATGTGAAAGGGAATCAAAAATAACTTCATCCATTCACAATTCTGCCCAGGCTGACCCTGACCTTGTCATTTAAGCGAGCATACATGTTACCTTCAGCATTTCTACCTTTCTAAATATATGTAGGCAAATATCACCCATGGAGGTGCTACAAACCTGATTTGTTGACAACTTCACTTGGTTCTATAATTAACTGTAGGGAAGCTTCATTCTTTCTTGAAGAAACTGGGTCTGACTTTGAATGTGATTTCTGGCACTGAGTCTAAAAAGAGATACAACATTAGATCTGCTCTATTAAATTACCAATTCTGATAAAACACATTTGCTTTTAAACTGAAAAAAAACAGTATTTAAAAACAACAGATCAGCTGTTAAAGATGCAAGCTTAAATAACTACTTAGAAAACAATTTCACATTGTTTAGTAACACTGAAATTTCATATAAGCTATCATAAAAACATTATTCTAATAGCTTTTAAAAACCTATTCTGACAGAAGATTGGATAAATTATGATATAGTCATATAACATAAAATTACAAATACAACAGTGAAATGAATAAACTACAGCAATATGAATGATTTAGCTAAACAACAAACAAGTTGCAGAAGTATATAATCTCATTTATGTAAAGCTCAGAACAGACACAAAAACATGAAAAACTATATATATACACACATATATAGTATTTAGAGATTCATTCTATGCAGAAGAAGTGTCAATGTAGCAGGCCTGATCACTTAAAAACCTGCTTACAGGACTAGTCTTTGGCTGGCACCTAGGGACCTGGCTTTCAAAATATTTCCTCCATTACCAACTGGTAAGGTTGTACCTGCTATGCCAGCCTGTCTGTATAAACAATGTGATTTATGGTAAACACCTGCTTTTTTTTCCCCTCAGGGAATACAGAACTTTGGTGAGCAGAGGGTTATATTTAACCAGCCCCCAATAAAATGGGCCAAGTCTCAAAAGGCTTCCCAGAGTAGAAAGACTGTACATGTTTTATGGCATTTCACTGGTGGATGCAATGAGTGTATTCTTTGTGGCCCCTCTAGAGAACATAGGAAGCCTGGTATGGATTCCTCCAGACTCTGCCTGATGCATCTTTTTCTCTAACTGAAGTGGCTTTGTATCCTGACTGTATGCCTATAATACATCTTAGTCATGAGTACACCTAACTACATGCAGAGACTCATGAGTCCTATCTAGTGAAGCACACAACATGTGGATGGATGGCAGTAGGACCTCTGTCATAAGTAGTGGAAGAAATGCTGACATAAATGTCAGCACACATCCATATGTGGTAAAACTATAAAACAAAGGATGAGAATGATGAACATGAAATTTAAGACAGTGGTTACCTCTACACAGGGAGGAGAGGCAAAAGAATAGGATCAAAAAGGGGCACATAGATGCTTCAAAGGTTTTGGTTATTTTTTACACTGAGGAATGGTCACATGGGTTTTCATTTGTTATTTTTAATACCTTATGTACATATATTTTTTCTTTTGAAAATCTGAAATACATAGTTATAAATTTTAAAAATATAGAAAAGAGAAATCTCAATACACAGCAGGCAGGAAAAAAAAACAAGTGAACAATTTTGCAGAAAAAATTGACAATATTTAACAAGTGCAGTTCAAATGTGCATATCCTAGAGAAATTCAGTTTACAACATGTATACAAGGAGGTATAAACAAAAGTGTTCACTATATCACTGTGATATAGAGGGAAAACAACTTAAAAATCTGCCAACAGGGGAATACATAAATAATGGAGCCACTACACTGCTAGCAGTGGATACACTATGGAACTCAATGACAAAAGTAACAAAAGTAAGTTTTCACAATATTCTGCTCCTTCCTGAGACATCACTAAGGATTTTTTAACATGTGTAAACCCAGAAGGATGAAGAGAAAAAAAAGTGTAGATGAGAGATGTCAATAAACTTTTTGAGGTTGGAAAGCAGATCAGCAGCAACTAACCAGCCCAGAAAGAGCAGAAATATGCTAGCAATGGAGAAAGCCCAGAAGCACACAGATTTATGTTTATGGAAAAAACCCGTAAGATCAAGGTACAAGGCACCTCTAAAAGAGGGGGTCCAGGTATGGCCTGCAAAGAGAAGAGTTGTTAAAAATATGTATACGAAGCAGTCAGTCACGGAGTCCCTCCTCTCCCAACTCTAACAGAAGATTAGATGTTTACTGTCTTGAGTTTCAAATCAGAGAGACTCTGAGCTCAGTGACATGAGACACAGTTGAAGATAAGAACACACTGAAAACAGAGATATTAAGTGGAAGTATTCAAATTGCACCTCTTTCCTCTTGCCCCATCTGGCTGAGAACACCTGTAGTTAGAATCAGATCCCCCAAGCAGGAGAGATTTTTTTGTCAGAGAAACTTATCAAGCCAAAAGAAAAAAAAACCTATAGATATTAGCATCTGGACATCCACAATGACATGATCCAGACAGATCACACCACAGCAAAATCTACCAATGTAAAATTCTAACTATGAAAGTAGAGTTTCCAATCACCATTTTAGTTTTACACTCTTAAAAGTGAGGAGACCACTAAGGATCACTGTACATCTGACCAAAGGCTCTAGTGTAAAAGGCAATGAGCAAAGTAAGCAAAAAAGTTACCTGCAGGAAATAGAACTGTACCAAAAAATCCTAATACAAAAAGTTAGAAGAACCTAACAACAAGAAATATCATGAAATTTCAGATCACTAAAGACAGATGAAAAGATTCTAAAAGCTTATAAATGTGAAAAAATAGTGACTCACAAAGGATCAAGGAGTCAAAACAGCATTCTCAACAACACGAGAAGCTTTATTAAAAAAAAAAGAGCACGTCTTTAAGGAATCTGACGGAAAATCATTTCCAACCTAGAATTTTATACCTGTAATTATCCATCATGAGGGTAAAGTTATGCTATTTTCAAACATTTAAGGTCTTAAATTCTCAGGAAGCTACTAAAGGATCAGTCCACCAAACAAAAAAAAGAAAAGATTTGGGATCCAAGAAATATGAGCTGCAGTACAGGAGAAAAGACAAGGAACTTCCCTGGATGATAAAGGGAAGTCACACAGCAACACCTATGTGACAAGCCTATGGGTGGACAGAAGCAAAAATCAGAGTAGAGAAATCTACAAAGGATATCTCCAGAAAAAAATTGAAAATGATAAATTACTTGATGGGTCTACATACACTGAGAATACATTCACCATTCTGTCAGAAAAACTGGTGACAAATTAGTCAGAGGTGCACAGAAAATCAACAAATTTTAAAACCATGATAATTAAATCGAGAAAACTAAGAGATAAGGGAGTGGCTAAGCAAACTGTGGTGTATCTATATCATGAGATACCACTTAGCAATAAAAAGAAATGAATTATTGATATACACAAAATCCTGGATGAATCACCAAAGAATTATACTAAGTGAAAAAGACAAGTCCAAAAAGTTATATACTATATGACTCCATTTAAATAACATTCTTGAAATAACAAAATTGTAGAAATGGAGAACAGATTAGGGGTTTCAGGAGCTGAGTGGGTGAGGGTGAGAGAGAAGTAAGTACTGCTATAAAAGGATAAAAGGGATCCTGTAGTGGTGGAATTGTTCTATATCCTGTCTGCATCAGTGTCAGTACGCTACTTGTGATGTTGTACTATAGTTTTTGCAAGAAGGTACCTTTACAGGAAACTAGGTAAAGCCTACAGGGTCTTCCAGTCTACTATTTCTTATAGCTGCTTGTAAATCTACAATTATCTCAAAGCAAAAGGTTTTATTTAAAAAAAGTAGAAGTGCCCAATAATATCTTTCTATATAGTAGGTTCTCCTTTTCTACTTTTAAGCAGACTGGATTGAAATGATTAGGTCCTCACTCTCAAGGATTGAGCTGGATCTGACATAAAATTTTAGTAAGACCCAGGCCACTTGTAACCTGCCCTGTGTCCTTCAGAATGAGTTCTTCTGGGTGACTGAGAACCTGGTGAGCCTGTTTAGCCCTTAAAGATTGCAATGTATTCAGTTCAGTCCTTTGGAGGTTTTTGTTTAACATGTTTTTAGCCTCTGTCCCAGACTGCTTCAAAATGTGGCAAATGTCTATTTGTAGTGGGCTCCTTTCCTGCAACAGGATTTTGCCTTGTTAGCATACCAAGACTACATGTTTCACTCTACCTTTCCGGCCCAAGGTTCCTGACTACCTCAGAACTTACAAATGTTCTTTAAGGAAAAGTGACTATCCACCTGGGGTGCCTCCAGGATTTCAATTTGTCATGCCATCCCTGTACTAGTAACAAAAGCCCTACTTTCCCACAGTAGACTCCCTCTGCCTGGGCCAATCCAAAACCCTCAGCTTTTGCCCAAAATTAGTAAATACTCTCAGGGAAGAAAATGATTAACAACATCAACTCATCTTCTAAGGATTCTTCTCTCTTTGGAATTTTAGTTCAACTAGCCCTTATTGCTTCCACAACTCCCAATGTCTCTAAAAATATTATGTTTGCATTTCATTCTCTTTTTTAACTAGCAATTGCACCAAGGGTGTTGACCTACTGCAATCTTGCAATCTATTACATCCCACCTAAAAGTGGAACCTCTAGCATAACCTTGATACCTTGATACCAAAGCCCTACAAGAACATTTTGAGAAAAAAGACAATATTGTTCATGAACATAGATGCAAGCATCTTAAATATTAGCAAACCAAATCAAATAAGGTTATTACTTTATGACCAAGTCATGATTATCCCAGGAAATTTAGCTGATTTAACTTTCAAAAATCAATTTATCACATTAAAGGTCTCTCAATTCTGACAGGATGGATCTGTCTTCATTCCTTGTAACCAAAAGGCTATATATGTTTAATTATTTGTTTACACAAGTTTTTAATGAATGTTATTTCCAGCACTAGAGGCATACCTGGGAGATACTGTGAGTTCAGTTCCAGACCACCTCAATAAAATGAGTATTGCAATAAAGCAAGTCACATGAATTTTTTAATTTCCCAGTGCATACAAAAGTTATGTTTACACTATACTGTAGTATATTAATATTAATATACCATATTATCTAAAAAAGCAATAGCATTGTCTAAAAAAAGTACATACCTTAATTTTAAAATATTTATTGCTAAAAAATGCTGATCATCTAAGCCTTCTAAATATCAATTTTTTGCAACAGTAACATCAAAGATCGCTGATCACAAATCATCATTAACAAATATGATTATAATGACAACATCTGAAATATTGTGAGAATTACCAAAATATGACAAAGAGACACGAAGTGAGCAAATACTGTCAGAAAAATGGTACTGACAGACTTGCTTGACATAGGGTTGCCACTAACCTCCAATTTGTAAATAATGCACTATCTGTGAAGGGCAATAAAGCAAATAAAACAAGGTTTGTCTATATCCAATTCTTCTCTCCAATTAGTGTTGTTCTTTTGAATAACTGGTCTTCAATTATAAGCTTCAAAAACTCTATTCCAAAGTGCTATTTTACAGAGTTACGTCAACCTATCCTCTTAAGATATATATAATCAATAAAAGATTGAGTCCCCTGTATAGCAATAAATTGCCTTCCGTTTTCAGAAAACAAC
Source organism: Camelus dromedarius (assembly GCF_036321535.1). NCBI lineage: Eukaryota > Metazoa > Chordata > Mammalia > Artiodactyla > Camelidae > Camelus > Camelus dromedarius. The sequence continues at coordinate 68,521,363 of NC_087436.1, forward strand.
CAAACTTGACAACCTGGATTAGGAACTTTAATAGTTGCCCACTTTCCTAAAAACCTAATTTAAGCATTATTTTAGGAAGAGTGAAAAGTGATTGTATTACATTTGATAATTCTAACTCCCAGACCTCCAATTTCAAACACAGGAAATGTCAGGCCAAAATTTTCAAAAAATACCTCTACATTTTATATAAACTCAATGGGAATATAGGATTTCCTTTTAAGAATAAGAATAAGAATAAGAATAAGACAAACAACCAAAATGTATCTAACTATATATATTGTGTACTGCTTCATTCATTAAAATATTAAACCTATACCAGTTCTCTTTTTTCACTTACCTCTTTGCTTGGTGACTGAATACAAATGTCTTTTATTTTAGGTGTTGAATAAAGCACTGATTTTGTAGAATTTGTGCTAAAATCATTGGCAAGACCTAAAAAAAGTTAAAAATTTTTAAAAACAAAATATGTATAAAATCTTTCGGTTACAATTAAAAGAAGTCTGAAGAATTCTGTTGATTCTTTTAAATGCAATTAGTTTAACTGAAGTACAGGCATCAATTCGATAGTCAAAAGTCAAAATTCGATAGTTCCTAAAAGGCATCTGGAACTAAAAAAGACAAACAAGGTTCCTGGAAAAACATGTGCCAGTTCTTCTTTCAGAGCTTATAAAAAGATGCATCTGTTTTTCTCTGGTTGGCCTATTCTTTTATTCCAATACCTTCTAATGCTGACCCACACTTGGAAAAGTTTTTGCCATAATTCATCTTTTCTTTAGGAAATCACCAAACAGTATCTCAAGCTCTCCAGTGAGCCCAAGAATTCTGCACATTTATTTCCATTACATGAAATACTTTCTCCTGTGTATGATAATTAAATTTATGACTTCTAGACTATAGGAATCTAGTACGACTGAAGGGAATAATAAATTATTCTCATTTTTGCCAGTATTGTCTTCAGTGGACCAGAAGGTACAAGAACTGTACGTGTACTCAAAATTCCTAGGAAAATATTTTACATATATTTAAATACTATAGTTGCTGAATTTGATATTAATAGGAAAAATTTATATTTTCATCCAACCCAACCCTCAAAGTCCATGTAGAAATGAAACCTTACTTTTTTCTTCAAAACAGTCTAGTAAGGTTTTCAGTATATTCTGGCCTTGCTCCGTATTAATGTCAGGTGCCCTAAAAAAAGCAGGAAAGAAGGGAAAATGTCAACGTATCATTTCCAAAAGATATTTGCTACCTATTAACATCTACTTTGACAATCCCTTATCTGCTTACTATAAAATGTTAATTTACTTAATAGGAAAAATATCACCATTACTATCTGAGGACAAAACAAGTATTTGGGAGTCCAAGAGTTCCTAGAAAAGGATGTTTAGTAATACATCATTGTCTACATTAACAATAAAATTACTTGACTGAATAGCCATGACTAAAGCTGTTTTAGACCACTGCTATACCTAAACAAGAACATAAACTCTTTTGAGCAAATTCAAACAACCCTGAAATGCTTCTTTAATTCTCTATGGTCAGAAGTCCTAACAGCTCCAAGTAACACAGTTTTCCCCACAAGATTTCAAATGCACTTTTGATTCAGTATCTTTACTCTTAACAGGAGCTTATGAATCAGTATACATTTTTACTTAGAAGTTGTATTGACACAATTGTAGATTCAAGTACAATTGTAAGAAATAACATAGAAGAGATCCCTCTTTGACTTTATCCAGTTTCCTGCAAAGGTAACATTTTACAAAACTATAGTTTACTGTCACAATCAGGATACTGATATTGATAGAATCTACCAATTTTATTTAGATTTCTCCAGTTCTACATGTACTCATTTGTGTGTTTATGTTTGTGTGTGTATTTAGTTCTGTGTAGTTTATCACATTTGAAGGTTCAGATATGGCCACCACAGTTAAGATACTGAGCAGTTCCATCACCACAAAGATCCTTCTATTGCCCTTTTAGAACCACATCCACCTTTTCTTTTAGCTCCATGGAATAAACTACATCTTTCTATTATTACCATTCAATCGACTTTAGAGTGTTTCCCCATAGCTGTCATTTAGTCAGAACTGAAACTGCTTCTTCCTGGTCCACCATTTAACAGGTGAATTTCTTTTCTCACTTCCATTAAGTCACTGCACTGCTTGCATTAATAGTCTTCTGTTAATATAAAATAACTAAGATGACTACACAATCAGTGGGCATAGAAATTATTATTTTAGTTAGAGATAACAGTTTTTCCTTTCTTCATTTAAAAATTCTACTTTCTGAAGATGGCAATAAAAATCATCTTAAAAGCTTAAGTATATAAATCACCTGGAAGATCGGCAGAATCTTCTCCTATAGTCATTTTTAAGATGATCCTGAAAGAAAAGTAAATCATCAATCTGGTGAAAATTTAAGTTCTTCATTTATTCATTCAGCAAGTATTTAGTGATTGTGTATTATAATACTATAAAGAGGAATTCTTCTGGATCAAGTGAAAAAGAACTTGCCTCATATCTACTGTTTCCAAAACTTTGTTTACACTATTTCCTTACCCTGGGATTTATTACATTCTCTTCCACTTCCTCCCCCTCCTCCCATACCTTTTCCATTAAAATCATATTATCTGGGCTTCCAATAATTCAAGTTGGTTAACTAATAATATCTACTTACCACCTTTCCCTACAGGGAGATCCCTCTGAAGTAGTAAAATAATAAACTGACATAAAATGACAATGAGAAAGAGAATGGAAGAGAGGACTATCTGTGGACACACAAATTTAACTTCTGGAAGATGGAAAACAAATGAAAACGTGGTAACTGATGAAACAGAGTAAAAGCAGAAGCGGCCTAAAGTAAGCTCACAAGATACTGTCCTGGATGAGGAGTGAAGCTGTTATGCCAGGAGAAAGCCCTAACTATGCAGAACTAGGAAACTCGAGATCTGAAGGAGCTAAAGAGACAGGAAATAAAAACAGAGCAATTCAAAGAAAATTTATATTTTCTGAGAACAGTAGATGCCCTCCCCCCACTTTCCCTATCCCCATAAATGCAGAGCTCAAAAACAGTATTCCATTGTCGCAGTTTTAAACATTACCAGCATCTATGGATAACCAGACACTAAGTTTCTAAAATAAAAGAGGAAGATCAAGATATAAATTTTAAAAAATGAAAAAGAAAAAGGCCCAAGAGGAAACTAATAGCAAGGATGAGGAAGATAATTCCAAAAAAAAAAAAAAGAAAACACACACAAAAAAGAAAATGCTAATTAGCACCTTCAAGAGAGATTTGAGGTAATAATGGGCTCACAAATCAGAAATGGTATACTATAAGCACAAGACAGAGAGTGAGAAAAATTCTTAATAATTAAAAACATGATTACCTAAAATAATGCAGTAATTATGAAACAGCTAAGGATACTTCTAGAGAGAAAAAAAAAACAGAACAAAAGTCAAAGAGATGGAAAATGGGAGGAAAATAAAACAAAGATCTAAGAAATCAGAGAGTCCAACTTCTGACCAATAGTTATTCCAGACAGAACAAAAAGGCAAGAGATAAAAATCTAAAAGATATACAATCAAATTCCCCAAATCTGTAGGACATAAGTGGTCAGTATAATGAAAATTCAAGAAGATCCATACTTAGGAATATGAGTGAAATATTAGAAAAATTGAGTATAAAAAGATGCTAGAATGTTTCAAAAAAGAGAAAATAGGTAACGCCAGTAAAGAAGCAGTCCCCATCAATGGAAACAACAGGAAAAATAAAAAACACAGACATGCTGAAATTACAGATGGAGAGTAATACTGTGATACTCTGGGTCCTATAGTCTAATTGTAAAATCTACAAAGTTAAATTTTCTATTTGAAAATTGGACAGTAATAGATGAATAGTATGCTTTTAAAAGTAAGTATATTATTATCACAAAATGCTTAGTAAGCTTCACTTTTACTTGGCCCAATGGAATATAAATGACCCCATCTCATGTAGACATTCTCTTTACCCTACTCATGCTCTAACATCCTGAGCTGGTCCACCCTTCTGACTCAACTAAGGCTCCTACACACTCCTCTGGGTCACAGTAGCTTCCCATCCATAGGGACTGCTACCTTGCTTGGCCCCACCTAACGGTTTTTGGATTGAATTATCCTGGAAGCTGAAGACCTCTACTACATTTTAAGAAATTTCGAGAGCAGAGATTGTGTCTTAAGCTAGTTTACAGTCTTCCCAGAGCCTTGCCTAGTGCATTGTATATCACATAAACACCATTTTTTGTTATCTTTTTGACATGCCAAATACATAAGACCAAAAACTTTTGAGATAAAAATGTCTTTCTTTAAAGAAGGTGAGAGTGTTTCACATAGCCTCTATCTTCAGGAGGTATCTAAGGAGCAAAAGATTACGTCTATTTTATAGGTAGCAAACTAAGGAACAAAAACATCTAACAAGATTGCTTTTCATCACAAGTCATTTGATGGAAACTTAACTGAAGCACTAAGGTCTCTCATCAGTACTCAGCGTTCTGAAATACTTAAGTAAACCCCTGAGAATGTTGGTTAACTACCTTCCAAGGGCTAATTTAAGGTCTCCCTTCTATTTTCACACAATAAATTGAAAGAATCAAATTTGTACAATGAATGTTTCTGAATATTAAATAACCCCTGTAAAGTATTCTGTTCCTCTTTTAAATAGAAAAATTTTAAGGCTAAGATAGCTCATTCATTCAGCAAATACAAATCGAGCACCGCTAAATGTTATTTAGGCTTGCTAGAAAACAAGTGGAGAACAAGACAAACGAGGTCTCTTAATTCTAAATTAAAAGTTAGAATAGAGAAAATTTTAATTTTCAAAATACACATTCAAAAACTTCTACTTCAACTCATTTTTCATTCAATTTCAATTTTAGTTTCTTCCATTCACTGTGAGATTATGTTTCTCAAAGAAAGTAATACACAACACAGCAGAGCTTCTTAATCCCAGCACCACTGACATTTTGGGCTGGATAACTTTTGTTGTGAGGGCCTGCCCTGTGCATTTTAGAATGTTTAGCGGCATCCCTGGCCTCCACTCATTAGGTGCTCTTAGCACCCCCTCATCTATGCCCTCTCAAGACAACCAGAAATTTTTGCAGACATCTCCAAATGTCTCCTACAGGACAAAATCACACCAGGTTAGAAACCACCGAAGTCCAGGACTGAGTGAGGATAATCTCTCAACTCCTCTCTCCCCTCATCTTTTAAACGAATTATGACACAAAGTCAGATATTAGAACTAAAAGGCTCAAAGCAGTTCTAAGTTTATGATAGACATTTTAAAAGCAAACCTATGGTCAAAAGAATGAGAAGACAGCAGGATGGACCAGCAGCTGCTCTTCCAAGTTCCGTTTTGTCTATCTCTTTCTTCCTCAGTCTCAGAATCTAAGTGCAGTCCCCTAGGAAGCCCATTACACAGAGAAGGAAAGAGAACTTTGAAAGAGGGAGACAAGGGCAATGATTACAGAAGGCTGACGGGAGGCATGGAAAGCAGGAAAAGCAGTTTAGCGCGAGAACTACGACAAGCTTCAACCAGTCTAAGCTTCCCACATTCTGAAGGACATCATCCTAGAAGTAGGAGAAATTCGTTAACAGAAAGGCAGAGACCACAGTGAGAAAATAAACTGTTAATAATATCATTGATATTATGATTATTGATCACAGATTTTAAATGAATGTCAACACTGATACAAATAAAATACTGATCATGGTATTAAAGAAAGAGAGAAAGAATGAGAAGACAAGCCACAGAACACAGGCTGGGAGAAAACATTTACAAAAGGCAAATCTGATAAGGACTGTTATCCAAAATATACAGAGAACTCTTAAAACTCAATAATAAGAAAACAACCCAATTAAAAAATAAGACCTTAACAGACACCTCACCTAAGAAGATGTACAGATGGCAAATAAGCATTTGAAAAGATGTTCCACACATGTCAAAGGGAAATGCAAATTAAAATGAGATACCATTACACACCTATAAAAATGACCAAAATCTAGAAGAACAACTCCAAATGTGGAACAATGGAAATTCTCACTCATATTGCAATGCAAAATGGCACAGCCACTTTGGAAGACACTTTCATGGCTTATCACAAAAGTAAACATACTCTTACCATATGATCCATCATTTTTTTCCTCAATCAACAGTATCAAAGGGTGGTATAGAGAATACTTTTTACCATAAGCACGTACATTGTTTACATTATATATAATGGTTAACTGAAAAAAAAAATGCACAAGTTAATATCTGCAAGTTAAGTTTTACTTGGGGACCTTACTGAGAACTATAGGCCGTATCTAAGGTCTCTCAGATAACTGAGGAATGGTTCCAAAGAGGTAAGGGAGGAGTCAGGACATACAGGAGTTTTTTGGGGGACGGGGGTGGGGGGACAGATAGTCAAACATCAAAAGATTACTGCTGATTATAAAAAACGGACACCTCAAGTTCATTATTTTAGTGTTTCCCTAATATGGGAAGCTGCAAGAGTCTGGACTCATTGAAATTATTCCTCAAATAAGTATCTTATCTATCTAGGTCCATTATCCTGTTTTTCTCTGTTCTGACTTCCCCTCAGGCACATGACACCGAGGCGGGCAGCTGCAGTTGCGGGTGGTTTGAAGGTGGGCACTACGAAATGTTTACCGAAATGGCAGGCAATATTCTTAGTCCATAATACAGGCCTCTATGCATACAAGCACACATACATATCTCTATTACAAATGCGAGTTAATCGATACTGAATTTTCTTAAAAGGAATGATAAAGTAGAAAATACAAGTTAATCAGTTGTATAAAATACAGTAACTACAAACGAAGTCTGAAATACAGAATAGTGAGTACCAAGGGAGTCCAGAAACATGCAAACAAAAAATGAGTTCCCGCCCCCTTCAGCCATTCACAGCTGGCACTTTTAAGTTGCAGCTGCCTTTCAGAAAACTTTATCTGTCAATAGCAGATGTCCGCCTCTCCAGACCAACAAGTCTGAAGCAAAGGCACATTTTCAAGGCGTTTCAATACTTCTCTGGCCAGAAACTTCTATGGAGGACTGGGAAATAGAGTTAGGCAAAAAAGTAGAAACCACAAGAGAAAGATGCCGTCACACCCGGGACTACAAGACGCCTTGAGGAAACAATACAAGTAAATTAACTCTGGCAATCCGCACACGATCACTCCCACTTCAAATAATTGGCGCGGCTGTCCCAGTGAAACCCCCCACAAGCCACAACACCTGTTAACGCTTCATTCTTCCCCGCCTCAGCGCGGGCGCCGGGCCTGCACTTACCAGACCCCAGGCAGCCATGTTCGGGCCCGGCAGTGCCCGCGGAGGTGGTTGGGGCGGAAGTCCACACGGTCCGTAGCTCCAAGCAGCCCGGTAAGGACCCAGCCACTCGGGTAGCAGCCAAAGTGGGAGCCCAGCAGCGCCCTGAGGCGAGAGCGGGCGGGAGGTACCGGGAACTCGGGAGCTACGACGCGGCGAGCGCGCCGACCCGCGCACCGCGCCCTACGCAATTTAAAACCAGCTGCACATGCGCAAAGCGGGTCGTACGCCTCCAGACGGAGAAAGCCGTTACGGGCCCTCCCCCTCACTTGTACTCTCCCTCAGGACGGCCTTACGTAACTCCGCCCTTCATTCTTCCAGTAGCCCCGCCCATCATCTCGTAGTCCTACCCTCATCCTCCTGTCGCGCCTTCGTCACCTCCTCCTCTTCCCCCTTCCCCTTTTCCACTCGGACTCTGCCCTTCATGTGGAGGTGTAAAACTTCTCGACAATTCTATCATATAGTGAAAAGTCAAACTTGGAAGGCTAAGAGGTACAAATTGCAGAAGTCGTTTGAAGAGAAATATTTCACTGTGAAGCCTTGTCAGTCACACCCAGCCCTTTTATGTATCATCTCTGAAAGCAATAATGGTATAATAATAATAATAATGAAGATGGATGATGTATTCTTTTTTCAAATATGTGGATAATATTTTCTTGAGGTATTGGCAACAAAATTATTCTATGTAAGTAACCAATTAAGTATGATGTCCTGAAAGGAGTCGTAAATCGGGAGTTTTGAAACCTGCTCACTGGACTAGCTATGTCATCTAGGACAAGCTGTGGCACGCTTCTGGCTGTTTCCTTAATGACATAATGGGAAAGTTAAGTTAGAGGCTCTGAAGACTTGACCTCACCATTTTATGATTCTGTGAAACTATGTCCTATTTTTTTAATGATTTAATGAAAAATTGCAAGGGAATTTTCATCAGAAAATACATTACCATCTCAGACAAAGGAAACAAAAGCAAAAATAAACAAATGGGACTATGTCAAGCTAAAAAGCTTTTGCACAGTGAAGGAAATTATCATCTAGATGAAAAGGCCACCTGCTGAATAGAAGTGATATATGTGATAAGGGGTAAATATCCAAAATGTACGAAGAACTCACACAATGCAACTTCCAAAAGGCAAACAACCCAGTTAAAAAATGAGTAGAGGATCTGAATAGACATTTTTCCAAAGAAGATATACAGATGGCTAACAGGCACATGAAAATATGTTCAACATCATTAATCAACAGGTAAATGTAAATCAAAACCACAAGCAGATGTCACCAACAAATAACAAGTGTTGGCAAAGATGTGGAGAAAAGGGAACCCTTGTGTACTGTTGGTGGGAATGTAAACTGGTGCAGCCACCATGGAAAACAGTATGGAGATTCCACAAAAAAATTAAAAATAAAACTACCATATGATCCATCAATTCCACGCCTGGGTATTTATCCAAGGAAAACAAAAACACTAATTCAAAAAGATTCACGCTCCCCAATATTCAGAGTAGTATATTTACAATGGCCAAGATATAGAAGCAACTTAAGTGCCTATTGACAGAAGAATGAAGATGTGGGATATATATATATACAATAAAGTATTATTCTACCATAAAAAGAATGAAATCCTGCTGTTTGTGACAACATGGAGGAACCTAGAGAGTATTCACTACATGAAATAAGTCAGACAGAGAAAGACAAATACTACATGATTTTACTTATATGTGAAATCTAAAAAAAAAATGAACAAACTTAACAAAACAGAGATGGTTATAGATACAGAGAACAAACAGGTGGTTGCCAGAGGGTAGGGGTATGAGAGGAGGAGAGAAATAGGTGAGGGAGATTAAGAGTTACAAACTTCCAGTTGCAAAATAAATCAGTCACAGGTATGAAATACACAGTGTGGGGAGTATAGTCAATAACTATGTAATAAAAAATACATTACTTATTGAATACATTCATTAATCAAGAGTTGAGCTAATAAATGTTTAAAACTTGTAATGCTTTAATAAATGTTATCACCTGCTAAGACCCTTTTTTGGTAGGGAAGAGGGGTTAAAAATTAACTCTGAAATCAGATAAGTCCGGGTTCCACTCTAATCCACTAATTCTGCCATCATGCGCAAGTTAATTAAACTATATATTTCTCAATTCTCTTGTCTGTGAAATGGGAATAATGTTAAAGCTGTTGAGATATGGATTAATTCCTTTTTAGATCTAGTTGAAATGCCTTGAACATACCAAGATTTCAATCGATCATGCTATTGAAATTATTATAGAGCTTTTTTAACTTGGTCTAGCAGAAATTTTGCCAACAAGACTACATTATATAATTCTGTCTCACATTTGGTAATTTTTTTCCCTTAACAAAGGCACCGGGGATTGAACCCAGGACCTCATGAATGCCAAGCATACACTCTACCACTGAGCTATCCCTTGACCCTCACATTTGGAATAGATAACAATGTACACTACCATTTATTGAGTGCACACTGTATGGCAAGTTCTATCCCAAATGCTTTCCATGCAGTAACTTATTTAATTCTTAGAACATTTCTATGAGAAAAGATAATTAATAAGCATATTTTATAAACAACAGAACTGAGACACACTTTAAGTAACTTTCTCAAGATCACACTACCATTAAAGGCAGAGCTGGGGATAAACATTAGTATTCTGACTCCAGAACTTGGCACTTAGTTACTATACTCTTTTTACCTTCAGTGAGAAATTTTAGCAAGCACAATGATAGATATACATTTCACATGTAAAATTATATCCTCTAGCTTCCACTGGAAACTAACTCTCAGAGGTATTTTGAGGAACCTGAAATGTAATGACATACTCGTGTAGAATGCAGGGGTTGTTGGCAAGGAACCGGTCTGTTCTAGAAAGTAAATGGAACAGTATCCTTATGAAAACAAAAAGTTATGGAGACACCACAGTTCCCAAACTTTTCGGTTCCCTCTGCATGTGTCCTAGTATTTAATCGCCTCAGCACAGTTTGAGCATCCTAAAATAGGGCTGCTAGTTGATGGAGTAATGTTTATAAAACCCAGATCTGTCATTACAAACGTCCCCCTACCAAAAAAAAAATTAAGATCAGTCCTTATGAACTTCTATGACAACTGACTAAAATCTTGAGGTTTTCCACCACAACTACTTACCTGGGTAAGTGGTATATGTGTGTGTATTTATGTATCTGTCTGTGGAACTATGTGTATTAAATACGTATATAGAGAAAAAGGTGTACAGAAATTTAACTTGAAAGAGAAGTAGAAACTTTTAGTTACTTATGATCTTATGTTGTAGATAATTTCAAATTTATAATTGTTAAAACTATTTTAGAGAATATTTTAACCTTAAAAATGACACTCCAAAAATCAATTTTTCTAGAAATTATGACATAGTTTCAATTACAACTTGAAATTCACTTTATTCATAATAGACTCAACTGGCAATCTTCCCATCAACTGGTGAATGAATAAGCAAATTGTAGTGCATCCATTCTGAGGAATCAGCAATAAAAATAAACTAATGAGACAGGCAATAACATAGATGAATCTCAAAATGCTGTACTAAGTGAAAAAAGCCAGACATCAAAGTCTATCCACTGTATGAGTCCATGTAGGTGACTACATAAAACTAGAGGAACACCATTTGCAGCAACATGGATGCTCCTGGAGAATGTCATTCTAAGTGAAGTAAGCCAGAAAGAGAAAGAAAAATACCATATGAGATCGCTCATATGTGGAATCTAAAAAACAAAAACAAACAAACAAACAAAAACAAAGCGTAAATAAAGGACAGAAATAGACTCACAGACAGAGAATACAGACTTGTGGTTACCAGGGGGGTGGAGGGTGGGAAGGGATAGACTGGGATTTCAAAATTGTAGAATAGACTACACTGTATAGCATAGGGAAATATACACAAAATGTTATGATAACTCACAGAGAAAAAAATGTGACAATGAGTGTGTATATGTCCATGAATGACTGAAAAATTGTGCTGAACACTGGAATTTGACACAACATTGTAAAATGATTATAAATCAATAAAAAATGTTAAAAAAAAAAAAAAAACTATAGGAACAGAAATGAGATCAGTGATTGTCAGGGGATGAGGTCAGGGGGAAGGAGCCAGGAAGGAACTTTTTATGGTGGTGAAAATAATTCAAGTCTTGATTATGGTGGTAGTTACATGACTATACATATTTGTCAAAACTCCTGTAACTGTGCTTCTAGAAAAAAAAAAGATGACTTTTGCTGTAAATTATATCTCAATAAACTTTACTTGAAAAATTAAGAACATGAGAGAGAGAAAAAAAAAAGCATATCAACCAAATGCAATGTGTGAATTTCAGTTTTACTAATTTTTTTAGTGGAGGTACTGGTGATTGAACCCAGGACCTCATGCAGGCTAAGCACACACTCTATCACTGAACTATACCCTACTCACCAAATGTGTGAATTTTGATCCAAGTCTGGTTGAGAACAAAGAAGCTATACAGAGCATTAAGCAACAGTAGAAAACTAAAGTATTGATTATTGAATGACAGGGAATTGTACATTTTTTTAAGATAGTATAATGCTATCTTGCTGCTGGAAGAGAATGTCCTTACTCTTTCATATTCTTTTCCCATCTACATACATTCACTTTAGTAGCCTTTTCTGACAAAATTATCCTCAGATACAAAGGCTCTACAGGACTGTAATTGCCGAGTTAATAAAGTGTGCTTGTAATATGCACACAATAGGTGGCAGCAGCGTTCACCAAAAGCAAAACAAAGCAAAACAAAACCCCCCAAAACAAAGAACAATATTATGCACTGGATCTTAGAGGTCTGCGTGGAGTCCGTACGTTTAAAGTGCTGTATTACAAACTGACTGAGCTTTATGTTTCCTAAATTACTTTTGTGTCAACTGTTTGAGTCTTAGTTGCAATTATATTTTATTATATATACACTGTTTCTCTTAACAAGAACACAACAAATCTCTATCCTGTAGCCAATAGTTTACTTCTCTTCAGTGTAATTCTTACCTCATACAAAGGAGCTTTTGTCGTTTAAAACACACTTCAACTTTCAACACTTTAATAATGTAGTTCTGCGTTATAATTTTAACCTTGCAAAGACAAATTACTTTGCTGGTACTAAGCAAAAATTTAAATAATGTACATTCATATTTTTGACATGGAAATGTGCTCTGGATACATTATTTGAAAAATGCAGTTTATCAAACAGCATGTACATTATTTACCTGATTACATAAATATATACAAGTAGAGAAAAAGTGCCGGAAAAGTGCCAAAAAAGTGATGATACATATCCAAACAGTGCTAATGGTATGGATAGTAGAATAAGATGTGATTTTTTTTAAATATATGATTTTCATTCCCTTCTTTATGCTTTTCTTTTGCTTAAACTTATATAATTTTTCTACTTATAATAAAAAATAAGACATTATTTAAGTTAATTGTGTATAGGACATGATATGTAAGATGTTTGTAAATTCAAGTGCCTACAGAAATTTGTAAACAATAAAATGCCAAAACTAGAGCTTATTGGCAACCCCTACCAGTAAGAGATTTATGAGGTAAATGAAATAGGTAGGTAAACTGCAAAGACATGAGGTAGAAATGATGTGCTGTTGACATAAAGAAAATTTGTCAGATATTGAAAAACTGTTCATGTTTGCAAAATGCAACTAAATGGTGGAGTACCTCCAATGTTAGGATAACTTTGCACTTGTTCCTATAGACATTAAGGAACTGTATTGATCTGAGGTCAGTTACATAAGTTTATGATAGCTAATTTAAGCATTTATCAGCTTGCGGAATTGTTGGGAGGGATGGGGAAATAACAAATTTTGGGCTTTCAGAAATAATTTCCAAAGATACACAGCAGAACTGAACCACCAAGAGCCAGCCGCTACATGTACAGTCAAGAAGCAATCTGGAAACTGGGAAGCTGATGCCAATGCTGGAGTCTCCAGAGCCATGCTGATACTGCGTAAGCAGAAAATGACCATAATTACAAAACTGCCATTTCAAGGAAGCCACCACAAATAAGAAGCCTCTACGAGCAGGAAGCATCCTTACCACTCCTGGCTTCAGAAACACACCATACCATACCATATCTAATTGTTATCAGAAAACCAATGTTCCATGCCTTGACTATCAACACTCATGAAACTAGTGATCAGACACTGAGACTTCTGATAACATTGCTATCAAAAAGTCAGATGCCTAACCATGCTGGCCCCTAGAAAAACCAAAGGCAGTGATAGAATGAATTCTGTCTGTTCTGCCTTCCCAGCATTAAATGCATGACCACTCTAGCTGCAAAGAGGTCTGGGAAATGTAATTTTCAGCTTTTCAGCCTCTGCAGTAAAGAATGGCACACTAGAAAGGGTTGGAACAGATGGAAGGCACCAACCTGCGATTAATATGGTTAACAAATTAAATCACTCTGACAGAGCTACCTTGTCTTTTTTTCTCCCAAAAGACCTAGAAGAAACATTTTCTGAGTAATAATGACTGTGGCACAAAGTTTTCATATAATCATTAAAATTAAAGCTGTGTTTTTCAGTTACAGATTGTAAACGTAAATGTATTCAGCTCACCTATCTTCAAAATTTACTACAATTAATTGTGATGCCAATGGTACTAAATCATCAATAAACATTAAGTAAAACAAAAATCAAAAATTAGAAGTACCGGAGGGAGACTGGGTCCAGATTTATTGATTGAATCAATTCCCATCACTGGATAGTATTTTAGAGAGGCCTTAGATATTGTAAAGATGTGCATTCATTCACTTGAATAGTATTATAACATAGATGACTCAGAGCATTAAAATTTTGGTTTTATTTGAGTTACTCCATTATACTCCACTCAAAGTTGTTGAGTTGTATTTGCCATATATCTTGATTTATAGCAAATTCCTGTGACACAGATACTGATGATGACTATAATAGTTGGACTTTGGTGTATTTTCAAAAGTTTCATAGTAGCATAATTGTTCTACATGGCAACAGAAGAATCATATGTTAAACAATGTTCACACTTGTCAGAAAAAATCTCCTGTCTCGGTGGAGGCTAACTCTTCAAAATAGAATCATATTTTTCAGCTATTTAATAAATAGTTACTGCAATCTACTTCTTATCAACTGTGATTTCAACATAATCCCTGTATTTGAAAAACTCAATTTTCTGTTGATATAGAAGCTATACCTGTAACTAAAATATAATGGTACAAATATTGCAATAAAAATGTGCAAAATACTACTGGAATGCAGGGTGAGAGAGATAAACGTTCCCCTTGGGGATGGGGAAGGCTTCAGGAAATCTTCACGGATAAGAATATATTCAATCTAGGTCTTCAAGGATAAGTAGGGAGTTATCATATTAACAAGAGGAAAGCAGGGCATCCAAGCAAGGTGCACAGTGATTGGAAAGAAAGAGAAGATAGGAAAGACCATAAATTATTGAGACAACTGAGAGTAACCAAAGTTACTAGGTGAGAGAGTATTTTTTAAGGAGTTTTGATTTAAAAGGGCCCTTTAATGAAGGATCTGTGTGCCATGTTTGAGCACATAATTGGTGGTCAGTAAATATTTACTGCCAAATTTAAAAAAAAAAAAAGAATGAATCTGAAAGCACTTAGAATCCATTAAAATGTTTGAAGCAGGGGAATGGCTTGATTACATTGCATTTTAAATGAATCAGAGAGAAAAAGGATGGAAAGTAGGAGGGTCCTTAAAAGCCAGTTGCAGCTCTTCAGACAGGAAGTGAAGAAACAGTTATCTCAGAGAAGTTCACTGGCTTGTTCAAGGTCTCAGCTGGTTAGTAGCAAAACTGGCTTCTTGCCCTCTGCCCAAACACTTTTTCTATGGTATTTTCTTACCTACAAATGTATTATTCACCACCTAAAACTTGGGAGGAGGAGAGACATAATTTGAACATTGGTATATTAAGGATTAATTTGCCTTGCAAATTGTCAAACCAAAGCAATTTTGAGAGGCTTTTGAACTGGTTTTTCTTTAATTTGGTTTAGTTTTTTAAAAGATAAGAAAGACATAATCAACAAGATACATTATTTCTCAGAAAGATTCCTATCTTTACATTTTTCTAGAGACATTCTTTTTTTCCCATGAAACTCTCTGGCTATAAAGCCAGTGACTACTTTTCTCCTATTCCAACCACTGATGTTTCCCAGCGTCCTGTCTCCCATGTCCCTTCTTTTCATTTCTCAGCTCTCATCCCTCCTTTCACTTCCCGCTGTGTGACACCAGCTACCAGCTGCCAAGGAGGTTGATTAGGTCATTTATCAAATCAGGAGGTTTTCCTCTGTCATTCAAGTCACTTTCTTAAAATACTGAAACTAAAAATTAGTTATGGTTTTTGTCTCCAAAAAATTAACTTGGACTTATAGTCTATCATTTGAAGTCTGGGATCACAGGAAGTAGGTCTCAATGTAATATAAAGACAAGGCAGTAATTTTGAATCTTCAACTCTAATTTCAGTTTCAAACTATTTTCATTTAATTAATGTACCTCAACACGCTTCTCTAGTTTACTGATATTCAGTCTGTATTGTTCTACCTGAGCAGAATTTACTTAATGATTGTAATGGGGTTCCCTGTAGGATCACTACATGTCACAAGGATTAATTAAGCCTCAGACACTTCCACTAGGTTCTCAGTCACCTTAGAACACCTTGTAGCCAGAAGGAGCAAATGTCCCCTGTTCTTTGGAGCCAAATAATTCAGTCTCTCATTTCGCCAGCAAAAGTTTTGTTCAGATCATATATCAACTTTTTTTTTTCAATTTAAGCTAAATTTAACAAAAACCAAGCCACCCATGTTTCCCTGGGCATCCTGCCCAGATCCCCCAAAGTCCCTGCTGTGGAAATGTACTGGTGCCCCTTCAGACTCCAAGCCTTAAATAAAAACAGCTCAAATGAAATTTTTAGGATCATCACTTGAAAGCAATGAGATCTGGATATCCAGAGAATTCATTGGAACACCTGAAGGGCACCAAGAAACCAGTGGGGTTCAATAGGTTGATGCTTGTACTGAGCAACAGTTCAGGGTAGACTCCAGGTGTCCTCTGCTGGGTATCTCTGATGTCCTGCCAACTACATCATGAATGTGCACAAAAAATTAATCAATAATCCATCTAAGAGAAAAATAGAAAAAGTTATTTGAGCCAACCTGAGGATTATAATCTGGGAGACAGTCTTTCAGAAAGCTCTGAGGCCTGTTCTGCATGTTACAAGTCAAAGCACAGTTATATAAGTTTTTGAGACAAAGAGTTATACATCTTTGTATGCATTGACAGTTTACACAATTCAGATCTGCACATACAAAGTGAGTAGTGAGCCATCATGCCCCTTCCAAGATTAAGAAGGAAGGGGATATCCTAGGGAGGTCTGGTTAAGCAGAGGTACAATATATACTAAAGGCAAGGGAAGAGGCCCAAATGGACAGAGAAGAATTTTATGTTTACATTTTTCTTGTCTTGACATAAAATATAAATTTTATTTCATCATACCTCACTCTGTACACAGTTTGACTCCTCACATCTACAGTTGCAGCTCCAATGGAACCCCTATTGTTGGGGGAAACCATGTGGTCTCTCCATTAAGAAAGGAGTTTCATAGGAGAGGGTATAGCTCAGTAGCAGAGTACGTGCCTAGCATGCACAAGGTCCTGGGTTCAATCCCCAGTACCTCCATTAAGAAACAATTAAATAAATAAACCTGATTACCTCCCCCTAAACCCCCCCAACCCCCCAAAAAAAGTGTCAGACTGGAAATCCCTGGCTTGCTTTAATTTGTGAGAATAGGCTAGCCTAACGGGGGGTGGGGGGGATGCTCAGGCTTCAGGCCTGGCTTATAAACCTAGAGTAATTCTGAAATATTGAAGATGAAATAGCAAATGGTGGAACCTCTCAGGTCCCCTGCAAAACAAACCAGAATTCCTGCAATTTTCCCTTCCCTCATCGTTCTTTATACAATACTGGGCCAAATCCAGTCTCTCAAGGACCACATGCCCCAGTGTAGCTCTATAAATCTCACTAGATAGCTGTAGGGACCCAATCTATGCAACACAGCATCAGTGATTCACTGCTTAGAAAGCATACAAGAACAAAATGAAAGTTTGAAAATTTACAGCTTTCTCTGCCAGACATATTTTGCCAAATATCCACTGGTAGTTCACCAACTCAAAATCCTGACAAAAGAGTAAAAAAACCTTACGTTCTCATAACTGTGGCTTAGATTTAGTGGGCCACCAAAATGTGCATGAAATAAATAGCTCCATTTTTCTCAACTCTGAAATATAGTCATTCCTCAGTATCAGCAGGGGATCAATTCCAGGACCCTTGCAGATATCAAATCCTTGAACGCTCAAGTCCCTTATATAAAATGGCATAGTATTTGCATATAGCCTGTGTCACATTGTCCCATGTACTCTAAATCACCTCTAGATTACTTATTATACCTAATACAATGTAAATGCTATGAAAATAGTTGCCAGTGCATGGCAAATTCAAGTTTTGCTCTTTGGAACTTTCTGAATTTTTTTTTCTATTATTTTCTATCTGTAGTTGGTTGAATCCACAGATGTGGAATCTGTCAATACAGAGGGCCAACTATACTTAGAAATAGTTTTAACAAAATTATCCTATGAAGTAATTTTTAATGAAATGGAGTTAATTCAAATCATGTCTTCTGAGGATAAAAATGAACAGCAATAAACAAAAAAAAGTGGAAGAAAACAAATGTGACCTTGATGTTTCCTTGAAAAGTCCATAATCTCCACATCTGTTCCTTTTATCCTCTGATGATGTTAATCTTCTGTTTATTTTGCTATTGTAATTCTAAACACATGTAGTTTTCTCAGAGACAACCCTCTCAGAGTTGACCTATGCCTGTTCTTTCTTACCTCACAAAAAGAAAAAAAAAAAGTGTGTGTGTGTGTGTGTGTTGGTGGTTTAAAATCGAGATGGGACTTCCTCTTTAAACAGTTGCCTTTTCCTCTTACACAAGGAAGATCTCATTTTGTTTGAGACTGGATAAAGTTAAACAAACCATATACCAACCAGAGGGTATGATGGCTAAGAAGCCCCCGAAACCAGCTCCTCGCAGGATCTTCCAAGAAAGATCAAAGATTACTGCTCTACCCTTGTACTTTGAAGGTTTTTTATTAGTCAAGCGGTCAGAATACCAGGTAAGTCCATAGATGACAATGTTGAACTAGAAGCTTCTGTCTTAATATAAAATTTATTTCATAGTGATATGATGTGACTAGGGCCTTCTTGTTTCTGCTGGGATTAAACCCTCTTCCTTGAGGGCAGAAACAGGTTTTCAGTTTTCATAATTTAAATACAATGTATGGCTTAAACACATTTGTGTATATATGTGTGTATTATGTATAATAATATAAGGTTCTAATGTTAAGCCACTAATGTAAAAAATCCTAAATTTCCAAGGAATTTATTTAAATATCACAAGAATTTAGCTTGTAAGATAAAATCTTTCCTATATATTTTTCTCTGCAGTTTACTACTGTGCTTCCACGATGACATGTACCATTAAGATAAAATACTATGATTGAAATTAAACCTTCTGCTACTATTGTCAGTTGATTAAAGTTTACATATGATGATCAGATTATTTTTTATGATAAACTTGAAAAAAATTATAGAAGTGATAAAATTGATACTGTTTAACATTATGTATAGTTATATGTTCTAAGACTGTTCAAGACAGTGATTTTAAAAGATAATACTTTGATTGCTCTATGCATAGTATATACACTAAACTACATAAGTATATTCACTAAGGAAACTCACAAGGCATTTTGTATTTTATAAACGTAAAAATGAAAACTTATACTTAGTTAAAAATCAGTGCTTTTGAAATACTAACTGTGGATAATTTGAAATTAATTGGAGAAACATGAAAGTGTTACTAAAGAAAAAAGAAATCATAAACTTAGGCCAAATTTTGTAAAATTTTAATATTAATTGAAACTAGAAAAATTTAAGTGTTTTGAGGAATGCCATAAGAAATGTTTAATAATGACAAAAACATTTTCTGAGGATTAATTAATGCTTAGAAAAAATTATGTAGGTAAAAATATCTATAATAACATATTCATATTTCTTGCATATATAATCAGATCATTTACTATTGGAGAGTAAAGACATGGTAATTTGTACTGTTATGTGTGTTAAACATAAAAATATATAACATAGTAATATTTGTCAGTTACACTGGAGTATTTTTTGATTGATCCTATGTGCTTTTTAAAATGAGTTCAATCTTGTTACCATGGGTTAGCTACATTATTACATTTTGCCAGGAAAGGGGAGTAGGGAGAAAGAAATTTCTAAATTATAATTTAAATTTGATTATTCATTGAATTTTTTCCCCAAAGTATTTACAATAACTGTTTCTGATACTGGGCTCCTCTTAGTGTTTAAAAAAGGCATTCCACTGGTACGGTTAGCAGAAAAAACAAAATTTCAGAGTGTCAATAAAATATGTCTTTACCTGATGGCTTGGCCATTTACAGACTGTGATCTTATACAAGTTACTCAATCTTCTTGAGGCACAATTTCCTCAACTGTAAAATGAAGAGAATATGACTTACCTCCAATGTATAATGCCTGGGATACAGTAGATGTTTAATGAATTTCTTCATTTAAGGAGTGTTATAATGTGCCTCTTGTGCACCAAGCATCACACTCAGTTCTGTAAAATATGAGTAAAACTCAAAGATCCTACCTTCATGAGGCTTGGCTTAGTAAGGAGTAATGACTCACCTGAATGCTACTCTAACTTTTCTTAGAAAGTATGCTTTGAAATGGAAGGAATAAACAATAGGTGTAAATATTTCTCATGAAATTAACTTGTGTTTCCACTTGAATTCATAGCAAAGTATCTTTTACTTATATGTCAGGGAAAAGAACAAGAGAACAACAGTAATGTCTACTAACAGGGTGGTTTCAAGGATTGAAGGGATAATATATGTAAAACACCCAGTTCACACTAAAGATTAGATTCATTCTCCTTCCATTTTATTATTTATTACATTTTTTATTATAATAAAATCAGTTTATAATGTATTAATTTCTGGTGTATAGCATAGTGATTTAGTTATACATATATATTCCTTTTCATATTCTTTTTCATTATAGCCTATTATAAGAAATTGAATATAGTTCCCTGTGCTATACAGTAGGACCTTGTTGTTTATCTATTTTATATATAGTAGTATCTGCAAATTCTGAACTCCTAATTTATTCCTCCATCCCTCTATTTCTATCACATTCTTATTAACATACAAAAATCAGTTTTGAATCCACAAGTAACACAGCTCAAAGGAGAGCTACAGTGATGAGTAGAGTGCTTGAAAGTAGAAGTGATGAGAAAAAGTGAAGGAAAATAGTGGGCCAGGGAATCTTTGAAATGGAGGTGAGCCGACGGTATAAAGAAGGTCACCTTTCCAGCTTATGGGCTAGAAGAAGCTGGGAGGCTCTGCAGAATTGTTCGGTGAGTTCTCTGCTGAAGGAATTCAGGACATTTAAGCTAGAAAAAATAAAACTGGGGAATAATCTGTTCTACAGGAAGATTACACGGTGAGAGGTATTTCTTAGCTGTTTTTGCGCACTTTTAAGAACTAAGGAGCTTTGCCCCCAGGAAAAAGAGCTAACATACACCATTTTACATGCAGAGCCAAAAGGTCCATGGATTCCAGGTCAAGAACTCATTAAAAGTACACAATCTTCATGGAAAAGATAATGTGCAAAGATTTACTTAAACCACAACACTAGAATTCTAGATTGATTGGGAAGGTTTATTCAATAATAAAAGCTATTAAATTCCACACTGGGATACCAATGGCATCACAGTTCTTCCAAATGGAGAAAATTCTCATTTTTTGTGGAACTATTTGAAAAGAAGAGAGTTTGGGCAACATCTCATAGTTTCTTCAATCTGTGATGTGCTAACATTAAAAACATTGTGTGTAATAAGTCCTCTTATTAGTCTGGACACAGAATACAGTCATCACAATAACACCAAAAGAACATTTCTCTGACTAGTCTTCTAATTGCCACTAATTCTATTTGAAACATTTCAGGGCTATTTCTATTGTGCTCTCAAACATAGTTCTCTATGCTAGTAATCTCCAATTTTTTAAAATAAGACACTCCTTTCAAGAAAACATTTTTGAGCACAGACCTCTAATACAAGAATATTAATTTATTTAGAAATTATATGTGAGTTTTTTATACTAATCCTCCAAACAAATTATTAACTATATGCAAAAAAGGAATTAAAAAGATGAAATAAATGAAATATAATGAGACATTCTAAAAGTTTCTTCCCCAATGGGATCACCTTGTATGCCTCTGGGGTTTATGTGCTCCACTTTGGAGACCACTATACAACATTCGTCCTTAAGCAAAGGCACTTTACTCACAAGAAAAAGAATGGGAGCTTTTTACTGGGGCAAGGAGACAGAAGTATCAGTCTTACTGCAGAACTTGGGCAATTCCTTCAAATCTTTTAATATGTTTCCTGTTTTGTAAAATGGATACACTTTTGAGTAACTGAAGGGGTTGCTGTAGTGATCAAATGGACTACATAAAAAGGGGTATATTTTCTTGAGGTGTTGACGTATGGAAGATACCATGCTAAGCTCTTAATGTCCTGTCACTCTGATCTCACAGTAACTCTTCCAGGTAGAAATTATTTTATACACTTCACAGATGAGTGAGTTGTTGCTCACAGAATTTATGTTCAAGATTTCTCATCATTAAAGAGTCTAGCTTGGATTTTATTGCAAAGACTTTGACATCATGCTGCCTTTCAAACTAAAGTCTAATTTCATTTTGATGGTCGGTTTCCAAACGTTAGGAATGTCTAGTCACTAGATTCTTTATCACATTGAGCTCAACAGTGAGCTCAGCAGACTTTGAAAAATTCTTGTTTAATTGAAGAAAAATGAGATTATGACCTTAAAGTCAAAATACAAAGTCATCTAATGATTACAAAGCTAGTGATAAATCCAAAAGTCCCATTTCAGTGTTTTTCTTACTTCAGCAACTGAACACAAATGACTGCTTAAAAGTAAGAAACTTTATGTTAAATGTATTTCATTCAAAAATGTGTCCTTCAAAGTTAATTTTTAAAATATTTATGTATCTCTGTAGATATAAATATATACCTAGATGTTGATCATTGAGTTTGATATTTATAGATGACTCAGATTATACTGGTTTTCAGGAGCACTTATCAGAAACTAAATCAAGACTGTGACTGGCAGGTCTCTGCACACTGAACGTAAGTTTGATCTATTGTTAGGTTTGTGGCTGTGGTTGGCGTTCACAGGGCCTACTGATATTTTTAATCTTACTTTACTTCCACGCTGCCTTTTTCTCAGCTTAATGCCTTTCTTCTTGCTTCTTTCCCAATCTAATAAACCCTCCTTATTCTTTTCTATGAATCTATATATTTGTTTACCATAAAACTCCTTTTTGCCTCATTAATTCTACCCAATTCATAGAATTCTCTCATGACTGAACACCTCTATAATTTATCTCAAGAGTACAGATGCACGTCTGCATGTACACACAGAGGGAATGCAATAAACCTTGACTGCTGTTAGTGATTTTAGTTTTTCTGTCTTATGGCAAGTTATTACTAGTGAGGCTATTTAAGAAGATGAACAGAGTGGTAGACTTTAACTGTAGAGCTTTCTCTTGCTTTCTTTTCCTTCAAGAATCATAGACTCTCAGGTTTGGACTTGATCTTGGATGTCATACTTCAGTAAAACCACAAAACCTGTGATTAAGTTCTCTAATCAATATGCCTACATTCCAATCTCCTTCCCACTCTCTCTCATCCCATCCTAGTTCCAAAATACAGTGTAGCCTTGACTTCCTCCTTGCATTCAGAGACTTACCTCTAGAGCAGGATGTGAAAGCCTGAAAGAGAGAGTCATGTTTTTTAAAAAGCTCCAAGATAAATTTGAATTATTTTATTATTTAATCTCAAGTCATTCTGAGAAAGTTCATGTATTTTTCAGAGTGACTAGACACTTTCATGGTTTTTCCAGAACACCTGCTTGTTCTGTAAACAAACAGTATAGGTTAACAACTTTTCAAGCCAACTTTCTCAATGCAGTTTTCAATATATTAAGACAATAATGAAAGGGTGATTTTATATAGAAGTGACAATGGATTTCACTATTCTGGTTTACAAAATATCTTCTCCTTCTTGTACATAATCTCACTGAAAGAGATCTGCTTTAGAGATTTTTAGATGCCACCATTGTCACATACACATACAAATCACCATGTGGAAAGAGTACTATTATATGGATAATAAAAAACGTGAAGCATCTGTCAATAATGTGAGTGATGAGGCCATGCTTTCCCCACCCTCCACTGGTCAACATTTATGGAACCCTTGCTATGTCACTGGTCCTATGTACTTTCCATACATGACTATTCAATTCAATCTTCAACAGCAACTCTATGAGGCAATAGCAGGAGGCTGGTTTCCCTACTTCTATTCTTGGTCCCTTAACATTGAACTTATTCTTACAATTCAGTGGCTTTTAATATATTCATAAAGTTGTGCAGCCATCACCACTATCTGGTTCTAGATCATTTCCATCATTCTAAAAAGAAACTCTATTAGCAGTTACACACATGTCCCCTGCCCTATACATTTTTATACCCATTTGTTGGGATTTTTCCTCTCCCTAGTTTGAAAGCAGGTGAAAATCAAGACATAGGAATCACACAAATGAAGATCAATTCATTACTTTTATTATTAATAAAATCTATCAATATATGGTTTAGATTTAAGGCCAAAACTGTGCTAATACTTTACCTCAGATTTAGGTAACATTGAGTCACTTAGGTAGTACTTTGAATCACTGACTCAGTTTAAGAGCCACAGCCTGCCTCTCTTGGAGGTCCTTTGCCACATGGCAGGGAACAGAGCAGAATGCCCACTCTGTCCTGGTAGGCTGAACAGGACAGGAAGGGATTGATCTGAGCATACTGCCTTCTAAACTCACACATTTCTCAGCCCTACTCTCTGTGGAGGAGATAATTCCCTCGAGGAGTACTGTGTGGAATAAAGTGGGGTGAAAGAAAGCAGCGGAGAAACCAGGAAAAGGGCTATTTTAATGCTGTTAACACTATGCATTCCATATGAAAATAAAAGGGAAAAAAGACTTCTGATGGGGTTGAAATTAAGGTTTGTTCTCTTGCCTTATTAAACTGCTTGACTCCGAGAGGTG
This sequence comes from Camelus dromedarius, assembly GCF_036321535.1. Classification (NCBI taxonomy): domain Eukaryota; kingdom Metazoa; phylum Chordata; class Mammalia; order Artiodactyla; family Camelidae; genus Camelus; species Camelus dromedarius. Next base: position 68,546,048 of record NC_087436.1, read on the forward strand.
TCAGGTATATATTGGCATCTGGATTTCAGACAAGAGGAAGAAACTCTGCCCAGTTTTATAATTGCTTCTTTGGGGACCATCTATGTCCAATCCTTTAATCCTATGCCCTTTTAAATTGTCCTTTTCTTCGGTAATCTGTAATTGGTTCAGGAGGCATCAGCAGGTTCATTACATTACATTATCGCCAGCTCTCTGTTGGGAGGTAGGATGAAGTGGAACGACCACAGGGCTTGGACAGGGAAACCTTACCCCAAGTTCCAACTCTGTCCCTGAGGTAGATTGCTGCAGGACTACTATCAATTTGTTCAAGGCTTGCTGTATGCACTTGGAAATGTGACTTTTCTGCTCTTTCCATAAAGAAGTTGTGTCTATTGTTCTGCCCCTTGAATTTGGACTGGGTCATGCTTTGGCAAATGTGACAAAAGCAGAGGATTATACAGTGCTTGCACAGTGGGTTTTGCCCTGTTTTGCTCCTTGGCATCCTTCTGCCAGCACGTGAACAAGTCTAGGTCAGCTGACTGGAAGGTGAAACCACACGGAGTACGACTCCAGTTGTCTCACTGGGGTGTTTTCCATCAATTCTCTGATTCTCTGGACATCAACTGGGTATTCAACAATTCAGTTTAATTTTGATACTAACTACCTACCCAAATTTAGGGCAGACCCCACAGCTTAGTTAAGAGCTGAGTCCACAAGACTGCCCACTACTTCAGTCACTAGTCACAAGTCCCAGACCTCCTGTGCTTCTGACTGACTGGCGATAAATCAGGGGTTCCCATGACTCCCTCGTAAGATTTGATAATTTACTAGAATGGTTCACAGAACTCAGGAAGACACTTTGCTTACATCTACTGGTAAGGGGTACAATTGAACAGCCAGATGAAGAGGGCAAGGTCTGGAAGGGTCTCGAGCCCAGGTGTTTCTGTCTCTGTGGAGATGGGCTACACCACCCTTTTGGCATGTGGAAGCTCATCAAATCTTGCTGTTCAAGGTTTTTATAAAGCTTAATCTTCAGGCCCACTCCCTCCTTCTTCCTGAAGGTTGATGGGTGGGGCTGACAGTTCCAACCCTTTAATCATTTGTTCTTTTGGTGACCAGACCTATCCTGAAGCTATTTAGGGATCCCATCCTAAGTTACATCATTAGTATAAATTCAAGTATGATGTAACGGGGCTCATTGTGAATAATAAAGACACTCCTATCACTTAGAAAATTCTAAGTGTTTTAGGATCTCTATGCCAGGAACTTGGGGACTAAGACTAAATATACTTTTTATTATACTACACACACTCACTCTCCATTCCCAGCTGAAACCCCAATCAAGTGAGTGAGGGCACCCTAGACCATTCAGCCACAGCCAAATATACCCAGATCCAGAGAATCATCAGCCAGCCACAGAATGATGAGAAATAGGTAATATTTGCTGTTTTACTCCACATGCTTTAGGGTGGCTTGTTACACCACAAAAACTAACTAATATAGCACCTTATCCACCATGAAAACAAAAGAAGGAAATAGTTCTATTAAGAACATGAGAAAGATGCTTGCTATAATTCAGAGTGAATTTAATCTTGGGCTTCATGAGAGCCAAGGAAAATAAAAGTAAGACGGGTTATAGAATTCCCATTATTTGAGAAAATAAATATATAAATTCTGAAGAGGTGACAAATATTTTGCTGGTCAAAAGAAGGATAAATGATATGACAGTATTAAAAAAACACAAAATATCATAATATATAAGTGTCTTCATATTTATAAGCAAAAGAAAAACATTTCTTATGATTTTCTTACATTAATCGTCAATGTAAGTCAAGACAACCCAACATGTTACGAAAATTCAGCTTATTAAACTCTAAAGGAAGGAATGATCAACATTTCTATGAAACTGACTGGAGGTTTTTAAAACATACTTTTGCAAAGAGCTGAGTATGATGGTAAGTCTTTATATGTGGAAGAATTTTCTTGTATTCTTAAAATCCGCTTACCCTTCTTTTGTAATACAGCCAATCTTCATAGAATGTAAGTTCTTATCTAGGTAGCCTTTCACTTGAGTGAGTGTCTGACTGGGTAATTTAAATATTTTAAACTTAAAAAATTGTATTTCTATAGAACTCATAATAATGTGAATGTATTAATAATGAAATGTTCACCACATGAATGAAATTTGAACTTCAAAGTTCAGTTTTGATTGTTATTTTTATCATTATCAATTGCTCATATTTCTTTGACCTATATAAATATATATTCTGTTTATTAAACCTAAACTATGAACCATGTACTGTGCTAAGTGATTTATGTGTATTTCACTCAGTCCTTTCAACTGTCTTGGAAGGAAGATACTAAATGCTTGTCTTAACCTGGCCCCTTATACAGGCCCCTCTTACAGGTGCAAGGTTCCACTGAAACTGCATAAAAAGTCAAGCATCTTAATGAGGAAAGTTTTGGAAAATGATCTACTTAAACACAGATCAAATTACAACCCCACATCACACCTCATACTAAAATACATTTGTGAAGGATTTAACCAAGAATTAAATGTTACATTAAGCCATAAAAAGTGGGTGATTTATCTTACAGTAAAAAGGAAACTTATACCACACAGCAATTAAGAAAGTTACAAAGGGAAGTATCAAGAGGAAAATAGTTGAATGTACACTAAGGAAATAATGCTTATAATTTCTTTCCTGCAGGAGTATAAACATTATTGGACAGAGTTGAGAGGAACTACACTTTTCTTTTATACCGACAAAAAAAGTACAATAGTAAGTAGACATGTTCAGCTGATTTAATTTTTTCCCTATACACAACTTGTCGTATAGTTTATTATTCACTGTCTTCCAAGAGTAAAGATGTTCCAGTATACCAACTTAAGTAAGAAATTTGCCTCCCTCCCCCCAAAAGATTTTTTTAAAACTTTCAAAAATGTACAATGGGTAGATTTTTTTTTTTAAATTTGTATCTGTGAGGGATATCAATTCCAAGACCCATGGTAAAATCTCCTGGGTAACTCAGAAGAAGGCATTAATTCATGTTTTTAATTTTGCATTCTTCCCTTGCTGATCCTGTTAATAAAAACTTAGTTGAAAAGTGAAAACTTTAGCAGGACATCTGGATTCATATTGCCTAATACCAGGTGATAGCTTTAATTTTCCCTACTTTTAATCTTGCTGTAGCATGCAGTTATAATCTGAAGGGAACTAGATGATCCCCAAAGCTTATAACATACAATATGTCACAATTTAATTTTTCTAGAAAGATACAAACATACCCCATGAAACGACTTCTAAGAGCTCAAGCATGAGTGTAACAATAAAGAGATTGAGATAATTTATTTGTATTAATTTTAAAAAATTGATTTATATCTCAATTTGTCCAAAAAAAATTGAAAACTATGTATTTCTTTTTTCTTTTGTACAAATAAAATGTAGCATTTTAGTAGCAAATGCATGCCTAGCTTGGAATGCTATGCTTTTAAGAGATTTTATGATTCAGTAACCTGTTGAAATATAAACACTTTAGACCATGGATGCAGTAGCCTACACATCTTAGGACATCTTTATTACTTGATCAGATCTAATGAAAGATACAGCAAAAGAGCCTGTATGATGTGTTCACCTGCAGGCATTTCAGCACCATTATTGGTAAACTAACCAGAAGTCATTTACGAAAACAAACAGAAAACAAAGTTAAAATGGTCATCTTTCATCAGAGTTCTGGATAGACAAGATTTATATAAAGGTGGTTTCAAATACCATAAGAAATTTTAACAAAATTAATTTCTTTGTTGTGCCTTCCAGCTTCCCACTGATGTCAGCGAAAATATAAAAGACCTTAGTCTAAACCTTGTAAAATACACACATGTGAGAGAGTTAATGGTAATTATTCACCCAGTACATGGCAAGAGGAGGTGCAGCTTAGTGACTGAGAGCCTGGTCTTTAGGCAGACTGTGAGTTCCATGTTGTTCAAGATGTTCCAGTATAGGCTGGATGACTGCATGAAGGGATACCCTGGGGGAGATTCAAGCAACAGAAGGCAGCTAGATTAGACAGATGACCTTTAAGGCTCTTTCAGCACTACAATTAAAAACACAAAGATATGACTTCCTTTCTTCTAATCAACAGATCAGCTTATGGCACCCTATCTAACTCCTCCACTTCTTCCTTTGTTGCTTCCTCCTTTATCTTAGAAAAATTCACTTAGCTTAACCTAGACAATTTATCAGAAAAAGATTCTTGTGTAATTTAAAATTTTGTCCCCTTTCCCTTATATCTCTCTTTCCATTTTTAATTGCTTTTTGTTATTGAAGAAATATTTTTAAAGAAAAAAATATTTAAAGGCAGGGAGAGTATTAAAAAAAAAGAAATAGGTCAACTCAAACTTACCCTCAGCCTCACCAATATAGGAATTGCTCTGGAAACAAAATTATTTACTTATTTTTTATGCCTTACCTTATTCAGAAAATAAAAGAATCATATTCACAAGAATAGAGTAAATAGGTTATATTGGGCATAATAGAGAGTAAAATGAAAGGAGATAAAAAGAAGTCAAGAAAGAGGCTGATTTAGCAAAAAATTACACCATAAAAACCCTACTACATTTACTAGAGATGGTCCTAATCTTTCTATACTACAGAGCAAGTCTGACCAGTTGCATACAGACCAATTCATATAGGCCAATTGCTCAAAAGAAATATTTTTATTATACTGGAATAATATAGGAATTTCTTAATAGGATCCTCATAACCCGTGGCATATGGTAAACGATGAACAATGACTTTCTGAAAAAATGTATGAATATATACACATATATACATATTATTATATGTATATTATAATATTATTATAAATATTACTGATATAAAGAATGTATAGTATACAGTTTAAAAAATAAAATACACAATATTCTTTACTGTAATTTCCATGCAGGCAATTAATTCTTACAGAATACTTCTGCTGATTTTTCTAAACCTGTATCTGTAGCCAACTATGACTGCAATTCATCATGATTTGATAAATGGAGTTGTTTTCCAATCTGCTGTTTCCCTACTAACATTATTGTATTGTCATTAAACATATTTGACATGAAGTTTGGCCAATGGTTTTGTTTACATTAATGAAAGTAAAGCAACAATTATGTATGTCAGAATGTCACCTATTTGTAATGATATGAGCAACTTCTTCGCTAAATGAGATAATTTTTGAATTATGGAAGAATATTTTATCATTTTTATGTTCTGTTTACAATTAAAAAGCTTCAGACACAACAAACTTTAAAATTTCATCTGCATTATTAATATTTTCCTCTTTACTTCCTAGAGTCCAGACCGCAGGCCAGCAAAATGTAGCCCTTGGGCCAAATTTAGCCTGCCGCCTGATTTTATACAGTCTGTGAGCTCAGAATGTTTTTCTTTTACATTTTTAAAGTGTTGTTAAAGAAAAAAAGGAACAAGAATTTGCAACAAGACTGCATGTGGTCCTCAAAGCCTAACACATTTACTGTTTAGCCTTTGCAGAAAAGTTTGCTGGCCCCTTGGACACTTAACAAAACAATAAATCAAGCCCTAATTTGTAATTTGTAAGATTTGTCATTTTCCATGGTGTAAATACTCCCACCATGGCCAATTTCAACCTATCAATGTTACCTCACTGAACATGGGGTTGGAAAGACAGGTACAGAAGCACAGTATTCTAGTGTATAATATTTTCACAGAAATGAAGACATAAATAAACACAAGAGCTTAGAGAGTGCTATGCAGTAATATAACCAGAAAATGATGTTTTGAATTCTAATTACCTGTTGTTAATATAATTTATTTACTTGTATGTTTATTTAATTTAATTTTTAATAATGGCCATGTTTAACAAGCATCTTTCAAAACTGCTGAAAATTTAACAATTGGCTTTTGCAAACCTGTATGAGCTAATCAAACCCACCACCGCAAAATACATTTCCAAATGCCCTCTGGATTGGGAAGGGGTGTGATGCCCAGCTGCAAACCAGGGTATCACACCAGGTACAAGTAACTTGAAAGGAAGATATTACCAATTGTCCTTCCTGCTAGAACTAACGTATGTTACCCATGAAATAATTGAGATTTCCCTGTATCTTTGCAGTATATTGACAAGTTAGACATAATAGACCTCACATGCCTTGCTGACCAGAATTCAACTGAAAAGAATTGTGCAAAATTCACCCTTGTTTTGCCAAAAGAGGAAGTGCACTTGAAGGTGAGTGAGAAGCAGAAATTAGTCTGAAACAAGTTCCGGTTATAAATAGCATTCACCTTTTCTAAACCTGGTGGCTGAGGTAAAGAGGAATTATAAGAGGAGCAGCCAAGGCTTATACTTTGTTAATATTTCCTGCCTTTGCCAAGAACTATAGTTTCCTAAACAGAGATTTGAAAAAGCATGTTCACTTGTTTAGTAGACAAGCACTTTGAAACCATATACTGCTGTCCTCTGAGAAAGTCAGAGATCCCACCTGGTGTTTTTAGAAAGTTGTTCTTGAATTGGCACTCAGGGACTTGGCATTCACTGAGTTCCCAGATGATTCTGAGACCTATCCAACATGATATATGTGTGGAACCATTGAATCAGACAAATTCACATTTCAACAAATTGAGAGACATTCTGCAAGGCAATTGGCCTAAGCTCTTCAAAAATACCAGTGTAACGAAAGCCAAAGAAAGACTGGACACCTGTTCCTATTTATGGAGATTATGGAGTCATGACAGCTAAATGCAGTGTGTGATCCTGGATTGGATACTGGATCAGAAAACAGAACAAAAGCTATAGAGAGCATTTCAAGACAATTAGAAAATTTGAATGAGAACTGCATATTAGGTGTACACAATTTGTGATATATGAAATAAATCTCATAAAACTCTAATCTCCAAATAGGCAGAGATCTGTTTGTTAAACTCACTGCTATATACTCAGCACCTACATAGAAAAAAAAATTTTTTTTGAATTGGCATTGAAAGTGAGCCATTTAAAGTCAACCCACAACTACAACAGAAAGAGAATAACTTGCCATTAAATAGGGTATAGTTGGAGTTGACCTTGAAAGCATTGGTCATTAAGCTTTCATCTACCAGGAATCTACTAAGGCCCCACTCCTAACCTGGGCCTCAGAATCTGCATTTTAGTCAAGCTCTCTAGATGATTCTGATGTGCTGGTTTAGAGCACAAGATTGGGGTCAGAGACCTAAGTTTGCGTGACTATTTTATTTGTTAGTGTATAATCATAGGCAACCTACTTAATCTCTTTATTGCCTTGGATTCTTCCCTCTGAAGTCTTTACTGAGATGTAACCCTCTGACTGAGGCCTACATGGACCACTTCATAAAAACTGCAATTCTTTTCCCCTCCCATGAGCCCGAATGGCATTCCTAATCTCTCTTAACCCTGCTCTATATTTTAATTTCTTTTATTTCCATCTGACACCGTAACATGTACTCACGGTTATGTTTATAATTTATTGTTCCTTGCTAGACTCTAACCCCTATGAGAATTAGGATTTTTGTTTTGTTCTCTAGTGTAAACCAGTACATGGAATAGTGACCAGCACATAAAGGCACTCAATAAGTATCTGTTAAATGAACACTGTAAAAATTCTTTTTAAAAAGTAACTTTTGTGTAGTTGCCATGAAGATTGAATCAGTTAATACGTATGAAATACTTAGAACAGTAGCTGCCACTTATAAGCACTTAATAAATGTTGGTTGTATTAGTAGTATTTAGAGCTATGAATTGAAAGCTTCTAAGGTAACTTACTAACTAATAAGGTAATTGGAAGTAACTGTATTGGTCCTACCTGGTTGCCCCAAACTTAAAGCCAGTCAGGGTTAAATACCAGTGGGGGAGTAACTATGAATTGAAATACTGCAGAAATAAGTGTGCTAACATTTAAATCTTTTTGAGTTAAGTAAATTTGTACAATAAGCAAATACACTAAAGCTATGTACTTCTGTCTTCTGATAAAAGAAAACAGTATTGAAATATTTCACAACAAATACACATTAATAATTCAAAGCCAAAAGGAAAATGAATTGTTTCTTCCTTTTAACTGATTTTAAGTGGTTTAAAAATACAACTGTTTTCTTAAAGCAATGTGCTTCAATAGAAGAACATGCATTTTGTCAATCTTGCTGGGTTTTGATGGCTTACGTATTTTGAGTTTTATAAAACAATCATATGAAATTCTAAAGTTATTTGAAGTCAATAAATGTATTAATGCTAACAGTCATTCATGACTTTTCTTTTCTTTTTTGTTTTTGTTTTTGTCTTCATCTTTAGACAGAGAACACAGAAAGTGGGGAAGAATGGAGAGGTTTCATTCTCACAGTAACAGAAGTAAGAAGGACATTATTTTTGATTAATTCACTTATTCAACAAATACTGACTGAGTAACTACTATGAACCATCCAGAGTGAAAGGGACTGAAGTTATAGTAATTGAAAAGGACAGATATAAACCCTTACACTTACTCATGAAATTTATATTTTTATTGGGTGAGTGGAAAGAGGAAAGAAAATAAACAAGAGAACAAACAAGATAGTTTAAAATTGTGATAACTGTTATGAAGAAAATCAACAGGAGAATGATTCTAGCTAGTAAATCACAGGTGGTCAGGGAGACCTTTTGATCTTATCCCTTTGACACAGTGGTCCTTTGTATATTATGATATTTGTAGCTTACATAGCATCTGCTAAAATACTTCCCAGTTCCTTTCTTATTCATATAATATATATGTATAAAATGCTAACTGAGATAGATTTTATGAATTACATAGACAATATAACAGGGAGAGACCATCAAAATGAAAAGTCATCTTTCAACATTTGTTTAGCGAGTCTTAAGAGAAAGGGATGCTTATCTGTTCAACTCTGTGGCATCTTATCTGAGACAAATAGTAAGATCTACTGCTTAGAGTTAACTGTTGGCAAAATAATTACCATTATTTTAAATAAAGCCACAGTAGCAACTGTCTAAGAAAGATGAGGTACTTTGATAACCAGCTCCCCAAAGAGCAACGTATTTTCTAATACTCTTAGGGGATATGAAAGCGTCCTATGTTTGTTAGGGTCAGTTAAATACAGACTTTATCCAAAGCTAGTTTCTAAGCAAAGCCTTTGCAGTCACAATAAAATAAGCACTGCACTTTACCAAGATGTTGGATGCTGGTCCTTTGTCTTAGACAAAAGCCAGTAAAAGTTGGAAGTTCAACTACCATGTAGGAAAGTCATAGGAAGCTAGAAGAGTGGACCAGTTAGGTATGTGAAAGATATATTGATTTGCGGGGAGAGAGAAACTCTTTGGGGAACTGTATTTCCTCCCTCTGTTGTGGAAAGGCATTCGTGTGTGGCCTCGCACTTCTTATACTGGGGTACAAGTATAGGTGTCAAGGAGTACACTAAAACCACTGGAAAAAACATGGGGTGCCTCTTCCTGGAACACTAATTATGCTTGACATTTTGGCCCCAAAATTTTGTTTTTAGTTTTTTTCCTTGAGGTAAGGTTAAAAGCACTATTTTTTTAAGTTAAAATGTACATAGGCATATTAAAGAATTAAAATAAAATTCACATGAATTTTCAAAAGATGACAAGTTACCTCAAATATTGTGCTCTATAAATGTTGTTTTTACTATGTTCCCAGGTCACTCTGTTATATACATTCATACCATGCTGTTGTTAGGAGAACTTTAGTAGAAGTCTGAGAAACACAGACTATAATTGAAAGTGCAGAGAGGTTGCTTTTGAATTAATTAAATTGGAGTTTGAGTCCTGGTTCCACAACTTTCTAGCTATCTGACCCTGGACTAGTTATTTAATCTTTCTGAGTCTGTCATTTTCCTTTGTAAAGTAGGGATAACAATACCTATCTTGTAGCATTGCTGTGAGGATTTGCAATAGCTCAAAGCTTGGGACATAATAAGCAATTAATAAGGAATAGCAGTTTCACTAGTTTTTCCTCAGTCTATTATTTTTTCTGCATTAGTATAAAAGGGAATAGTCTTATTGATTATTAGTAGCTTAATTATCCAGAAGAATCTTCTCTAAATATTTTTGATTATGTACCCTTATTAATAAGTTTTTATTTCAAATTTCATATATATATTTGGATATATACACATATATGTTTAAAATATAATCAAAAATAGGAATTAACAACATAATATATAAATGGAAAATGAAGTTCTAGTATTTTCATCCCACACTCCAAAGGACTTTCTTACACACCCCCTGGAAGGCATGGACCCCACTCTAGAGATCAAGATGACAATCAGACATGGCTGGCTCAAAATATAGGCTAGGTATTGCCACATAAAGAAAAATATTCTACTATTCAGATTATAACTTCAAAGAGTACATAGCTGGTCATAATGAGGTCTCAATGAGAGGTATGAAAACCTAGGAGACTAAATCCAAGCACACTCTAGAAAAGACTTTCTAAAAAACCTAATGTGTGAGTGAAAATTCAAAATAGAAACACAAACATACCAAAATATAGACCATCTGTTGCTGACTCTCAGTCATCTAATAACTGGTTCCATCTCAACCCCATGTTGCCATATGGTTGGTGGAGCTCGTTCCAGGTTACCTGTGGGACAACTTGCAGGTGCGCTAGCACTTCCCTGACAGTGAGATCTTGTGAGCTCAGAGTGAAAAATGAGAGGTTTGTTGTTACTTGAATCAGCTTATGGTGCCAGGTGGGCATACTTTGCTTTGGGCCCAAAAGGAGAATTTCTTGGAAGATCAGGTATCCTGTGCAGGTTCTAATTGGTTAAGAAGCAACTTAATTCTAAGACACTAAGATTTTCTATTCATGATCCTATCCACCTATTTCTGTCAAGTAACTGAAGCTCCTTAGGACTAGAACAGGCTCATCGTTGCTAAAATCAGTTAGTTATTCTGCTGTCTTTCTTGTTTGCCTACTGCTTTAATTGGTTTCAGCTGTCAGTTCCCCTACATGTGTCACTCCTTCCTGGGCAAGTAATTAGACTGCATGAAGTCCTAGAGAGAGAAAAGAAAAGGAGGACTGAGACAGAACAGTTACCGTGTTCATCCCCGGAAAAAGAGAAGGAGCCAATTGAAGATTATGTGGATGTACTGAACCCTATGCCAGCGTAAGTGCACCACAAACTCCAGTTTACTTATTAGATTACTAAAATTATTTTCTAATTATCAAAGAGAGCTAGTCATTGGACTCATTAAAGCAAGGACAATAAGCTGCCTTGTGGACACACAGTGTATCTCTGCGTACATGCTATATTTCCTCTTCTAAGTCATATCAACAAAATGCAGATTTGAACCAAGCCTCTTACCACAAAGGAAATCCCCTTCCCCCCACACCTTTAGACTAAATAGATATTTTTTTCCAAAGAACAAACCTAAATAAAAACTTCTGTGCAGAAGGAAGGAAAAGGATGTTTTTTTCACCATGCAACTCTATGATTGACTGATTTTCTAACAGGAAATTATACAGAAGACTTAACATACCTGAAAGTTTCATTCAATTGATCAGTCAGTGAGTAGTTTTGAGCTTGTACTTTGAGGAAGTCACTGTGTCAAGTGTGTAAGGTGTTGGGAAAGAAGAGGCACAGAACATGCTGAAGTCAGTAACATCCTACATTTGTCTTTTAACCCTTATATTGCTGAAAAGTGTGGCTAAGAGTGTGAACCCTGGAATCTTGGTCTTCTTGTCAGTGAAACTTGTCCTGGTATCATTTTTGACATCAGGTTCTGATGCGTATTCTACCTGTACCACACTCACTGAAAACTGCCAATCATCTCTCTTAGCTGAAACTTGTGACAGCTGATGGACTGATAGGTTAAAATTCACACAGACTGCTTCTTTTTCTTTTTACTCAATAAGACAAACAATACATGTTTATTACAGTTAAATAAAAAGAAGATTAAAATCAGCCTTTGTCTCACCAGAGATATTCTCTTTCAACATCCTTGGTGTATTGCATATCCTGCCAAATTTTTTTTTCTGTTGAAAAAACAGGCTTTTCATTGACCACAATATTTACTATAGAAATAAGTTGAAAAAAATGAGAAGCACTTTAACAGTTTTACACATTAAAAATGCCACCAATGCCATTAGAAAGTCATATTATACCAAAAGGGGTGAATTCAGACATACCCTCAAATATAAATTATTTAAGACAGAGACCATACAAGAAGCATGTCTAGAGATTTTTTGTATTTCTGAAAAGAAACCACCAATAAATATTATTTATCCAAGAGCTTATTATAGACTGAGTCTGGGGATATATTGTTAATCCTTATCTTAGATTTTCAAGTGGTAATGGTAAATATATACTTTTCAGGTGATAACTTTTCAGGTCTTTCTTGTTTAAAGAGAAAGAGGCTTTGGAGGGATGAGGGAAAGAGGGCCTTAAGTATAAGCATACTCACTGTGGCACAGGCTTGTAATAATAGTAATTATATCACTGTCATTGTAATAATAAAGCTGGGAAATTTAAGAAAATTTAATAACTGCAGCTCTTAGAGTTATTTCAGTACCATTTTTTTCAGGTAATGATCTTCAGCAGTTAAAAAAAATCTGTTTTTTATCTCACCTCTGTAGATGTTTTTATGCAGTGTCCCGGAAGGAAGCAACTGAGATGCTTGAGAAGAATCCTTCCTTGGGAAATATGATCCTGAGGCCTGGTAGTGACAGTAGAAACTATTCGATCACCATCCGGCAGGAGATAGAGTACGTTTAATTAAAAAAAAAAAAAGCATGGAATTATTAAAAGCATGGTATCACTTTAGAAAGCAAAGTCACACAAGTCATATCAGCACCTGTTCTGTGTTTTGTTGGGGCTAAAAATGTGAATATAAGAATGAGGAGGGAATGTTATACAAACAGTGCTAAAGACAGGGTTAATATTTGTAATAGGGAAGAAGAAAAATGAGCAAATTACTTTGGTTCTGGATATAGTTCTGTTGTTCATTCACTCATTTCAACAAATGTTTATTGAGCCAAGTAATATTTGAGGTAGATGTACATGAGCAAACAAAGTAATATCCCTGGTGTATAGTGTCTACATTCTTTAAAAAAATTTTTTTTGTTTGTTTGGGGAGGGGGATATTAATTTTTTATTATTTATTTATTTATTTATTCATTCATTCATTCATTCATTCATTTATTCATTTATTTAATGGAAGTACTGGGAATCAGACCCAGGACCTTGTGCATGCTAAGCATGTACTCTACCATTGAGTTATACCTTCCCCCAAGAGTCTACATTTTTGTAGGGAGACATAGACCATAAAAAAATACATAACTAAAAATATCATGGATATGATAATAAGTTTTATGGAAGTAAAATAAAGCAGGATGGGAGAGAGGAGAACTCTCAGAGGTGATACAGAGAGAAAGTGTTTCTGGTTGCTGTTGTTGTTTTAATACAGGGTGGTCAAGGAAGGCCTACTTTATTAACCTACACTTAAGCAGAGACCTCAAGGAAGTTAGAGAATATAGCGTGTAAATATTTAGGATAAGAGCATTCCAGGCAAGAATCATAGATGCCTAGAGGTAGGAGAAGGCTTGGATTGTTCAAAAACAAGAAGATGCAGTGGACTGAGCAAGGAGAAAGAGGTAGATGAGATTCCAGAGGTGATGTAGGGGCTGATGGCTCTAAGCCATTCAGCTTATTGTGGAGAAAAGGGTTATGCTCTGAAGGACATGAGAGGCCCCTGGACTGTGATGAATAAAGAAGTGACATACTCTGACTTAACCATAAAAAGAATCACTTAGGAGTCTTTTGTCAAAGTTAAGAATTCCTTTCTAGTGAAATGGTTTACCTTTGATAAAGTCAGTAACATTTACATGCAAAAGTTGATTTTTCTGTATAGTAAGGGTCATTGTATTTTTTAAAGTCCATGCCAGCTCTCAGAGTCTATAAAAACTTGCATTTCAGTAGGGACTCTGCCTTACTTAACATTTTTACAACTGATAATATAATTAAAATATAGAGTTTTTGTCCTAAATGGAAATATTCAGTACATGATTATTTTTCATAAAAGAGCTTAAACAGAAGTTTGATTCTTGAATTTGCTATTCTTTCTTTCTTTCTTTCTGGGGATAATATTCTGGGGTTTTTTTTTATGGTTTTTTTTTTGGCCATATCTATCAATGAATCTCTCTACTGATCCATATGTAAATATCAATAATTCTAAACATATTAAATATGAAGAAACTGACAAGTGAATAAAGACAGTAAAAAGAAAATAATCATTACAGGGCAAAATTAAAATTATGGCATATGGCTGCAATGCTAGTATAAGCCACAGCCCAATAAGCTTCATTCACTTGCCAACTACTTCATATAAACTAAGACTTGTCTTTATACACTAGCCATGTGCACTGAATAGATGGCAAGAATGTTAGATGGTAAATCAAATCCTGGTTCTGTGTATGAAGTAAGAGTATCTATGGGTGTGTGTGTGTGTATTTTTCCACAGTGACTATCTATGTCAACTATCTTGTGGTTTCATTATTTTCTGTTTATTATAGACTAATATTTGCTATATTGGATTTTCAACTAATACGGTAGAATATCATGGATTACTCACTTTTAACTTGAATTTTAATTTAACTGGCTATCTTGAAACAAATCCAAAAGAAATAAAAGTTATGACTGCCATTAAATATCAGTGAGCTTAGAAGAACTGGGAGAAAAGTGAATTTTTCTTTTTAGTATAGCCTGGTCAAGGAGCTTGTCTTTTTTCAGGGTTTAGGATACTGAATATCACTTAAAATATAAAATGCTTTTAACTGCTTACTTCCACCTTTAAAAATAAAAGTATGTAAAACTGAGTTAGAATTTATCTTGCAGATTTTTAAAAAGAAATCTAACTGCTTGAAAGTTAAATTAGATACACAAAAAAGTGATTAACTTTTTTCCTTCATACTGTTCTTTTCTTGGTTGGATTGAGCGATCTATTTGCATGTGAACTCTGTGCTTATTGTTCTGCATGAAACGAACAAATTCATGAGATCTAACAGCTCTTTTAAGACTAAATATACAGTCTTTATATATTTCCTGCACAACAGCAGCAAGATCTATTTTAACGTGTTCTAAATTAGTCCAACTTATGATTTGCATTTTCCGTACAAGTGAGCTATGATAAATAACCTTTTTTGCTGCAAATGTGAGTTGTGACCAAATGCAATGAGTGTCTATATTTAGAATATGAATTTAACATCATAGTTTTATTTGTATTGTGTTTAAGTTATATTTAATCTCATAAGAGTCTGGCAAAGGAGTTCATATCAAAGTTACATAATTCTAATTTTAGAAAACACATTTCCAGTTTAAATTCATAGAAATTCATGCTTTTGTACAGCTGATGGTCACAAAAATGCATAACACTTCATAAAACTGACCATTCCCCCCACCAAAAGTTTTTATTTAGGAAGCAATGAGTGACAGAATGGTCAAACTAGAGCATTCTAACACTGGAATATGTGCTTATTTAGGCTTGGGGGAATAATTTATACCTGAAAGTGGCTGAGAAAAATTTTAACTGGTTTTGCACAAATATTCCTTATGAGCCAGATATATCTATGATGTTACAGATTGTTATATATGTTCTTTAATGCCTCAACATAGGTCTTTTAGAATGCCTGAATTTAATATCCTCTATTTAACAGGTCACTTAATTTTGAAGAATAGGAATTGTAGAGAGCAGAGGAAATTAAGCTTGTTAGACTGTAGCACTTAATGTAAAGACTTTGGCAGAAATCTAGACTATCAGTGTTACCCACAAAACCAAGTCATTCTTTTCCAGGTTGTAGGAGAAATGTTCAGCCATGCAAGTTTAGACCAGTGTGTCTGGTAAAACACTAGCTGAAAAGGACAAGTTGGTTTACAAAGCAGTACTTGAAAGTAAAGTTATCTCCATCTGTTAACAAGTCAACTGTGGGAGGGAAGATCACAGTTTTCAGGAAGAGGCAAAAGTCATTCAATGTCAAATTATCAGGTAGCTCCTCTCATGATGCAAAATGTCATCCAACTTTACCCAGCCCAGTGGTGCATGAATTCATAAGACATAAAGCTATTCTTACAACAAACTTCATAATGTGGTTTTGCTTTCTTAAAATTGTTATGAGTACAGTGTAAGCTAGAAGAACAAACACTGTGGAAAGCCATTAGCCAAGAAAGCAATAGAAAATACTGACCCCAAATTCATTCCTCTGCAAAAATTGGGGTCAGAAGCTAAGAACAGTATTTATAACCACATTTAAGGCCACAGTTTTTTTTAAAAAGATAAGTTACTTCTTTTTTGAGGTCATAGTCAGGAAACCTCAATATAACAAATGTTATCAATCTAAGTTTTTATTCCCCTCTTCATTCCTTTGGAAAAACAAAATATGAAAGCAAAACACAGGTTTTTACAGAGAGTCAAAATTTAAGTGACTTCAATGGAATTTTTTTCTACCTTACTTTCTGCCTCAGAACTTAGTCCTGTTAATCAAAGTTCCAAGAGAGCCTGTTAACTTTTGCTGCTTTTCCTCCCACAGCTTTACCATGAATGATGATGATGATATGATGGCTGCTACTAACAACTCATTGTCCACACTTATGGGGTACATTTGTGTGCACTCTGTTGAGTGCCTGACAAACATTTCTTTCAGACACAATTAAAAACTAAAACAGTATTTTCCATGTTTTACAAGTGAAGAGGCTGAGGTTTACAGAAGCTACTAAGATAAAAACAATACATTTGAAAACTATTAAAAAGTAGTTATAAATTACTGAGGGTCTATATATGACAGACATTTTACTAAGGACTTTTCAAACATTAATTCACAATAGCCCTGTGAGAAAGGCTTTACCATCTCCATTTTATAGATGAAGACATGAATGCTCAGAGAGTTCAAATAACAGAATTAGAATTTGAACCTAGATCTTTCTGGTTATAGAGGCCATACCTTTCAAGCTTTCTATCAGTCTTCCAAGGAAAAATAATCACTTATTTCATAGAAGTATAAGAATTCTAATTGGAATTGGTGAGAATTTTCAAAGGTAACTGTATGATTATAAAGCTCTTTTCACATAGGGATAAAGATAAGCCAGAGCCAATCAACCCAGAAGAGGGTACTTGTAAGATCTCTTATGTCCCAAAGTTTCCTTCACCAGTCTGTGACTGATTCCTGAAGGCTTACAATTAAGGGGTACCTTTTTTCTCTTTTTTTTTTTTTTTTAAAGAAAGGAAGAGAGTTGGTTAGGTTTTATCCTATGTTTTGAGAGTGAAGCTCTAGAATAAGAAAGCCATTGGAAAAAATTATTAGCTGTTTTCCAACATGCTGTCCTACTAAGAGATTTGGATATTACATTAGATAAGAGAGTCCTTAAACAGAATTGTAGTTCTGTCCTAGAGGAATGTAATCTGGAAATGGCAAGAGTGATGAAAAAGAACACGGGAAGCCCTGTAGACAAACTTTACCTCACAGACAATTTTGCTTAGGCAGCTTCTGTAAATTGGACAGATGTTGAATTAGTTTGTTTTTCAAGCAAATAAAAGCGTAATAAATGCCGTTAATTTTTCAACATTAGAAAGTCTTGGTCCTGATACTGTTGCTGTATGAATCAAGGAAATTTAAGGCAAACATACCAACTGCTCTCAGTATAAATTAGTTCTAGCAAATAGCACTGTGAGATGGGTTCCCAATATTCTGAAAGTTCAATTTCATAAATATTTATTGTGTGCCCAATGCTGGAGTACAAAAGTGAATAGAATATATTTTGTTCTAAAGCAGTTATAGTCAATAAAGTACTATGCATTTAGGATGGTAATACTTTAGAGTGCCATGTGACTACAGAAGAGGAATACATTAGGATTCATTTACTGTACTTACATTCTCACCTGTGTGTTCATTTAGTACCTAACACCTAGCATTTTCCATATCTCTAAAGCATCCCTGAAGTTAGAAGATATCCAGGGTGGTATATGGCTAGCAGGAAGAACAGCCATTGAGGGCATTCTGATGGGAATATTGATGAGGTGAAGAAGAAAGTAATTTGCTTTCAGAATTTCTTTCTACTTCCCTTTTAATATAGAGAATATATATTTGATTTTTATATACCTACATAGGATTTTATATTGTCTACTTTGTAAATTACTAGCATTTAAAAAATAGTTTCTGCCTGAAAGATTTTAGTTCTTGGTTTCTTTTTTCATCTGTTATTCTTCTCATTCATCTACTCAGTGACCCAGGTTTCCTATATCCCTAGTGTATAACCCTATAAAAAGAGACATAGGAAAAAAGTAAATAGTAAAACAAACAAAAAACGTGTGTGTGTGTGTGTTTGTGTGTGTGTTTTGCCAAACTGAAATCATGGGAGTATAGTTTTACTATACAGGTGATATTTTATAATCACTTTAGTTTGATTCACCCAATAGTATACTCAAATGGAGATGAACCTTTTTTTTTTCTTTTCATTTTAGCCTTCCAAGAATCAAGCACTACAAAGTGATGAGTGTAGGACATAACTATACTATTGAATTGGAAAAACCTGTAAGTAGCTATTTCCTTATTGTTGATTAATTTTCTCCTGCTTCCTCCCAAAACTATCTTATAGAATACAAAGTAAGGTGGAAACGCATATTCCTTACCTAAGAAAATAGTGTTGGCAAAAACAGCCACGTTAGGAGGCCCCGAAGGTGGCAGACATACAGGGTGAGAAATGAGATGCGACAGCAGGTGAATGAGGCAGAGTAGAAGATAATTTGCTAACAATTCTTTCCACTTCTCTGAAAATCTTCATCAAACAGTTGCCTCAGAGAGAGAAAAATATTTCTGTTAAGTATCTGTTTTACATCCTCTAAGTAGAAGTAATATTTCAATGTGTTTATCTCTAATGGGAAAAAATCTTTGAATGCCTAGTCCTCTAATACAGCAGTTGTATTATGTATCACACTATGCAGTTGTTCAGAAATTCCCCTCTTAATAGTGACAAAATAGTGAAGAAAGAATTTCTTCCTCATCTTCAACCCCTTTCCTATCCCAACCAACTTATCATAGGGCTAATGATAAAATATCATAACCACTGCATACTGTTAGGCACAGAGCTAAATACTTTACACCATCTAATTTAATTTTTATCATTACCCTGAGGTAACACCTATTACACAGGTGGAAAAACTGGTATTTACAGTGGTCTGTATTCTAGGGAAAGGGAATATAGCTCTGTGATCTTAGGCTGCAGTGGTGGGAAGATAGGGCCAGGGAAGTGACACCATTTAAATGGAAGCAATGGATCTTGAAGATATTCATGGTATCTTCTCTAAAACTGAGCTCCTAGTGCCTCTGCCTCCCCAGGCCCACTGTGTTGGTCAGAGAAAGGGAGTGTAGTGTTGAATTTCTTATGTTCTGACTATAACCCTCAGAGTGCAGTGTGACCTTTGCCAAGAGCCAGACAGCTGCTACTTCATATACCCCACTTAGGTCTCTGCCATGTTTCCTAGAGCTTTTTAGTTCTCATGTCCATGCCTGAATGGGCTTTTCCATAAATTCTAATGAAGGAAACAGAATTAGAATGCAGAAGGATAATCCAAATAACCAAGTGACTGGAAGCAATGGTCAGGGAAGACTGTCTCTGCAGCTGGTGAACTGGGGCTCATTCATCTGTCATTAGCCCAACAGCCCCCAGTGTAAGGAAAGCTAACACCCTGGATTGCTCTTTTACCTTTCATACTCCCCAACCGGGTTGTCATTTTGTGAATTCTTTTTTCTCTTCAAGTTTTCCAGGGATATTCAAGTTTAACCTGATTTTCCTTGCATAAAAATATTGGTTTACAGAGCAGCAAGACAATTCAGTTACTCCTAGCCAAGTAAATTATCCTGTTACAATGAGATATTAAAATGCTAAGTTTGCTGGCTTTAAAGGATTCTTCTGTTTCAAGCAGAAGAAACCAATTATGGCTAACTGAAGCAAAAAAAAAAAAAAAGGACTTATTTTAGGAACACAGGAAGCACAAAGAATGACTGAAAGGCTTGAAAGCCTTCAGACACTAGGAAGTATTTACTGATACTAAGTATCATCTGATTAGGAGTCTGCTATCCTTTCTTGGTTCTCTATCAAGTTCAAATTTCTTGAAGGGTTTTTTTTTTGTTTGTTTGTTTTTTGTTTTTTTGGCCTAACTTGAGTCACATTCTCATGTAATAACAGGAAAATAGCAGGGTATCTAATTATTGTCCATCAAAATGTATCCAATGCGAAAGGTGTAATTTCTCAACAGGGAATTAGATATGGCTATAAAGGAGAAATAAAATGCATGGGTAGGCAAAACCTTGGCCATTCAGTAACCCACTGAAGTGAGGAACTGACACAATTTTCTGGAGATCAGGAAATACACAGTAATCTCCATTAACTTTCAGTTTAGTTTTCTCTTACTCTGTCTTTACACAGGTGACACCGAGTCTTCTCTCACTCTCTTTATACAGGTAACACTCCCAAATCTTTTCAGTGTCATTGATTATTTTGTGAAGGAGACTCGAGGAAATTTACGACCATTTATATATTCAACTGATGAAACCCCTGGTATGTTCTTCATTTCACTGCTGTATTAAGAAAAGCAAAAGAAAACAAAACAAAATCGTATATGATTTGTAATACTAACCAGGTAGAACTATAGTTCAGATTTTAAATTTATCCATTTGGAAATCATTTTATCACTGATCTGTGAAATAAGGGAGTACCAATAAATTCTGATGGATAGAACATGGGCCCATTCTAGAGAAAAAACCCTGAGGCACGTTTATCAAACAAGTTCAGAGATAAGAAAACCACATTCATATAGAGTCATAGAAACCAAACAGGGAATTTAAAGGTATGGCCTGCCAGCAATGTCAGATGCTCTAGACAGATGAAAATGGATGAGGATTTCAGGGGAGACAATAGGAACTGGCCATTAGGCAACAGATGACTTGAGAGGTCTTATTCCACTGTAAAGGCAGAAGGCAGAGGGCAAGATAACAAGGTGAGGAACTACAACTAAAAGACTGTAGAGTTAGGATTGGCTACAAAATTTGTGGGGCCTCTTGTTCATAAATTAAGAATTTCAAAATAGTGGTAGTGAACCATTAAGCCAAGCATGGGACCCAGTGCAACTGCACAGTTCATATGACTATGAAACTGGCCCTGTTTGTAGTCCAGCTTTTGGCAAAGCAGGGCAGGCTGGATGTGACAGTTTCTCTCCATCCTTTGAAACAATCCCTGGTACACATGGTCACTTGACAAACTGTAAGTAGGAGAGAAAAAATACCTCCAGCTTGTTTGTTTTCAGTTATCAAAACAAGTCTCTGTTCCTACAAATTATGAGGGAAAACAACTTGTTTTGGCTACCTGCAGCACGGCATATCTGAAAAGTCTAATTCAAAGAACAGCAAGTTTAAAAGTCCAAGTTTTAAAACATGGCTATGAATCTCGTGATGACAAATAATTTTAAAAGACTCAGAGTCTGAAGGAACTTTAGAAAATTATCCAGTATATTGTCTCAGTTTGTATAGGAATCACCTGCATACTCAGTACAGAAAACATCTTTAAAATGTGACCATTCAGCTTGTTTGCAAATTCCTAATGATAGCTGCCTCACTGATTTTTGAGGCAGCATAATTCACTGTTAGTCAGCTTTCATATTAGAGAATTCTTCCTTACCATTGAGTCAGAAACATTCTTCCTTTATCTTATAAATAGTAATCCAATTTCTGGCTTTGAAACAACATGGGGTTTTAAAAAGCCCATCAAATATTTAAAAACAGCCACCATGTCCCCTCTTAGTCTCTCTCTTTGTCGTCTATAATTATTAGTGCCTTCAACTTCTCCCTCTCATCGTTGAACTTCTCTGTCTTAAAATATAACCACAAAGGATGAACATGTTATTATAGATATTTCAGCACAATACATTACCTGGGCTTTATGCAGGAAAATACCACTTAATAGAAATCTCTGGGAATGTCCTATTAATATAAGCTTTTCTTTTCTTTTCCCTCAGAGACGAGAGGATTTCTTGTAACATCTCTCAAATGACTTTTTAAAAATGGGCGTGGGGAATCCAATATAATTTGGCTTCTCCATGGATGATAGTATACATTATCTAATGCTGTGTAACAAATCACCCCTAAAACATGGTGGTTAAATCAACCACCATTTTATTTGCTTACGATTCTGCACATCAGCAATTTGAATTGGATTCAGTTGTATAGTTCTTTTGCTAGTCTCACTTGGTATCACTTACAGGACTATAACCAGTTGGTGGCTTGACGAGCTGGATGGTCCAAGTTGGCCTCATTCACACATCTAGTGCTGCTGGTCAGCTGGGGCTGGCTGATCCACCTTCATGTGCTCTCTAATCCTCTGAAGTTAGCCCAAGCTCTTTCACGTTAAGGAGAGAAGGGTTGGTGCACATCCTTGGGCTACAAATTCTTAGTGTTGAGAATAAAGTATGGCCTTCTTGGAACTTTTAGTAAAGGAGAAACTGAATTGAATAAATAATTCCAAGTGTGATTTGTCTTATGTACAGGGGCTATTTTTTCTTTCTTTAAAAATGTTATTTAGTTTGCATACAATAAAATTTACTTTTTGGTGCATAGTTCTTTGAGTTTTGACAACCATCACCACAATCACGACATAGAAAGTTGTCACCTTAAAAACGCTGTAATGTTCTTTCTTTTCAGTCAACCCTCTTACATATAATCCCTGGCAACCACTGATCTATTTTCCACTCCTATAGTTTAGCATTTTCCAGAATGTCATATAAATGGAATTACAGTATGGAGTCTTTTGACATTGATTTCTTTCACTCATAATGTCTAGATTCACACAAGTGTTGTGCGTATTATATAGCTCACTTTTTTAAAAAAAAATTACTGAATAGTAGTATTTCACTGTAGGGAGGTACCAGTTTGTTTATCCATTTACCAACTTAAACATATTAGGGTTGTTTCCAGTTTGGGGCAATTATTAAGTTACATGGACATTCATATACACACCTTTGTGTGAATTTAAGTCTTCACCTCATTTTGGTAAAATATCTAGGAATGAGATTGCTGAGTCATATAATAAGTGTATATGTAACTTTATAAGAAACTGTCAAACTTCTCACAAGTGGTCCTACCTTTTTGCATGTCTACCATCAATGTCTGAGAATTTCAGTTGCATCCTTGCCAGCACTTTATATTGTCATTAAAGTTATTTTAGTAAGTGTATAGTGGTATCTCTAGTTTTAAAATGCATTTCCCTAATGATTAATGATGTTGAGTATCTTTTTATGGGCTATTTGCCATTCATATATCTAATTTGGCAAAATATAGGGTTAAATATTTTGCCCATATTTTTAATTGAGTTGTTTTCTTATGGTGGAGTTTTGACAGTTCTGTTCATATTCTGAATACAAGTCCTTTGTCAGATGCAAGATATAAAAATGTTTTTTTTTCCCAATGGCATCTTTTGCAAAGCATAAATTTTAAATTTTGATGAAGTACAAATTGTCAATTTTTGCTTCTATGGATTGAACTTTTGGTGTTGTATCTGAGGACTCTCCCTAACAAGAGATCACAAAGATTTTTTTTACCTATGTTTTCTTCTAGAAGTGTTACAGTTTTCTATTTTACATTTAGGTCTATGATCCACTTGGAATATG
The DNA here is from genome assembly GCF_036321535.1 of Camelus dromedarius. Taxonomy (NCBI): domain Eukaryota; kingdom Metazoa; phylum Chordata; class Mammalia; order Artiodactyla; family Camelidae; genus Camelus; species Camelus dromedarius. Next base: position 68,569,715 of record NC_087436.1, read on the forward strand.
TTTAAGGTAAGAGGGATGAGTCAAAATTCATTTTATTTGTATTTACATATGTAATTGTTTTAGCACCATTTATTTAAAAAGATCATCCTTTCTTCATTAAATAGCCTGTGCACCTTTGTAAAAAATCAGTTGAGTATATTTTTGTGTATCAATTTCCACGGATGTATGTTCCCACCCTTTTGCCAATAGCACACTATCTTGATTACTGGAGCTTTACAGTAATTCTTGAAATCAAGAGGTGTAAGTCCAACTTTGTTCTTTTCAAAATTTTTTGGATCAATCTAGTTTCTTTGCCTTTTAGTATAAGTTTTAGAATTATATCAATGTTATCACAGAAAAATATTCTTGGGTTTTGATTTGGATTTTGTTGAATCTATAAATCAACTCAGAAAAACTTGAGAATACTGAGTGTTCCAACTGAGAAAGACATATATCCCTCCATTTATTTAGGTTGTCTTTGATTTCTTTTATAGTGCTTTTTCAGTATACAGATCCCACACACGTTTTGTTAAATACCTATGTATTTAATTTTTGAGTGCTATTGTTAAAATAGTAGTTTTTGAAAGTTTGAATTCCAACTGTGCAATGGTAATATACAGAAATATAACTTTTGTATGTTGATCTTGTATTCCAATATTTTGCTGATATCACTTATTCATTTAAAAACTTTTTTTGGGTAGATTCCTTGGAATTTTCTATATAGAAACCCTGTTATCTGTGAATACAAGTAGTTTCAGTTCACATAATCCAACCTGGATACCTTTTAATTATTTTTCTTGTATTATTGCACTGGTTGGGATGTCTAGAACAATGATGAAATGTTAAGGGTGGACTTTCTTGCATTGCTCCCAGTTTTAAAGGAATAACATTCTGTCTTTCACTAAGTATGACATTGGCTGTAGTTTATTATTTTTAATGCCCTTTATCAGACTGAAAAATTTCCCTTAATTCCTGGTTTGCTGAGAGGTGTTTTATTTTTTTTTTTAATGATGAAAGGATACTGAATTATGTCCAATTATTTTTCTGCACCTATTGAGATGATCATTTTTCCTTTTACTTAATATGGTGGATCAACTGATAGATTTTCCATTTTTGAACCAGCCTTGTGTGTATACCCACTTGATCATATGTATTATCTGTTTAAAATAATTATTTTGTCTAGTTTTGGTATTAATGTTATGCTGGAATCAAAAAAATGAGCTGAAAAGTATTGTTTTCTTTTATAGTCTGAAAATGTGTGTAGAATTGGTATTATTTCTTCCTTAAATACTTGGTGGAATTCACTATATGGGCTGGAAGATTACTTTGGTGGAAGGTTTTAAACTATGAATTCAATTTCTTTAATTGAATTTAGATGCAGGTAAATTCAGGTTATATTATTTTTTTCTTGAGAGAATTTTGGTAGTCTTTCAAGGAGTTGGTTCATTTTAGCCTTAATCTTTGAATTAATCTTCTGACCCAGGGTCTGGCACAGAGTGGATGATGTTGGTATAATAAATTGGTGAATCCCCAAGCATAGTATTGGAGGAGGAAGCAACATTCTCTGCTTCCTAGAGGAAAAATGTCACTCCCAGAAACACAAAAGGACCATCGCAAGTAACTATTCACCTACTACATTCTTGGCATTATGTGAAGTCCCAGGATTACATCATCTCATTTTATTGCTCCCAACAATCTTACAAGGAAGATACTATTATTTCTATTTTATGATCAAAAAAAGCAACACTTCAGTTTTCACACAAAGCTAGTAAATGAAGCTGAAACCCAAACCCATGTTTATTTTTGAACTTTTTAAAAAAAACCTTCTCAGTGGTTCTGCATCTCCAGTGATAGATATTCATATTCTCTCTCCCCTCACTTCATCCTTTCCTGTGTCTGTGGGTTAAGAGTCTGGGCCTGACTTAGTTGGGTCTTTCGCAAATTTGCAATCAAGGTGTTGGCTAGGCTGGGTTGTCACCTGAGACTTCAGCAAGAAGGATCTACTCACTCAGGTTGTTTGGAGAATTCACTTCCTTGCAGTTCTAGGATTCATAGCAGCTGGCTTCTTCAAAGATAGCAATGAAGTAGGTGGAGGTGGGCGTGAAGGAAGGAGGGACTACTAAGTAAATCTACTGGTAAGGAGGAGTCTTACATAATGTAACATAACCATGGTACTGACATCCCATCACTTTTGCATATTCTGTCAGTTACATGATTCTCATTTCCTGGTATTCATGCATTGTGTAAACCCTGTATCTTGAAGGTAGACTGACCTGTAACATGTTTCTAACCAATAGTGACTTGCAACCATATAGGTCCCTTTACTTCCGCCTCCTTGTTACAGCTGTCACATGTACTACATCTATATAACATTGAAAATTCCACCAAATGATCTAATTTTTGCTTTCAATTGCTATAAATGTATTAAAGAATTTGAGAAAAATAGTCTATTATTACCTAGATATCTCCTATTCCTGTTCTCTTTTTCCTGTGGAATCATTTCTCTTCAACTTGAAGAACTTCTGAATCCAACCAGTGGATCTTTTTTTTCAGATATTTTTTTCACTTTGAAAATTTCTGCTTGGTTTTTATAATCTTCTTTTCTTTGTTAAGAATATCTATCCTTCCATTTGTTTCAAGAGTGCTTATCACCACCTCATGGAGCATAGCTCTTTAACATCTTTGATAATTTCAACATCATGGTTATTTTAGTGTTGGCATCTGTTGTCTTTTCCCTTGAGAACTGGTCACATTTTTCTGACTCTGTCTACCAAGTAATGTGAATTGTAATCTTGGGTATTTTATTTTGAATACTATGTCATGGGCCTCTGGATCCTATTAAAACCCTCTGGGGCTCTTTTCTTTTTTTCTTTTTTTTTTAAGCAGGCAACCATCCTGACTAGATTGAACCAGTTCTGCCTTACTGTTTCTGTGGGAAGTGTTCCAGTTTCAAAGCCTTTGGTATTTTGCTTTGGGGCTGCCTCACACATGTATATCTCAGGAATTAGCCTGGGACTTTGACAGTGATTTATTTCTTAGTTTATTGTCAAAGTCTTCGCTATTACTATTTTCTGGTGGCTGAACTGATTTTTTGCTTTGTGATCAGGAACAAATTACTCAACCTTTTTGCATTTTAGATTCCCTTATTATATGGATTAGGGAATGATAGATGAACAGACAGAACTAGAAGGGAACATGAAGAGAGACTTCAAATAATCACACTATCTTCTGTAGAGTAATATATTTTCTTTCAAAAGCAGAAAGATGATGGAAAAGTAAACTGGAAGAGTAAATGAGAGTGGAAATAGGACTAAGAAATACTACAAAAAGGTCAAAACTGGTCTTGACAAATAGTGCTGAAATTTTAAGGAAACTTTGGGGGAAGCCTATAACTGTTTCAGGAGTGTGGACTCACAGCTGATTAGCTGAAAAGGGGCACAGTGGGAATGCCAGAGCCCTTATCTTTAATTTCGGAGTTGTAGAGCACCTAAAGGTTAATATCTGGAGACTTAAGAGAAAGTGAAGGTGTTTCCAATAAAATACTACCAAAGAAAGATTTTCTTTGAGCCTTGTTAAACCCATGTCAGCAATCAGCTTTCTCTTTGACACCAGAAGCAAGAGCACTGATGGAACCAATAGTCAAAGATATTTCCTCAATTTATTTTTCCCAACTTCAGAAATTATCAGTATAAACTAAAAGCAATGTCAAAATACGGTAGGATAGATAAATAACATTAAATTAGCTAGGAAGAAAAAAATGCTAGAGAAAAACTTATGAGGAAACAAGTTACAGGTCTAGGATAAAATACAAATTAAAAAGGCATCTGAATATTCAGTATTTAGTTACCTAACATTTATTAAACACACCAGCAATGCTTCATATACAAGCAGGAAAATCAACTGATGTTGAAAAGAATGAACTGTCCTGCTCTTCAATACTGGTTCTTTATTAAAATCAAGCTTTTCTACCCACAATTATCAGGCCAAGAATCCACCACAGAAGGCAGAAGAGAGAGGTTGAAGAAAAATCTACATATTGCATGAAATAAAATGGAAAAACTACTTTCATGTATCTTGGTAATTTCTTATTTTCAGAAGGAAGATCATACTTTTAAAGAAAGCTATCTCTATCTTCCTGATTCTGACTACCAAGTTACTTACCTGGACATCAGAATTAAACACTGCAGCATACAATTTCATTATCATATCAGAATGAAAACAATTCACTAGGAAATCATAGTATATGGCTGGGAGGGTAACTTACAGATAATGCATTCCCATGCAATTATATAAGTTGAAAGCATGTGGTCCTTTCTAAATAGAGCTTTTATTTCCCTAGGATCCAATTAAATATATTTCCCTTTCCATAATCTCCACAGCAGATTCTCTAGTTCTAAATTCTAGCAATTCCAATGAAGCTTCAATAGATTTTGTTAAAATCTAATTTGACCAATTTATCAAACAGAAGTCTTTTTAATTATCTAGTTAAAAACCAGAGATATGAAATGTACTATAAGTCCTTTTCCAATGGAAATTTTCTACATTACATTTTTTTTGTTACTGGAAATAAGTGAAGTTTATCCATTTTTATGTTTCTCTCAAGTTGTCTTTTTGCTGGCTCAAACTCAACCCATACCTCCTTTTGTAAAAATACATTAACTTACAAGGATGGTAAAAGGCTATATATATCACCCATTTCACAAGTAAAACACAGTATGAGACTGATTATAATCACTCAGAATTCCTTAAAAATACTAATTCTTCAGTCCCACACTATATCCACTGAATCAAAACCTCAGGGACATTTCTTCATAATTCTTTTTCTTGAAAAGAGTTCTAAATTGATTTTGATGGTCTTTCAAATTGGGAATCACTTGTGCAATCAACCAAGAATCAAAAGATATAGCTATAGTCTACTCCTAGTTCTAATTATTTGGATGTTTGGTTCCTCATCTGAAAAAATGAAGACGTCAGAATATACTCCTAAGGTCTACTTATTTCCAACATCTTATAAAGATGTGTCTTTATAAGAGGAGAGAAGGACACACACACAGAGGAAAGACCATGTGAGACAGAGGGAGAAGACAACCATCAACAAAGCCAATGAGAAAGGCCTCAGAAGAAATCAGCTCTACTGACACATTGATCTTAGACTTACAGCTTCTGGAACTGTAAGAAATAAATTTCTGTTGTTTAAGCCACTAAGTCTATGCTATTTGTTATGGCAGTCCTAGCAAACAAATTCAATGAGTTATCTGGGATACCTGAATATATGCAGAATCCTAAGATGCCCTCAGACTTCCTGAATTAATTCTGGGGGCTGGTCCAGAAACCTGCTCTTTTAAAACACACCACAATAAAGTTTGTGAAATACTTCTTTAAAATCTACTGTAATACTAGTGTGTTAACTGATGTGTAGATTACAAAAGATCTATTCTCTTATTCCCAACGGCCTCACAATTAAGTTAGTCCAAATACAGATAAGCAACAAGAGACTTAAGAGTGCCAATTTGTTACCATCTCTAAATGTTAAAGGTGAATTCCTGCAATCTAAAAGAAATGCAGTTCTTAACACAGAACGTTTGGAAAAAAAAAAAAAAAGGACTCCTAAAGATGGTGAGGCAATGTGGTTGATTGAAATAAAGTAAAAAGAAATGGACAAGGGAGACAGAGATCAAAGCCCAGGGCCTGTCCAAGGTGGAGAATCTAATAGAAGACCACCAACACATTTAGCTGGGAGAAACAACAGGAAAAGAGCCACAAAAACTGGAGAAACTGAAATTGGCAGACCATAAAATGGCCCTCACAATTTAAATAAAAGATGTTAGAAAATATCTGCAGAATATAGGGAACTATAAAAAGTCATCTAGCAGTTTTAAAAGAGAGAACCAAACAGAACTACTAAATATAGAACTACTGAAAAATATAACCAAAATTATAGAAGAAAGGGTAATAAACATAGAAGGCAGAGTAAGTCTACAATGCTTGATGAGAATCATCATAGAAGAGAATGGGTGAAGAGGCATAGCTGAAGGAGTAATAGACCTGAGACTTTCTCAGAACTAACAAAAGGTACAAATCTAGATTCAAAGAGTTGAACAAACCCTAAACAGGATTAATAAAAGAAATCCATACCCAGACACATAATAACTACACTGCATAAAATGAAAGCAGATAAATATATTTTTAAAAAGATGCAGTATTTAGTTGACAGCTGACTCAACAGCCACAGGGGAAGGTCATAAGAGAGTAAAAAATATCTCCAATATGTTGAAAGATAATAAAAGTCGGATTAGAATTTTACCATTGAGCAAAAATATCTCAGTGGAATGGGAGCGAAATTAAGGTATTTTCAGACAAAGAAATCATGAGCAAGTATACCACCAGTGGACTCTCACAAAATAAAATTCTAAAGGAAGTATTTCAGATAGAAAGAAATTCATTCCAGATGGTAAGCCTGACGCACAAAGGAGAATAAAGAGTAAAGAAACTGATATATGTGTGAGTAAAGAAGTGATATGTGTGTGTGCATAAATACAAACACTGACTATATAAACAAAATAAAGAAGTCTTAGAGAATTAAAAGACACTAAGGTATTTGACAACAAAATTAAAATACCTAAGAGAAATAAAATACATGATCAGAGTATGCAGGCTGGCAAAGAGAGTTGTTGCAGTCATTACGACTGTGTAACAAGTAACCCCAATACTTAGTTGCACAAACAATCCATACTCACAGGTTCTGTGGGGCAGGAACTTGGCAGGGCACAGCAGGGAGTGCTTGTCTCTGCTCCCTGAGGTCTAAGGTCTGGAATGGTCTGAGAGCTTGCTTACTCACATGTGTGACACTTGATAGTGACTGCAGTTGGGAGCCTCAGTTTCTCTCTTGGGGCTAAGTTAAGGCTTCCTCACAGCATGATGTCTGGGTTCCAGGGCTGAGCTTTCCATGAGGGAGAGCGAGCGAGCAAGAGCGAAAGAGCCAGCCAAGCAGAAGCCACACAGCCTGTTCTGGTTTAACCTCAGAAGTCATACAGAGTCACACATACTGCTTTCTGTTATATTAGTTGAGGCAGTCATAAATCCTTGTTTGAGTTCAAGGTATGTGAAAACATTTTGTCTCTAGATGGTGGTTGTAGGGTAACAAGCTTCCAAAAGAGCATGTCAGATTGCAAATATTGCTGTGGCCATCTTTGGAAATTATAATCTTTCAAAACGTAAAAATGATTAGCTTTAGTCTGACTTAGTCTGAACACACATGTTGTAATACACGGTAATCACCAAAAGATAAAAGCCACTAAACCAGTAAAGAAAAAAAATGTGTATAGCTCAGGAAAACAGAAACCATATCATTTATATTAAGAAAGAATTTAACATAAGGAATTGCTTAAACAGGTTGTGAGAGAACTGAAAATGCTGGCAAGGGTCCCAACTATTAAAGGAAAAAGGGTAGGATTATTAGAATCTGGAAGCCTAAAAGAGATCCTGCAGAGTGCCAGAGAAAAGGTAGAGCCTGGGAACCAGCCACAACTACTAGGAGAAAAGCCACTGCTGAGGTGATGCTGACAATCAGGAAGCAAATGGCAATGGTCAGTCTCTTCTCCCTCTCTCCAGCTTTCCAGTCTCCTTCTAGTGTCTTCTATTTGTGGAACCTAAGGGAAGCTAGATGGCGAAAGAGGTTAGTTTTCAAAGTTCCAGAATACAGAATTGAGTTAATAATTGGCATAAATGGAATAAAAAAAATGAAGTACAAATTTTAAAAGGTAAGAAAATAGAGAACAAGAATCATAGAACAGGCTAGACAACAAACCTCCATAAAATAAAATGGCAGAAATAAATCCTAGTAATTACATGAAATGTAAATGGTTTTAGTGTTCCAGTTAAAAGGCTAAGAATATCAAATTGGATTTAAAAAACCCTAAAATCAAAATTCTATGCTACAAATGAAGAAACACTCTCCTGAAAAACTCAAGAGTTAAAGAGGAACCACCCCTAATGGAAATGGAAAATATTTTAACTCAATATTATTATGTATCAAAATTTGTGGAATATGGCTACAACAGTAATTAGAATATAATGTAATTATACTACAGTAATATAGACATATTTATAACTTTTAAATGGTTATGTTGGAAGACAAGCTGAAAATGAATGAGGTAAGTATCCATCTCAAGTTAGAAACAAAAACAGTAAAAAAACTCCAAACAAAATAGAAAAAATAATATTGATAAAAGCAGAAATTAATGAAACAGAAAACAAACGTACAATAGAGGATTAAGAAAACCAAAATTCAGATCTTAGAAAAGACTAACACTGTCCCTATTTGAAGATTATGTAGAATATCCGAAACAATTTACAAATAACTTACAAGAATCATTAGAGGTAAGTTTTCCAGATACAGAAGCAATACAAAGATACCAATTACATTTTACACATAATCAAAAATTAGGAAATAAAGTGGGCTGAGTAATCTGGATTAACATTCTCACTTGAGAATATTTAGAAAAACTGCACAGAATATATTTGAAAAAGTGCTGGATGGCATCAGAAAGCTAAACTAATGAATAATTATTAGGCTAATATCTGGGAGAAAAATAGAAATTCATAAAGAAAATGAATTTTTCATTTGTGACCACTTGTACCCTGGAGCTTTTTTTGCAGATTTGTAAGAGGCCACAGAGAAGCTAAGCAGAGCTAAGGGACTAGATTCAAAGGTGGAGTGCAGTACCAGTCACGGGGTCAGGGCTCTGACTCTGGTAACCCCAACTCACACTTACCAAGTCTGAAGGGTTTTTGGAGTAAGGGTTAACAGGAAGTAAGGGCACTAGTTCAATCAGCTCAGCTCTGAGTCACATAGATGACTCAGAAAATTTCAGTCTCTGTAAGTGGGTCAAAATGATCCTGAATTACTAGTGCCCAAGTGCCTGGTAGAGCATATGAAAAAACTCTGTGGAAATGAAAATATCATGTTGGGCATCAAATTACAGTTGATCCCTGAACAACATGGGAATTAGGCCATCACTCTTCTGCACAGCTTAAAATCTGTATATGACTTTACAATTGGTCCTCGTATCCAAGGTTCCACATTCATGGATCATGTAATACTGTAGGATGTATTCAGTGAAAAAAATCCGCATATAAGCAAATCCATGCAGTTCAAACTTGTGTTGTTCAAGGGTCAACTATATTTCTATAATCAAGTTTTCAAATATAGTATTGGCATTTAATTAAAGATAACCACACATAACCACACACACAAGGATACAAGATAATGAGAATCAGCAGAAACCAAAATATAGAAAGAGACCCACAGGAGAGTTTCAGATATGGGAATTATTAAATACAGACTATAAAATAATAACACTTTTCATGTTCAGATAGATAAAAGATAAAATTTCAGCAGGACAACTAGAAACTGCAAAATGACAGATTTGCATATTTGAAATTAGAAATTTGAGAACTGAAAATACAAAGGGCTAAAAATAACCAAGACACTCTTACAAAACAGTAAATTGGGAGGACTTATTCTGCCAGATATCAAAAACAATGTATCAGCTATAGTGATGAAGACAGAATACTAGCATAGGGACAGAACAACAAGGAGGAACAAAAGTCCAGAAAGAGAAGTATACATATACGGATATGACATACGACTTTGGCAGCACTGCAGAAAAATACAGAAAAAGTAAATGGTGGTGAGGCACTTTCTAGCATACATAAAATTTCTTGTGAATTATAAACTTTAAATGTGAAAGTCAAAACTAAAGCTTTAGAAGACAGCAAAGAAGAGTATATTCATGACTTTGTGGTTCGAGAGAATAACTTTTAACAATTTGCAAAAAACTCTAACCTTAAAACAAAAAATTGATACTTCTCAGTACTCAACCATTAGCAAATTCTTTTTATCAAAGAACATCATAAAGAGAGGGAAAGGCAAGTCAGAGTGGAAGAAAACATTTGCAACTATACAGCCAAGTAAGAACAGAATGTATAAAGATCTTTTATGAATCAATGAGGAAAAAAACCTCCCAACACAACAGACGAATGGGCAAAAGAACTGAAAAGACACATTGCAAAATAGAAAGTCAGAGTGGCCAACAAACATATAAGGTGCTTAATTTCAAAGTAATGAGGGAAATGCAGAGTAAAACTTTAATGAGATATAACTGCACATCTACCAGATTGGCAAAATTTAAAAAAAAGGTCTGTTTACACCAGTGTTGAGCAAAGTGGAAAAACAGGACATCTCTACTGCTCAGGAAGAACTTTTGTTAGTATCGAATATAATTTAAGATGTGAATACCCTATGGCCAAGCACTTCCATTCCTAGGCATAAACTTTAGTTGTACTAGGAGATACATACAATGTTCCTTGTAGAACTGTGATTGCCCCAAACAAAAAACATCCCAAGTTGTCCACAGTCAATAGGCTGAATAAATAAATAGTGGTATATTAATGCAAAGGTAAATTATACATCAATGAAGATGAAGGAAGCATGGTTATAAGCAAACATGGATAAATACCATGCTGAAGGAAAGAAGCAGTCACCAAAGAGTACAGTATGATTCTATTTATATTAAGTTAAAAAACCACCAAAAGTAAACTGTAATGTTTAGGTATATACATAGGTGGTAACGCTATAAATAAAAACAAAGACACAGTTATCACTAAAGGGACAATGCTAGTTGCCAGAGGGTACATGTGGGGAAGCTGACTGTGACTGGGAAGGACTACCAAGGGAGTTTCTGGGCTGTTGTCAGTGTTCTATTGATTTGAGAGTTGTTTAAGTAGTTACTTTAAAATTATTTCTTAAGCTGTGTATTCATATTTTATGTACTCTCTTGAAATAATTAATTAATTAATTAATTAATTAATTAATTAAATAATTTAATTAATTAAATAAATAAAGCTAAGACATGGCAAGAGAAAAATGAACAAATTACCTACTGAATACTTACTGTGACCCCCAAGACGGCAATTTCCTGGTTAAATTTTAAATTTGTTAAAAGTAAAATAGTTAAACCCATATCTAGTGATTGTATACTAAATGGTTATATATTCACAATCACAGTGAATTTTTGGTAATATTCATTACAGTTGAAAGGATTATTAGGTTAAGAGATTGTTTTCCCCTCAAGATCACAAGAAAACAAATTTTCTGTCTTCATTTTTCCAATTATAAGATAGTGGACTCTAAACATTCTTGACTTATTTTATGCCTTGCCATTGGCTCCACCAGGGAGTGCTATAATAGCCAAAAACTAAAAATAAAGATACATATCTACCAAAAAAAAAAAGATACATATCTATTTCCAAGTTCTACCTTTGGGACAATTTAGAGGAACTTATAGATGAGCAACATAATGCTTTGAATTCTAAAAAAAGAATGGACTTCAGAAATCCCCAATCAACAGTGTAGGATTTACCAGATTTTCTAGGTTTTACAAGGTCACCACCATTCCCTTCAACTGTTTTAACAGAATTTCCAGGAGCCAAAAGCACTTCAAAGTAATGTCCCTCCATATCCAGTGAATGTTGTATCTCCATGATTGCAAACCTTGAAAACTAGGAAACACTAAGGCAACACTACTCATAAAATGAAGAGTAAAACTGGAATCTCTGGAGTCAGCTATGGAACAGGATTTACAAAGATACTGTCAAATTACTTAATCATTTTTAATAAGTAAAAAATCACTCAGTTGTACAGTCTAATCACTAATTTTTGCACCTGATATTTCAATCACCAACAGTGATCTCATGGTACAGAAATAAAACAGATAATGAAAAAAACTGTCATTAAATTCACACTGGCTTTCCAGCTGAGTAGAATTAAATAGAAGAGATTAATGGCAATAACCATTACCTACAGAAAAAAAAAAGACAAAATGGTTTCAAGTTTAATCATAAAATGAACTCAATCCTTGTTAATTTTGTTTGAATCTGCTAAAGTACTGATCTCTATAAATAAGAACTGATAGCATGGTGCTAAATTTAATTCTGAAGAGATGTGGAGATTTAGACCAAATATAAACAAGTGATTAGATCACAACTGAGAATTAGTGAATACTACTGGGAAAATACCAGTTCCTGTCATAGAGCACAAAACAAGTGAAAGTGGGAAACTGGCTTCTTAGAGACGTTCCAAGCCATAGAGCTTTGACATTCCTGGATTCAACTGTAAGCATACTAATTTTAAACATTATACTTGTAATATAAATGATGGGAGAGGGTAGGATATGGTCAATCAAAATTAAACTGCTTATTTCAAAGGTAGCCATTTCCTTTAAACTCATCATGTCCACTTATCCTCACCTCCAATGCACAGATCATCCTTTAATCATACAAATTCACCCTCCACTCCCAAATATATTTTCCCAGTTGGATGATACTTTTACAAAAGAATGAAACAATAGAGCTGGCTGACTTAAGTAATTTAAACTACTTGTAAGTAGAAAAAAATGGAGGTTAAGTACAGAGTATGAAAAGACACCAAACTGGAGTAATACTGACCTGAATCTAGTTTTTAATTTATCAAAGTACCTATTTATGGTCTGAACGGGAGAGCAGAAGGAAAGTAGCTAGAGAGAAATAACTTATTCTGTGTAAAATAATGCAAATTGCTTAAGAATGCATAATAGCCTAGGAAATGAAAGAAGTATTTGCTGTTTTCACCGAATTCAGTGTTTACATCATTTTAATGAAACTATTTCTATGAACATTCGCAATAGTTCTTATCAGAAACAGAAAGTTTCTATCAGTAAAGACCTAAAAATGTAAATTTTTATCTTTGTCAATTCCTTTTCTGGGAATGTGGAATTAAATAATATATTTCCCTTTAAAATAAAACATTAAATTGTTTTTTTCTGTCCATTAGGTTGTTGGAAGAAAAAAAAAATCAAGACTCAACTAGTGATAATTTTTTAATTTCTACTTTTCATCTATTTCTAAGGACACTCTCTCTACAAAAACTTTTAGTCTTATATACTCTGACAATCAGGTTTAGAGTTTCAAATAAATAAAATAGCCACATTAGAAGGCATACTGAAGAATCAAATAACTAGCCATATTTATCTGTTCACATTCACGGATTCTATAAGAAGGACATCAGAGTCCATATAATATTGTTAACATTTATCCAGTTTAACACCTATCACTGGACACGCTCATAACTCACAACACTGATGCTATTAACAAAGATCCTGCTTTTGAGGGGACAGTGATAAAACAAACTCTGGTTAAACTAGCAGAGGTAATAGGACAGTAAACTGTACAATTTTAAATGTCTTTTCTTCAACCACTGTTATCATCCTTCCTCTTCCTACTGGTGTTAAATCCAAAATCTAGTCATGAGAGGTGCATAAAGCCAAATGCTATTTGTATAGAAAAATGGGCCTCAAATACTAAACAAAAAGAAATTCGTAAAATAGGATTAAACTTTTTGGATAGCTGCACTTGTCACTTTCAACTTCTTGATTTTTTTATCTCTTCTGGCCTTGGATATGCATTTTTCCTTCTTTTCATCCAGAGAGGTTAATACACAAATTTTTTGTAAGCATTAAAAAATGGCATTCCAGTTCAAAGTTGCTTGTGATCGCATCACATCCACACATGAAGCACTACACAAGTATATACTATGCTTCAAAATGCTTTATAAATCTTCAGTGTAGTTTTCCACTGATGTAAATTAAGGCTTCATCAAACAGAAATCCATAGCATTACGAGCTGATCTTTTTAGCTCCTGAATTGAATGCATTCCTTTCCAAAATCAAGTAGTCCTAGAGTAAATTTAAGACAAGTTCTGTCAGTCAGTGTCATGACTAAAGTAGTATCTTACTGGAGGTCCAGGTAAATCTTCATCTCCATCAGTATCTGGAGCAAATGACACAGTAAGATCCACGTATTTCTTTTCAGTAGAAGGTTTCACAAGTTTATGCATTCTAAGAAAAAAAGGCAAGGACAAATAATTTGGTAAATTCTGTAAAATGAAAGAGTGATTTGCTGATCAATGTTACCCAAAGAATCGGGGCTTGTTTAAATTTATTTTTAAATCTAGTAATTCACCTGCTTTCATATAACTGTCTTCTTTACTAAAAGCTCTAAAACCAAGACACTCATTTACCTAACAGTTAATCAATTTTTACCATTGATGGTATTGATAAAGAATACAGACCATTTATTAAAAGAAAAAAACCACCCTCAAAGAAACCCAAAAGGTAAGCAGTGTTTTAAAAAAACAAAAAACAAAAAACAACAACTCTTCTTTAAACTCCCTGTAAAGTTTGGAGGGTTACCAGACATCTGGTCCTGTCCAAAATATCCATACGGTTCATAAGATGTTTGGTACACCCCAAAAGTTCCTTGATATTTGCAGGACCATTTGGTCCTGTCTAAAACATTGTAAGACATCTGGGCCACACTAAAAAGTCCTTGACGTTTGGGATTGTCTATAACTACTTGGCAGGGATCCAATTTCAAGGAATTTTTGGTGTGGACCAAAATATTTTATGGATGTTTTGAACAGAACCAAATGTCCTGCAAGGAGTCTGGAAGCATAAGTTCTTTTCAAGCATTTCTACCTAGGGAGTAAAAATCAAGCCAGAGTTACTTCAAGTGCAAGCTACAAAAATCACCATAAAAGATATTCTTAAGTTTTTCCTTTCCTTCATATCCCATGTATATCCTGCTTACTAAAAAAAAACTTCACTTTTGCTATTGTCACTGATATTATCATAAACCAAGTCATCATCTATATACCCCTCAGATTATTGCATTAGCTTTTAGCCAGCTCCCTCCAGTCTCTTTCCTACCTCCAATATATTCTGCTGCCAGAATTTTCTTAAAATGCAAATCTGACATTATTCTCCTGCCTAACAATGTTATCTATCATATATCATGTATCTATCTCATGCTAGGCTCTGAACTATGTACTGTATTTAGTCCTCAATAACAGGTATTTTCATTTTACAAAGATATTTTGCCCCATCTACAAATTTTCATTCTTCCCACAATTCATTCTTACCATCTCATCCTTAAGTCATTCCAGATAACTTTATTTCCCAAATAGATTATGTACACTCTTTATTAGCTGCATAATTTTGAACAAACTATTGCTTTTGCCTGATGTAATCCTTTTTCAAAGATAGCTCAAATGAAATTTACCCTAAGCTGAAGTTTGATACACTAGTGCCCATAGTGTTCTGTAAAAAACTTTATTATAATAATTATTCAGTTACATTTTAATTACTAACATGTCACTTTTCTTTAGTAGACTATAAACTCCTTGAGGGCAAGGGCTATTTGATAAAATGCAGATGAAAAAATATTCACAGAAGTAACATTTATGGGATACTTCTTACTTGCTGTAACACTGCTAGCCCTCACTATTATTTTAATGCTCAATAGCCTTGGGCACAATCATCCCTATATGTGGACAGAAAACTAAGTTTGAAAAGTTCAGTAAGCTATTTAATGTGACAAAACAATTAAGGAGCTACACAAGGATGGGAACCCAGGTCTTTCTGAAGTCAAGTTTGTCTAGCCACTTACAGGTACTCAGTAAGTATTTGCTAAATGCATAATGTAATAAAATGAGAAGTATCATTCTCAAAACATATCATGCTGGAGGTTTCAAATATTGGCCAACTCTAAAAAGCTTTTTTGTGAATTATCTGCAGTAAAATTTAAATTCCATTAATCAATACACTTCAGGACCACACATTCCACTCTCATCTAGGTAGTAAACAATAAATACTACTATCAGTTTATCCAAAAGATACTTAGGGATCTAAATGAAAAACAAGAAAGCAAATTAATGTCATAAATAATATAATAGTAATTTTATTTAAAAATAGATAATTAAACCCAGATTATAATAATTAAAATGTGATTAACCTTATTAATAATCAGTTAAACTGACAAGCATGTTGAGACACTCATCATGCAGAGGGTCATTTATTTGTGACAAATATTTTTATATGCTAATTTCATGTAAAAAGTTTTAGAATTTCTTATTAAGGTGTAATTGACATAACATTATATTAGTTTCAGGTGTGCAAGGTGATGATTTGATATTTGTATATACTGCAAAATGAACAACAAATATTTACTCATGCCTATTATGTGCCAGGCATTGGTCTAGGTGCTTGAGACACATCAATGTCCAGATCAAATATAGATTCCTGCCCTTGTGAATGAAGCTTAAGTTCTAGTGGAGGGGAGACAGATAGTAAGTAATATAATAGCAATAAGACAGTGATAAATGCTATGAAAGAGAGAAAAAGTAGAGCAGAGAAAAGGGCTAGATTAGGTATGCTAGGCTAATATTAAGTAGGGTTCAGAGAGGCCTCTTCAGGAAGTCCAGAGACCAGAGATGAAAGTTAGATGGCCATCTCAGAAAGAGTTGCAAACAGAAGGAACAACTAGAGCAAAAGTCTCATGCTGAAGACTGGAATGTTCAAGGGAAAGAAATAGAATCTTGTAGACAAGGGGACAGAAGTATGAAAGGAACTTAGAGAGGTAAGTGGGAACCAGATCACTTAGGGGCTTGCAGACCACTGCACAGACTGGCTGTTTTTGTTCCCTCTCTTCTTTTGGGTCTCTGCTCAAATGCCAGCTTATCTGGTGAAAATATGACAGGCAGAGGGAATACCTGACTACTCAATATACTGTACCAACTTAACACCTCCTATTCTGCTTTATTTCTCCATAGCACTTACCACCATCTGACATACATATCTAATGGTTGTGCAAACTCTTCAGGGAGGGCAGGAACTTTGCTTTGCTCATTGCTGTATCCCTAATGCTTACAAAAGCACCTGGCATATAGCAGCCATTCTTAAAAAAAAACCTGAATAAATGAATGAAAATAATAATTTGGCATTTTTAAAAACACTTCAGCCTCATAAGCCTAGTCTTTGTGTGTGTTTCCATATAAGAGGTGGATTTACTTTTACTTGGTCTATTGACCAAATCAGGTTTCTAAGCCTATTAGCTTAAAAGCTGACTCTGAACTACAATAAATTCACAAGAGCACTGTAATGCTATAAATCTCGCTTGATAGGTAGTCTGTGGAGCTTGGTAGATTCATGTCTTTACTACTGCCATTAGGTAGGAGTAAATCACATATTGTATCTGAACTTCATTAACCTCTATATTTAATTCTCTAGTGTACATTCAGCTTATGTTTCAGTTCTTGAGAATCTCTTGCATATAATGTTCGACACTTACGTTAACTTCAATCTTTTTGCATGGCCAGGCATTACAGGAACATAGAGCATTTTGACTCCCTGTACCACCATCGTTGGCTCAATTCCGTACTTCTCCTAAAAGTGCATACCCAAAAGAGAAATGATCAAAGCCTCATCCAAATATAAAATGCTGGGTGACAATGTTTTACAACCAGCAGAAAGAGAGCAAACAAACTCCTGCTATATAATATTTATAAAAACTGTTAATGAAATTATGCATAAAAACTAACAGACTCAAAGCGACTATAATGAATAATTGTCTCACTTTGACTGCGTTTATGAAATCCAAGAGGGTGAAATCTTCTTTGCCATGTATAGTCCATCTGTCCCAAATTGTAAATGATATTCCATTTCTGTTATAGAAAAATATTCAGAACAAAAACATTTACATTTTCTTCCCTTTAGTAATAACATAAAACCCCAGAAGTCCATTATTTGTGATTTAGTTAGACACTAATGTGGGAGAAAAAAGAAAAATATAACTTTAAAAATATTCCATTATCTTATTTCCCCATCACACCATACAGGTAACCACTTTTATCAGTACCCTGTTGATCCTCCCAGTGTCTCATTATAAAGTATGCCTTAGCAAGAGAGTTCTGTCTCTCTCTCTTAAAATAGCTGCATGGGTTTCACTGTGTGGATGTTCCAGTCTCCTATTAATGAACACCTGGATTGTTCCAATCTTTGGCAGTGATAAATAATGCCAGAATAAATATCCTGTACATAAATAATTTGAGCTGAGTGTAAATGTATCTGTAAATTTGAAATATAGTGCTATATTTGCCTTATTATGGGTTATATTATTTTATACACTCACCAGTGATGTATGAGAGTGCTTTCTTACATTCTTGCCAAGATAGCAGTTTTCAAATTTCTGATTGTTACCAATTTAAAAAGTGAAAAATGGAAGTCCAGGGGAATTGTTTTGCTTTGTCATATAGCTTTTGGAATTAGATTTTTAATCTCATTACCCATTAGTCAGACACTGGAGTGTCTTTTAATTCATCTGATGTAGATAGACATAGATGAAACCATAAGAAAGTACAATGCTAAACAGTGTGACAGATTAAGTGTGAGAGTTCTATGGCAGTTTAGTCAGCAATGCTTCAAGTCACATGCAAAAGAATGAAACTGGACTTTTACACCATGCACAAAAATTACCTCAAAATGGATTAAAGACTTGA
This sequence comes from Camelus dromedarius, assembly GCF_036321535.1. Classification (NCBI taxonomy): domain Eukaryota; kingdom Metazoa; phylum Chordata; class Mammalia; order Artiodactyla; family Camelidae; genus Camelus; species Camelus dromedarius. The sequence goes on from NC_087436.1 coordinate 68,588,124, forward strand.
ATGTAAGATCTGAAACCATAAAACTTACGGAAGAAAACTTAGGTGGTAAGCTCCCTGACACTAGTCTTGGTGATTCATTTTTTGGATTTCACATCAAAAGTAAAAAACAACAACAACAACAACAAAAAACAAGTGACACTACATCAAACTGAAAATCTTCTGCACAGCAAAGAAAACATCAACAAAATGAAAAGGCAACCTACCAACTGGGAGAAAATATTTGCAAATCATATCTCTGATAAGGGGTTAATATCCAAAATAAATATAAAGAACTCATACAACACAATAGTAAAAAGAACAAAAAACAAAAAACAATCCGATAAGAAAATGGGCAAAGGATCAGAACAGACATTTTTCCAAAGACATATGGATGGCATGTGAAAACATGTTCCATATCAAGTATGCGAAAAGATGCTCAATATCACTAATCATCAGAGGAATACAAATCAATGGCCACAATGAGATAACACCTCACACCTGTTAGGGTGGCTATCATCAAAAAACAAAAGATAACAAGTGTTGGCAAGGATGTGAAGAAACTGGAACCTTTGTACATTCTTGGTGGGAATATAAAATGATACAGCAACTATGCAAAGCAATATGTTAACTTCCTTAAAAACTTAAAAATAGAACTACCATATGATCTAGCAATTCTACTCCTAGGTACTTATATAAAGAAAATGAAAAAATTAACTTGAAAAGATCTGTATCTCCATGTTCACTGCAGCATTATTTACAATGGCTAACATACGGAAACAATCTGTGTCCACAGGTGGATAAATGGATAAAGAAAATGTGGTATTATATCAATGGAGTATTATTCAGCCATAAGAATGAAATCCTGCTATTTACAACAACGTGGATGGACTTTGAGGACATTATGCTAAGTAAAGTATGTCATACAGAGAAAGACAGATACTTTATGATCTCATGTACACGTGGAATCAAAGAGAAACAAACAAAACACCCAACCAACTGACCAAACAAAAACTAAAAAACCCTCAAGCTCATAGATAAAGAGAACACTGAAAGTGCCAGAAACGGGGTAGGCGTGTGGGCACAGTAAGTGAAGAGAATCAAAAGGTACAAGCTTCCAGTTGTAAAATGAGTAAGTCATGCGCATGTAATGCACAGCATAGTGACTATACTTAATAATATGTATTGCATATTTGAGAGTTGCTTAGAGAGTAAATCTTAAAAGTTCTCTTCAGAAGAAAAAAAAATTCTGCAACTATGTGTAACAATGGATGGTGACTGGACTTACTGTGGTGATCATTTCCCAACATATACAGGTGTTGAATCGTTATATTGTACACTTGAAACTAATTTAACGTTGAATGTCAATTATACTTCAGTTAAAAAAAAAGAGAAGAGAGAAATGCTACATGAAGAGGTAGCATTGTCCTGAAGTACTGGAAAGTGTTATATATACAGAAGAAAAGGAGAGATGAAACTATTACTTTTCTCTTTTAAAATGTAAAAAAAAGGTATGTCATTCTCATTATGCAAAAGCAAAAGACCGTCATACATACCTGATTTCAGTTTTTCTTACTTCAGATGTCTCTGTAAACACTATAATTGGAATGGCTAAGTTAAGGAAACAATTTTTGTAAGCTTCAAAAGGGTAGTCACCAGCTACTTTGATCATTTCCAGTGCAACCTAGGTAAAACAAGGTGATCTGATTATATAAACAGCCCAACACTATTCATGAATTTAACTGCATCTATAGAATTTTCTTGAATTCTTTTCAAGCATTTCTGTGTGAAGAATAAAAGCAAAATCAACTATACTTCAATAAAAAAATTAAAATTAAAAAAAGGAATAAAAGCAGCTTTTGGACTAGAGTAATATAAATTTCTTTTAAGTCTCTCCACTTAGCCTATTTCACACTTTCAAACTTTCAACCTGTTCTGCACATGTTAAACAAAGTTATCAAAAAAATTAATTAGACCATGTAATCTTCCTACTTTGAAAGCAAACAGCAGAGCTCAAGAAATATAGCAGTCCAAAATCATTTAATAGGAAAAATAATTACATAGCTTTTAAGAATAACACCATGGTACAGTAAAATAACTAGGGCTATTCTAAAGATTCTAGATCATTAAGAAAAAACTAAATTGAAAGAAATCCAAATCACTAACAGGAATTACATTTATTTTAAGGCAAAGAACTAAAATCCAATATAATCAAATAGCAAAGATTATGGTAGTTCATTTTATTCAAGAAAAACAAGAGCACTTGGTTTGTATGGAAGATACAAAGATGATGAAGATGATCACTGTCTGTAAGAAAAATTATATTCTATCTTGACAGAGCTTGTTTTTTTATGTTAAAATGTTTGTATTATCTTAAAAGCTCAAAGTACAGATTACTGTATTTTCAGAAATACCTTACAAATTTAAATTATAAGATCAATATGTATTCTGCCTTCTCTAAGATCTGAGTGACTGGTTGCGAGTGATATAATGGGGAAGAAAGGAAAGAAATGATGAAAAAGAAGCATTTTCAAAGAATAATAATCTCACCAAGCCAGAAACTGCAGCAGTGGATGTTGCTATAGCAGGTATAATTCTACCTGCTATGCGCTTTGTTTTGAAACGGTCAGCTGGTTCAATGCTATACATTTTGGCACGAAGATTTGATGCAGCTGTGATGAAATCTATGTGTCCATTACGATCATCATCTTTTTCAAATGAAAGCACTGCCATCTGAAGGTCATCTGACGGTAACAACCAGAAAAACAAAGTTTCCTAGTAAGTGGTAAGGGCTTTACTAGGTAAAAAGCAATGTGGGTTCACTACTGTTAAAGAGTCCTTTTTGTTTAGGTTTTTAAATGACTGAACAACAAAAAAATTCAAGGAACTGAAGTTTTTGAAGGACATGAAAATGATGGCTTTAACACCACTAAATTAGAGAAGTTTCTATATTAAAAAAACTTTCTAAAAAATGGAAAAATAAGAAAGCCATGTATAACTGCTATTAAGCGGTTTACAATAAAAAAAAGTCAACATTGGGTACTGTTCAAAACTTGATTCCATAAATACTACTCTGAAACACTCTGATAACTAAGAACAGGGTCAGCTGATCAAATAAAAATGAGTATCTTTTTGACACATTTCTAGATTAGTGGTTCCCCGTATCATTCTGCGGATAGGTGTAGTTTGATATGTGATGAAATGAAAAAGTAAGATATGACAGCAAGTTTTTTCTAGAATTATAATTATTAAATTAGGATAACAATCTTTTATTTGCAAAATAAACAGTTGGCTAATCTATTTTTTTGTCCCCTGAATTTTACTGGTCTTTGCATAAAATCCCCAAAGTTTGGAAACTGCTGATTTATGTAGTTAAAAGATGATGAGCAGGTCTAAAAACATGAAATAATATAGAGCTAAAATAATGTTTTTAAGGAATTAAAAGTTCAGTTTCCCTATATTTAAGACTATTTAGCAACGATGTACATAGGTCAGTTTATATTTCCTGAGTGCAATTTTGGAGACTAAGAAGCCAAGAAGAAATGTCTATGGTTTTTTATCCTAAAGTGACTGGGACCCAGGGTTAATGTCCAGAAAGACTCCATTTTTCTTCATTATGCTAGCCAAAAGTTAAGAAGGAATCACACAGTAGAATTTCAAAGACTAAAACAATCAGAACAACAACAAAGCAAACTTACATTTCAGGCTTTGAGGGTAGGGCAAATGGTAGAGAAAATGATGAATTTAGTCACGGTTAAAGATGAAGAGTGACTTTCATAGGAATATGAAATAAGTAATAGTATTATTGTTATTATTATTTAATCCCACAACTTTTTGAGTATAGAGGTTAGCGAAAATAAAAATCTCTCCAGTTCAAAACATTTTCAATAAAGATTTTCCCTTACTTGCGGTAGCTTCATTAGATGAAATAGCCTTTTCTAGTTGGAAAACAGCATTCCTCTCATCTTCACTGCTAATAGGAACATGGTCTGGTTTCCTTGCAGTTTCATCTGTTTGAACAACCTTTTAATATATGTATATATATATTCGTTAAAGTCATCACATCCTACACCTAAGTTTGATTATCCTATTTGTTTTATCAAATAAGTAACAAAGAGAAACATTCTATCCAGTTTAATCAGATTATTAATCATTATGGACTAATGTATTTTATACCTTCCACTGGTAAGTAATGCTACATTATTTATATATCTGTTTTATAATCTATCTCCTCACACTGACGTATAAACTCTAAGAACAGATATCTTTCTCTTGATCACTGAGAGAACCTAAAAATATCTAAAATAAACTTGTTCACAGTGAGTGTTAAAAATACTTACTGAATAGCTTCCAAGATCTGAGTTCATACAATTCTGTTAAAATTTCACACTAAAATAAGTTAATGTTAATCAACAGTTTGTGATTCTGACAAATCAACATCAAAACAAATTTCATAGCTCTAGCTAGTGCAGAGCTCTTTTCTGTCTCCAAGGAAATTGAAGAAATCCATAAAATACATAATATGGGCATCTTTTAAATATTTATTGATTGCGGACAAGAAGTTCTTTTCCAAAGAATGTCTTCCTTCATATAGCTGCATGCTTAGGACAGCACATACAAGTAATTTATCTTTAAGAAATTACTTATCAGATATTTCATGAGGGCAGTGAAGTCAATATTCTCAAGCCAAGAAACTTTCAAGTCATATTTTTACATATTAAATATTATTATAAGTATTTGAGAAATATTAAGGAGCCAAGGAAGCAGTAATATATATTTGCCAGAACGTGCAGATTATATTTTTGGCTGTGGCATCTCCTAACTAGAAGTGCCAGACCCTAAAGCTTCGGTGGGAGGTGCTCCAGGGAGCTGTGAAAAAGCACATTAATTCATGTTAAAATTGTAGCTAAACTGCTCAGGATAATTTACTACCCCTAAACTTTAATACAGAAAGAAGCAATTCAAGCTAGAAAACATACTGAAGGGCATTAAGAACAGTAAATTTATTGATGCCTTTTTCCTTGGCTTCCGTCTAGCAGTTTTGCCCATTAGAAACATGGGCTAGGAATTTTCTTTATATAGGAATTTTGTTTTTCCTTTCTGTACTTTTATTCTTGATAAGCTAGAAGTCATGAACACTTCATTCAGTAAACCTATTTACCTGTACAAAATAAACTGCCTGTAAGTTTTCCTCTTCCCTAAAATAAAAATGCTGAGTGGAAGAGTGCATACATACACCACTTCTTACTTGAATTTTGCAGGGAGGCAGTCATTTCTCCACATTTTCCAGTATAGTTAAAGGGTAAGGGGAACAGAAGGTTGTTTATGTGGATGATTTCTTTTAGAGTGCACACAAAAAAGCACATAATGAACATGTGAAAAAGGAAAATATTAGTATTTTCAAACTTTCCTATTTACCCTGCTTAAATTTCATGTTCCATCTTTATTAATATTCCCTATCTCTTTCCGCATCCAATATTTTTGCCTGACAAAATCCCAACTCTTGTTATAACCCAACTTTTCAGCTATTTTACAGTAGCACCCAAGTAGATAACTGCTTTTTCTCCAGCCACATTTAGTGGAATATATTAAGTGGAATTAACACTAAGTGGATCCTCAATACTTTGAAATCCTACTTGAAATATCTTGAAATCCTACTACATCTTCTAATTTCCCACTTTTCCCACTCCCCTGGGCAATCACTATTTTTTTTTTTCAAAATTCTTCTATCTTCTCCCTGTCACTTGAAGCTATTAAGCTTATTTCTTTTTTTAACTTAGAAAATAACAATCTTTTTTCTCTTACACTCAAACCAATCCCTTACAAATCCTGTCAGCGTTACTAAAAAATATACACAGAATCCAACCCTTAACACAACTTCCCTGTTACCCACTACTTAATTCAAACCATTATCTCTTGCCTATAACCTCCTAATACCTTTTTCTACTTCCTCTCTCATGTGTTATATAATCATTCTCAACACAATTTGCCAGGGTCACCCTTTTAAATATAAGTCAGATTGTGTCCTCTGTTTAAAATGCTCCACTGGCTTATCTCATAATAGAACACATAGTACTTATCATAACCCAAACTACCTCTCCAACCTCACTGTTTATCAATCTTCTTTTGCATATTCTCCTCCAGAAAAATCCTGGCTCTCAGTCTTTCAAGGCCTTTCTCTGAACTTGTTCCTGCTGTCTGCACTCTCTCTCACCAGATAATAGCATGGCTCACTCCCTCACTTCCTTTAGGCTTCTGCTCAAATGTTACCATATCAGAGAAGCTTTCCCTTTGTTATCTCATAAAAAAATGATACCAGCTCCATCATCCTTTATTTGTTCTCCCTGTTTTAATTCTTATTAGCACTTATGCCCATAATGAAGTATCAAATAATTATTGGCATTTTTAATAGTCCATCTCTGGTCCATTAGAATATAACTCACACAAGAACAAGAATTTTGTTTTGTTCATTACAGGGTTATCCAGGTTTGGAATGAGATTCGATACAAGTAGAAGTTCAATAACTACTTGCTAAATGAATGAATTTGTTTGTACACATACCTTGTTGGAAGGTTTGAATTCCTGAATTTTTACTTCAGAAAGAATATTCAACAAGGCATCTGCTGATAAGTCCTGTTTTTAAAACAGTAATTTTATCAACACATTTAAAAAATTCTGAATTCTAAATCTAAAAACATCCTAAAAAAAAAGTCCTTTATCATTGTAAAATATTTGAATAATGTATCATCTGACTGTTTAGATCACATCTATTTGTGACATTTACCTTTATTTCTTTAGAAATATCATCCATAAAGGCTGGAAGGTGGGGGTGGTATGCATAAAAAAAGTTTTTATTAGTCAACAAACCTGAAATCTTAGTTCTTTCTTTACATTTTAAAATAGGTAGTTTTAGGATTGGCTGTGAGTATTATATAGAATGCCTTGAGATCAGGTACTATCTCTTAATCGTTTTACAAAGTTCCCTGTACAAAGCTATACTCAATATACACTGACACAGTAAATAAAATAAGTAAGTACACGGAATTCATACCTCTGGAATCAGGAAAACATTTAAATGGTTCAAGATAAACTTGGATAAATTTAAGGCTATATACATATTCATTGTTAAAAAAATAACTGCTTAGAAAAAACTGAGACATACCTGCTTTTGAAATCACCTACAATTCATATCACAAAATTACCACTCTTCAGAAAAAGAATATTCGACTGAATGGCACCATTTTTTACCAGACATTATGGTATATTTCACTGTGTGGTAACTCAAAAAGGATTAATTTACAACAGGCATTTTTATCTAGATCCAAAATAGCCAGTGTTAGTTATGGATGTAGTTCATATTTTTCCGTTCTGCCTACTTACAAGTATAGCAATATATTTAGCTCTATTATGCACTTGAGAAGAAAAATTCACTAATGCAGACCTGCCTCTTAAATAAAACTGTATTAGCTCATTTATTTATTAGTCAATGAAGATGATATCTAAGAAAATAGGTATAAATGATAAAAGTTAAGAAATGTCAATATGGGATAGCATTTTCAAATCTCCTGAAAAGCATGTAAGTTAATATCACAAAATAAGCCAAACAAATGTTTACAAAGACACTCTCTAAGGTATATTTAAAAATTGTTATAAAATAGGTCACTTTGGGTTTTCAGAGTAATTGCAATAACTGAAGTTAATAGATTGTAAATATTTTAAAAAATAAACTAAGACTGCTTTTATAAATATTTGTTTTCATACTTAAATTTAGAAAGCAAAATCTGACTTTCTTCTGCTTAGCAATGCTGCAATGAGAGTTTAGCTTTTGCTATATTAGAATAGGCAGAACTATCACAAAATAAAACATTTATATCAAAGAATGATTCTTATAATATACAAACACATTTTGATGATGCAATTAAACAAATTCATCTGATTCTAACCTTTTCTATCACTTGTTAGGGCTCGAAGAGTATCTTACCTCTTCTGTAAATGGAATGCAATAGGCTGTAGCATATAATTTTGCAGCATTCAGAAGGAAACTGAAGTGCCTTTTGAAATTAAAGAATAAAAACGTGAATGCACAGTTTCAAAGAAGATGTTTAATTCATCAGAAACTAAAGCCTTTAAAATGCTTAAGTAATCAGACTTTTTGTTACAGGATTTTTTTTTTAAGTTAGGCAATGAAATTCTGGTCTAGACCAAGGAATTGCAGAAATTATAAAAGAGGAAACATCAGATGTTTAGCCTCATAAGAACTAATATTCAGGTAGTGATCAAGACTACTTTGGGGACGGGAGTGGCTATAAGTAGAAAAATTAAGGTAGTGAAAGAAAATTCATTTTAATTCATAAGAAAATATTACAGATTTGGTTTTAAAGAGTGTATAATAAGTTCAAACTAAGAAACCAGTTTGTTTAAAAGCAAAAAACGTAAGTTTTACAGGATTCAGGATAAGGTGCCTAGAATAAGCACCAGATGAAAAAACTAAGTACAGTTATTTGTTGAAAAGGAGGTTAACAAGCTAAGTGTTATTTAAAATACATACAGATAATAGTGTGTATTGTGTGTACAATGTATATCTCACATAGATAGACAGGATATACAGATATTTATTCAAAGATCAACTCCTTTGAAAATTAATTTGAGATTATTTAGGGAGTTATTCAATAGTAACAATTTTCCCCCAGTTAACTGAAGTTTCTTATATACTTCTTACATATTTAATGAAAATAGGAAAACATTTGTTTTCATTTTACTTTTTTATGAATAATGTCAAAGAGATAACACTTTGGGTTCACTTTAAAAAAGATAAAATAACAAGGTTATTTACCATGTAAATAAATAGATACACCTATGGGTGGAGAGAAGAACTGTGGCAGGCTTTGCTGGCCAAAGTGATATGCTAACTTAGATTAAAAGAGATGTAATAATTTTATATTAAAGAGCCTGAGGTTTTCACTCTGCAGTGTAAACCTATACAGTTAAGAAGTTTACAATAAAAGATGTATGTAAAACCGGATATATATACTTACAAAGATTCATTTAGATCAAATTTTAATGGAGACGGGGGCCTCTTTGGTGATTGCCAAAACAAACCTAACAAAAGATACAAATATTATTTTCAGTGTCAGGAGCCAGTAATAAATTGTGTTAAATTTTCTTCTCAATATTTTATTATACTTACTGCCATCTTTCAGTCGTGTGTCCAGAGGGAAACAATGAAGAAGCTGAAGAGCCTATAGAAAAAATTGAATTAAAAAAAATCACTATTTAATATTAACTGGGGTTAAAAAAAAATCAACGTACATAAAGAGATACACAGTGAAGTATTCCAGTCACCCTTGTTCTCCATCTGTCCATTTTCCTTTCACTGTCCCCATCCCTTGGAATAACCTCTTTTGTTAGTTTTTATCAACATTTACAGGGTTTTTTTGCATTTATAGCAAACATGAATGTAGATTATTTTATTCCTTTTTACACAATAGTGGCATATTTTACAAATCATTTCAAAGAGCTAATCCTTAAAACAAAAATAAAACCAGTAAAAATATATAATATTTTTATTTTGCAAAGATATGTTTGAGATTTGCTTGAAAATCATTTGTGGGAGGGTCTACTGGGTGTGATCATAGATGAAACAAGACTGCCTACGAGATGGTAATTGTTAAACCTGGTGACAAGTATATGAGGATTACATGGAGTTCATTACATGCTTTCTTAACAATTCTGTGGTTGAATTTTTTCATAATAAAAAAAGTTAAAAAAAAAACCTATAGAAGATAAGGAAGAAGAATTCTTTAGACTTTGAACATGAGGTCACTAATAGTCATGGTAAGAATAATTTCAATAGTTGTGGGGAAAGAAGACATATTTATTGGATGAAGACTTGATAACAGTGAGTATAGAAGTATAGACTTTTCCAAGAAGCAGAGAAAAGAAGGAAGTGAAAAGCAGGGATAAGTATAATCCAAAGACTTAAAAAAAATTTTTTTTTCTTGCAGGGGGAGGTAATTGGATTCACTTATTTAAATGGAAGTACTGAGGACTGAACCCAGGACCTTGTACATGCTAAGCACACGTTCTACCACTGAGCTATACCTCCCCACTTAAAAGACTTTTTGAAAAAAATGAACTTATTTTGTATTCCAACAGGTAAAAGCCCAAAAAGAGGGAGAAACTAAAGAGGGTGCAGGACACATTCTCAGAACTACAACTGGAGTAAGAATAACAGCTAAAATTTAACTGAGCATTTATTTATGGGCCAGGTTCTATTCTAAATAGTTTGTATGTATAACCCATTTGATTCTGCAGAATTTTACTATTTTACTAAAACCCATTCTGTTTACAGAAAGACAAGGATCAGTTAAATGCAAAACTGACAAATACAGAAAGATAAGGATCAGTTAAATGCAAAACTGACAAACTAATGGGTGAAGTTTAAATGCATTCTTTAATCAGCAACATTAATTAAAAGAGAAATTAGTTGTGTGCCTGTCACTTGTTCTCAGTTAAGTTACTATTTATTTCTGAAAAGCTTCCTGAAAGAAAGAGTAGACATTTCAGGTCAGTGAAATTAATTTCATAGTAATTAAATGAAAAAGTTTAGACTTTTTCTTATTGTTTTATAATGTATACTTGCCTTGTGGTTAAAATATTTTTCAAACTTTAATCTTGCTAATTCTACACACTGGGACCAATTTCGAGGTCTTCTGCTGAGTAACTTAATAACTTGAAAACAGCCTTCTAAACTGTGTCCAGATTGTATCTTCTAGAATGAGAGAAAAACCAAAACAAAACAAATACATGTCCAATTAATCATATAAACACACACACACATTCCCAGGAAGAGTTAGCCAAAGTCTCAAGTGTCAGCGCATGTGTCTCGTGATTTAATTTTTTTACCTTAAGAAACTTGTCCCTATCTTTCTCTCTACCCTTTTTTTTTTTTGGAGGGGGAATGGGAAAAGACAACATGTGAAATTTTAACTCTAAGTTTCGTGTCTCACAAGTTATCCTCATGTCTTGCTAGCTATAAGTTATTAGTACATTATAAGTACTTAATATAAGAAGTGCTATGAGCAATATTTCATACTAAAAAGTTACCCTTTTTTAGTGTAGGACAGGAAAATATGAAAATAGCTTTGAAGTTGCCCTCACCATGAAAGTAATAAATTGGAGACTACTGTCCACTCATGAAATTCTCACTAGAACTTGGTTTTCCCAAAGATCTTAATAATCTGTTTTATTATTTGTAGCTGTCTGATCATTATTACCACATCCTTATTAGGTTGAACCATATGAATTGCTGTTCTGTGAGTCTAACATAGTCAAATATTGGCAATTCCACATAGTTCAACCAAACTAAAAAAAAGAAGGGTCATTTGTGACCTGCTCATTAATTTCAAGATTCCTCATACACTTACTATATACAATAATAATGTTATACTCTCTGTTTAAGGAAGTAAAATAAACTATAGGCAACTTGAAAATAAGATTACCCTGACATAAAATGTTGAGTTTATATTAAAATGTATTGATTTTTACCTGTAAGACTTCTTCTGCAGATTGATAGGTTTGCCAAAATTTGTTAAATAATGAAGGCTTGTAGGAAAAGGAACTTTCAAACTATAAAGGAAAAGAGGAAAAAAAATTACAAATAGAAGTCTGTTTAGAAGTTGGAAATATTGTCTTTTCTACTTCAAAGAAAAATTTCTTTAAAAAAACTTTATTACCTTATCTCTTGCCCACTGTATAGTGTGTTCGATAGCAGCAGGAAAGGATTTTAGGGTACAAAATGGTATTTCCTCTTCTGAGGGATCCCGCTAATTTATAAAATATGACAATAATAAAGAGAAGCAATGACAATTTTTTAAGGATTGAATTTACTTAAGTGTTTTAAGACTATGAAAAAATAAAATTCAAAAATAAAATAAATCCAACATTTTTTTAATATTCTATCTCCTAGGCATTAAGAGGAAAAGCTGATTCTTCTGACATTTAACCCACTTGTTATAGCAATGAATTCTATTAACACTTATTATCTGTGTACTCCTTTGGTACCATGTAGTACTCATAACAAACTACCATATATAATTAAGTTTTTTTTTCCTCCAAGAATCAAGGTGACATTTAAAAATTTACAACACTCCTTACTTTGAAAAGTAATTCAAGAATTCCCAATTAGATGCTCAGCATACCGTAAGTTTCTCTCTCCATGGAGAAAAAATATTTCGAAGCAGGAATCATATGTTCTTGATGCTTGGTACAGTTTCTTGCACAAAGTGCGTATTAAATAAATGGCAAATGTCTGTATTATGCCATGTGAAAAATTATCATTGAAGAATCTATATTCTATTAAAGGGTACATTTAGTCTTATTGGTTTACCCAATCTAAAACAACTCACTTTGTCTCTACATAAGAGATTTGTATTTTAGTTTGTCGATCTATAAATATCATGAAATACTTTAGAAACCAAAGAGGAAAGCCAGAAGAGTATTCAATTCTGACTTTCCTGAGTATGAAGTCTGAGAATATAAATACAAGAGGTTTAGGAAAGATGTGGTAGAATGAGAGAATCAAGGGAACTTTTAGAATTTTATAACATACTCTACTTTGAAAATCTTTCAGTATGGCCCCAGCATATTATGATTTTCTCCACCTAATTTCCTTCAAATTAAACTGATCAATTTTGTCTACTATAATGTTTTTGCTATATAAATTTCTGATTTCATGACAGTAAAGGAGAAAACATATTTTACAAAAATTTTAAAAATATACTAAAACAAACATGGCCATTAAATAAAGGGACACATGCTTATAAAATAATATTCTTCTCTTAATTTTACAACTTGGGTTGACTTTTTTTAAATCCTAAGGCCTACAATTATTTCCTAGACCAGTGGTTTTCAACTCTGGCAATATCGCAAAATCACTTGTGGAGGTTAAAAAAAGCTATATCTACATCATTTATATAAAATATATGTATATAAATGGCTTGGTCCCTCCTATAGAGAAACTGAGTCTTCAGTAAGATTTTGAGTGGGTCACCAGTTCAAAAGTTGTTAGAAAACTAATCAAGTAGCTCTGAGAAATAAACAGTAAACATAAGAATAAGATTCCAGAAAGACCAGAAACAAAATTCTGATGATTAATATAAGTAAGTTCAGCTACACTACAAAGAGTGTCCATGCACATATGCAGACATCATTGGCAGATCAAAAACAAAAGGGATTAAAGACACTAAACCAAATTTCCTGACTGATGAATTGGATAAACCATGAAACATAAAAATTATGAGATATAAAGAAGAGACATCTACTAATTTAAAAAACTGGTTCACTTACATGACTATTATAGGATTCAGTTAAATGAGGTACAATAACTTCAGTGTGTCCCTTAGTGCCCATTGTTCCAGAATCTAAGAGGGGCCGTAGATTTGCTAAGCAACGGCTATTTGAAAAGAAAATAGATTACAAACATAAAAGTGAGCAACAACAATGTAAGCAGAGGACATCTTATCATTCTCTACTGATCATTTCACAGGTTGATCACTTCTTGAATGTAATATTTTAGGAAACAGATACATTACCACCAAACAATCTATTATTTCCACCCCCCTCCTCCCAAATTCTGTTGGTCAACCTAGCAATTTTAGTCTCTACCTTCTATTACTACTCCAACCAAATTTTGAGTTTCAACTTTTTTTCCTCTCAGTTAACTCTTAATTAATGTGTTACCCTTTCTTCTCTTGCTTTCTATTTCTTCTTTGGTTATTTTTTGACTATAAGCTCTATCTCACTGTATCTTTTCAATGTTTTCTCTATCCCAAACCTTCTTTCTCAATACTTAAAATATCTATATTCTACACACTTCAATTTCTTAAAGTTTCTTTTTGCCTTCCTCTGCCCAAGCTTACAAATTTTCTACTGCATTCTCAACTGGTAAATTTTCCTGTTAATAAATCTGCTCTAGTACTCTAGCATTAAAGGTCATATAAAGAAATAAGAAAGATTATGTAAAGTGTATATATGATAGTCATTTATTTATCTACTTATTTAACAAATATTTACTGAATGACATCCTGTGTTGGGCACTTGAGGATACAGTGATGGGAAAATAAACAATCCCTGAATAAATGATATAATGAGGGAACAAACTTAAGCCTGTTTGAATAAAGACAGTCAGGCTGAAATTGAAAGAATGAGGGAAAAAAAGCTAAAAGAGGTGAAGAGCAAGTAGGCAGACTTGGGGTCAGGAGTTTTAAAATAAGAAAAATAAAATTTCCTGAGACTGAAGGAGAGTATGTGCAAGTACTTGAGGTGAAAAATTAATGGATGCCCCCTGTAAGAACTGAAAGAAAAGAATGTGTAGAAAGAATAAGGGGAGCCAGGGAGATACAGTAAATTTTAAGCTCGAGTGGTGGACAGGTAGCAGATACTCTATGAAAACCATTTAGGCCATGATAAAGATTTTAAATTTTATTCTAGGTGTAATGAGAAACCATCAAATGGTTTGGGTTCGAGGAGAACTGTAATAAAAACATAAAGAATTATCAGAAAATTCAGTTAACTTTTCAATAAACAGGTATGGGAGATGAAGTGAAACAAGAGAGAGACAATTTCTACGAACCTGAATTTCAAGAACATACCTGTCTACATATCTCCTGGCTTCCACATTATCTAATGCTGTAATAATTATATCTTGCTTAGTATAGAACTCATCATTGTAAATCGCCTCAGTGGCTGGACATACTTTGTTCAAGTGTGCATCTATTTTTAACTGAGGATTTATTTTCAGGGTTGTATCAGCAGCAGTATAGCTTTTAGGTTTCTAAACAAATAATATTTAAAAACAGAAGAAATGAATATTAAACAGGATAAATATAGGCCATGATTGAACTTAACACATTTTATGCTTGAAGAGTAATGTAATGAGACCACTTTTCATTTTTAGTTTGTGGAAATTACATTCATTGTGGTCATGCTACATTTAATAATCCACATTAGCTTGAGTAATTCACACATTATTAATAAAACCTAAACAACCCCTTTTATAGCTAAGTGCTTTAGAATTCTTAAAATATTAGTTAAAGTCTAATTAAAAGTACATTTTTCCTTAGTAGTGAGGTTTGAATTGGATGTGTGCCTAGATAAAAAATAAGAACACATTCAGTAAAATATTAGAAATCCAAGCTCTACAGAAGATGAACTCTCAGAGGTATGGTAATTTAATACTTTGGTACTAAAATCTCTTCAAAATTTTACCATTTTTAGATGGAAATATTTTAAAAATTATTATTATATATTTTAGTTTTAAAAAGAGTACTCTTTCTTTTCTTAAAGATTTAGTGATCATTATTAAACCAATGGTGTCATTTCAAGCAGTATCAAAGTTCATTTGAGAGTACTGGCTCTGACAGTAAATATCTATAGACCATTCTGTTTAAATTCATGCATCTAGTTTAATGGTATCTGTCTCTTCTCATACTGTTAGGCTGATGTGTTTTTACTTCTCAGTGCTATTAGCATACATACAAATTGTAAACTTCGTTAGACGTTAAAACAAACAGGCCATAATAGTTCTTCTGTACATAAAATGCATAAAGTTCAGTGAATTAATCTTGTGACATAAATTAGCTTCATGAGAGACCCTGTTACTTAGTTCGTTATATTTGAATTGGTAAGACTGTTAGGTTAACTATGTCACTATATAACTACATAAAAGTATGCTTTAATTACTTTCTGTTCATGACACTTCTAAGTTTAGTTTACTAAGATTATTAATGTTATAGAATAAAATGAAAAACATTTCCAAAGTAAACGCAAATTTGCTTGACTGACTAAACTGTTTTTCCTGACTTAAATATTTTGATCTCTATATAAAAGAGTAAAACAAATATTACTTTATAATAAAAAGGGATGTTAAATAATTAAAAAAGATCAAAAGAGCAAAATGTTCTAACTGCTAACCTTTACTTGTTTTGTAATAAAGATGGAAAATAAGAGTGTCGAATTTGTCATCCATAAACACTTCGTATTAGGGAAACTGTTTCTATATCATTAGATGTTTCTAAGATTAAATACATAGACAAATCCTGATTATAAAATGAAAAAACATGCCCATTATTGCCCATGATTCACAACTCAGATTTTAATATGCAAAAGTAATATTTATATAAAAATTATATATTTTCCCTATTGTCATTCCCACTATTTGATAATTTGAGAGATTCTAATAAAATAAAGAACACTTTATGCTTGTTCAAGCACCATTTTCTATTTATAAAAAGGAAATTCCCTTTTTTTTGTATAATATAATAGATGATTTAAATTTGAAACAGTGTAACAACACACCTGTATGTGATGAGGACGAAACAGGAACTGTCTATTCAAGTTGGATTTTTCTATCAAGTCAGGATCTGTTACTGTAACCTAATACAAGAAAAAAAAAAAAGATGAAAGTACTTAAGAAATAAATTTAAATCTACTTTGCTTTTCTGTGAATGACTAAAACAACTCCCACAAGTTATTCTAAATTATTTTGCCTGGTAAAAGTTATAAGAAAACAAATAATCCAAAACTGGTTACAAATACTACTCTTTTTATACTTACATTTAATGATAATTAATGTTTAGCATAGGAACATGTTAAACAAATCATTTGAAACCAAACTGCAATTCATGTTCAAAACTTTTTCTAACTATCATAACAAAACTGAGGCTAAACATCACTATCATTTTGGAAACATGCTAACAGAATAGCCATAGAAGACAGCTCTTCTTTCTGTACATATTTATTCTCAATTTTAACCAATTTCCATGTTTCTATTTGAAAGAAACTCTTGCGAAAGCAAAGGTCTACAAACTACAGTGTAGGCAGGCTTCTGGTTTTTGTAAATAAATATTACTGGAACACCTGTGATGCCATTTGTTTAAGTATTGTTTATGACTGTTTTCAAGCTACAATGGCAGAGCTGACTAGTTGTGACAAACTTAACAGTATTTAGGCTTACAACAGCTGCAGTCTGGTCCTTTTGAAAAAGTTTGCAGACCCCCATTCTAAAGGATGCAAGATAAAAGTAAACAGATGCAAGATAATCTAAAAAGTATTCACAATGCATTTGCCACTTAAGCTAGTATTTGTGATTTCACTAGGAGCAGTATTTCTCAGTGTGTTCTAGTTGTTAGATGTTGATGTTCAGAGACACATTCACTTTTTTTTTAAGCTGGCATTTCGTGTGTGTGTGTGTGTGTGTGTGTGTCACGTTCACTTTTTTTAACCTGGCATTTCCCTCGTTGTGTGTGTGTGTGTGTCACATTCACTTTTTTTTAAGCTGGCATTTCCCTGGTGTGTCTGTGTGTGTGTATTTGTTTTCAATAGTTCTATGTAATTATGTTTAGAGGGTGTCTCTTAAAAGGGGAAAAAAAGCACAGAAAATGTGTTTTAACAGAAAGCTTAATTAGTATCTAATTATTGTGATAACTGATAAAAGGCTTTTCTTCCACCTCCCTCCACCCCACTTTTTATCCACTCCCATTTTTTTTTTTTTTTTTCTGTCTTCTACTGGATTGGTCAAGTTTTCTTGGTTTTAATCCTCCCTCAACCTCCTGCCAACCCCTCACTGAACTGGTTTGGAAGTTAAACCTCTACTTTTATGTGGTCATTCTCAAAACTTTAACAAGTACATGATCTAAAATTAAAAATCTTTATCTTCCTCCTGAACAATTAAGAGAATATTTGAACTTTCCCTTCTATTTTCCATGATATCAAACAACACTTAATTTTTAACTATCTCACCCCCAAATTGGTCAACATTTTAATTAAAGGTTTTAAAAATCAACACTTATTTAAATTTAAGAATGTTGACAAATGCCTCTACTTACCCTGCTTCACACACTGCCCATGTTATTAATCCACAGTTCTTTCAATGACAACAAGTAAGTGGTAATCTTTCATCATTTTACTTGTCAGTTATCTTTATTTCTCTTGAAAGATAATTTAGCTAGGTATAGAAATCTAGGTTGATAATCCCTTGCACTATGAAGAAATATGCTTCTTTATCTTCAGGTGTGCATTTACTGATGATGAGAAGTCTGTTAGTAATCTCTCTTTTTATCTTTGCCTTTGCCTTTGATTTGTTTGGTATTAGTTTACCTTTTCAATTTGAACAACTTGTCTCTTCAACTCTGGAAACTTGTTATTATCCTTGGAATATATTACTTCTTTTCTATTATTTTTATTTTCTCTGGAAATTCTACTACACTTAAGTTGGACCATGCAAATGCATCTTCTTTCATTAAAAAAAGAATCTTTGTACATTACATTCTGGGTATTTTTATTTATCTTCTGTTCGTCAATTCTCACTTCAGCTGTATTTTAATTTTAGGTTCACTGACTACATAGAAATTCTTCCTTGGCTTGTTGTTAAAATTTCAGTGCATTTTCCCCCCTCATGTTTCTATTCTTTTTTCTATACCTTTGTTCATTTTAACTTTAAACTTTATTTGTTCTATTATCCATAGTATTCCTATCATCTGTACGCTCTTAGAGAGTTAATTCTTCAATTTTCATCGGCTGGTTCTTTGAGGTGGTACCTTTTTATTAGTAGACTGTCATTTTTCATTGTGAATTGTCTTGAATGGATATTGATTTCTCTGCATAGTCCTGTGTACTCTCGGTGTGTAAGTATCACCATGATGCAGTTTTGCATTTGTTTAAATCAGAGCTCTAAAGGTTTTTTCAGTGGTCCTAAATTTGTTACACTCATTTCTCTGCTTAAAGTTTTCATATGATATAATTATATGGACCCCATGCATCAGTGTGGCACATGCTCTTGGTTACAATTTCTCACAAATGACTTCCCTTTTTAGCTAATGTTTTGGATATATATTCAAGCTAGAAACACTTGTGAGTTACCACAACTTTTGGCTCAGGAATTAACTTACCTCTTGGATCCTGGAACCTAGGGATTTCTCTTTCCTCCACTCTAATTAGTTGGCTACATATGTGAACACTTTAAAAAAGAATAATTTATATAGCAAGACCATGTATTTGTAGTAGGATTAGAGATCTGTCCACATTAACTCACCTTGTTTTGTTACCTGAAATAAGTAGGTTTGTCTACTATGGTTCTTTTTCTGACCTCTATTTGCTGATATGCATTATAAATTTCTAAGTAATAAAGTATTTAGATGATACCCAAACTTGTGTAACCAACGAGTTTTTCTTTTAGAAATACCTTTTAAAACTCCCAGAACTAATAGTGGCTTGTGACACAATTTAGGAAATGTTGAGTAGGAATAATATAATGTAGGACATCTGCCTATAACTGTGATACCAACAAATACCCTTTTTGAGTGGAATACTAAGCCAAGTGTAAAAAACTATAAAATGTAAACTATTACATAAATTTTACTAATTTAATTACTATTAGTCACTATAATAAATCTATGAAATCACTACTGTAGTTTACATCTTAAAGGCAAACAGCATCAATAAAACATTTTTATTTAAATATACGATGTGGCTTCCTAATTAGCTCACATTTATTGTCTTAAGAATTTAAACTATACTCATATTATTCACTCTTCTTTTGATTATCACCAATTGAAACAATATCTGAGTTCTCTGCTACCATCTAATGTTAGTTTCTCCCATCTTAAACATTTACTTAGTAATAAATAAGTAGTATCTAATAGAAATAACAACAATATTATTGTGTTTATACTTACAAAGCCCTCTCATCACATTTGATCTTCATAATTACATTATAAGAGAAGCAGTAGAGACATCAGTTTTACAGTACTAGAGAAAGAAACTGAGGAGCAGAAAATTCAAGTAATTTGACACAAGGTCACAGAGTCAGTATCTTCCAATTTCTAGCTTAATGCTCTAGCCTCAAAAATCAATACTTTAGATCCATGCAGTCAAATATGGTTGAGAAGCCACAGAAATCTAAACTTATAACTCTCAAGGATTTAGAGCTTACCATTCCCTTCTCTTTGCCTGTGCCAACACCAAGCAATGCAAAATTTTTTAACATTTCACAGCCTATGGCTCCACATCCTACCTATGGAGAAGAAAAATAAAGTGTATCAGATTAAATAAAACGAAAACTTCTACTTACAGAATAGCAATTTCATCTTAATTTTCTTCAAATGTTAAGTTGTAATAAATGCATACTTAAAAAATAATTTAAACATTTATGACTAATTTTACTTTAAAATATTTAATGATTTATGATGCCATTTTAAGTGTTATAGAAGGAAAAGCATAATACAATTCCTTTAAACAGAAGACATTCTAATATACTAAACAAATGCCAAAGATTGATCTCATTTTTTATATAAGTTGGAAACAAACAGAACAAAACAGCGCAACACTTTAATGGAAAAGATTATTTATTTATAAACAATTTTCTAAACTTATTTGGTGAATATAACTATTCTAATACTTTTAAGTAAAAACTAATGGATTCTATATGTATGTAAAAGCTCAGCGATAACTGATTTTCAAAATATTATTTTAAAAATGAATATTAAAAATCAGCAGTAGTTTAAGGATTGATTATAATTTAAAAAAGTAAGTGTCAAGAAAAGAAGTTTTATGCTATTGGGGAGAGCTTCCCTGTCAATGCACTAAGACATTCAAGAAAGACAGATCCATCTATATATTCCTTTATTTGGTAACAAAAAATAAACCCCTCCATTCACAATTTTTAATATATTTCTAGAAAATCATTTAATGTTCAAAACTATTATACTCATTTTTTACTTTTACATGTATTCTTTTTTGCTTTTTTGGGGGTAATTAGGTTTTTAAAAAAAAATTTTTTTTAATGGAAGTAGTGGGTATTGAACCTAGGACCTTGTGCATGTTAAGCATGTGCTCTACCACTGAGCTGTACCCCCTTCCCCCAACCTCCATATTAATTCTTTAGATGATGGGTTGGCAAAATTTTTCTGTAAAGGGCTAGACAGTAAATGTTTTTGGTTCTGTAGGCCATATGGTATTTGTCACAACTACTCGACCCCACCATTATAGTACAAAAGAAGCCACAGACAATATATAAATAAATGGGCCTGGCTGTGTTGCAGTGAAACTTTATTTATAAAAACAGGCAGCAGGATGGATTTGGTCTCCAAGCCACAGTCTGCAAACTCCTGTTTTAAATATTTTCTGAATGTATACTCTGTTAGTTAGAAACTGTACTAAAATTTCCTTTAATAAATTAATTTGATATACAATAGCAGTTTGTACCATTTATTCTCATCATTATTCCTACTTACTAAAAAGATATTCAAATTCTGTAGCTTCCGACACAAAGTGTCTCCAATGCAGGCTCGTAATGCATCGTATCTATCTCCTCTGTAGAAAACAACACATACCAAGAAAATAGAAAGGCATAAAAAAAAATTAGTTTCATTAATGTTAGTACCAATTTAATATTGTACTTAGAATACTCCAAACCAAAGGATAAATTATCTTATTTGGAAGAGAAAAGACTGTTTTCTTTTTTCCATTTGACTTAACAACCTAAGTCCAAATGGCTTAAGTGAAAGTGACCTTAGTTTATCTAGAAAAAACTTTTTAAGGCAGGGATTTTTAATAAAGGTTTGTAGATAAGTCTATAGATGGGCTTTGGAGTTGTTAACTCACTTAAACTGAAGGCAGAACTATGGGTTATGTGTATTTTGGGGAGAATGAATCCATAAGCTTTCATCAGATTCTCAAAGAGATTTGTGACCCAAAAAGGTGAAGAATGATTGATATAAATAAATAAAAGCTTCAAGTAGCAACTGTTTTCATCTAAAATCAGAATGGTGTTTTGAAAGCAAACCATTCTTATCAAATACAACTTAAAAGTTTTATACTCATTTATAAAGTGGCAAAGATACTGCATTATTATGACACTTGACCTCCAAGTAGAGAAGAAATGACTGCAGAGGTGAGTTGGAAGAAAAGATATCTAAAATAAATGCATATTTGAACAAAAACTTTTAATCTGGTTGCCTCTTATAAACATACAACCAAGAAAAAAGCAACAAAAATGTCAGTATTACCGTGGGAGAAATTCTTCACGCTCAGGTTTGCCTAGGGATTCGACAATATCTGCTGCTTCAATATATAACTTAAAGTAGAAGATAAAAACACAACTTATTATGTAGAAAACTTAAATTGCTACAAAAAGTAATTCTCTTCTGTAGTTATTTAATACTCATTAAAGAAAACAATAAAAAAAAGTCAATTCAGAGTAAAGTAATAGACTAAAACACAGAATTGTTTTTTATACAATATACATTCCTTATATTCTTTCATTGAAACATTAAATCTGGAGGAACTGTAAAAAGATATAATTTGGTTCATGTCACTTAGCCATCTTAAAGATGATACATTCTAATTTTAACAAATGAAAGGAAATTTCACCTCCAAATCTGTTTCTTATAACTACTTAAAAACTCTGGAAGGTTTGTTCAATGTCACCTACATTTGAGTAAATAATTGATTACGTTTGATAAGAAAATACTTAGTCTCTATTTACTATATGTCATTTATAATTATATATATTTTATACTACAGAGGAAACGGTCTAGGAAGCCATAATTTCAGCATTTACAAAAATATCAAACAGAATTAGTTCAAGTTAATGAGAAAAAACTGTTGAGTCTCATTCTCATTTTCATTTTAAGTAACTTATATGGCTAAATCTGAACATGAGAATAAATGGTTATTTATTTGACAACACAGAATCTGTATTAATAACCTAATTCATATTTGCAATGCTGTTAATAGTTATATCTAAAACCAGACTTTTGTACTCTGTTAAAATAAACCAAATGATTCTGCAGCAAAATAGCATTATTAAATCTATAATAAATTTAATTATAAATTTCATAAATTTTAATTATTAAAATTAACTTTTTAAAACACAAAAAACAAGATAGTGTCCTTTGATAAATGCTGCCAATTATTCCTTCTGTTAATAGAAGTAAGGGTTTTTCCCCTACATAGTTGCCAAACTTTTACCATTCCTATGCTTTCTACCTTTATAAGTTTATACCTAGAAACTAGGGAATGTGAAGATTTATGATGCCAAAAGATTACACAGAACAGTTCAAGAGTCCTGAAAGCTCATGACTGCTACATAGTAGCAGAACTAAATCTAAGGATAGAAAATTCATTTTTCCTCTCATAAATACATCCTCGAATGCAACTCTAGGTTATACCCGACAGCCTCAACAAATGATCCTGCCAGTTTTAATTGTAGAATTAAGTTTCGGTGGCATATCACATCTAACTCATGCATCAAAAAATATTTTAAGGTTGTCTTTCATAACATATTAATACTGTAAGTCATAACAGATATTCATTATATTGGTAGATAATTCAACTTTAAGTATAAAAAAATATAAAAACAGAGCACTAACCCATTGGCACAAAGGAGAAAACTTTCCTGTCACAGCTTTCAATACTTCTTGGCTGGCAACACCTCCTACTGCTGCAGCAAGTGGGGGTAAAAAGCCTCGGGCAGTCCAAGAGAGCCAACGCACAATGTCAGTATTTACTTCCGGCTGAAACACAAGCCAGGAAAGACAATAATCTTTAGAGTATCCACATGGTATTGAGTTAATGTGAGAATAATTATAGCTTAACTTTTAAAAAAGGTATTCAATTTCCCTACTAAATAGTTTTTAAGTCCTAAAAGAGTCCCAGTCTCATAATAAAAGATCCAACTGCATGTTAGTTACCCTAAGCAGTATTTTTCTTTACCAGTACCTCCCCTATTTTCACTTTTTGACTCTTTGTTGTTATACTAGGGCACAATTTATAATTAATTGGATTATCTACCATTTATAGTTCTTGTTAAAAAACAGTTCTGTGACATCAGTCAATATTTACAAACAACTAGAATTTTTAAAAACATGTTTTAATATAGAAAAACCTTTAACCTAGGTAAATAAAAATAAAATGAGCCATAAAAAGTGATAAGGAAGCAATCATTCGTGCTTGAAGTGATAAATAAAAAGTAAAACTGTAAAAATGAGTTAATATATTGTTAGAAAAGGCAGTTTAGGAAAAAAGAGTAATGGCAGTTTTACATACTAATCTAATCTAAGAGCCAATCATCACAAAGTTTTCATTAGCATACTTAAAACCTGAAATGATGTTTCTCAAAGTAAAATTTATTAGTATTTTTAAGGAAACAATAGAGAACTGAATTTTGTAGTTATTACTTTAGCACAATTTCTTATTTGGGACAAAGATCTCTTCATGAGCTATGGTTTCTCTTTCTCTGCCTATACTTTTGATATCAGTAACTATAATCTCAATCTAGGATCCAAGTAGGGCTCAATTAATCTGAAATCCTATGTAAAATAACAGTACTTGTGCATGTAGGGAGGAAGAACGAAGGCTTTTATTACATAATCAAAGATCTATGATACAGAAAGAGGTTAATATCTACTCACTAGCCTACCCACTCCATTTCAATTTTTCTATATCTCATTATTTTACAACTATTTAGCACTAAATGCACCTTGGATTACAATTTCATAAACTGTGCCATTTTTGAAGGCAGAGATATTGCTGGTAGTGATAATATTAAAAACAATGACAAGAATGCTAATAGAAGCAGGTAATTTGAACATTTACTCTGAGTTGTATATTAAGTCCAAATGTAATCTTCAAAATAATCCTCAGAAATATAATTTCTATCATACAAATTAGAAAGCTAAAACTTTGAAAGATTAAGTAATTTATTTAAAATTTTACTGCTAATAAGTGGGGAAGCCAGAATCTGAACACAGAAAGTCCAACTCCCCAGCTCTATTCTTACCATTAGGTACACCATCTCTCAAGATTCTATATTTTTTTAATAAACAAAATCCAAGTCCGGGAATTTTTCATTATCCTGGGATAATGACTATGGCTTAAACCTGAACTTCCTCACACAGTCTCCAAAACTGATACATATCCACAAAAAGAGAAATAAACCAGTGGCAGGGCTTCAGCATTACTAAGAAACAGAATATTATGAACTTCAAATTACTTATAAATAAAAAAACAAACACCAAACCCCAAATGAACTATTTCTGGACTTCATATTGCTGTAAGCCTACACAGAGAACAGGAAGCATGTAAACACAGAAAAGACAATGAAAAGCCTAACGTGACAAAGCAGTCAGAATCATCCTGAGAAAACAGAAGGTCCCACATGAAGTGCAAAAATACTGAACATGTATGAAATCCGGCAGATCTCAACAATGGCTATGGTGAAAGGACTGCTCTGGGAGATAATGATGTAAACAGAAAGGGGGAGATATTCTTTGACAGGGAAGACTGAAAAAGGAAGTAAGAGAGGAAGTTAAGTAGGATTTGGCAGAAATCAAAAAGATCAATAAGATATACCAACACCTATGCACCAAAAATATTAAAAAAAATTTTTTTAAATCATTTATTAAAGACACTCCTTTTTCAGTATCCTGAGAGAAGAGGAAGAGGGGATCTAGAAGTAGAAGTCTGAACAAGCACCCAAAACCCTTATCCCATCCAAAAAAATTTGCAGAAAAAAATCAGTTTACCAAGCAAAGGTGATGTAAGGAGACAAAAAATTAGAATCTAAACATTTCAGCTACTGAAAATTTCTCCCCCAAACTAATCACAAGGTAGAGTAAACCTGATTGAGTGAATTATATATGCTTATAATTATAACTAACACTTCTGTTTTATAACAAACACTTGAAGATTTGGGAAAATAAACACAAAAAACCCCACCTTGAATCAGAAATTTAATAACCAAGAACCAAAATGATCCAATCCACCTCCCCTAAAGGGGATGAAGTAAGTAAAAGAAATACAAATCTATGAATCAAAATGGGCTCTTGGTGTACCTGGAACAACTGACTGATCAGCCCTGAGTTATATTCTGGTAAAACTATTAGACTTCACAGATGAAAAAATATACAGAAGAAAAAAATATAAAAGGACTCAAGGCAAAAAAGATCAGATTACTTAAGAGTCAGATAAGTAAACTGGCATCATACTTCCCAACAATAAGATACAAAAAAGTATCAAGGAAGAAAGTAAAAGCCTTGAACTTTACTTTCATCCAAGCTGCCTTTCAAGCATAAAGGCTACAGAAACAATTTCAAATGTGTAAGAACTCAGGGAATACTGTTAATTCTGAGCTCTTTCTGAGTAATACAGCAGAGACCAAACCTGACTGCAAAATTTACTATAAAGCTCCAGTGATCAATACAGGACGGTACCAACAAAAGGACAGAAACAACCAATAGAAGATACTACTGAGTACAGAAAGAGCCCTACACATACAATAACTTTCTGACAAAGATGCCAAAAAAACTGAAAAAAAGAAAGAATTCTCTTTTCAATAAATGGACTAGAATTACTGGATAGTCATATACACAAAAATTAACCTTGAACTATATTTGGCAAGGTAGAAAAAAATGAATTCATAAAAGTACAAAACAGTAAACAATGAGTTCAAAATATATAGTCATGTACATGATCTATACTTTGCATGGTATATAAAAATGAATTTGCAAAACTATAAACCTTCTAGAATAAAACACAGGGGAATAACTTTGTGATTTGGGGTTAAAAAAGGTACAAATCACAAAAAAGAAAAACTGATAAACTAACTTTATCAAAATTAAAAACTTCTGCTCTTCAAAAGATGCTGCAATAAAATGAAGACAACCACAGACTGGAAGAGAATATTTGTAAAAGATGTGTCCAATAAAGGACTAATTTCCAGAATGTATTAAGAACTTTCTCAATAAGAAGAAAACAAACAATCTAATTAAAAAATAGGCCATGATCTGAAAAACTAAAGCAGAATGAAATCAAGTAACTTGTCTACTGTCACAGAGTCAGTAAGTATAGCAAAACTGGAATTTGAAGGATAAGAAAATATCAATATTTATATGTTACACAATTTTTGATGGCTATCATTTTGAACATTCACCTTCTCTTCCAAGGTTTCACTTATAGATGTTGCTAGTTTCAACAACTCTTCTGAATCTTGTTGGCATCTAGGATTCAAAACAAAGCACCCAATATCAATGTTCTCAATTGCTATAAATAGTAAGTCATATAAATAACTAAAATTTAAGAAATGTTAAAAAAAAGTGGAATTTTGCCAACATGTAGCATAAAGTGCTTACTGACTTGAAGGTAACTTGGTTTATAAACACATTACTTCAAAATCATGCTCACTTAAGGACAGTATATAAATAAGATTTAAATATTCAAGGGAAAAATCTTTTGCAATAAAACTTCTGACGTAATAAGCTAGGTGGTAAAAAACCAGATAGTAGATTCATAATTCAATAATTTGCAGATTTTAAAAAGTTATAGCTTTTGAAGACTTCAAAGTGGGAAAATTCTTATTTAGTATAATTTCATTTTTATAATTTGACCCCTCCACTCTGACCAGAAAAAAACCCAGGTTTTCAGAAGTGCTTATAGTTTGGTGTATTTAATGGTACTGCACTTATATTGGGCTTAGTTACTTAAAATTAATCTATAATTTCTGAAATACTGTTTTTACAATAAGGAAAAAAAGTTGAACAAAGAACATTACCCAATATTTGGCTTGCGATTATAGTTCTCCTGAAACTGGTCCAAGGCAAGCATGGCTGAGTGAATCTCTAAAGATGCCTATTTAGAACATTAAAAAATTGGTCAATATTTACTGAGTGTGTAACGTGTACCAGGCACTGACTGTGTTAATGTTTTTAAAACATTATTTTATTCATTACAAAAATGAATTAGCTTATAACTATTATTATCCTTACTTAACAGATGAGGAAGCTGAGGCTTAGGGAAGTTAAATGACTTGACTTCAAGGTCAGAAAGCTGTATTTAAGCAACAGATCCAAGTTTCATTCCCAGGTGGTATGACTAGTTTTTATTAGGTTATTCATATGAAACTTAAGAGTAATATCAACTGAACAACAGCAACAATTATTTATACAAGATCACTGAATCTCTTTTCCTTATCAACATATACAAATTTGGAAACTGTAAATATAATTTGTTATCACAAATACATTGACTGCTATAAAATTATATCCAGTGATTTGAAAAAATAGAATGTTTCCCAAGTTTTTTTTGGGTGGGGAGCAATATGTATTATATAAAACTCTACATGGTTCATAAAATCTTCTAGTAAGATCACCTTTGAATGAATTATTAAAATCATCTTTTAACTATCAAAACTGGCCTATCATTATAATAGTTAAATTTTTTCCTATTTTTCTAACATTTTCCATTATATAAATTCCCATTTTTAATTCTTGGGAGTCAACTCTAGACATATGAATACAATCTTTATTAAAAAAAAAATTAACAGTCTGACAGAAAGGTACATACATGGTTGCTCGGTTTCAACTTTATAATCTTTTACCAATCTCCATCTCCCACTTTGTTGCCTCTCTCAAACCTACAAAGTGTTTATTTACCTCAGGTTTGCTGAAATCCACAATAAGGTACTTTGGATGTTTTATCTGCCTCTCTAATGGTTCCTAAGAGAGAAAAATAAACAACAAAAAAACCCATTATAACTCCGGAGCAAGCAAGTAATTACTTGACAAACTATACAGAACACTAAACGCAATGGCTCTCTCCCAAAGATCAGAAATAAGTTAGGTTGAGCTAATGCATTTTAGCTAAAATATAAAATAGCTACTATTCCCTGGTTACCCCTTGTCTTATTATCACACTTATTTATTTTTTTAATGTTAAATGCAATTAGACAACCTGCTCCACATAGTAAATTTAGGAAGAATTGTTGGAAACATTAGTACACTTGAAAAAATACTATTTTAATGAAAGAGCTACCACATATTTCTGATAGCAAGTTATTAAGACTTTTTATGCCTGACAGGACTTGAACAAACAACCAGTTAAAATTCTCTGTGTGGAGCAAAGAACACACGAAAGCCAAAAAAACCCAACCAGTCAACCAACCTCCCCCCAGGCCCACAAAAGACAACCCAACCTGAAATTTACTTGAGGCATAAACAGAAGCATAATTAAAAACTGTGGACAATGGCAAGAGGAAGTAATGCAGGGGCAGATTTGAGTAGCTGTAGCATTTTAATCTGTTGTTTTGTTCTAACTTTGTCTTAAACAAAACCTTGTAGAGGACTTTAGTTAATTGTTCTGGAAAACAACAGGCAGTCAAGTTAAAACCTTGACAACTTGCAAGAAAAAAACAGAGATGAATCAGACAGCTTATTCTGAGAAGTGGCCTAAGGATTTAGAAGTAGGAGGCAGTAGGAGACTCCTCAGTTCCTTGATACTAGTAGCCTCGAAATTCTCTCTATACAGATACTTACATTTCCTTTCAATGCCAGTTTATAGGAATTATCTCACATTTCCAATATACACACTGTTTCTTGAAGCTCAAAAAATTAAATCAAAAAACCTGAATTAATAAGTATGATAAATAAAAGAAATATTCCTTTTACTTTAAAAATGTGAATAGCTGAAGAATAAAACAAAACACACTGAATCAATGCTTGTTAGTTATGCCTTTTGTCTTAGGAAGTAATTTTAAGAAGTATGATCAACCTTTTCATGATTCACAAAGCTGCAGTTTCTTTGAGGTAACTTATATACCTCAATTTTATGTGTTACTATTGTAAATTTTTTTGTTGATATCAGTTTATTTCCATAGATTGATACAATTTTCCTCAAAGTGGGTACAAATAGAAAATCAGTATCTGTTCAACCTTTGAATTATTGTTTGGTTAACTAAGTAATTATTTTATTTGCTGTCATTCTTCTGTAAAGAAGTATTTATTAAGCAGAAAAAAATACTTACAAAGCAAAATGTTTTAGGAGTCTTAACTTGAACAGCTATGCCTCCGTGTAAATAAGGTTCCAGTTTTGTAGTATCACCAATGCTAAAAGAAAATGGTGATAACACTAAAAGAAGAAAAAAAAGAAAACCATTACATACTAAGCATTTACATTTGAAGGCTTATTATCATAAAATGCCAATTTTCTCTAATTTACAAAATTAAGAAAGTCTCAGTATAAATCTTTTTGTAGGGAGGTGGGTGGGAGGAAGTGTGGGAAGAGAAATTATTTTTCCAATATGAATATAAGGACTTAGCAAAAATAGCCAAGAAAACTTGGAAGGATAAAAAAAGAATGATAAGAGGTTATCGTCAGATATTAAAATATTTTATGAAGCCTCAATAATCAATATATTTATATTATATATATTTAATAATTAATCTACAGTGATACTAGCTCCTGAATAGACAGGCACACAAACAAAACAGATTAGAGAATTCAGAAACAGATCCCCGAGGGACAAAATTAAGGTGGCAACTCAAACCAATAAAGAAAAGAAGATTATTCAACAAATCTTGCGGGAAAAAAAGCCACCTAGGAAAGTATTCCAAATGGATAAAAGTTTTAATGTCCAAAAACATGTAAAAAATTTTATTAGATAAAAGTATAGGAGAAAAACTTTTTTAAAACTTTGCAATAGAGAAAGGCTTTTTCTAATTATGACTTAAAATAAAAGCCATAAAAGAAAAAATTGAAAAATTTGACATTATATACACACAATAAAAACTATAACAAGCAAAGTCAAATGCCAAACTAGAAAAAATA
This sequence comes from Camelus dromedarius, assembly GCF_036321535.1. NCBI lineage: Eukaryota > Metazoa > Chordata > Mammalia > Artiodactyla > Camelidae > Camelus > Camelus dromedarius. Next base: position 68,618,757 of record NC_087436.1, read on the forward strand.
TTTGTGACTCATATTAAAAAAAAAGCAACTCAGTAAATATGCCCTGTATATTAGGAGTCCCAGCGAATGATTAAGAAAATGATCAAAAACTCAACAAGAAAATGGGTAAAGGATGATTCACTTTAAAAGAAAAAATAGCTCTAAAACTTAAGATGAGATACTTAATTTTATCCGTAATATGTAAAATGTAATTATACTATATTATTTTCGGGGAAGGGATAGCTCAAGTGATATACTATATCAATTTCAATAATACCTGAAATACTATGAGCCATAAGGGGAAAAAATAAAGACTGTTATGCAATTACTGATGTAAAAACACCCATCTAGATGATTCATTTAATGAAAAGTCAAAGGGTAGCTCTATGAGTAATATGCTACTTTGCATATAAAACTGCATAAGGAAACCCTGGAAGGACACAAAAACTAAGAACACTGGATAGGTAGTAACAAGTGGGATCTACAGATGGGCAGAAAAGTTTTCACTATGAACATTTGCCTTCTACTGTTTGAACTATCTGACTTTTCAAGAAATTAAATTAAATAAACAAGCCTTATGTATTAAGGAGACAGAACAGGTCAGCAGAGTAAACAACAATCTTAGGCTGCCACACCTCTGGAGTGGGAGGAGGTCTGAAATAGTACTCATTTTTAACTCTATTTAAACATTTATATGTTTATGTTTATCTAGAATAAGCATATTGTAGGTATTTTAAAATGTTTTTCAAGTAACAGAAAATTACTTTAGAGCAGTAAGTATAAATTAATAAATGTTAAGAAAAAAGTAAGTTTCATAAACACCTATTCTATTTAAACATCCTCTCTTTGCCCAAAGAATTTTTGGTACAAAATGTGAGTTTTTAAAATTTTCATTTCTTGACATCCAGTGGCTCCTCCTTTCATATATATAGCCTTAAGACTCGGATCCAGTACCACAATCCATCATTACGTGGACCCCAAAACATCAAAGGATAATCCTAAACAATTAGTTTAGTCAATTTTTGGAAAAACCAATACAAATTATTTAATATCAATGATATGAACCTGTGTTTTATATATTCATAGTCTGGGAAATAAAATCCAAAAGTTTTATTATCAAAAATTCTTAAATATAGACCAAAGTTTTGCTATAAATTTGTAACAGAAACTGACTTTTTTCTCTCCTAAGGATTCACTTTGTAGTCATTAAAAGAAAAAAAAAGTAATCCATTTACTAGTCTATACATTAATCACATAATTATACTTTCAAAAGCCCTAGAGACAAAACTGAATCACTCTCAGCTGAACAGGTGTAAACATGCTGTCTCTGAGTTACAAGACATCTACTAATGTTTTTAATTCTTTTAAACATGGCTTGGAAGAAAACCACAAACTATGCAGACTAACAGTGCTACAAATTAATTATCTTCAACTTCAAATGGGCCCTAAATGAAGCCTGATAATCTATTTTTTAAAATGTTTACTCTCTTCGAATCTCTGGCCACGTCACCTTATCTCTCCTTTGGGTCAGGATCTTATCTTAGTTCACTAACAGAACAGATCCCTGCAGCTTCTTGCTAATAAACCAACACATCTGCCTACAGTAACATCCATTCATCACTTTTATCAAAGCCACTGGACAAAAACAGGTATCTTTGCTTGAATACTTCACTGTCACCTCACCCAGCAAGCTCAGACTGGACACATTAATTTCTCTCAGAACCTGCTCCTTTTCTTTCACTCCCTAATGTGTGAATAAGTAAGTTGCCAGAATCTTCGCTCATCTACCATATGAGGTAACAAAGTTTCCTCCTCAATGTCCTAAGACTCTTGCTATCTCAACTCTCACTGCCAGCCCTGTCACATTATATCTTTAAGTTCTTGAATTGTGTCTTGCTTCTTACTGTTTGTCTCTGCACAGACTATTCTTTCCTTTTCATTACCTTCCTAAGACAATGCAATCTTCAAATTTTAATCAAGATACCCTGTCTCTACAGTTGTTATACCAAAACTGAGTAGGCTTCCTTGCTAAGTTTAAAGTTCCTATAATATCTCTTCTCTTTATACCATCATCACTGCTTAATGTTAACATCCCCTTACTTAGATTTAATGTCTTGAGGCCAGGGAATTGGATCATGTCTATCTGAGTTGATAGTGTATTCTCAACACTAAGAACAGAGCCTGAACTATAAATGTGCTGAATAATGAATAAGTATAAATGAATTAATAAAACACAGAAACTTACCAGTTATTTGTCGTGTAGATCCATTTAAGCCTGTCATTCCATTAATTTCTCGAAATGTTAGGAACTGTCCTGTTTCAAGTTTGTGCGGATGATTTTCAAGGCAAGTAACAACGCCAGGATTAGCCTAAAAATAAGAGTAATCTACTAAAAAACAAGTCCACGTATTTCTTTTTTGTACAAATTCCAATTTCACACAAAAACGAACCCATGTTATCATAAAATTCTCAAAACAACCAAAATTCCAAGCCATTCTTCTATAGTAATAGCAAGATTTTAAAAACCTATCACAACTTGAAATGCAGCGGATCCAAAGTGAGATGTGCCATGAGTATAAAAGGGTCCACTAGATTTTGAAGACTTAGTATGATAAAAGGGATGGGAAATATCTCATTAATGCTTTTTCATATTGATTGCATGTTGAGATAATAACATTTTGGATATACTGGGTTAAATAAAATGTATTATTAAACTTAAAAAAAACTGTCACAAAACGGACGGGAAATATCTCAATGCTTTTTCATATTGATTGCATGTTGAGATAACAACATTTTGGATATACTGGGTTAAATAAAATGTATTATTAAACTTAAAAAAAAAACTTTCACAAAATAGGGACCCACTTATTTTATTAGGAATGTTAAAAATATAATTTCTATGTTTGGGGGAAACAGATTCCACAAAGGAGTTCAAATGTTTCATAGATTCAAAGATTATTGTGACTTATAAAAAAAGTCAAAGTGACTGAATATTAAGTTCTAAAGTCATTTATGAAAGACTTGATGTACATAAAAGATTAGTTCAACTCTGAAGATCAAAGAAATGTAAGAATGAAGGATGGAGATTTAAAGCCAGGAAAGTGGTAGTTTAAAGCTTGTCCAATACTTTAAAGCCAAAGAAATATTATGTAGCCCAGTTTATCAGGATAAAAATAGGAAGAAAAATATAAAGAATAAGAAATATACTTATCTCACCTAAAAGGAAGGATGAGATAGGTCAAACACCTGGAAATTTACTAACTGCATATAATCCAACACATTGCTTGAATAAGGTGATAATTTAATCTATATAAAACCTAATGGAATTATCATTCTCTTTCACAATTGTGTAGATACTAAAAATTTTCTTGCTGCTTAATGATCTGAGAAATATAATTATGATCACAAACATGCAGATAAAATTAATGTAATGTGGGTTTACTAATATCTCAAGAATAATATTCATAAGGAGAAATAATCTGCAGGTAAGTTAAATGGGAACGTTTATGATGTTTTCTAATTCTTTGTGGATAACCTCCACATTTCCTGCACTATTCAATAAAAGAAAATATCAGTGAAATACAAGATCCCTTGGAGCTTACTCCAACTGTATGATATTCACAGGGACAAACTAACAATAACTAGAGAAGGTAAAACGCTGAGCAATAAACCATTCTGTAAGCAGAAAGACACACAGAATAATTTTTCAATGAATTTTTCTTAAAAAGGGGTGAGAAAGGCAACATTACATTAGGTTTAAAAATAAACCATAAAGATAGAAGCACAAATACTATTAGGTCAAAGTATATTATCATTTCCTTATATTTGTCTTCTTTTGACCTTTAACATAAATTGATTATAAAGAATGTATATAAAGTTAATGACTTAGGCTAAAAAGAAAAAGTAGTAAAAATAGATCATAATAATTTCTCTAATTCTTTTAGGGAATAAAAAAATTAAACTAGCATGATATTAACTGAACATGGTTAAATGTGCTAAATGTCTCAGAACTGTTCACTTTAAAGTGGTTAATTTTAAGTTATGTGAATTTTACCTCAAAAGTAAAACAAAAGCAGAAAAAAAAAGAAAAAGAGAGAACATGGTTAGAAAATTCAGACCTTCTGATTTGAAGGTTAATGTTTTAGAAATGTAACAAATTTGAAAAGCTCTCGTCTATGATGTGTCCATCTTCCTGGAGTCAAAGTGTTGGGCCAAGTGACTTATGACATACCTAGTACATCTATGATCTGACACAATAAACTGTGGTAAATACTGAATTCATGTCCCATAGGGGCATGACATAGAACAAAATTAAAATTAAAATCAACGACATAAGCAACTGTTGGTCTATCAATTATTAAATAATGTTAGAAGGAATCCAGAAACACTTTTAATATTCCAACTTTATTTTAAACAAATAAAAAATATTGCATATTAAATATTTTGCTAATACCACCTTTTAAAAAAGTTTCACATCAACTTAAAAAATCAATCATATACATATACAATAATATACATATATAGTCATACTTGCGTTATATCTGAAATAAAAATTTCTTTCGGTTCTTCTCCTGTTGTATCTAAAACTTCAAATTCATCACCGAAATCACAAAACAACCGTGACCAAATTCCACGTATATCTGCACTGATGAACTGTGAAATGATAAAAACAATTTTAAGCTTATATATTATATAATATATAAGAAAAAAAAGCTCAACTATCTTAGGCTCTTTTATGACAATTTTATTTATAATTAAGCATATTCTTTGGGGTATAAAATGATCACAAACAGGATAAATTATTTGTTTGTAAATTGGTTTCGGGATCAAGGATTTTGGTATTTGGGACTGGATATCTAGCGTTACAAAATTAGAAGCAACATCAGCACATCATCATCATACAATCTGTAATTTTTCAATAACAACTTCTGCCTTGCCCTAAAAATGAAGCACAGTTTATAAGAAACAAGGTATCTTTGTTTGATGGTCTAGCAGTGAATTCTTACTTTTCATTTTAGAAAAGAATGGAATGTCCATTCACCAAAAGCAGTAGAGTTAATGGAAAATAAAACAGAGCTAAAAGCTGAGCATGTGGTCAACAGAAAAGGGACTGAGAAACTGACAGTAAACAATGAAGTCATGAAAAGTAAAAATCAGATTCTTAAACACAATCTTATAAAATATTTTACCGAAAGCCATTTTTATAACACATACTCACCAGTCTAAGAAAATGTAAAGAAATTGTTTTTGTGCTAAGTTATTTTTAAAGATAGTGAAAATAAAGAAAAACTCTTAATCTGTAACACATATGGTCCCATACCAAGTGATATTTTTCTAGCAAAAACTAAAGTCTATTCATATTTGGGTATAAGAATGTAACCAGTGATATATACCACCTATTACATGAAGTAGTGAAATGGCTAATGGAAGATTACCTCCTAATTGATCATGCAATGCCTTTACTATCAAAATAGGCACCTACAGAATTTTTTATTAGACATAAAACTGAGCAGAAATTTAGAAACTTTTTTTTTAAGTTTAAAAGCTGCAAACTCAAGGACAATTTCTTTCCTTGCAAAACAACTTTAAAGTATGAATATATATATATATATATATCGATCACATAAACAAAGATTTTAGTTTATTACCTAGTGTAATTATCTTGTAAAACTTTTGTTTCCTGTTATAAATTTACTGACTACTTTGTGTCTTGTTCGTCTGCTTAATTTAAATTGTGAACCAGAGCACAAATGTTCTACAAAATATAAATATACTATGTAAATACCACAATCCAAAATTTTTAGCACAACTATTTTATACAGTAAGATCATGGCTTAGTGCCTATCTCAAAGGAACAAACAGCATTTTCCTTTTCCAAAGGAAGAAATGGCCCCACAAAGGAGGTGGAGTTAGTAATATGTATTTAACTGCAGGGCATGATTTATGATTTTTCCCATCTAAACCTCTTCCCAGTCTTCCCAATGTCATCAATACTCACCTAACTACTCTGGGCAAAAATCTAGGAGTCATTCTTGATCACACTTTCCTTCACAGCTCTCATTCATCTATTCTCAATTCTGTTAGTCTTCCTCAAATTCCTCAGTTCAATGACTTCTCACAATCTCTATTCCCAACTCTTTTGAATAAGGCACCACCAGCACCTCTCACTTGGGCTACTTACTGCATTAGCTCCTAACTGGTCTAGTCACCTCTGCTCTTACAATTTCAACAGTTTTCCTTCTTTTTGGTTTCATGATCCATGATTCATGTTCTTAAAAATTATTAATGACCCAAAGAGCTTTTGTTTATGTGGGTTATACCTACTGATATTTACTGTGTTAGAAATTAAAACTGAGAAATACTTAAAACACAAGAATATACACACACCTTCCATTAGTTATCAGAGCAATAACGTCACCACACATCATATAGACTCTGGAAACTCCACTGTACCCCATAAGAGAATCAGAGTGAAAAAAAGCAAATAACATTTCAGTAATATTATAAAAACAGTTCTTCAACTTTGCAGACCCCATCAAAGTCTCAGAGACCCTCAGTGTCCTTATAACACACTCTGAAAACTACTGATCTAGTCTATTCTCCATACAGCATGGCCAGAGTGATCATTTAAAAATATAAATCAGACTGAAACTCAAAGGCTTAAAACTCAGATATCCTCAAAGATCTGTAAGATACAGCCCTCTAACTACTTCTCTGAACTCAGTCTTCTGGTATCCTTTCTCCTATTACTCTCTCCCATCTACCCAAACTCCATTCTGGTCAAACACACTATGTGAATTTTTGCACTTACAAATCTTTACAGTTGTTGTTCCCTATGTTTTGAATGTTCTTCCCCAGATCTTTACATAGCCGGATCTTTCTCATTATTCAAGGCTCTATTCAAATGTCATCTCTTCAGAGAGAACTTCCTTGACCTCAATCTAAGAGAATCAGCACCGGCCCCTCCCAACATCATTTAGACATTCTACCTAGCTTTTTTTTCCATAAGACTTGAAACTGTGTATTTATTTGCCGGTTTATTATATATCTTCCCTACTAGAAGGAATTTTCATGAATAGGAAAATCTGTATGTCCTATTCATGAATGTATTCCTAGTGCCCAGAACTGTATCTTGTACATAGTAGACATATGCTTAATTATTTGTTAAAAGAAACAATGAACTTCTTGAAAACCACCATCATACCATATTTAAAGTGAGATGATGAGTTCAATATTTATCATTCTTTACACTGCTAATCTTAATTCCTCCTTAGTTTTGGCAATTTGCCTATAAACCAAATTTAGATCCTCATTTTAAAAATAGGAAATGATTATGATACCAAAATTAAAAAGAAAAATAATGTGACTGTCCTTATATAAAAAGAATTCCTCATAAAACTCACTGAAAAGCTACAAATTCTAATAGTGAAAGTGATTTTTCCTCTGGTAAACTTTGTCATTAAGTTAACACTATTACCTTAATTGGAGGGCACCGAGAACGGCAAAAGTCATTAATCTTCTTCTGCAATGGAAGTTTGATCTCAGTCAAAACTACACACTGTTGAGAAGAATACAAGAAATTAAATATTAGAAAATAAACAATTATTTTGGTGATGTACAACTTCTAAATCAGAAGCATTTCACATAGTTTTCACTATGCTAAAAATGCACTGTTTTCCTTGCAAAAAATTACTCTATTATATTCTATTTTAAGGTTAATACCTTCAGAGGTACAGAATAGCAAAAGTAAAAGTAACATACACAGCCATCTCTAGGTATCCATAGGGGACTGGTTCCAGAATCTCCTGTGGATACCAAAATCTGCAGATACACAAGACCCTTATATAAAATGGCATAGTATACATAGGGGAAAATCTGCCCACGTTAAATTCAATTACCATCACAGGCTTCACAGTTAGAAGCAAACCTTAATATTCTATGTGTTATTTATATACCTCAAATGGTTGGAGATTTTATCTGTTACTGCTAGAGAAATACTAACCTAGTCATCAGAATATAAGTTCAGTACTAGCATAAAGGGATAACAATTACATTTTTAAAGAGATACATTAGTTGATTTAGCTTTTACTTCAGATTTAACAGATTCACAATATAACAACTTTTGTTTTGATAGTGTCATTACTGAAACCAACAAGCACTATTATTTAACACAGCAAATTATAATTTTCAATGCTTACTTTAATTTTTTATCATCCTATGAGATAAGTGGAGAAGGTTTTATAATCAGATTTTATCATAAGTAACTTAGAATCATAAAGGTCAAATATTTCCCTAGGGTTATTCATATTCATGGCAAAAGCAGGTCGAGTCTTTTAGTCTCCTCCCAGACTCTATCTGCCTGGTTGTTTTCAATAGTGTCTTATTTTCATACTGTATATTTAATCCCTTCTTTTAAGATTTAGTCAGTTTGAACATCTATATTTTATAGTCCCTATCCAACAATTCTACTATCTGAAATTCTTGGAGGTTTAATTCTATTGTTTATCACATCCACTGATTCTTGATCATGCTGAACTGATTTCTCCTGTCATATTATTTTGTATTACAAACACAATCTCAGAGGCTTTATATACCGGAATACACTGTGGCCTGGTTGATGGTATATTCCTCTTGATATTTTAGTTTTGTTTCTGTCTGGCATTCCAGGGTAACACCAGCTCAGTACTACTTTTTATGTTAAGTTCTCAGCTTGGGAAATTTTAGACTACAATGGATTGTAAAGTTCACTCCAAACTCGTGTGAGGGAATGGCTATGGTTATAAATTCTGAGAAAAATTGTTGTTTCATCCAAAGCTCAAGAGAAAATGGAAAAGCTTCTTGTTCTGATGGGCAAAGACTGTTTTCATATACCCTTTTCCTAAGGGTGTAGCTTTCTGAAGTTCCAGGGAGCCACAAAGAAGTGATAGGTCTCAATTACATTTTTCTGTCTCATGTAGATGCATTTTGTATCTTATTTCTGTGTGACCATTAATTCCTAAGAAATGTGGTTACTGAGACAGGCAAATCCTATCCCTGAAAGTGACCACAGCCAGCAGTTCACTGTTCTTCTAGTTACTGATTCATTTTTGGTCTCTGAGCACTTCCCTAACATTTTTTTGAGCCCATGTAATCACTGAAAAGGAAGGTTATTAAGCAGGTTCTACTGCAGAAAGTCTACAAAGCATCTTTGTAGCAGGATGGATTTCAAGTTACCCAATCAAAAATGGAAGTCTACACTGATTTTTAAGTAGGTGTGATACTGTGATTATAAATCAGAAGTATATATTTTGGTCTTCAATCAAGGTTCCTGGCATGTAACTCCTAACACTCTTATAATTTCTACATAAGAGATACAAGGGCAACTTGTGTTGTAATATTTCATTTAGTCCTACTTTCTGAAGTACCTCCAGAGTGATAAAGGTGAAATGAATGTCTTTTGTTCATAACAAGCCTTTTCAGCCACACCTCAGTTTATGTTAATAAGGTGAGTTTTGGGAAGCCCCTAAGGATGCGGGCTGGTTGTTACGGGAACCAACCTTACGATCTGAAGGTCAGAACTTCAGCCCCATATCCTAGACCTCTGGGGAAGGGAGAGGGGCTGGAGATTGACTTAATCATTAATGGCCAATGTTTTAATCATTCATGCTTACATAATGAAGCCTCCATAAAAGTTCCTGAATCAGGGGCTGAAGAGAATTTCCAAGTATGTGAATATGTGGTGGTATTGGGAAGGTGGCACCCCCCTCTCACATACCTTGTTCTATGCATCTCTTCTATCTGGTTGTTCCTGAGTTACAGCCTTTTACAATAAACTGGTAATCTAGTAAATAAACTGTTTTCCTGAGTCTGTGAGCCACTCTGGCAAATAAATCAGACCTAAGGAGGGGGTTGTGGAAACCTCTGATTTACAGCCAGTCCTCAGAAGCAGGGGGATGGCTGTGTGTGGGTTCTTGGGGGACTGAACCCTTAACCTGTGGGATCCGACACTATCATCTCCAGGCAGAAAGTATCAAAACTAAATTAAACCATGGGACACCAAGTTAGGGGTTCAGAATGTTGGAGAATTGCTTGGTGTTGGGGGAAAATCCACACACACATAGTCACACAAGTGCCAGAAGTACTGAGATCTTAAAGAAACACGGAAGTGTTTTTTTTCCCTAGACAATGGGTAACATGATAATTTAATCACAAGAAAAATCTGGGTCAACCCAGTCACTTTTAGAACATCCGAGGTACTGAGAACTTTTGTTGTTACCTGATGAAGATTAAATTGTTGATCTACATTTTTCACTCCTCTGTAATTGGGTTACACATTACTCTTTGCCCATGACCTTAGGAAGGGCAGAGTGTACTTTCCTGCTCCTTCACTTTGGGCTTGACAATATGACTTGCTTTGCCCAATGGAATATTACTGGAGGTAACACAAACAGAGGCTGGAAATGAAAGTACTTTGATGGTTACACTTGCCCCTTTGCATTTCTGCTACTGCTAGAAGACCATGTCTTAGGTAGCCTCCTGGTCCCAGAAGAGTGGTACATGGACCAGAACCCAGACTGTGGAGTTCAAGTTCAGCCTAGAACATCTGCACTCCAACTGACATGCAGATGCATGAGAAAGAAACGCATGTTGCTATAAACCACTGAGTCCGGGTAGTTTTTCATGCACAATAATGTGAAAATAGCTGACTGACATAATTACTTTGTCAATAGGCCCCTTCCCTAAAATAGAGGATCTGAAAAGTATTCTAAAAAAAAGTCTCTTAACCTGAAACTTTTTGTTCTGCTCAATAGACTAGGTTTAATTAGTTAATACTATATTAATACTTAATGATTTGCCTTGGAGTCTGTCAATAACATCTAATACAAAATGGAGTACTAACCTGGTATTTACCTAAGAAGGATAGATCTGTGGTTTCATTTAAAGGAATAGAAGATGATGTGACATGAACGTATGGATTTAATTCTGCAACATGTTGAAGTACAGCTTCGGCCCTGAAAAAAAAAACCACACACACACACATACACAAAATAATAAAAACCAAAACACCTTTACTGCTCTTTTGTTCAATAAAAATACTCAATCTTTCAAACCTGGACACTTTGATGACATCAGAGGAAGCTGAATATTACACAATTTCACTGTGAATTTTATAAACTGGAGAGGAAAAAAGCTAGGACTTATTTATCTTTATAGAAAACTATATAATCTTGAGATGTAACATACTGCTGTATTCCATAGTAAGTCACAAATCTCAAAGTGTACCCTTATAGGTCAATGCTACTTAAGTCTCTTAAATATTCAGCAATAATAAAGACCTCTTTAATAATCTTAAAGAAATTCAATCCTAGGTAGCAATGCGAATGTATTAAAATTTCGACAAATATAAATAATTAAATGTCTATGGTAGAGTGAATTTATGGTGATGAGCTAAAAACAACTATTACTGATCCATTATTTTAGATACAGAAAATATTCTAAGTAATTGCCACAGTAACAAAAAAAAATCCTATGATAACATATTAAAATATCTTATGGTCACCTGTTTCTCATATTAACAATATCGTCTTCACAGAGAAAGAAGTTGGTTCCTAGGTCCCATGCTTGGCATTTTTCTGTATCATGAATAGTAAGTGCCTTCAAAAAAGAGAAAAATATCTGTTAAAGTCAGGATTAAGACAAGGATTCTCACTATCGCCAACACTATTTATACTGCACTGGAAGTATTTCCTGTGTAATTAGACAATAGAAAGTAATTAAAGGTCTAAGAACTGGAAAGGTTATATAAAGTTAAATCCATTCACAGATGGTATGACTATACACATCGACAAACCCAGAAAAGTTCATGGAAAAATTAAACAGTAAAAGAATGTAAATTTAGAAAAGTATATTGAAGCATGTTCAACCCCGCTCAAGAATGAAATTCCCTTTTTCATTCATCAGAATAGCATAAATCCAAAAGCTTGACAATGTACTGTATTGCTGAGAATGAAGTGAGTCAGGCATTCTCACACATTATTGGTGGGAACATGAAGTGGCTCAAAACTTCAGTGGAAAAATGTGGCAGTTGTTAGCAAAATGACATGTGCGTTTATCTTTTGACACAGAAATCCCACTTTTAAGAATTTATCACAAAGACAAACTGGAAAAAAATTTAAAAATCCTTATGTACAAGAGTATTAGTGCAGCACTATTTGTAATAGCAATAGACTGGAAATAATTAAAATGTCCACCAATGAGGAACTGGGTACAATTACATATGATACATCCACACAATGTATATCCATGCAGCTATTAAAAAAAAAGACTGAAATACATGTATTTATTACCATGGAGTAATACCAAGGTATGCTGTTAACTGATAAAACCAAGGTAGAAGTAAGTATGACATTTTAAGAAAGGCAGGTGGGAATAAATATGTACGTACACACACACAAAGATGTGCACATCTATATGTATGTATTTCCTTACATTTAAAAAGCGATTAAGAAAAGAAAGTGATCTAATAAGGGAAGGAGGAAATAGGGTAGAGATGCTAAACTTACCTGAATATACTTTGCTTTATAAATCTGACTTTGAATTACATGTCTCATATAATAGCAAAACTAAATCAAATTAAAAAAGCAATCCCTAAAAATCCAAAGCAAAATGAATAAATGGACCAAAACTATTTGAATTTGCTGCGTAACTACACAAAGTAATTCTTTAACGTGACTTAAAAAGCAGTTAATTTGTCTGCCAGCTCCAGATGGGCTATATCCTAAGGACTAAAAAGAAACATCTTATATTGTTTTTAATAATCATATTACTATTAATAATGCTGGAATTGTTATTCTAAAACTATGTCATAGACAAGTAGAATATAATACAGGATAAAGTAAAAAGCAATCAGTTTCATGTCATTAAGACCTAAACCCTTATATAAGAGAAGAAACACAAATATAAAGTCTAAGAAAAAATATCCTATAATCCTAAACTTGAAACTCAGAAATTTCAGTTTTCACTCATGATGAGTGCTCTAGCTCTGTCCACTGATAAGACTTTACAATCAGTGAAAATCAAAAAGACTACTGGAGTAGTGTGAAAAGGACTCAAGAACTTGAAGAAGATCCCCCAAAGCAAAGATGAAGCAATTTGAGCATCAAGAATAATAACAAGTACAATGGCTCAAAAGACATCCAATATGTCTAAATCCATTAGTTTATCATGATGTTATCATGATACAAACAAATCATACAAATTTCACTGGTCACTGTTGAGGGATGATAGGAAACCAGTGATTTTGAAAAGTAGAAAATAAAGGGGGAAAAAAATCAAACATTTCTCCTATCTTTTGTACATGTACAAACAAACTATACTTTAGTGAAACCAAACAAGTATAAATGGAAACTTTTCTTTCTAAAATACTATTCCGGCTAATAAATGAAGAAGAAATGACAGAATCAGAATATCACAGCCCCAAGAAAATAATGAATCCAGGCAATGATCATTAATAGGTAGTAATAATCACAAAATGAGAGAAAACAGAATATTATTTCCTCTTAATGGGAGAACCCAATATCACCTGTGAAGCAGTAGAACCAAAAGAATCAAATCTGAATCTGATTCTCTGAATATAACTACCAGTTTACAGGAAATACAAGGATGGAGGTATATGAGATAAATGACCAACTTTCTTTAACAAGTCAATCGCAAGAGAGAAAAAAAATTCAGGAAAGGGAAATCCATTGATTAAAAGAAACCAAGTTCAGTATATGAGCTTTATTTGGATCCCGATTAGAACAAAACAAATTTTAAAAAAATTTTCATAAGACAATTGGGAAAATTTGAACTGTGAGTAGATTCTTGATGACTGTAGTACACAAGTTTCTAAGACAGCCCCAATGATCCCCACTTGCTGGTATTCAGGCCTTTGTGCAATCCCCTCTTCTAGTGACTTACTTTTAATGGCTACAGCATAGGTGATAGAATGCCACTTCTGAGATTAGGTTACAAACGACTGTGATTTGTCTTGCTAGCACATTCCCTTTCTCATCTTCTTGTTCGCTTACTCTGATGAAACAAACCACCATATTGTAAGCTGCTCTATGAAGATGGCCATGAGGCAAGGAACTGAGGGTGACCTCCGACCAACAGCCAGCAAGAAACTGAGGTGGATATGTGAAGTGGCACAACCCTGTCAATCATGTCAATAACTACATAAGCCAGCTGGGGAAGCAGATCCTCTCCTACTCTCAAGATGACTGCAGACTCTGTCAATATCTTGACTAGAGCTTTGAGAGAGACCTTCAAAAAGAGGCATAAGCTAAGTTGTACCTGATTCCTGACCCAAAGAAACTGTTGTTTAAGTTGCTAAGCGCTGTTGTTTAAGTTTCTAAGTTTTGGGGTAGTTTGTTTTGCAGTAATAGATACCTAACTTCTAAGGATAACAATGAAGAAATGCTTACATTTTTAGATGTGAAAATGATAATGTGGTTATGTTTTTAAAAGGTACCTTTATCTTTTAGAGGTATATACTAAAATACTTAATGATATAACAGGATGTCTGAGATTTACATCAAAATAATTTGGCAGTTAGGGGTCAAAGGTGAATGGGAAGGAGATACATGAAACAAATTTGCCCATGAGCAGATAACTGCAGCTGCATGATGGGTACATGGGGTTCCGCTAAAACTATTCTTTTTCTGTATAATTTTGAGATTTTCTATAATAAAAAGTTTTTTTTTTAAAGAGGAAAGTAGAGCATTAAAACAATTTAGCTACTAATGAAGAAGCAATAGTTAGGCCAAAGTGTAAAATAACATTACTATTATTGAAGAGAAAAAAAGAGTTCACAACAGACAATTCTTCTTACCAAGGACATTTACTCACTTACCTTAATCCCTGCAAGAACAAGATTCTTTGCTATTAAGGAAAAAAAAAAAAGGAGTAGCTTTAGTATTAGGAATTGTGTTGTACATTAGATACCTTTATGGATCTTGGTCACATCTCTGACTGAATAATTTTAACTTTTTTACTACTTACGAAATATAGGTTCTTTAGAAAATACAAATGAACAAGAAGCAAACAATAAAATTTTCATAATCAAACCACACTGAGATAATCACTCAAAACTTTAGTGTATGTATGCTTCCAGACATGCTGTTATGAATATGTGTGTGTCTATCATAATGAATTAATAGATACAGAGGAAGATCATTAAATAGCTATTAACATCACAAAAATAGAAGCAAGAGTCATTACTGGTTCCTTGTGGAAGAATGTAATAGTATAATGAAATAGTCTTGCCAAAAAAAAAAAATCAAAACTGAATCTGATCAAAATTGTGGATCTAATTTCCTTTATAGAAAATAATACAAGAGAAAGGAGTTAAATTCTTTAAAAATTTGCTTGCTCAAAAGTGTCATATAAAATTATGAATAAAAATACTGCTTACCAATTTCCAAACCAAGACCACCCATACCACTTAAGAAAACGTGGGACTTGGCCATCTTCTGCATTGCTGTATCTCCAAGAACGTACCTCTGTCGACTACATGTAAAATACAATGAAAAAAAAAATTATTTCACCAAAATTATATAACCTTTTAAAATTACTTGCAAACTAATAACCTAGCGACTAGATCCTGCCCACAGACCTGTTTTGGATTAACTGCATAGTGTTTAAAATGTCTGAATTAATAGCCAACTATATGAAATACCTTGAAAAATTAGAAAATCTGGCACCACACACCACATTCCCTCATGGCTACAGACAGAATTGGGTAGCAGTTGCCTTGTTTAGAGGGAGGACTATGTGCTCTAGACTTGCCCCAGTTCCCATTCTGCTCCTCTCATTTATTACCTCAGTGGCCGCTACAAGCATTTGAGTTTGCAGCCTCCACTTGAAGCCTTTCACTGTGAAAAGGATTTCTCAGGCAAAAATTTGTTCCCTCCTTGGAGTTTAGATGATTTAAAATTAAGCATTTTCAAACATTATTTTAAATATAAAAGCTGTTAAATTATGTAAAGGACCTTGTTAGGTCATCTATTTTAACAGCCACAAGGTAGTATCAGGATGGGAATTTCAAAAAATACACATTAGCAATTTAAAAAAAAGTCAGATACAGTAATTAAGTCAATAGCAAGAGTTTATTTGAAAGAACAGTGATAAACTTGATATTAGACTACTTTTTGAAGATGTGAACTTTCCAATGGATTCTTATGAGAATCATTTGAAAGATGAGCTTAGTATAAATAAATAATTCTAGAACCCCTATGGTTGCAAGTATTTCTTTTGGAACACAAACACATGCACATATACACATGCTGGCTTAATGCATGTTTGTTTAATATCTAGATGCTTATTTAATTTCCATATTTCAACTACTGATACTCAATATACAAGCCTAAAAAGGGGTCTCTTGTCTAGTAAAAAGAAACTTTATAAACACAAGCCATCTTATTTCCTTCCTTATTCCCTATAATATATAATAAAACCTACACTTTTCTTTTTAAATTGGTATTCGCCATTTCTGCTTCAGAGATAAAATTGATTCATTTATTTATGAAATATTTATTGAACATCTACTATGGTATGAACAGTGTATTATATACACTTCCATTCCTTACTTGTGTACCCTTAAACAACATATTTAAGTTTTATCAGTTTTGGAACTTTATATAAATGGGATTATTTCGAATGTCTTCTGTGTCTTGTTTCTTCTGAATGAAACTATACTTACAAGATTATTCTTATCAATGCATATAGCTGTTTATTAATTTTCATTTCTGTTGTATTATACTAATCTACTGTGATAATATACCATAATTTAGCTATTCTACAGTTTTGGACAGTTATCAATAATGAGACTTACGAGTATTCTTACATATGTCTCATGGTACACATGAAGTTGTTTCTATAGTGTATATATCTAGGAGAGGAAAGGCAGGGTTAACTATTAGATAACGCCAAGCTGTTTTCCAAAGTAGATGTACTGATTTACTCTCCACCTAGCAGTGTATCAAAGTCCCCATAGTTTCACATCCTTAACATGTGAGAAAAAGTTAACATAGTAGGCCTGATCTTTAGCTTGCTTATGGGGCTAGTCCTTGGCTAGTGCCTGTGAATTTGGCTTTTGAAATGTTTCCTATGTTAATAATTTTCCTCTTCTATTTGTTCCCCTAGTTTCCTGAAATAAAAAATTCCTTAATTTTTATGTTTTCTTTTCTAAAATACACATGTAAAACTTTAACTAATCTTAAACAGCATCTCAAATTCTGATACATAGTACTTTAGATTATTACTTTTCAATTTTAATTATGATTTTTTTAACTTATGGGCTAATCTGAAGTATACTTTTAAATTTCTAATTGTATGAGGAACTTCATAATTATCTTTTGTGTTGACTTCTAGCTTAAATGCATTGTGAACAGACATCACAATCTATATAATTGTACTCTTTAATACTAGTAAAGATTTTGGTCAATTTTACAAATCTTCCACGTATTCTTGAAAAGAATGTGTACTCTACAGTTGTTAGATACAACATTCTTTATATGAGCATTGGATTACACTTAATAATCATGTCAGTGAAATCTAGACCCATTCCGATTTTATTGTTTGCTTCTTCTCTTGATTACTAAAAGCAACATTTAAAAAATGCTCCGCTATGATTCTGTTTGTCTATTCTCCTTACATGTCAGAACCTGAACAGTGCTGACATGTAAGAATGACAGCTAACACTCAGTGTTCATTATGTACCACACATTTTTTGTGTTTTATTTGTATTAACTCACTTAATCTTCACAAAAATTCTATAAGCTCAATTATTATTCCCATTTTTGCAGAAAGGAAAACATAAGCACAGAGAAAATAATTAACTTATGAATAGTGGAGGCAAGATTCAACTCAGCCAGTCTGGCCTTAGCATCCATACCCTTAACCACTATGCTACACTACATGCAGATTAAGAAAGTCAAATCATTCTACAAGGCTTTTACAGGAAGATAAAAAATCAGTTCCCTACCCCTGATTCCTAAACCCTAAGAACAGCCACCTTCAATTCTCTTAGTTATTTCTTCTAATATTTACTGTCTTATTTCTCAATAAGATGTCTGTACATTTATTTCTTGACTTTTCGAGAAATAAATTTGTACCTATTAACTTCCTACTAAGAGAGATGGGATGACTTTTCTGAATATAAATCTGGTCATATCATTTTCCTGCTTTAAAAACTCCAGTGGTTTCCTATTTCCCTTATGATAATCTAGACTCCAGTATTAGTCACAAAGCCATTTATAATCCAGTCTCTCCCTGGCTCTCTAGCCTCATCTTTGGTCACTCTACCATCAAACTCCATGTTCCAAGTGTACTAAAGGTTTTCAGTTCCTCTCCCTCAGCATTTCAAGCCTGAATAACTCCCACTTGTCCACAGGTCTCAAATTATACATTACTTTCACCCATGATGCTTCTCTCAATACCCCTAACCTTTCTCAAGACAGTGCTGCATCATCTTTTATGTGCATCCCTAACACTCAACATTCAATCTACTGTAATACTTACCATAGTGTATTTTCACTATTTGTCTATTTTTCCTAGGAGATTGTAAATTCCTTAAGGCAGGGGCTGCCTTATTTACTACTATATGCCCTATGACTAACAGGGCCTGGCACAACTGGCACATAACAGACACACAAAAACTGGCTAAATTAATGAAAGAAATGAACTGGAACACAGGAACAAGAACAACACTTTTATGCTCCACGAATCAGAGGACTTGAATTCTTTTTACTATATTCACAGTCACAAGAACTACATTAAAAGTATGTTTTTCATCTCAGACTTGTCTTCATGAATTATTTTTAAGATTACTTTGGCAAATAATAAATAGCCATGACATAAATATGGCTATAAATGACAAAGAACATCCAGACAAAACAATAAAATTAAGATTATGAACCAAGGTTTTCCAAAGAATCATATAATCTCAGACAGATTCTCAACAGTTACCTAAATTACCTACCTTTTCAATGTTTGGCCACCAAGGGTAAGGGTACTAAGCACCTACTTTGTGCTAGGCAATGTCAGGTACTCTGCAACTGACACTTAAATCCTATGAGATGGGATTTAAAGAGCTGAGTGTGTAACTTCAAGCCCAGCACTGTTATATTACAGCTGACTGTATTAAGTGGACAGGCAACATTTCAGTGAATGTATCTAGTGAAAAAAGAAATTTCCATAGCTATCTACTTTACTTTTAGAGAGCCCTATTTATCAAAGATTCCTCCTTTTATGAAGGTACAACATCTCCCTGTGGTTTTCACCACTAATCCTAATTTTACCTCCTTGGGGCTATAGGGAACTCGCCTAATCCCTCTTCGATGTGACAGCCCTCCAAACATTTGAAGAGGGTATTTAGGTTCCAGAGTCTTCTTTCTCCAGGCTAAACATCTCCAGTTCCGTAAACAATTCCAAACATGACATTATTTTGAGTCCCCCTGAACACTTTGCTCACTTTCTTCTGGATGTACTTAATTATCTTCATGCATTAATTTAATAAAATCGCTATTTCAAGCCAGGCACTGGCACTGTGTGGTGATTATGACAGCAATAACCTCATATGAGGCACTATAAGGATTAAATTAAGTAAGAGAAAATATATAAAATACTTAGCAGGATGCCTGTGATATGTTATTGGGAGAGATAAATCATCCATTATTAGGTACTACATATGGAAGTACCAGAAACTAAGGGAACCTTTGAAAAGGAAGTGATTATCTCTATCAGTGGAGGTCATAGAAAGCTTCACAAATATGGTTCATCCAAGTTGAAATCTGAAGACTTAATAGGTGCTAAAAAATGAATCAAAGAAGGAAAAGCATTCTATGCCAGGAAAAAGAAAAGCATGAAAAAGAAAGGCATATACATAGTATATATGTAAGGCTTCCACTTCTGGCCATGGCTAAGTAACAGGGACCAGATTTATCCTTTTCCTATCTTAAACAATTGAAAACTGGACAATATAAATGAAACAGTCTCAGACACTGAACAACAGGCAACTCACCACAGTAATCTCAAAGAAGAAAAACAAATGAGGTGAGCTTTACGATTGCCCTAGCCACTGCCTGGAGCTTCTAGGCTGCAGCGCAGGAAGAGAAACCCAAACAGAGCCTGGTGGTCTCCTGGAATTGAAGAGACAGAGCTGTGAATTCAAGGCAGTTAGAATTTCTGAGCAGAGAGATGCACAGAGAGAACCCCATTATTCCGTAAAGGGTTCTCCTTGAGTTTTCAGCTAAGTAAGATGAGGAAACAACCTTGAGACAGGGAAAGAATCAACTGAAAAGTGGAGGTGAAACAATCACTGTTGTTTAAACTGAGCTAGAAACAGTTCGTGTTCCTCTCCAGCCAAGTGGAAAACCTTGTAATACAGAGGGCACTAGATAGAATACTTAAAAAAATATTACATCAATACTGGGGAAAAATTAGCCCCAGAACTGAGTCTTCTCTGGTCTCACCTAACAAAACTTAGAAGTAAGCCTTGAAAAAATAAAATTATTTTCGAGTAACTTAACTGTGTCCCTGAAAAACTTTAATATTTCAAGGAATTAAAAATTACCCAGCATTTAAAAAGGTAAAATTCATATGTCTGACACACACTGAAAAATTAGATATGCAAAAGAGCAGGAAAATACAACTCATAATGAATATAAAAATAAAAAATGAACATACTCAAAAACGAAAGATGATAGAATGTGTAAAGAAATTAAAATAATTAAAAATACAATTCATATGCTCAAGAAGCAGCAAAACTTCTAGAGATAAAAACTATAAAATCTAAGATGAAAAATAACACTGAATGAAATGACCAGATTCAACATTGCAGAAATGAACCTGAAGACATAACAACAGAAACTTTACAAAATGAAACAGAGAGATGGAAAAAAAATAAAGACTGAGAAAGATAAACAGAACCTTAAGTGAGCTGTGGGACTTCACTTGGTCTAATACATGTGAAATTGGGGTCCCTGAAAGAGAGTGGAGAAAGGGGGAGAGAAAAATATATTTGAAGAACTAAATAGCTAAAAAATTTCCAGGAACACACACTCCAGGAACTCACAAACCACGATGCAAACAAACCAAAGAACAAGACATGTAAAGAAAACTGTACCAAAGCATATCATAATTGTTTAGTACCAGGGATGAAGAGAAAATATTAAAAGCAATCAGAGAAAATAGATCATGCGATTTACAGAGGAAAGTAAGAATGACAACTGACTTTCTCCCAAGAGGCAGTACAAATCAGATGACAGTGGCACAACATTGTTAAAGTACTGGGAAAAAAAACTGTCAACCTAAAGTCTATACTCAATTTCAAAAAAGTAAGACTTCATTAAACACACAAAAGCTGAACAAATTCATTGCTGGCAGAACTTCACTATAAGAACTGTTAAAGTAAATCTTCATACCAGATGGAAATCTTAATTTACAAAAGGAATAGAGAATATCAGAAATGACAAATACATAGATAAATACAAAAGCTTTTTTTCCTTATTTTTAATATCTGTCTTAATTGACTGTTTAAGCCAAAACCAATAATGTATTGTCGGTTTATAACATACGTAGAAGTAAAATGTTAAGACAACAATAACTCAAATTCCAGGATAGAAGAAACAGAAGTATACTGTTATAACTTTCTTACAGCATAAAGGAAGTGATACAGTAAAATTTGGACACACAGTGTAATACATTAAAGATGTACACTATAAATCATTAAGTAATCACTAAAAAATGCAAAATAAGGAAGTACAGTTGACTCTTGAACACAGGTTTGAACTGTGTATGTCCACTTATATGTGGATTTTTTTCCGATAAATATACAGTCAGTCCTCCATATCCATATCTGCAGATACGGAGGGCCGACTGTATTCACTGTACTACATCACTTAATATAAGGGACTTGAGTATCTGTGGATTTTGGTATATATGGAGACTCCAATCCCCCATGGATACTGAAGGATGACTCTATAGTAACATGCCAATAAAGGAGATAAAATATAATTAAAATGCTCTATTATTCAACAAAAAAAAAAAGAAAAAAAAAGGAAAACCAGTAACAGATTAGGCAGTTAGAAAACAAATAACAAAACAGTATCAATGTTCCATATTAAATGTAAATGGTGTAAACACTCTTATTAAAAGACAGATTGTCAGACTGAGTAAAAAGAAAAACCCAACTATATTCTATCCACAAGGAACCCAATTTAAATATACAAATCAAAGTAAAAGGGTGGAAAAAGACACCATGCTACCAAATAATCAAGAAAAAACTGGACTATTTTAATATCAGGCAAACAGATTTCTGAGCAAAGAAAATTACTAGGATAGAGGGCCATTTCACAATGATTAAAGCGTCAGTACATCAGGAGGACATAACAATTCTAAATGTTTATGCACTAATACGGAACATCAAACTACATGAAGCAAAAACTGGTAGAACTGAAATAAGAAATGTACAAACATGAAATTATGGATAACAACCCTCTCTCAATAATTGGCATAAAGAATAGACAAAAAAATCAGCAATGATACAGAATACCTGAACAACACTATTGATTGATTCAACCTAATTGATATTGATAGGACAATCCAATACATAACAGAATACACATTCTTTTCAAATGCACACAGATCAATGACCAAGATAGATCATATTCTGCACCCCAAAACTAAGAACAAATTTAAGTCACACCAAGTATGTCCACTAATAGCAGTGGAATTAAATCAGAGATTAACAATAGAAAGATCTCTGAAAAAAAATCCCTCAACATTGGGAAACCAAATAAGATGCTTCTAAATAATGCATGGGTCAAAGAAATCAAAAGAAAATTAAGTTTTCTGAACTGAATAAAAATGAAGACATATCTGTCGGACACATATTAAAGCAGTGTTTAAAGGAAAATTTTTAACATGAAATGGATACATTAATAAAGAAGAAAGGTTTCAAAAATCAATGATTTGAACTTCTACCTCAGGAATTTAGGAAAAAAGAGCAAAGTAAACTCAAAATAAGTAGAAGGAAAAACCCTCAAAAGAGAAGAATAGAAGTCACTGAAATACAAAAAAATTTTTTAATCAAACTAAAAGCTGGACATCATATATGAATCTCAAAATCATTATGCTAAGTGAAAGAAGCGAGACTCACCAAAGGTGTACATACTGTATGATTCCGTTTATAAGAATTCTAGAAAATAAAAACTATTCTACAGTACAAAAAGCAGATCAGCGGTAGCCTGGGGAAATCATAGATGGAGAGAAAAGAGAGGAAGGGATTACAAAGCGGCACAAAAAAAATGTTTAGTTGTGATGGATATGTTATCTAAATTGTGGTGATGATTTCATGAGTCTACACATGTTAAAACACATCAAATTTTACACTTTAAATACTTCAGTAGTTTACTTTATATTAACTTATATTTTAATAAACTGTGGGAAAATATGTATTTATGTTGAGAGATACTACTTCATGGGCTTTTCAACTCCTAGATGTCTCTCTAGATATACCTAGTAGGCGATGTCCTGAATGCTTTTTATCTGGGCCCTTTCTCAAGAGTATATTTGCAACATGTAACTTTGAGGTATGGGGTGAGTTTCTCTCCAAGACAAAGAGTATGCTTGCTTACTATTTTGGGTGGATCCCCCAAATTCAGTGTTCCTCAGCTGTATGTATAAAGCATCCATCTGGGCCCATGGCATCACCCTAATGGGACTTGGGAACAAGGGGAACCAACACCATGCTGATGCCCATCTTATTTGCTGAATCACAAGTAATGGAATCCTTTGCCTCTGACCAAGATGTTTCACATCTTCTGTTAGAATCCATTAAACAGTAATAGGCTAGTTTTTAAGCTTGTAATTAGGTAAAATCAAATCCTAGACCCTGACAATATTTACATAAAATTCGACAAGGGTAAAGGGTAGGATGTTGGAAGGCAAAGTGGTGAGAAGTTGACATGGAGGCTAAAAAGAAAGATAAGGCCCTAACTCATCATAAATAATTAGGAATGACTGTCTCATAGGTACTATTCTTCATGATTAATTTGCAATTTGTATATATTTTCTCATTAAATATTTGTTGAATAAATGAATGTATAAAAAAGTATGAATGAAAGAAATTACTAGACTTAAAAGGTTAAGTAACTTAAGATCATACACTCATAAATGGTGAAGAATGATTCAAATTCAGATCTAATACCAAAGTTCATACTCTCAGGCACTGTTATGCTGTATCCAAAAAAGGACTAAAATGTGTATTATACAGTTTGGCCTCACCAATGCAGATGATGGGGAAACAATTCAGGATTTTAAACTGAAAAGCCATAGACTCTGAGATAAATGTCAAAAATACCACTTTAAATAACTTATGAAAGATGAATTAGAGACAAAAATAGTTCTAAAGAGATCATATAAGAGAGTATCATAATAGTTCAACTGTGAGATGCCAAATGCAGGGAGAGAAAATGGAAGAACTGGAATTAAGAGTTATCTAAAAAGAACTGAAAGGATTTAAAAAAATTAACTGAATTTGGAGGATGACAAATAGGGAAAAATCTAAGATGACACTAAGGTTTCTAGTTTGGTTACTGAGTCGGTGTGGCATCAATTAAACTTGGGAATGGGAAGAGGAAACGAAAAGGGATCCAATGGTGTTAAGTACTACTTAATGCTGAGAACTATTTTATATTAACAGTTTTTTCATAAAACCTTTAAGACTAAGATACTATTCTTAAGATATAAGATATTATTCTCATTTACACAAGAGAAATACAAGCAGCAGAAAGATTAAGTAACCAGTTTCAGTTCATATAAATGTCAGAATTGAATGTGAACATTCTCCTCTATCTCCAGAGACCATGTTCATTCTACTGTACCAAACTGTTTCTATAAAACATAGACATCTGCTGAACACCTGCCTGGTTTATATTTAAAGCACCTTGCATGCATTTAAAAACAAAGGTCTTGAGCTTGGAAGGAGAAAGCTGAAGAAAGAGACTCAAGTATCATTAGCACGCAGAGATAGTTAAAATCATGGAAATGGATGATCTGAACTGAAAGAAAAATCCTGAAGTTAGAACCTGGCATTTATTGTGCAGGCAAAGCAAGACCTAAGAAAAGCCTGAGAAGGAAGAGTCAGAGGAGCAGAAGCAAATCCCAAAAGACTGTTATCTCAAAAGCTAGTGGAAAGGGTTTCTTCTACTATTCCATTAAAATAAACACAGTTTCGATACTACTTTGGTTGTATTAACCCAGAAACTTAAGAATGTCCTGATTCTGCTTTGATATTCACCCCTTCTTCATACAGTGATCTCTTCACAGGAATCTGTATATGTAAGGAACATTAATTAAAAGGAGATAGCAAAATATCATTTTATTATTATTTGAATTAGTCTTAATTACTTCCAGTGGAAAGTTCTTTGGTAAAAGTGGAGCTAGAAAACCAAGGTTGGAGTCCTATATTGGGACTCCATTTCTTCAGATAAATCTTGTGATAAGCAGGCTTGGGAATATCTTCAGAAGGAAAGAAATGGGCAGATCTACAGAACTGGCTCAAGTCTAACTCACTCAACAATTTGCCAGCAATAAAAATAAATAGATAGGTGCTTAGAATGCTGTTCAGAGTGGTCCCCCCGGCGAAAAAAAAAAAACAAAACCAAAAACCTTTAGATTCTGAAAGTAATTTCAGATTTAGTTGATTAGTAACTACGAGGTGATTTAAGATTGAGTAATAAGAAAAAAGTGAGATAGATTTAGAAAGAAACTGTTAAGGTAGGCATTAAAACTGCTCTAAAAATATTTCCTACCTAAATATATATACAAATATCAGAAACTTAGTAAAAATTCAAGATTTCTAGATTTAGAGAGTTTTAGTTTTACAGGAAGGCCTAACTGTCTACAAATAATTATAGGCTGAGACTCAGTTATTAGTATCTGGGGAAAACCTGTATACCTAGTAAACATTAACCAAATTTTAATTTTAGTTATCTAGGAAGAAATAAACAATATTTAAAGTATTGACCTTACAAATATCAACATATAAGATGCCAAAAAGTTACATATTTTCTTTAACTTTTAGGTAAAAATGAATTTATGTGTATCTGGTCTGTTAAAAGATGTTCATTTGCTCAAAATGCCCCAATTCCAGAGAAAAAATAAATTTTCTGTTTGTCTATCCTTCCATCTGACAAAATTTTCCAGATGTAAGACTGTTACACTGTAGCAGCCTCATTTCAGACTCCAGCAGATGCTGCACCTTGTCCTCATACTGGTTTTGTTTTAGGATGAAATGTGTAAGTACTCTCTCAATATCAGTATCTCCTAACGTTAGTACCATATGCACCTTTTCCAGACTTCTCTGTCATATCTCTTGATTCTTTCAGTTTTGGATCCCGCCCACCCACTGAACTGTCAACAATCTTAGGTTCCAGACCACAAGTCCAGCTGAACCCTCTGTCTTATTCTAGTCATTTAATAATCATTTAATGAGACTCTTAAGAATTAGACACTTTGCCACGTTCCTTGGCTTGGAGAAACTTACAGTCCAACAGAGGTGACATACATGTTAAAAAAAAATACTATGAGTATATTTCCCTGTGCTATACAGTGTAGTCTATTCTACAATTTTGAAATCCCAGTCTATCCCTTCCCACCCTCCACCCCCCTGGTAACCACAAGTCTGTATTCTCTGTCTGTGAGTCTATTTCTGTCCTTTATTTATGCTTTGTTTTTGTTTGTTTGTTTTTGTTTTTGTTTTTTAGATTCCACATATGAGTGATCTCATATGGTATTTTTCTTTTTCTTTCTGGCTTACTTAGAATGGCATTCTCCAGGAGCATCCATGTTGCTGCAAATGGCATTATGTTGTCGGTTTTTATGGCTGAGTAGTATTCCACTGTATAAATATGCCACTTCTTCTTTATCCAGTCACCTGTTGATGGACATTTAGGCTGTTTCCATGTTTTGGCTATTGTAAATAGTGCTGCTATGAACATTGGGGTGCAGGTGTCATCCTGAAGTAGATTTCCTTCTGGATACAAGCCCAGGAGTGGGATTCCTGGGTCATATGGTAAGTCTATTCCTAGTCTTTTGAGGAATCTCCACACTGTTTTCCATAGTGGCTGCACCAAACTGCATTCCCACCAGCAGTGTAGGAGGGTTCCCCTTTCTCCACAGCCTCTCCAGCATTTGTCATTTGTGGGTTTTTGAATGACGGCCATTCTGACTGGTGTGAGGTGATACCTCATTGTAGTTTTGATTTGCATTTCTCTGATAATTAGTGATATGGAGCATTTTTTCATGTGCTTTTTGATCATTTGTATGTCTTCCTTGGAGAATTGCTTGTTTAGGTCTTCTGCCCATTTTTGGATTGGGTTGTTTATTTTTTTCTTATTGAGTCGTATGAGCTGCTTATATATTCTGGAGATCAAGCCTTTGTCGGTTTCACTTGCAAAAATTTTCTCCCATTCCGTAGGTTTTCTTCTTGTTTTACTTCTGGTTTCCTTTGCTGTGCAGAAGCTTGTAAGTTTCATTAGGTCCCATTTGTTTATTCTTGCTTTTATTTCTTCTAGGAGAAAATTTTTTAAATGTTTGTCAGATAATGTTTTGCCTATGTTTTCCTCTAGGAGGTTATTGTATCTTGTCTTATGTTTAAGTCTTTAATCCATTTTGAGTTGATTTTTGTATATGGTGTAAGGGAGTGTTCTAGCTTCATTGTTTTACATGCTGCTGTCCAGTTTTCCCAACACCATTTGCTGAAGAGACTGTCTTTATTCCAATGTATATTCTTGCCTCCTTTGTCGAAGATGAGTTGACCAAAAGTTTGTGGGTTTATTTCTGGGCTCTCTATTCTGTTCCATTGGTCTATATGTCTGTTTTGGTACCAATACCATGCTGTCTTGATGACTGTAGCTCTATAGTATTGTCTGAAGTCTGGGAGAGTTATTCCTCCAGCCTCTTTCTTTCTCTTCAGTAATGCTTTGGCAATTCTAGGTCTTTGATGGTTCCATATGAATTTTATTATGATTTGTTCTAGTTCTGTGAAATATGTCCTGGGTAATTGGATAGGGATTGCATTAAATCTGTAGATTGCCTTGGGCAGTGTGACCATTTTAACAATATTGATTCTTCCAATCCAAGAGCATGGAATATCTTTCCATTTTTTAAAGTCTTCTTTAATTTCCTTCATCAATGGTTTATAGTTTTCTGTGTATAATTCTTTCACCTCCTTGGTTAGATTTATTCCCAGATATTTTATTACTTTGGGTGCTATTTTAAAGGGGATTGTTTCTTTACTTTCTTCTTCTGTTGATTTATCGTTAGTGTAAAGAAATGCAACTGATTTTTGAACGTTAATTTTGTAACGTGCTACCTTGCTGAATTCTTCAATCAGCTCTAGTAGCTTTTGTGTGGACCTTTTAGGGTTTTCTATATATAGTAACATGTCATCAGCATATAATGACACTTTTACCTCTTCTTTTCCAATTTGGATCCCTTTTATTTCTTTCTCTTATACACAATATACACAAAATGTTATGATAACTCACAGAGAAAAAAATGTGACAATGAGTGTGTATATGTCCATGAATAACTGAAAAATTGTGCTGAACACTGGAATTTGACACAACATTGTAAAATGATTATAAATCAATAAAAAATGTTAAAAAAAATACTATGAGACAATATGATGAGTACTTTATTAGCAACAGGAATAATTTGCTTTAGGACTGAACAGGAAAGATTAGAAGTAACTCAGGTAAGATATCAGAATAGACATCTGAGTGATTCTTAAAAGGTCAGTAGAAGGTGCTTTTGAAACACAAGAGGGCACTCTAAGAAAAAGACAATTGAGGTGTAAAAGTAAAAACTACATTTGGTAAGGAAGTAGTCTATTACGGTCAGTGCATTCAGAGGAAAAAGTAGGTTTAGACTAACAAATAGTGTTGGGAAAATTGGATTTCTAAAAGCAAAAGATGAAAAGATGAAATCAGACCTTTATCTTACATTATACACAAAATCAACTCAAAATGCATTAAGGACTTAGATGTAAGACCTGAAACCATAAAACTCCTAGAAGAAAACATAGGGGAAAAGCTTTTTAACATTGGGCGTGGCAAAGATTTCCTGGATATGACACCAAAAGCACAACAATATAAGCAAAAATAGACAAGTGAGACTACTTCAAACTAAAGTTTCTGCACAGCAAAGAAACAATCAACAAAATGAAAAGGCAAACTACAAAGTGGGAGAAAATATTTTCAAACCATGTATCTGAAAAGGGTGTTAATCTCCAAATTACGTAAGAAACTACAATTCGAGAGCAATCTCTCTCCTTCCCCCATCCCAATAACCTGATTAAAAAATGGGCAAGGACTAGAAGAGATATTTCTCCAAAGACAACACACGAATGGCCAGGAGGAATATGAAAAGGTGCTCAACACCACTAATTGTCAGGGAAATGCAAGACCATGATGTATCGCTTCACACCTGAAAGGATGGCCATTATAAAACAAAACCCCAGACAATAACAAGTGTTGGTAAGGATGGATAAATTGGAATCCTTGTGCACTGTTGGTGGGAATATAAAATGGTCCGGCTGCAATGGAAAACAGTATGGAGGTTCCTTAAAAAATAAAAAATAGAACTACCTTATGATCAAGCAATACATGATCATATATGAACTGCTATATATGATGCCTAAATTGCTATATTCTATAACTTTCAGTTAAGCAAACTGACTGTAAGCGAACTATAAGCCAACTTATGTAGCACTGCCAATGGAAAGTTTAATCTCTGATTTACTGAAAATTATGTTCATTAATCAGCCATTATAGGTTTCTCGAGGACTGTAACAAATAATGAAAAAAAATTATCCAAAGCTATCTCAATGAGCTGTCATTTACTATCCCAAGAATCAGATCAGAAGGACATTAAGAACATCATAATTATAGATTAAGGTGACTTTTGAAGTATAATTATAGTCAGAAGACCATATGGTAAAATAATTTTCACATAAGCAAAATCAAGTTAGTCTTTATCTCTTTTTCCAAGGATACAGCACAAAACAGGACTTGAAATCAACATACCAGGTAATATATATTAGCTCCTTCTAAAGTGCTCAAAATTGACTCTACATCCCACATAAAAAAATATAAAAAGAAATTCAAGTACATAATAAATCTATTGTTCCAAATTCTACCTACATAAAATCTATTTTTTCATGATTATATACAGAGGAAATCTAAAAAGTTTTAAATTGAGATTATACTGTCTTCCATGCAAACATCTCACAGTATTTTAAAAATTTACTAGGAATGATAGCAATGTATGTGTTTTTAACTTCTCTTTAATTTTGGAAAAAGTATTTTCATTTCATGAAAAACATGTTAAAAAAGTCCCACTAAATTCAAATCACAGCTCTTCAATCACAAAATACTTCTCTACTGTCTATATAGTGCAAACATGCAATGTTGTTAGAGATTACACTAAAGTAAACATATTCTCTAGATGTTACTGTATAACTAAAGTGAAATGAATTGTTGTTCATGAGACTCCTGCACTATGAAGAACATAAATATATACTCCTGTCCAGAAACAAGAGGTATATTTTATAGTGGATAGCAAAATCATTCTTAGCCATATCATCTCAATCCAAAGCAATCAAAATTTAAATATTATTCAAGCTTCCACCCTACAGTTTAAAAAAAAATTGCAGAAACCCTAATTTTTAACTTAAGAGGAAATCAGGATATGTTTTTAAAATTCTGATAGGCCTAATGGTGTCTTTAAATAAACTACTCCTTTACTTGAAAACAATGAATGAGGAAAGTAAGTTCAGTTTCCCTATGGTTCTTACCTGTATAATGCATCATCAATCTCCACAGATTCTGTTGGCATGATGGGCAAATTTGTATTCCCACTGAAAAAAGAAAACACAGCTTATAAGTGCAAGTATGGTTATTCAATATTCACATTCTCCAATGTAAAATTCAATTATACATAGGATCAGATTCATCAGGTACTAAAAGAGGTTTTATAAACCATATATATATTTTAGTATCTACCACTTTAGATTTTTTTTAAAAAGTAGGTTGAAATTAAATTCACTAACTGCCCACACTGTGTGTATTATAAAATTAGAACCCATGGTTGTTTCATTCTCAGGTTTTATCACTGCTACAAATATTCTGACGGAGATTTATTTTAATAATTTTGTTTGTGTTCCATAAACCTTCCTTAATATACATACTCTCCCTAGGTAATTTCATTCAGTCCATGGAATTTACCATACACTGATGATATCTAAGCTTATTTCTACATGTTTGATCTCTCCTCTGACCTCAGATTTTGCACATCTGCCAGAGCAATATCTCTATTCTGATGTCTAACTGGTATCACAAACATAACATGCCTCAAACAGAATTTAATTCCCCTTATTTAGTCTCTTCTTCCTCAGTCTTTCCCAACTCACTTGCGACCACCAAGTAAATGGTACCACCATTTATTCACTTGCTCAGGCCAGTAATACAGGGATCTTCTTAACCTGTTCCCTTATTTCCTCCATCTGTGAGTCTGGTTAGTTCTACCTTCAAAAGGGATCTCAAATCTGATTACTTGTCACTATTTCAATCAGTACAGTCTCAGACCAAACCATCATATCTCATCTGAACTACTTCAAGGGCTTAACTCTTCTATTTCTATTGCCCTTCCCCTTCAGTTGACTTTCCATCTAACAACCTAAATCTTTTAGAAACTAGTGAGACATTACTCCCTGACTTAGAACTATCCTTCAGCAAGTTTCCTTTACACTTAGAACAAAATTAAAACACCTTCTATATTTAAAAGGGTCTTTATGTCTGTCTCCCAATTACTTCTCCAACCTCAACTCCCACAACCCTTCCTCTTGCTCATTATCTTCAGTCACACTGGCCTACTACTGTTCCTTAAAAAGTCAAGCTTGTTATCACTTTACAGTTTTTATACTTACTATTCCCTTTGCTTGGAATGTTCTTCCCTCAGATCTCTGAATAGCTGGCTCTTATCATTTAAATATTAAAATATTAAAATGTTGTTTCACAAATATTACACAGACCATTTCTGATCACCCTACTGAAACTGAGCAGAACTCTGTGGGGCCTTCCCTGGGACAGATTCCTGCTCCCTGTTCATTTGCAAGAAAGTTTTAGCCTCCTAGGCATCTCCCTATTTCCAAAAAGCAAATTTAATCAGAGAAGTGAGAAAATGCAGCAACAAAAGAAAAGTAGTCAAGTAAGACAAAATAATAATAGTTTAGCCATATAACAAAGTCAAGGACGTTGAGTCCCTCTTCAAGGTCTATAGATAACATTCCGAGTCATATCCTCCAGTTGTTTCACAGATACTAAAATCCCCACCAGGTGGAAGACGTTAACTGCATGCAGACCAGTGGCAGGTAGATCCTAGATCAGCTGGAACCAGAAAGCTGATAATGAAGATTCCAAAAACATTACGCTGTCATCAACCAATCAGAGAACTGAGCACTGAGCTGATCACACACCCAACAATGCACCCCCTCAGACTATCTTTAAAAACCCTTCCCTGAAAACCAGTGAGGAGTTTGGGACTTTTGAGCATGAGCTGCCCATTCTCTTTGCTTAGTCCTGCAATAAACTCTGTACTTTCCTTCACATAACTCAGCACCAGCAGATTGGCTTTGCTGTGCATCAGGTAAGCAGATCCACACTTGGTTTGTTAACACAATGAAATCATTCCCCTTCTTCTTAGGTGGCTCCCTAACCTGCTGTATTTTCTTCAAATCACTTATCATTAACTATTTACCATTTGCCTTTCCCTATAGAATGCATGATCTGTTAGGAATTCACTACTTTATTCCAAATACCTAAAATGGTACCTGGCATTTAATAACAAGAGCAAACACCGTGCCACACGTTATTTTAAGTGCTTTAATGTATTAACTCAGTTAATCCTTTCAACAACTCTATGAGACAGCCCAATTACTATCTTCATTGAACAGAGGAAAAAACCTGAGACTGACAGAGAATTTAACACAAATAACCTTCCCATGGCCACACAGCAGGTAAATGGCAGGGCCATCAATCTAATCAGTTTGGCTCTTGACAACTATGCTATACTGTCTATCGCCTCTCACAGGAGGCATAAAGAAAGCACCCCCCCCCCAAAACTCTTAAATTAATTTTTTAAATTAAAAAAAGTTAAGCATACTAATGTGACAGATATACTTAGAGTGGTATTATCAGTTCATCCTAATTTTTTTTAACAGCATGGCATACACACAAAAATGATACTAGGTAAACACAGGAAAAGAGATGGTTCTGGGAAAGAGGGAACCAGCCTGGGACCTCAGCCACAGTGACAGCTAAGATCAGTATCATTTTGGCAAAAGTGTAATCCATTCTAGGTTTTGGGAAGCTATAATTATCAATTACAAGACTCTAAAAACAATGTAATAGCACAAAATTCAGTTCTGGAATCCAATTTTCTAGGCCTGGTATATATCTTATATAGACAAAGGATTTGAAAATATATAATCAAGATGCTATTATTTCTCTTACTAAACATTGGCTGGCATTATCAAATGGTACCAGCTCCTAGCTAAATAAATGGATAACTACGAGAACTATTTCTGATTGCAATCAAGAAAGCAAACCAGAAGATAGCTGTGTTTAAGAGATCATCTATCTGAACACACACATACATAATATATTCTGGCATTGTAACAAATGTGAAAATAAACAAAAATTCATATTACACAGTATTCCTATCCCTACTACACCTTCACTAACTGTCTTCCTTGCAGGAAGGGCAACAGTCTAGTGAGTAAAACTCTTAAGCAAAAATGAGAAACGCTATATTCTAACCCGTTCTGTCACTTAATGATACAACCAACTGGCACTTACTTTTCAGAAAGTTCTATTTCCTGCAATGTTTCAAAAATAGTTTTTATAATAAGGTCTATACAGCAATAAAAATGCTCTAAAAAGGGGGAGATTTTGTTTGCATTACGTAATATATCCAAGTAAATTTGGCAGTGTTGGCAGTGGCAGGCAATACCATCGTACCAAAAGCATCCCTTCAGTCTGAAGCTGGCGAAAAAGCTACAGGTTTGTGACCACTCACATTAGCTCAAAATCACATATCCTTCACTTCCATCTTAGGCGTACTGTATTCTGGTAGTGAGCGGAATGTAACTATCCGTTTTATTAATTATGAAATGATTGAAGCAGGAAATACAGGAACGCTTCCCCCCTATTTTTGCAGAAGTGGAAAAGACATAAAGAACCTCAATACCAATTGGGAAATAATGGGTAACTCCTGTTTTTTTCCTAGATTTTTTTTTTTAAGTGTAGTCAGCAGAAGCCTCAGGATGCCCTGACTACCACTGATTCATTATTAACAAGTTCCCTCTGGTAACAGTTTTCAAAGGAGGATCCCAGTGGAGGATCGCGCACAGTGGAGCGCCTAGCTTTCACTTACCGAAAGGAAGGAAGAAGGTGTTTGGCACCAGGGCTGGAAAGCTCAGACCAAGCGACCCGGGCCACAACTCTCCGCGGGAGCCCCTCCCTCCCCCCACGTCCGGCGACTGGGAGGAAGGAGGATGGCCGACCCCACTGGTACTGAGAAAGCGCCAAAAGGGGCGAAAAGTGGACCTTCTCCTCAGCTGACCGGGGAGCAGTAGAGGCCGGAGCCCACGACGCCACACCTACCCTGCGCGCTCCCCTCGCCGCCCGGCGCCGGCTCCTCCCGGCCCCGAGGCCTCTCGCGCGCTCCCTGCCTAAACAGGGGAACAAGCAGAAAGCCGGCGCCGGGGTCCTGCCCGCCACGCCTTGCTTCTTCGCGCCCACACTCATCCTCTCACCTGCCGGCTCCCCAAGAGGAGCAGGACGCCTCTTGTCCCTGAGGTGCGGCCACTGCCTGGGGTCCCTCCATCGTCTCCTGAGACGCAGCCGCCGCTGGCTACCGGGAGGTAGGGAAGGGGGCGGGACCGCGAGGTCAAGGGGCGGTGACGTCACCGGAGGGGGCGGGTCTGGGAGCGCGCTGCTGAGCCCGGCCTTCCCGTCAAGCCCAGGGGCGTCCTGGCTTCCGGTTTGGGTGTGGCCGTTGGGCCGGCTTTGCTGCAGGTGGCCGCCGTGAGCGGCAGCGCTGCGGCGGGGGTCTGGTACCTGTAAACGGAACCAAGCGCTGAAGGTACCCAGAGGATTCCAGTGGCCAGCGAAGTGATGGGTTTGCGTATCAAAATCTTTAAGAGTTGTATAGGAAAGGGAAAAAACCCTTTCATTTTATAAATTAAAAAAAAGCGAAGGCTATTAATAAGTTAACTTCCGATTTCTAGTCTGGGATTTTATTTTAAGACGTTATACGTTTAACAAATAATTTCGGACTTCTAATACTTATCACGGATTTTATAGAATCATGTGATTTTTAGAGTTGTTAATGACATTATGTCATCTAGGTTGCCCTCTTCAGTTTATGTGTGAGGGGCAGGAACTTTGGGTCAGTGTAAGTGACTTTTGTCGGATTAAGTACTAGAACATGTGTCTAAGAACTTCTCATCTGATGCTCTTTCCATTGACTCCTCTTTCACCGTTCTTACGAAACAGTAAGAATGTGTACCTCTCCATTCTCCTTTCAAAACTGCACATCTCCAAATATCTGGAAATTTCATGCTGCTCACAGATGTCATCCTTCAGGTTTCTTGATCAAGTTGTGTACCTTTTCCACAAAATCTTGAGAATGAACTGGTCTATGTCCCATTCTTTCAAGATTCTGCTCTGGCACTAGATTCATCTGCTGCCTGTTCTCTTTATTCTAAAGCTAATAGATATAAATATCTTTCATCCACCCCACAAATTATGACATATTTCTATGGCCCTCCCTCTAATTTCTTTTCCCTATTTCTTTCCTTCCTAAACATTTATTGAATGCCTAATGAACATTAGGACCTAATGACTAGACAATAATCAGGTGATAGAAATACAGTGATCCCTGATTTCATCAATCTCATTGTGGGAAGCCAAAAAAGGTGGGAAATAAATGAAAAAATAACATCAGATAGTAAATATGATGAAGAAAATTTGAAACCGATAAGGAGATGGAAAGAGACTTGGGGAGGAGGAGGGAGAAAATTTTGGATAAAGTAGTCAAAGATGGACTCTTTGAAGAAGTGACAATTTGAGCTAAAATCTAAATGATGCGAGTCCTGTGAATATCTTATCAGAAGAGCAGTCTACTCAGAGGGAAAAGCAAGTGTATACTTACAATTTTTCTTTTGTAGGATTTGTCACCTTTTAGTATATATTTCTACCTTTAAGAGAGACTGGGCTTTTCCCAGAGAAAGAGATTCAAAATGTGAGGAGGAATTTGATGTGCGAAAGAACTCCATTGCTGGCTTTGAAAAGGGAAGGGACCACATGGAAAGGAATGGAAATGTCCTCTAGGAGCTGAGAGTGGCCTCCAGCTACCAGCCAGTATGAGAAGGGAACCTTGGCCTACAGCTGCAAGGAACTAAATTTGGTCAACACATGTATGAACTTGGAAGACCCCAAGTTCCAGAACAGAGCGAGTAAGCTAATACCTTGATTTCAACCTTGGGAGGCCCTGGGCAGAGAACCCAGCTATAATGGGTCCCCAGTTCTGACCTGAGAACTGTGAGATAATAAATTTGTATTTTTTAAGCCACTGTGTTTATGGTAATTTGGTATAGAGCAATGGAAAATGAACATACCAAGTTTCATCTGACACCCACATTTCTTCACAGGTTTGAAGCAGCATTTTGATAGACTTAAAAGAAAGCAAGACTGTATGTAAAGGGATCTATGTTAGGCTGGACTGCAACATGGACCCAGGGTGCTGTTTTCTTGGAATCTACAGAGTTAAAATTGGTGGGAAATGTGTCTACAAACTCCTTTCTGAAGTTCTACAAGTAGAGGCTGTTTCTCTGTGTCATTATAACTTAGATCATTTAGCCAAGAATGGGATATTTCAATTTCAATGAAAGGATTTCAAAGAGCAAATTCTTTTTGACAGTTTATTATTTTAGAGATAGGGTTTTTCTGTGAGGAAAAATTCAGCACTTACACGAAGTGTGGCTTCTTGGTGACAATTTACAGCAGATTATTGGGCGAAATACTATTTTCTGTTACCTTTACAGCTGGCTTTATCTGTGTTTATTATTTATACCTGATGAATGGCAAAGCAGATTTTTACTTTTTCAGTTCAAACTCATTTTTCCTTCCTTACAGATTTCAGGAAAATTTTTCTAACAATAGAGAGCTCCCTTTTTTGTTGTTGTTGCTTTGATATAGTGTTAAAAAAATATGGTGGCTTGATTTCTGTGGTTTCTTGATGCACTCTCCTCTATTATGATCTGTCAAAGAGCCACTGTCTCTTTCCTTCATTTCTGTTGTCCCTGTGCTGCATGTGTTTTTATATGTATGTATATATGAATGCAGTTACATTCTCAAGGCATAGCACAATAATTTTATTTTAAAATCTTTATTTTGGATACTTTTAGATCTACAGAAAATTTTCAAAGGTAAAACAATTTCTGTATATACTTCACTCAGCTTCCTCTAATGATAACATCTTACAAAATCATGGTACATTTGTCAAAACTAAGAAATTAACATTGGTACAGTACTATTAACTAGCTATATATTTTATTGCATTTCACCAGTTTTTCACTAATGTCCTTTTTTCTGTATGGATCCAGAAAATCCAGGATACCACAATACATTTAGAATTGCCCCGTCTTGATCATTATGTAAGTGTAAATTATAATGAATATCTTCCTGAAACTTTATGTGCAAATTGGATTTCTGTAAATTAAATAGTTTACATCATAAATTATAAAGATAATCAAAATCAACTATGTTGTGTTTCATAATTACAGAGGCTATTTACATGCATCTTCAACTTCATATTCCTAAGTAATTGACTATTAGCACAGAAAGGATACTTAGCAGTCATCTAAATATACAACCCCATTGTTTTACAGAGGATGATTCAAAGAGATAAAGAGGTTAAATGTATTGGATAAATTCATATCCTTGCAGGTGCAGAGCCACGACTAGAACTTTGCTGAGTATTTTTCTAGTATATTATGCCCAGAGCCAGACAATTGGAACACCTGTTTCATATCATAAATAACGGGAAGTACTGACCCTGAGGCCAGGCCTTCAAACATGGTTGGAAAGCAGTCAACCTTCTGAGTTTTGAAGAATGCTTCTTTGTCCAAAGGTGTTGCAGTAACATTTGAACTGGCTTGAAGAGGGCTGTTTAGAAGAACCCAGAGGGAATTCCTTATAACGGAAATAAACTATTTCAAAATGTGAATAATTACACCCCTAAATCGACTATGAATTAGAATATGTGTATATCACATTTTCCTAAAATGTTTTGAAAAATTGCCAATGGAGCAATAAAAAGACAAATCATCATAGATTAAAGATTGAAATATAGTTTCCCAAGACACTTTATTGTTTAACTTAACCGCTTATGCAACAGTGACTAGAGGTAAAATATAATAAATCACGGTCCTAAGTTAACCTTCTGATATTTGATAGAAAACAGATGACAAACCTGAAAATCCCTAAGCAGGGCTTCATGTTTGTGTGGCTTTCTTGGCAATATTCTGTAAATGATCAGAATCTGCCCAAATTGAGTGATAAAGGCAACTCAGCTTGTTTATGAAAGAGGACGTTCAAAGCCCCATTCCAGAGATCCAAATTCAGCCACAGTCACTAGTCACCCTAGAGGCAGTTGCTTCCTCAACTATACTGTTGCATTTCACATCTTTTTTCTTGACTGAAACAATGTTCAGATCATCTCCCTTCTCATCTTTGGCTTGTTTTCTCATCTTTAGTTTGATAGCTAGAACCTCTAGCCTGGAGAGCATCAAACTTAAGCACACATCAGAATCTCGTGGTTTGCCTGTTAAAGCAGATTGTTGGACCCCACACTAGCATTTCTCCTTCAGTACGCTTAGGTAAGGGCCGAGAATTTGCATTTCTAGTAAGTTCCATGTTAATGTGTGTGCTGCTAGCCCTAGGACCATATTTTGCACTGCTCTAACTCACTTCCTCTAACTTACACTTTGGGTTACTTCTAAACCCCTTTTCAATATGGCTTTCCTTACTGAGTTCTGGGCTGCACTGATGTTGCATTAATCTTTTGTTTCTGTTTCCTTAGTTTATTTGCAGTCCCATTCCTCCTGGCTTTGATGTCATTTTATACTCTGCATCCTGGCTTTAGACATGCCATATATTTACCATGTCAAGGGTCACATGTTGGTTAACTCAGAGCAAGCATTAGTAATTTCCGCTACAGAAAATGTTTGTGGTTAGTTTTCCTCACAAAGATAACTGGAATATATGTGGACAGAGGGAGATAGGTGTGGAGATAGAGAACAAGTTGGTGTGAAATTCTTTCATGTAAATATTCAAGGCACCATAAAATCTGAAGGAAGCAGTGATGGAGGATACAATTCCTGTTGAAAATGTGGTTAAGGTTATTGTATACTGGATGCTTGATATCAACGTTTCTACACAAATATAGATAGCCCTATTATCTTATATAAAAGCACAGTCATAATGCTCCAGGGTGGCTGAAGTTGAAGACTTTAGCTACAGCTAAGAAAAACTAAGAAGCTGGGTAACAGATAACTCTATTCCTATAATCAACTATCAGCAGGTAGGAGAAAGAGACTGGCTTTACAACCAACCAGCAGAAGTCTAAGATAGCCTGAAGACCTATACTTAGGTCAGCTAGCTTCTGAATCCTAACACTAGGTCATTGATTTCCTTTTCAATGGTGTAGTGCCTAGAGGCACAGCTATTTGCAACATCTTTGCCAGTGATGGCATCCTAGGGAGACTTCCATCTCTTACAAATAGTTTTTGGTCTATACACAGTTTTGTGGGGACATACTCGACAACACTAGTCTCACTGAAGGTGGTGTTGAAGGAGCCATCTCTCACAATGCTCTTATCACTGGGCTTTTGATGGGAGGCTGATTTTTATATTCCAGGCAGTAGAGCTCCCAGCAGGTATTTCTAATCTGGACAATAACCTCACCAATGTGGTTAAGGATGCTTTAATGCAGAGTGGTAGACAGAGGAAGCAAAGGTTATCATCTCTAATAAGGTAGGAAGAGAGGTATCTGTTTTTAATAATTAGTGAAATGACAATTTTAGGATGCCAAAAGATAAACACTACTCAAAAGAGTTTTCCTACAGATTCTTTATTATCAATTAAAGATAATATTAAGTAATAATAATAACAATAGATTAAATTACTTGCATGAATTCTCATGAGATTTCATACTTATTTCCAAATCTTGGACAATTCAGGATGAAAGGGATAGGCAAGAAGTAGAAACAGATTCACTACCACCAAGTTTCATGGATAGATATGGTGATTGCTTCAAGGTGGGAGATGCTGGCATCACTTTTAATAATTCTACTGGACAAAAATGATGGTCACTGATGACATCTAATTCCAACCTCTTTAGTCATTCAAATTGCTGAAAGGCAATTTGGCAGACACCATACCTTTTCTTTCTTGTTAAGAGTTCTCCCTTCTTTCTTGCTAACAGAGTATCAATTTTGTTCAGATACAGGGCTGTCATGAGCTTCATGGAAATCTAGATTTCTCCCAAATCCTAGATACTGAGTTATGAGTGATCTAAAATAGTCATGATTCCAATCTCCACGGAGTGGACTGGCTTAGGCATTGGCGTGTTAGACAATTCAGGAATATAAGTGAGGGGCAGGATAACAAGATGAGTTACTGAAGAAG
Organism: Camelus dromedarius; assembly: GCF_036321535.1. Lineage (NCBI taxonomy): Eukaryota > Metazoa > Chordata > Mammalia > Artiodactyla > Camelidae > Camelus > Camelus dromedarius. The sequence goes on from NC_087436.1 coordinate 68,659,577, forward strand.
ATTCTCCTTGTTTTTTGTTTTGTTTTGTCTTTAAGATTCTCCCTGTTAATAAGAACAGACACAGCAAGGAAATATTCCCTTTTGTGTCTCTGGACTTGTTCTATGAGGAGATGACTCTTGCAGCTGTTTGTTACATGTTTTTCCTGACAGTAGTGGACAAGCCTGAGATCAAAAACTGATGTAGTACATATGCCAAAACCCTAAATTCACTGGAACTCTAAACCAACTAACCTTTGGATTGATTGTTATGTGAAATAGTGTCTTTTTTGTTTCAGCCCTTTTCAACTGTGTTTCTCATTTTTCTAGTTTAAAGTGTTCTAATTGATAAAGATATGATTCCTTTCTATTACTTAATAGAAACATTAAGGCAGCAAACTTGCCTATACACACAGAAATATCAAAGAATTTTACAGAGCTTACATATTTCCTTTCTCTTAGCTTATATATGTACATATATACAAAATTATAAATACATAAAATATATATTATACATATATATATTTCCTTGAATTGCAGTGTAGGTGTTGCTGTGTCACTCTTAAGGAACAATGATGATATTATATTAATTCCATCTTTTTCTGAGAAGGAAAAATGTTAAACTGTCAATGTCCCATAGCCTCTCAACCTGAAGCTAGAATTGATCATTCAGAATTAATCTAGAAGAACAAGTTAAGAAATTTGGACTTTGTTTCAGGTGAGATGCAGAGTCATTAAAGGAGTGACATTTTAATTGTATGTCAAAAAAGAGCATTCTGTCTACTTTGTGGAGAATAGATTATAGCAGAACAAGAGGAATTTATGAGAAATTTGTGGCTCCAATCAGGTTGAGAGAGGTAATAATAGATTAGGTTAGATCAATGACAATAGAGACAGGGAAATGGGCAGATTTGGAAAATGTTTTGCAGACTAGATTTACTGATCGATTGAATGTAAGAAAACAGGGAGAGATAAATTAAGAATGAATTCTGGGTTTTGTCTTGAACAAACTGGGTAGATTTTGGTGACATCACTGAGGTGGGAAGAATGCATGAGAAAATGATTTAGGGAAGAAATAGAGTTCATTATAACATAATAAAGATATGTCGAGTAAAATATGCATATAGAGAAATCAAGTAGAAATTTGGATCTATGAATTTGTAGCTCAGAGAAGTCTGAGCTAAATATATAAATTTTGTAATATATACATCTGTGCATATATGTGCATGTGTGTATAAATGTGTATATACACACATATATACATACCCATGTACAGAGGACTGAGCAGTATCCCCAAGGGGGAGAAGGTAGACAGACAAACCGGGAATCCCTAGATGTGAGCCCATATAATTATTAGGTAGAAGAGAAGGAGAAAAAAATGAAACTGAGCAAGAACTTCTGGTGAGATAGGAGAGAAACCAAGAGCAGATGGTTTCACAGAGCTAAGAGGGGTGTCTCTAGTGGGAAATGAATTGGTATAAGAATTCACCACTGTCCAGTTCCACTCAAGGATTGATGCTGGGCTTTCTCCTTAATTTGTCAAGGAATTACCACACCTTCTTTTCAGGGGAATTAAAAATAATACTAGACTGATGAAAATTGGATTTCCACCCAGAATAGTTACTCAGATGGTTCAGCACTGTTTTAGGATAAAGACTGTTTTCATGAATGGCCAAGGGATATTATGCTGATCTCTGAAAAAGGAAGGACATCACCAGATAGTGATAAGAAAAACAGCAGTGGGGCTTCTCCATGAGGGCAGTGTGATTTACTCACCCAAAGAGGGAGGGATAGCCTTCAGACACCAATTAATCTTCCATGTAGCTTCCTGATGCTTGACAATTTCCCAACCCACCTCCTTGTCATGTGGTTTCTCTCCAGTCAAACCTTCTCTTTCATCTCCTGCCACTCCAGTATTCTCTGAGATATGGCCCAGTCCTCCTTCACCTGAGCTCCTCATAGGTGCTCAGGTTTGAACTGTTTGAATATTGATGAACATTACAGTAAGTCAAGAACAGAAAAAGCATCATTAGTTTTGATAGTAGGTTTGTCTTTGGTGACCTTGACTAGAGTTTCACTGGAATGCTAAGGATAGACTACAAGGTGATAGGTGTTGACGATGAAAAGGGAACTACTATATATAAGTAGATAAACAACAAGGTTCTACTGTCTAGCACAGGGAACTACACTCAATATCTTGTAATAACCTATAATGAAAAAGAATATATATATGTAATAATCATTTTGCTGCACACCAGAAATTAACACATTGTAAATCAACTATACTTAAATAAAATTTTTTTAAAAATTAAAAAAGGGAAGTAAAGAAGAGTTATCAGGTGTGGTCAACTCTTGAGTTTTCTGGGAAGTAGAGTAGAGAAATGGATTGTGGCAGATGAAGCTGAAATGGAATATATAGCTGAGGAAGACTTTTTTAAAATGTGAGATAAAAAGTATTATCATATGCCAGTGGGAAATGATTCAATAGAAAGGGGGAAATTGATGTTGTAGGAGGAAAATGGAATAGCTGAAGAAATGATGTCCTTGAGAGGTGAGAGGGAAAGTTATCCACAACACAAAGGGAGGGATTGGCTTTTAAGAGGAGCAGGGACAAATTTTCCATTGTAATAGGAGCACACAGAGAACAGAATATAGTTTAGGAAGGTTTATTAGTGGGAAGTTGAGAGAGCTCTCTTCTGATAAATCTTTGTCAGTTCCTGCATTCTATTTCTTTGGGGTCTACTTTTTATTGAATTTGATCGTGCTATTCTGATGGTGGTTGTATTTTGCCAAATAGCTGGTTATGGGATTGTTATCTGCAATGGACTTGGGAAGACCTTGTGAACTTAGTCCTGGCAACTACACCAGCTGGGGCAAGCAATTGTTGTAGAGGAGCCAGCTGTAAGTAAAGATGCTGAGTGCAGCCTAGAAAGTAGAATGTGTCCAAGATGTTTAGTGAAAGATAATGGGAAATTCAGGAGATGAACTAGTGATAGAGGAAGCAATGGATGAGATCACAGAAAGTCTCATCCTATCAGGTGGGTAGACCATAGTAATTAGAAATCTATAAAAGCAGGGAACATTAGAGATTTTGACACACAGACCAGTATATAGTTTGCAGCAGAGATTCCTGAAATCAAATAGCATGTCCTCCTTAGTTTAAATTGGTTTAGGAACAGACTTCAGTCCCATTCTAATGGAGAGGAGGCATTAGAATGGAAAGAGTAAGGTGGGACCTCATTCTAGCAAGTCTAGCTTTCTGAAGAGATCATTGGGATAGTGAATTTGGCAAGAAAATAAGATTTGAATATTTTTATCAGAACTAGTTTATAAATTTGGAAAGTGAGAAGCGGTAGTAGAAATAATGTAGAGGCTTAGTTCCTATCAGGAGGATTCATGTTTTCTGGGGCCTGATTTTTTACAATTTTGAAGGCTCTCTATAATACATAATTGGGTATAAAAAATATTTTGTTAGAATGAAAAAAGAAATCACATTACATTACAAAAATCTGACAAATACCACAAACATCGCAAAGTCTCCAAAAATAATGTAATAATTTTAAGCATTAATTGTTTGACATAACTCTAAGGTACTTCTCCTCCTAAATTATTTTGGCTACATACTCCCTAATAATGTCTTAATGTAACAATGTTTCATAATCTAATGTTTTATATAGTGATGATTTTTAAAGTTTTCTTTCAATTTCAAAATTTTTTATCAGTAATGACATTCTAACATTCAGTCTGATACAGTGGGATGCATGAAACATATGTCCTTGTTGGCTTTAGTACTGCTATGGTTTTGTGCCCTACAAACACAGAAATTCTGGTATATTGTACATTTCCAGTCAGAAAGAAAAATAATGTAGGAGTTTATAATTGTATATGCTGCCTTGTTGAGTATATTTCTGAGAGGAGAGAATTTCTATTTTAACTAGGATTTGATGAGGACCCAATCCTTTTCTTACAATTTTACATGCTAAGTATATTAGTTTTCTACTGCTGCATAATAAATTACGACAAACATAGTGACTGGGAACAACACGCATTTATCTCACAGTTTCTGAATGTGTGGAGTCCAGGGATGAGACTGGATGTTGGGCATGAATTCTGCTCAGGGTGTCAGTGAGCTGTAAGTAGGATGTTGGCCAGGCTGTGTTCTTCTCTGGAGGCTTGACTAAGGAAGAATCCACTTGCAGGCTTATACAGGTTGTTGGCATAATTCATTTCTTTGCATCTGTTATGACTGACGGCTGCAGCTTCTTACTGGGTGTCCTATGGAGGCTACCCTCAGGTTCTAGAGGTGACCCACAATTCCCTGCCATGTACCCTCTGCAAAGGTAGCTCACAACATAGCTGTTTGCTTCTTCAAGGGCAGCAGGAGAATTTCTGGCTCCAATCAGCCAAGATGGAGTCTTACATAATAAAATATAAGTCACGGGAGTGACATCCCATCGCCTTTGCCTTATTATGTAACTTAATCAAAGAATTGGCTTCCCATTATCTTTGCCATAGGAAAAGCATGGTTGGAAGCAAGTCACATGTTCCGTCTTGCTCATAGAGGGGATTATATATGGGTGTGACTTACTGGGAATCACTTCAGGGTATATATGCTAAGAAATGAAAGAGTTCCCATAGACAAGCTTCTGTACATTTTATACTCCGATTTCCCCTCCACTACCCATGTAGTTCTGTGGCCATAAGGCTAGACTCATCTATATCATGATGTGACCTCTGGCCCTGCACTTTCCTGTCACTGTGCCAGGTGAGTCAGTATAGGAGTAACAGTATTTTATCTGGTACTATGCTTAGAAGCTTACTGTCCTGGTTAGCAGTGATTTAACCACGCATAAAAGTGACCAAGAACCACTTAGTATCCCTCTAGATTCAACGTAAATATATCCCTAATTCAAGTTCCCCTTGACCGGATCCCAGAGGTATCCTTGGCCGTTCCAACACTACCTCATCTGAGCGGGGAAGTGTGGCAGAGGGCAAGTAAAAGTGGAAAGAGCTAGTCTTAACTAACTGCAATTATAATATCCTATTTTGTGAGTTTTGTAAAAACATAACCAGTGAAGACTTCTTTTCCCAGGCCTCGGGAGTGGCGTGAATGAGGAGCTTTGAAGTTGAGTTTTCTTAGCTCTGTGAGAAATCCCCTCCAGGTTGCCACGTGTTTAATTATTAACTTATTTGACAACTACTCTCTGGATCTGAAGTGCTAGTTAGAATTTTAAAAATCTATGCAAATTTCTTACCCAATGGACTAATCATAAAAATGGACAAACAAAAAACAGAGAACAAGAATTCTCAAGAAAGTCAGTAATTGGGCCTAAACTATACTATGCCCTCTCTGCATCAGATGAAGATTCCAACCACTAGAGTTTTACAGTGTTCGGATTTAGACTGTGAAAAACAATAAAATCGGTTCCTTTCTCTGAGGGATACACTTTTTGTGCAATTTACTGTGTTCCAAGAACTGATCTGGTTATTATGCTTTGTATTTAAATTGTGTGCTATTTAAACTCTGTGGTCTACATAGTCTTAATTTTATTTTGGTTATGGCAGGTACTGCTGGCTTCTGACCCTCAAAACATTCCCTTAGGCTCTCACAAAAAAGAAAAAAAGAGAGAAAAAAAGAACTTTTATATTTATTCATATATATGTGTATATAGTTATTTATTTATCTTTATTAAAAATTTTTTTTTGTTACCTGGTGAATTAAATGTTCAGGAAAATTGAGTGCTGCTCTCCAGAAGATAAAACATACCCTTAAGGTATTTGGGGTAATCCCTTTATCCTTTGCTAGTGATTAGTTTATGAGTGGTCATGTGCTCCAATTGTAGCCCAGTTTCAGAGGAAGTGCTGAGGGGTCTGGGAAAGAGAGATGCAGGGTGAGAAGCCACCTTTTCCTTCTGCCTTTGAGACTTCTCGTTGGTGACAACTAACTTCTAATCACTAAAATAAAGCCTAGTGGAAGCAGAGAAAATGACTCAAAGCTCTGAATTAACCAACTCTGCATGCTTACTTCTGGAATTCCTATAACATAAAAACATGCTACCTCTAGTCTGTCATTTCTATTAATTACAGCAGAAAGCATTCTAACAGAAACAGTGATGCAAAAAATAAAACTCATACAAACATACACATACATATAATATTTATTGTACTTTTCTCTCATTATGAAAGTAATATATGTTCATTTTGGAAATTTGGAATACAGGTATTCACAAAAAAGAAAATGAAAAAAAAAACACTCAGATAACTATATCAACACTTTTTGCATATATTCTACTGTTCCTATGCATGCACTTTATATATTATGTAATTTTAAAAATTAGACTAATTGTTTTAAACCTAATTTTTAAACTTAATAACCATAAGAATTAAATTGAAGATTTAACTCAATTAATCTTAATTAAAGATTAAATTGAACCTTATTTTATTTAGCATCTTATGGACACAAATATAGTAATTAGACAAGTTTAAGGAATTGGTTAAACATTTGAAACTAGGCTAAAAGTAAAATAGATAAAATTCTAAATATATTTTAAATGCTCACAAATATCATTTTATGACTACCAAGTAAGTTCTGAGACCAGGACAGTTAAAAAAATTCCTAATATATTTACACTGATTTAAGCTTCTTGGAAAATAATGTTTGTGGTACCCCAGTAGTTTTGTTTGTTTGTTTATTTGTTTTAAGCTATGATATCTGTCTTTTGTAGGCTGAAGTTGAATTTGTGCAATCTTTGTTTAATTCATTGTTGCTTGTCTATGTCATTTATTACTAAGTTGAATTGTAAGAGGAAATCCATTTTTTGACCACTTTTATATGCTAAATAGAGGAGGCAGCCACAATAGAATATTAATTATCTGATATATCCTTTTTTACAAGGAATCCTCATCTTTTATTATGATGGGAAAAGAGCAAATGACTATAATATCAAATATTAAGTGCCCTCTTTTGAGTTGCATATTTTTAACTTAAAATTCACACATATGTTTTGGATTATGAATTTTGGTTTAAATTCATTTCCATGTTATAATTTATGGGTCACAATATTTGTATAATATACCTATTACTGCAAAGATTTTCATTACATATTGAGCCTTGAGAGAGTTTCTAAGTTTGAAAATGGTGAGTAATCCAGTTTCAATATTAATATTTTAATGTATATATAAATAAATGAATACACTGATACTTTTTAATTCTCATAAACTTCTTTGTAAATATAAAAATCAATTGGGAATTCTTAACCTGTTTTGTGACATGAGCTCCTTTGGCAGTCTGTTTTGGCCTAAAAACCTCTCTCAGGTTAATGTTTTTAAGCATATAAATAATATAAATAGGAATAAAAGAAAAGCACTTGCATTGAAATACTGTTTTCTATATGGATCACGGGTGAAAATCCCCTGCATCAAGATTTTGAATAGCCCTTTAGTTAATGTATTAAAAATGCCTGAGAACATGTCTAAGTAAAACGTATCTTGAACATATAAAATCCAAGCTGACATGTATTCATTAAACGTATATTTACTAAAGCCCTTGGATTGTATCTTGTATATTTTTGCCTTTAAATCCATATATAAGAATTGTTACTAGTTAGGAGTAAGTATATGTATGATAAAGATATGTGGAGAAGATTGGTTTTCTTATTTATATTCCTGTGTCATCTAGCAGAACTAGCATACACACCTTTAAATTTAACTTTAAGCATTTTAGCATATTACAGATTTTGAGTCTTGCTCAACTTAACTGTAGATTGGGGCATAGATTGGTTAATTAAATGTATGAGTTTAGTGAAAAAGACGATATGAATGAAAGAATAGAAGGAAGGAGTTCAACGGTGATAGAAATAGAACCAATGGAGACAGAATTGGAAACTAATCTAGGATGTGGAAAAAAAAACAAAACACAACACTAGAAAACTGGAAGTATGAGAAAAGAAAAGTAAAGAAAGGAAAGACCTACTATTAGTCTAATTAGTAACTTACTTTCCACAGTTCCACATGGCCTGGAATATGTGGAAATTACATTTCATCTTTTGTGTGGTACTTCATATCTCATGTGAATATAATAGTATTTTACCTATTTTTTAAAAAAAGTTATAAACAGTGGTTGAATTTCTTGTAAGTCCCTTATGAGACTTTCTCATTTAATGGATATTTTAGAACCCTTTCACCCTAACCCCCTTTCCATGTGATGGCTTGAAACAGAGGCCTGAATTAAAAGAGATACTGTGTCGATGTTTTGTGGAAACCATGTCACTAAATGTAAATATCAACAGGTGTTAGTTACACACTTATAGAGAACTTGTCTTTTCCTCTTTCTAATATTCTTCTGTTTCTTTTGACTCCTATATATTAAAACTGTGGTTTTCAGAGTTCATTTTACATATCAAATAAATTTTTGCTTGTGCATTTGCTTGATTTCTTATTTACCTTTTTAGAGATTCGTAGATTATGGATTTAGGAAGATCAGAAGATAGAAGAAAAATCCCTCATATTAAAAAAAAGAGTATATTATGTATAAAACATAATCAGTATAGGTCTTTTCTTGATTGTATTTTAAAACAATGTCTTTATTACTACACTTAATTACCACAGATTCCATAGACTCCACAGCCAAGAGGTGTGTTCTGACCCCCTGTCCAAATGCAGACCCCTCTAAGGCTCCCTTTTACATGGCAGCCCTTCACAGCCTGTACCATGTAAACAAGGGGATGAAGGAGAACTATTTGTGAGTCTTGCCAGGTTGGAGGAGTGGATGGCAGGTTGGTTGCTGAATACTCCAAACATCAGAATGCTTTTGAAGCCAAAGGAAAAATTAGATTCATTGCATTTTTTTTTTTTTAATCACAGGAGGGAAAACTGATCATATGGGCAGGGGAAATACTATTCCTGTGGTCTACATATTATCTTAGCGTAAGATTGTAATTGCTGCTAAACCCCCTTGGAGAAAAACTCCCCTGTAGTGCTGAGGTTAGGACTGTGTTGTGTTTTCTCAGCCTTACTTTTTGGCCTCTCTTTGAAAACAGCCATGGCAGTTTTAAACACTGATATATTATTATAAAAGAAGAAAGTGATTAAAAAAAAAAACCCACATAATGGGTTATGGGAGCTCAGAAAGCAGAGGTTAATTCAGAATCTTATGATTAAGGGGAAATATTTCATTATTTTTCCTGAAAATTTTTTCCCTTGTTAAATCTCTAACAATGTGATTTCTAAAAGAATGTGGATAGTAATATAACCTGAAACTCTGCTTCTTTTATATGTAAATGTACTGCAATATGCTTTGTGTTGATCATTCCCCAAAGGTGAAATTCATTATCTTGCTCTCTTTACATGATTTCCTATGTAGTCTGACAGTTACAGAGAGAAATAGCCATATATAAGTGGGTCAAAGCACGGATTTAAAAAAGCCAGGAGAAAGAAGAAGTGATTTACTGGGTCTGACACCCTGTTTACCATTTCAGGATCAAACCAATACCAAATTCCTAGGACGTAGTAGGGAGTCCAGCAAACGGTAAATGAAGTGGCAAATGCAACCGTCATCTTTAGGGTCTTCAGCCGAGCTCGTGGTACATTGTTCTTGGATTGATTCAGTTGTAGTCCTTTTAGATGGAGAAAAGAGGAGGTGTTAAGTGACTGGTTTTATTACAAAGCCAAAATAGACAAAATAGGAAGACAAAATCACTAATTCAACCTAATGAATACAATGGAAGCAAATTTCTAGTATTTTTAATAATGATAATTTGAAAAGCATGTTTATATTTCAAGATTTCTACTATGTTACATAATAAGTGGAAACTACTAAAGGTAGTAATGCTCTTAAAATTAAATTTCCACTAAACTAATACAGATTTGAAATATGAGGTTACTCAAATTCTTAAATAAATTATATAAATTTGAGAGAGCAGACTGAGGTTGAGCTGGGTTGAATTCCCTATCTTTTGGTTGTCAAGCCAACAGAACCACGTATGCTTTATAAATTTTCCTTTTTGAGAATGTACCAGATTCTTGAAAAAAAGAAGGCACAATCACGTCTGTGAAGTTAAAAATGAAATAGTCAATGACATTCAATAATATTTCCCACACCCAACACACATACACACACACACACAAGTGTGCAGTGTGTGGATACTATGTGCATCAAGTGCTCTAAGGCCTGTATTCACAAATGTACGTGGGCAAAAATTGACTTCTTCAAGGTGCTGAACTGTGCATGCCCAGATGCCAAGAAAAAAAAAAAAAAACAATCACGGGGAAGACATTTTCATCCTGCTAACTCTTGGGAACAGGAAGAAGCAGCAGCTGGCAGCTGAAGGCTGGAACACTTGCTACTGGATAATCGTAGCTTCTAATGTTGCACCCCTTCAGGTTCTTAAGGGATTCTCAGTTTTGGTTCCCTTTTGTACATGTTTGGAAAATAATCTGCAAAAACAAGCTGTGCTTGTGAGGACTCAATGGTTCTCAAGAATTTTTTTAAAAAGGAAAAAAAAAGAATTAAAAAAAATCCACATTGTGTGGATACAGGGGATTTGAATGTGAAACAGAACAGCTTAACTTTAACAAGTCTGTTGACTACCATTTAACGAGTTGTACTTTGCTATATTCTAGATATCAGGTGTTTGCTGTAGTGTTGCGATGGCCCAGTGGGAACAATTTGCCAATGCTTACACTGCCTAAATGGAATAAATGTCCTTTCATCTTTAATTCCATGGTATAAATTTTAGAATATTAGAAGATACTAAATTTTCTCCTCTGTAAATTGGGGATAATAAAAGTATTGCCTTATGGGGGTGATTGTGAATATTAAATGGGTTAATATAGGTAAACTGCTTAGAACAATGTCTGGCACATAGTAAGTACTACTCTGCTTTGAGTTGCTTTAGAAAGCTGTTTACCCACAGTTAACAGCTAGTCTAAGGAATACATACTGTGGGGATCCTGATGAAGGACGCTTGTCAGGGTGAAGATGATTTTTGCATTGCAGACCAACATGATGAGAAGAGGGATGATGAAGAGGCAGCTGAAGGTGAAAAAGTTATAAAAGGCTTCATGCCACCATTGTGGAAAACTGCAGTGTGTTACACATTGAGAGAAACCGTCTGTCTGTCCAGAGCTGTCTGCTAAATGGATCATCCTGAAGATATATAACTGTATGAGAAAATTTTAAAAAAAATTTAAAAAGGGAGATTGCTTATTTTCAAACAGCATTTGAAAGTTTTCTTGAAAGTTTTCTCCTCTGTGTTCTGCTAGCCTTCTAACATTACCCAAAGCAACTTCTAAGCTTCTTGAAAATAACCTTTTGGCATCTCTGCAAAAAGTTTTAAGTGGATCTTTACTTAAAATGTGTTTGGGTAATGTGAATGGATCTGTAGGATTTTGAATTTCTTTGGAAATTATTTCAAACTTGCAGAACAGGCATCAAACAAAGATTTAAACCTTGTTTGTATTTCCATATCAGATGCAATTATGCTGAGGAAAATTTTCACAAATGATTTTGTGATTTCATTGTTTTATCTATGGCACATAAAACTGTGTCTGACATTTAGGATGTGCCCTCAAAGTACATATTTTTTTAAACTTTATTTTTGAGACATAAAACCCCATTAAAAAGGTCAAAAGACATGAACAGACAGTTCACAAAGAAAAGATATAACAGTGGCCCTTAAGCATATGATGTTCAACCTCACTCATTATAAGAGTGATGCCAACCAATTAAGGCTACACTGATATGCTATTTTTTACTATCAAAATTAGCAAATTAAAAAACAAAACAGCACACTCTCATGGCAAGGTTGTGGGGAAACATGGACTCTCATTCATTGCTAATGGGAATGCAAATTGGTAAACCATTAAGAGGGGTAATTTAGCAATAACTTGACAATAACAAACTAACGAATGCATTTATCTTTGACCTAGCAATCTGACATTCAAGGATTTACCCTGAAGATACACCCCTGCCTCTATTATATGAAAACAGGTATGCACAGGATTATTCATTGATGCATTATTTGTAATTGAAAAACATTGAAAATAATCTACATATAAATTAATGAGACAGTAGCAGAATAAACTGTGGTAGACCACACCATATACTGCTATACAGCTGTAAAAAGAGCAAGGAAAATCTCTATGTGTGAGAGTGTGTGTGTGTGTGTATACATGTACATATATTTATTTTCCAGCTCTGTCTGCAGAGAGAGCCTAGGAACAATGACAACCCAGTAGCAATGAGCACACCCAGCACTCTAATACCCAGGTTTTGTTTTCCAAACATCCTTCTCTACCAAAAGGAACTCATTGGAATAGTAGGTGGTCCTACAGCAAGGGCAAGCAAAGTACAACATGTGCCTGGAACAGTTTGTTATGCCAAAAAGTCAGGAAATGCCCAAAGAGTAATGGAGCATGTGAAAAGAGTTCAGGAGCCAGTTTGAAAGAGCTCCCATTGGCCAAATCTGGGACAGTTTAAGCATGAAAAACAAAACCAAACTCTGATAGAAGAGAGTGATAAGCTACTGAATAAAGAAAGAATCCGTGACTCCATGCTGATACAAATTACAAAACATCAATAAATGGGGAGAGGAAAAAGCTCTTTGTTGCTATTGAAAGTCAACTAACCAATCTAAAAGATATAATGGAAGTAGTGATTACCATTTCTTAATCACGATAACAATAATTGATTCAGGCAAGAGTCATCAATAGATGGTAAAAATATGGGTATAAATTTGAGGAGAATAGTTTATTTACATCACCTCAAAGTATCTACCTGCAGGATATTTATGACTCTAAAGAATAAAATAATAACTTTACAGTAGAGAAATAACCTAATAATTAAATTAACATTGCCAGTAATGGAACCAATCGGCAGTTTTTGCTTCTTTATATAATGCATTGAGAATTCAGCATCACCTCTTTAGTGTTTCTGCCGAAACTAGCCATGAAAAAACATCAGACAAACTCAAATTTAGGGGCATTCTACAGAATAACTGACCTGAACTCTTCAAAAATGTCAATGTCATGAAACACAAAGATGGACCAAGGAACAATTGCAGTTTAAAGCAGACTGAATCGACAGCATAATGCTGGATTTTCTTTTGTTAAAAGGGACATTATTGATATGACTGGTGAGATATGAATAAGGTATGTAGATTAAATAATAGTACTGTATTAGTGCTAATTTCCTGATTTTGGTACTTAACTGTGGTTATGTGCTAGAAAGAACACACTGAGGTATTGAAAGGGGAATCATGTCTGAACTTATTTTTCAACAATCCAGAAAAAATACACATAAAACATAATAAAGTGAATAAGCAAATGTGATAAAATGTTAATATTCAGGGAAACTGAGAGAAAGATATCCTAGAAATCTTTGTAAGATTCTTGCAGCCTTTCTCTAAGGGTGAAATCATGTTAAAAAAAAAAAGAACAAATTGGGTCAACTGCTACGGAAACATTGCAAGTAGTTTTCAAAAACAAGGTCTAGTGGACATTTATTTATTCCTTCCCCATTGGTCAAGCATTCTTCTTTCCTTGTCCTTTCCAAGGTTTTCTACTGAAAAACCTCATTTACCATGAAATATTATTAAAATGAAAAGATAAGAGTGCCCAAGCACCAATTAACCCGTAGCAAGTTAATTCAAAGACAAGTGTTACAGGATTTTAAAATTTTTAAGCAAATGCAGGAAATAGTTAGTTTTTTAAGTTTTTGATTGTATTAGTAAATTTAAATGGCATTTAATTAATTTAATAAGCCCAGAATTTCTTTCCTTTTTGGGGTGATGGAGTAAGAGTAGAGCGTGCCTTTAAAAAAGTACTGTTTTTCCTTTCTTTGCTTGTAGAGTGGAAAAAAATTAATGAAGTATAATATATAAATATAATAAAATAAACACAAATGTAATAGAATATAAGTAAATATAGTATAAAGTGTAATTATATTTCTTTTCTTTTTGGGGGGTGTTTGGGGAGGGAGGGAGGTAGATTTATTTATTTTTAAAATTTATTTATTTATTTTTAGTGGAGGTACTGGGGATTGAACCCAGGACCTTGTGCATACTAAGCATGCACTCTACCATTGAGCTATACCCTCCCCCTTATTTCTTTTATTTGTAATTAAAATGTTGATTTTCAGTTTCAGATCTTTTTTCAGCTTCAAGGGCAAAAAAAAAAAAAAAAAAGAATTTGTAAATCATTCCACTAGAGGGTGCCAAATGATCATATTATCAATCTTAAAGTCAAGAAACTCAGACATGCGTTCAGCAAATTCTATTTTATGATCCAGACTAACTTTTTTCACATTACAAAGTGACCTTTTCAGTTTTCCATCCTTCTCTGAAACCTGAATTTATTTAAAGTTCAGTTTTGAATTTTACCCAACAGATGATGTGACTTGAAGTCTCTGGAAGGGTTCCTTCACATAGAACCTGAGAATCTTACATTTCTAAATATCTTTCCTTTTCTCCCCACCACCTGACACAGGCTTGGAACCAGATGACCTGAGTTTGACTTTATGCTTTGCACTGGGTCACATTTTCACTTCAATATTTCATGTTTTTAAGTTATAAATGATGAAACTTTTAATAAAAGTGACTGAAATATAGTACTATGATTCGATTTTGGTTATCATCTTTATTTAACAAATGCTTATTTTTAAAGCAACTACTTGGTTAAAAAATATACTAGGTGCTTTTTGTTATAAAAGATGAGCAGATATACCTTCTATCAGGGAATTAAATATTTGGTAGGGGAGATGTAGAATATATGTAACACCTATAATAGATTGGTAACTTCAAAAAGAGAGGTATAGAATAGTGTTATGGAAATTCAGAATCTTACTTGCCCATAAACTAATTTATTTTAGCCTTAATTCAGTTTATTTTTCACCTCCAAGGCCATGTTTGTCTCAATGATTACTACAGGGATCCACTTTACTTCCAGTGGCTTTTTTGTCCTTGGATTATATTTCTTTAATTTCTTTATGTTTCTCTTCTCTCATGCCTGACCCCAGTTCTCATCACCATTTGCTTTATTTTGCCATAAACAATAGCAATTCATTTTCTATCTTTACAGTCAATTGCAAATGCTATTCCTTCTTTGCATATTATTTTTAACCCCCACTTTCCCCCACAGTAATGACACCATGACCTAATATTTTCCAAGGGTGATTATCTTTAGATGGTGTGCTTCAGGTTTCTCTCATCTGTGAAATGGAGATATTAATAGTATCTCCCTCTAGGGGCTGTCATGACAATTAAACACAAGTAAATACTTGCAAAGCACTTAGAGTGGTACCTGGCACACAGTTAGCACTATATAAATCATAACCATTATTATAATAAAAATTTTGAGGCACATAACTTATAAATATGTATCATATATACTTATTTCTATATTCATACATGTATACCATATATTTTTCCTGATATCCCTTAACTACCTATTTTCACCTTAAGATTTTCTTGCCTCTTCCTTCTCCAGCTTCCTACAGGAAAAAAGGAAATAGGCACTCTTGCATAGTGGGATGCAGTATAGTGGTTACAAGCTTTTGGGTAACTGGATGTACTGACACCTTCACTTACCAGATGGTAATCTTGAGCGTTATATAGTATTCTTAACCTTAGTTTCTTCATGAATAAAATAAAGACAATAATTGTATCTAAATTATTGTTGGGAGCCTTGCATGAAATAATGAACACAAAAGCATTTAGCACAGTTCCTGGCACATATTTACGTCCTCAATGACTATTATTTATCATCATCATCATTATTATTGCTGTATCTGCTACTGGTATGCCATTATTATGTTCCAGTCCCATTCTTGGCATATTGTACACTTGTGATTTTACTGAATTTAGGCTACTTATCAAGTTCAGAAGTACATTCTAGCTCTGTAAGTTCTGTAACAGGCAAGCCTCCTCATTTCTTCAAACCACACATCTTTACATCAAAGACTAACGGATTTGCTGAGATACAACAAGCCCTCCATATTGGCAGGTTCCACACCTGCAGATTCAATCAACTGCGGATGGGAAAATACTCAGACAAAAAATTTTTGGAAGTTCCAAAAAGCAAAACATGAATTTGCCAAGATCCAGTAACTATTTATGTAACATCTACATTGTATTTACAATTATTTACATGCCATTTACATTGTATTAGGTATTAAAAGTAATCTAGAGATGATTTAAAGTATACAGGAGGATGTGCATGGATTATATGCAAATACACCACCATTTTATGTAAGGAACTTGAGCATCTGGGAATTTTGTTATGTGCTGCAGAGGTAGGGGTGGGGGGTGGGATCTTGTTGGGTGTGCTCTGGAACCAATCCCCCAGGATATTGAGAGATAACTCTATTTCCCTGCAGGCCTGGGTTACATATAGAATTTAAAAGCTGTCAACTTGTAAGTCTCCATAGTAACACAGATGAACTAGTGAAATGAACTCTATCTGCAAATAATCTGCTACACTGGAATTCTTGTGGTCTTAGATGACTATCATTAGAAACCTTGTAATTTCTTAATTAGCTATGGACACACTTAATTCAGAAAATGTTTTCTCCTTAACATGCACTTACTAGCCTAACCATAGCTGGTCTTAAACCAGATTTCCTTGGTTGTTACCTTGCCTTGCCTTTCTTTTCTCTTTTCTTTTCTCTTTCTTTTCTTTGCCCCCTCTCTGTATCTCCCTTCCATCCTTTTTTTTTATCCTTCTTTTAGAAACAATACTTTCAAGACTTGAATTATTATGCTCTGGCATATATAGCTTTCAGAGTGAGTGGATGGTATTGTGACTAGGGAACACATTGGCTAAATTTGCTTACCAGTCAGAATGAATGTTATAATTTTGAGAACTTTGAAGTAATCTTTATTTAAGAAATTTTCTTTGCTGTTTCTTAAAGAATCATTTTATTTTCATACTCATATTTCCCTATTAGTTTTTCTCCTGACTTCAAAAACTCTATAATGAAGGAAGGAATGAATAGCAGTGAGTGTTTAAGTATAAAGTCTTGTACTGGTGATTTCACATACCTTACTCTTTACAACTTATTCTTTACAGTTACCTTTTTAAACTTTAAACATTTTTAAACAGTTACCTTTTAAACTTAAAGTTAGGTAATTTACTTAGAATAGCTGGTAGGACACAGGGTTGAGATTTGAAGCCAGTTTTGTTTAAATCTAATGCCCACACCATTTCTACCATCCCTTTGCCTTTCAGACTTGCAGGGAGATCTGAGGTCTTCAGAGACTGACTGGGGTGAGTGAAAAACCAAGCAAAGGACTGGGGCTCCCTTTTCCCTCTTTAGCTGGAGGTTTTATATCAGTTTCTCCTCTTATATCAGTTTCATTTTTTGAAGCTCCACATAGACTTTTGTTTTAAAAGAAAATTCCATTACTAGCAAAAAGTAGGACATTTTGGCCATACTACACAGAAACTTCTGAAAATGTATCTCCAAATCATCACAGAACTCTGACATTATCAGGAAGGTGGAAAACCAAGGTGGGCAATTTGAAATCTGGTTATTCTGACCTCTAGCAGAATGTCAGAAATTCCCAGATTCCCAGGAATGTGACAACTAGCTTGTCAGTTTTTTTCTTTTTTTCTTTTTTCAACCTAGGCATGACTTACTCGAGTGACAAACTATCAACATATGCACCAAAGGATGAGGATTAACGTCATCCTTTCAATGTAATTAGCCACAGCAGGATGCGCCTTTGTCAGTGGGCTTTCCAGTAGAATGGGTGAAGTACGCAGTACACTCCCTGTGTGTCACACCGTCTGGAAGTAAAAAGCCCTGTCTTCCTCTTGTCTTCTCCATCAAATACACATAACATTAGTCACAGGGTTGAAACCTCTTCCATTCAGAGAGAGAGCAGACAGCTATAATGAAAAGATAAACTGGACTTAATAAAAAGACATAAGTCCAACAGGTCAAGTGGCACTGGACAAACAATAAATCCTTTAAATTGGTGGTTTTCAAACTGAAGGTTGTGCCCTTCAGTTGTTGGTTGCAACAACATTAAAAAATGAAATGGAACAGAGTAGAATATTTATTTTATGAAAACTTTTCTCAGTTACAGGTGTGTGAGAAAAAGGGACACAAGGTCTTTACGTAGTATGTAGTTCTTTCTCTGGGTCACTGTCAAAAAGTTCTGAGTGCCGTGGTTTTCAAAGGTTCCCTTTGTAGGTTTTCTTACATGTGAAGTGGGGATAGTAACACAGCTTTTATGGACCTCACAGAGTCAGTGTGAGTAAGATGATGAATGCGGGGTTTGTCAGGAAATTTCAGCGAAGTGCTTTATAAATTTAAAGTGCTGCTAAAAGTAAGGATGAGTCCTTTGCTTCATAAAATGAAACAGTACTACCGTTTGCTGTGGCCCATACTCACACAAATCTCTCAGGTAAAGTAATGCGCTTGAGTTTAGGCTATTATAGGAAATTCCTAAGCAATTCAAAATTAATTTCTTATTTTCTTTTTATCATTAAGATAGGTATTTGGTGTTTTCTTGCTATTAGTGCTGTGATATACTCAGGTGAAAATAATTAAATAAATTAGTCAATATTTTATTTATAGTCTCTGGGAGAGTCCTTTAAAAGAAAGTGAAATTGTTGGTTTGTATTTCAGTTATGATCACAAATTGACTTATCTGTACTTTTGTTTAGACTTTCATCTACATCAGTACCCCAAATTACCAACTACTTTCCAAATAGCTGTATTATATAAAGACCTTATGTTGTCAAGATCATGTCCTAAAGCAAATTTTTTTTTAGCTCTATTAATAGCCTGCCTTCCCTCCCCTTCAAATAACTTGGCAGGCAGACAAACAAACACATGCTTTTCTTCCCAACCTACCTGTCCATTTCAAGACAGGTTTTAAAACTCCTTGGTTAAAAATACTGGAGCTTTATTTTACTTCGTTCTGTTATTAACCCCCTAAATCCAGTTTGTTGCCAATCTTTGTTTTTTGTTTGAAATGTCCCTTATAAATACTATCCACCTCTTCTGACACCATCCTAGCCCCCAGCCTGATCACCTCATTGCCAGGTGATCTGAAAAGGCTTCTTTGTGTCTCTCTCCACGCCATTAGACTCTATGTAAATTTTCTTAAAAATATTTTGTTAAAAAATCATTTTAATAATGTACAACACAGTTAACTCTGCTGTGTGCTGTATAGAAAAGTTGCTGAGTGTAAATCCTAAGTGTTCTCATCACAAGGAGAAAAAGATTTTTTCTTTTTTCTTTTCTTTTTATTGTATCTGGATGAGATGATGAATATTAGCTAAATCTACTGTGACAATAATTTTGCAATATATGCAAATCAAGCCATCATGCTGTACACTTTAAACTTATACAGTGATGTGTGTCAATTATTTCTCAATAAAACCGGAAAAAAAAATTTACTCCTTGCACAGGACTCACCTAGGTTATATGGCTTCCACATTACTTTTAGAATTTCCCCTGGCTAGCAATGTCTTCTGTTACATCCATCCATCCCACCTGCATTTACTGATTCATTTCTTCAAAAAAAAAATTTTTTTTTTTTAGTAAGCACTGACAGACTTATTTCATCCAAAGAGAAACCAAAGTATCCAAACATTTTAAATTTCTGTTTTTGTTAGGTATCTTATTAAGTACTGTGAATATTAATTAAATTGAACACAACACTCTTCACTATTGTAAGAACATATACCATAATGGCAGAGACAAGCAAATACATAATCCCAATGTTTTCTGACAAAAAAATAGTGTGCTCCAAGGTCAAAGGTACGGCAGCAGCCGCTGAATCTAATTTCCTGCTACTCTCGACTCTCGGTCTTTTACTACAGTCAAACAAGACTCCTATGAAAATTATTCCCTTAACTTTTGCTGAAAACTACATGTTATCCTTGGATTATTTTTTCCATTCAAATACGACTCATCCTTAAAAACTCAGTTTATCCTATCTTTACTGTAAAACCTTCACCATTTCTACTCTTGTTCATTTCTCTCTCTTCTGACACTTGTAATAGGTTTAAAGACTTTTTAGTACGTAGTTGTATTTGTTTTGCATAATTTTTACCTCTACAACTGAATGACATTTTCTTTCTTTGACAGTGTTTCATTGCTTCATGATTACCAGGCTCAGTGTTAGTCACTTAACTTGTGTTTATCTTCTCTAAGAAAACTAGACAATAAGCAGCACTCATACTTTAAAGAAATAAAATGGAAAATTTCAGAGTGTAAGCCTTTGCTAAGTAAACTCATTTTAAGTGACATATTTGCTAAACTAATTCTTGTATATGCAACCCTTGTAAGAATAACTGTAATATACTTTTCTCCACAGAAATAAAAACATTTTGGTTTTTCCCATTTCTCCTGTCATAAAACACATACTGCTGTTCAAAAAATGTTAAGGGAGGAATTGGTAGGAGAATTTAGTTGTCTAGCTTTCTAGTACTTTGCACTATTTTGTGAGTCCTATGTGGCAGTTTTTGTTTGTTTGTTTTTAAGTCACCTGGCCAGTTTAGAACATCTAGATACATTTCCATTTGTAGTGGCAAGTTTTTGAGGGTCTTGGGAAATTCTGACTTTAATTCTTGACACATTCTTGTACCCTGGATTCATCATACAGTACATTTACAAGCATAGAGACAACCTGTTCATCTGTTATTAAAGGATCTTTGCCATTTTCAAGAATGTGTCCTTTTCTTTGGAGATCTGACTATTGCTAAGGCAGATTCTGCAGGTCAATTAACCAGGTTACCTGTAATGAAAACAGTCTGGAGAGAAGTCTGCCTCCTCTAGAAGAGGGCCTGTGCCTGCACAGACAGTCTCATACTTTTGTTAACAGCCTGTTACAGTCTAACCCACCTCCAGAAAAGCTCAAGTCAACCTCAGAGAAATATTTAAATTTCCAAAAGTCTAAGATTTCCTACATTTTCTCTCTATTCAGTCCCACACAGCTGCAAACTGCAGAACAAAGTACTAATCAGGACTATTTCTCTCTGATCTGCAATGACAGAAGACTCAAGAAGACCCATATAAAACAAGTAATGCGTACATTCTACCTATGCAAATTTCATCATTCCTAAAGATTCTCTCAATTTACCATGTCAATCAGAATAAAAGGAAAAATAGGTGGAAGAATAGAATGGGGATTAGGTCAAACTGGAGAATAGCTACACTTTAGAGGAGCATTTACTATGTGCCAGAGATTATGATAGACACTTTAACACACAGCTTGTTGAATCATCACAAAAGGTGCATAAAGTAGGCATTACCTCCATTTTATAAAGGAATAAACTGAAACTCAGAGAGATTAAGATATCTGCTCAAGGTAAAAGAGCAAAGCTAGGATTAAATTCTACTCTGACTTCCAGAGCCCAAGCTCTTAAGAGATAATACAATACTGCCTTTGATAAGGCCTTCATTCAAGTTTAGATAGGAACTCTGGATCTCCATACCCTAACAAGTTGATGATACTGGTTTACCTGTGGTCCAGCAAAGATGCTACTGAGGAGCCAGGCCAAGCCAGTCATGAACTGTCCGAGCTTGCTGTTGCTTTTCATAGTGAGAGGCCTCGTAATGGCCAGGGAGCGGTCCAGGCTGATCACTACCATCATGAAGGCTGGGGCATACATGGAGAAAAGCTTCAGGTAGCTGAGGACTTTGCAGAGGAGCTCTCCGGCATACCACTGCACAGTAATGTTCCACATTCCATCCAGTGGCATGACAATTAGGGTCTCCAACAGGTTGGCTAAGGTCAAATGTTTTAAAAGCATTTTCATCCTTGAGAGTTTTTTCCCTTTTTCTTTTCCCTGAGTCCACTTCTGAAGTTTCCACAAGAAAGAAGCATTGAAAGTTGTGGAGAGTAGAAAAAGGAAGAAAGTAACTGTCACACGGATTTTTCCCGATAAGGTCAGGGTGGGGAGGTTGTCCTGTGTCAGTGGGATGCTGCTGTTGATGGCTGAGCAGTGGTTTTGATTCTGTTCGGGAGAGGCACTGTTTGCCATCCTTCCTGACAGAGAGCGTCAAGACTTGTTTCTGGTGCTTCTGTTGTTTTATTGTATTTGAACCAAAAGGTTCTGTTTTATTTCAGCCTTCTTTAGATGGAAACGTCACAGGTTTACATATTTATGTCAAAGTTTGTCCCTGAGATGTTTTATATTTTAAGTGAAAGATCAAGGTGAACTTGTTTTGTGGGCTTGTAATCCAATAGAGCGCTGACGCAGAGCTGGCCAAGCGCTCTCTGAGGGCCGAATGTAACTGTAGTACCTCAGCAGATGGCCTGGTTTTCACAACATTTTTCTAAATGAAGAAGGATGTCTGAAGCTTAGTTTTTGAATTTAAAATTCACTTGGTAAGATTCAAGTAACTTTAATGAAGAGGTTTTCTCAAAACTATTAAATGTTCATCTTGTGTTCAGCAGATGCAAAATAAAAAAGAAAAAAACTAAAAAAAGAACTTGATCCAGTTGAAATTTGTTGTTTGAAGAATTTATACATTTCTCAAAAACATTTCTTTTTTTTTTAATCACACACTGCAGAGCATTCAAACACTAGATAAATATGTTTATTTCAAACCATCCTCCGTGAAACATCAATTTAATACCTTAACAGAATCAATTGGATCTAATACAAATTGGGCTGCATTCAAATTTCTCAATCAATCTTAAAGGTCAGATCATCCATGCTTAAATTAGAGTAAAATCATTAACTGTTTTTTCTGTAATCGCCTTGATTTTATAAATGTCTAAATACCGTGCTGCCATTGTTGCATATTATTGCAGAGGGTAACTGGATATTGGAGAGAATATTGTATAAATGCTGTAACCACAACCATATATGTTTATAAATGAATATTTGTTTATATTCCTTTATATGCAGTCTGATCGTTTTACACTAGGGCCACTTAGAAACTTTCTCTGCGTTGTTGCTTTAACTTTCATGGTGACTGCTTGATGATGTTGTTTACTAATACTAGTATGGCTTAGATTGGAATTTATTAAATCACCAGCTTGACTTGTCTTACGTCAACTAGCTTGCTTCTGTTATAGCCAAACAAGGGAATAAATTTGAAAGTAAAAGTGGCTATTTTGATTTAGATGGCCCATTCTTGTTGGTTCATTTATTTATTTATTCTGTCTTATACACATTTATTTAATAAATAGTTACTAAATACCTGCTATGTAAACTCGCTTGGCCTTGGCAGGTGATTAAAATGTGCCTATGGCATCATCCAGGCCCAAAGGAGCTTACTGGGTACTACAGAAGATTAGATAAGCATACTGGATGTACCCTCAGTGCCTCCTCAGCTCCTTCTGTGCTGGCTCCTAGGTCTTGAGCCACTTAGGTCAGTAGCTTACTTGGGTTCCCCTTTGGTTGTCACCACATGATCAGAAATATTGGCTTTTCTCACTACTTTCAGACTTGGATTCAATATTATACTGCAGGACATGGACTCTGGCTTTGTAAGTGGCTTTCTGAAGGGTTTGGAAATATTTTTTAATGGATTATTCCGGTCCTGAAATGGACTGTTTTAGAAAAATTAGTGGGAAGAACAGATGAGGCAGAAATCAAGAGGACTATGTTTTTTAGAAAAATGTAGCACATGGATTTTAAAGCAAAGATATAGCATCAATATACAATGCAGTCAACTCTCATTATTTGTGGAAGTTATGTTCTGTAAAGTTGCCATGAGTGCTAAATTAGTGAATACAGAACCGTTGTTCCTAGTGAAAATACAGGGTTTGTGTTTCTGCAAGCCAATAACACCATTTGCATCATTTAGTTTTATATGCCAGTGTTCTTGTCAAACAAGCCAAAACTCATTGGTGTTGAACACCTGCTTTTCCACATAACCCCATAACACATAGGAGATATTTAAAAAATTCTTTAATATTGTAAATTGACTATACTTCATTAAAAAAATTCTTCCTAAGATCCCTGATATACAGAAACTGCCTCACCTGCAATTTGACATTTTCACACTGTGTCACCTTTTGAAATGTGCAAGCCAGTTACCATAAATTTCTTTGGCTTTCAGCCTCAAACAATGCTGTCTACAACATTAAAAAAAAATGAGCCTTCATCTCACGAATCCATAAGTTTCCTAACTTTTCCAGCTTTTCCATGGCTTCTTCACATATTATACATTTCACTTTGGCACACTCTGGAGAAGCCTTAGTTACAGATCAGCAAAGTTCCTCCTCCTTTTTATGGATGCTTGCTTGTAATATAATTGCT
This sequence comes from Camelus dromedarius, assembly GCF_036321535.1. Lineage (NCBI taxonomy): Eukaryota > Metazoa > Chordata > Mammalia > Artiodactyla > Camelidae > Camelus > Camelus dromedarius. The sequence continues at coordinate 68,683,784 of NC_087436.1, forward strand.
GAAACTAGAAGGCAGAACATTGCCTTGTTGACACTTAGCTGGGAAATTCCCTGGGCAAAGTGAAAACTCTGTGAATGCACATGTCTGGGAATAATTATAAAATCTCTGCAAATATGATTTTGGGGTTACAAATAAATTTTAGCAAATAGATAAATTTGCACATAATAAGGGTCACTGTAAGTAAGAATCAATAAGCAAAATCAGATCGTTAAAGAAAAATCAAAATTCCCACTAGAACACCCAAATAAGTTAAACTATATTACAAACTAAAATATTTATAACATTAGAAAATAGCATTTTAATCTACAAGTTCACAATAGATTGAAAGAAATATATTTGTTGAGCCCTCAGCTATTTAGATTTTAGGGGAGTGAAGTTATATTTATGTGGAATATTAAACAAAGGCATTTTTTCACATCTGATTCTGTGACAAATTTTATACCTACTGTATTAGCTATAATTGGTTCCTTAAAATCACACAGTCCTGATTATAACAGATAATTATTCTGAAGGACTCAAAAAGTTTTGCATATACATCATGTCAGTTAATCTGATCAGGGCCATATGCTTGAGACAAAACAAGGTACCACTGGATAGTCCTTATAAACCTGAAAAGCTATTATATGTGGGCCAGCAACCAGAAGAAGAAAGGAAAAAATGTTCATGGTAAGATCTGATTATACCGAAGTATATTTTGTCTTTTGCCTTCTACATTTAGGGAAAGGAAAAAAAAAGCAAAACAAAACACTGGCGTGTAAATGCTTCATTATTTGTTTCTTTTTTCTCACAATAATTTTTAAATTTTATATTATTTATTTTTTCATTGATGTTCAGTTGATTTACAATGTTGTATTAGTCAGATGGATGTATAACTGAATCACTCTGCTATAAGGAAGTAATGTAGATAAAAACTTGAATTTAAGATTCCAGATGTGTGAAGCTGTTCTGAGTAAGACTAAAGTACAGGATATGGCTGTGGAAGTGGGTAAGTGAAGCAGAAGGTGAGTGACATTTGATGTATTTAAGAAGTTCAAAGAACTATGAATCTAGTTCTGCTCATTGATTTTGGCAATAATGACACTATTAATAATATTTAACATTTACTGGGTACTTACTGTATCAGGCACTTTTCTAAGCATGTTACACATATGAGTACATTTATCCTTACAACAGCCCTAGAGGTTAGGACCATTGTTGTCTTCACCTTACCGGTGATGACAGTGAATGGCCTCATTTTTATATGAAAGAGAAATAGGGACAAATCAACAAGCATCGGGATCTATCAAAGCACTCCATGGGATTATCAGCCTGTTTTGCGTCACTTAAGGTGAGGAAGACATAAAAAGAGAAGGGATAGCATTGGTACAAAGACTAGAAAGAAAACAGGTACAGTTTCCTGAAAAAATTTTATAGGCAGTATTATTGCAACTTCCTAGGCTACAACCTACAGATATGTGGATCTTGTGGAGTCCATGTGATTCAGCAGGGGATTATTTATACACTCGGAGGGGAGTTTATTGCTAACATCTAGTCTATGATTTTCCAAGGGACCTGGATCTGCAAAGAATTAGAGAAGACTTCCTTGGTAACCCATAATCCATATTTACTCATAATTCCCATCAGTCTGGAAAAGGATAAAAGGGGAAATGATGTGTTGTGGCCCATTACTGTCATTAAACCCTTGTCAAAGTCTAATATACAAAAAAATTTTCACAGTTCTAAAATTATATATGTTTAAATTTGCAAATTAAATGTGCATAAAGAGAGGTGATTCTAATTAAATATGGTTTAGGAATTACAGCTATATTTACAACAAGGGTATAAAATTTGAATTTTCATCTATAAAGCACTTCTGCACTAGAGACCAGTTTTGGACATGATCCAGTCTCGATAGTATGTCACTCGAGTGTAGACACCAGGCTTGTTTGGAAGAGCACATTCATCTCCCCAGCTTACAATACCAGCAAGGAACCAAGTGCCTTTATAATCTGCACCAACCAGAGGTCCACCAGAGTCACCCTAGAAAGAGAAAAAGTATATGCAATTACTGTAATTTAAAGGTGAACACTGCTTATTTTTCTCTTCTACAGTAAAGACAAGGAGATACAGAAGAAGGGAAAAAATGTATTTCAATATTAAAAATTTTCAACACTAAAAAATTTTTATATTTCAATATTAAGATGTTATTTTAATTATTTTAAAAATATTTCCATTTTGATTTTCAATTTTAAAATTTTAAGAATTCAACATTTCAATGTTAAAATTTCAATATTAAAATGATTCTAGTCAAGAATATTTTTGAATTCTATAATCATTTATTTAAATCAAACATAAAAGTTTATATCTTGGATATAACAGTACAAAAATTTTAAAAAAGTATGAAAAACTTAAACTGAATAATTACCCAAAAGAGATATTTATGATATTGTTGCTAATGCCATAACAGTATGCTGAGGAACTCTCTGATCACCTCCCCAAACTCTCCTATTTTCAGGCATATATTGAGGAAAAAAGTTTATATATATCCACCACCAGCACTGGACTACTGCTCTTTAAATCTTGTGGAAACATCCCTCCAGTTTTCAGAATTGTATAATTTGACTAAACTACCCTCTACACTCCATATGGTTTTCATTTACTGATGTTTAGGCCATTTTTCCAGAATGATGGAACACCATGGCATCTGGATTTTCCTGTGCTCTAATCTTTTCCATCATCCTGGATAATTTCAACACCCATTTGATCAAACCATAGTCTTTTGGTTTCTTTGATTTTGATTATTTACATATTTATTAAACATTTCCATGTCACTCCTTGTCATCACCTGGAATAGCTCCACCTCTGAAACACTATTATTAGCATTATGACTGCAGTATTTTTACTCTACTTCTTTTCACTCTACATGTGGCTTCAACCTCATTAAGAATGCCAACTTTTTGACTCCTCTCTTTTCTCTTACTTCCTATTTCCCATCTTTCTTTATGTGACTATATTGCATAATTTATTCACTACTCTTTCAGCAAGATTCTTAGCTCCTTACCTTCTTCTTCACTATAATCTGGGCCAACTATACACTGAAAACCATGTTATAAATTTACATCCTCAAACCAACACCTCTCCCCAACAGTTGTGTGTCCTTAGCCATATTCCTTTCTCATTTTTAAGAGCAGCCAATCCAAATTTTTCTCATTTCATAATTTAAAAAATCATTATTTTTAATTGTCTAAAATACACATAACATAAAAATTACCATTTTAAGTATATAATTCAATGACCATATTGTGTGATCATCACCACTATTCACTTCCAGAAATTTTTTCATCTTGCAAAACTAAAATTCTATACCCATTAAACAATTACTTCCCATCATCTCTTTCCTTCAGCTCACCTCCACCAGTTCACATCTGTTTCTACTCTCCTTTTCAGACAAATGGCTGTATTTGGTTCTTTCCAAGGTTAATCCTCCCATCTGTTCTTTGGATCAAGGACCTTATTCTATGAATAATTGTTTTGTTTATTTGTTTTTTCCTAATATGTCTTCATTTTCTCCACTGTCTCTTCCCTCCAGACATACATTTTTTTTTTTTTTTGGTCTTGCCTACCTGAAAAATGACAACTTTTCTGGATTTTAAGACTTCCTCTATTGCCCTAATTATCTTCTTTTCATAGCTCTGCAACTTGAAGTAGTAATCTATATTGATGTTTCTAATTTCTCATTCCATTCTCAACTTACTTTTTTTTTAATTTGAGTTATAATTAACATAATATTATGTTAGTTTCAGGTGTATAACACAGTAATTTGATATTTTTATACATTATGAAATGATCACCACACTAAGTCCAGTTACCATCTGTCACCAAAGTTATCACAATGTTATTGACTATATTCCCTATGGGTATATTATGTCTTCCTTATTTATTTTATAGCTGGAAGTGTGTACCTCTTAATCCCCTTCATCTATTTCATCTGTCCCCTGCCCTCCCCCACCTCGGTTACCATCATATTGTTTTCTGTACCTGTGAGTCTGTTTCTGTTTTGTTTTGTTTTTTAGTTCCACATATGAGTGAAATCATATGGTATTTGTTTTTCTGTCTGACATATTTCAGTTAGTATAATACCATCCAGGTCCATCCATGTTGCTGCAGATGATTTCATTTCATTCTTTTTTATAGCTGAGTAGTATTCCATTGTATACATATTTATACATATCTTTTTAATCCATTCACCTATTGATGGACATTTAGGTTTCTTCCACATCTTGACTGTTATAAATAATGCTGTAATGAACATAGGGGTAATTTATCTTTTCAAATTAGTGGGGTTTTTTTGTTTCCTTCAGATAAATCCGTAGGAGTGGAATTGCTAGATCATATGGTAGTTCTATTTTTAAATGTTTTCCAGTAGTGGAATGTAGTGGCTTCACCAATTTACAGTCCCACCAACAGTGCACAAGGGTTCCTTTTTCTCCACATTCTTGCCAAAATTTGCTTCTTGTCTTTTTGATAATAGCCATTCTGACAGGTGTGAGGTAATATTTCATTGCGGTTTTGATTTGCATTTCTCTGATGATTAGCAATGTTGAGCACCTTTTCATATGGCAAGGATAGTATACAACGGGGGAAAGACAGTCACTTCAAATAAATGGTATTGGGAAAGCTGGACAGCCACATGCAAAAGAATAAAATAACCATTTTCTTACACCATATATAAAAGTAAACTCAAAATGGGTTAAAGACTTAATCTGAAACCATAAAAATCCTAGAAGAAAACATAGACAGTAACCTCTTTGACATTGGTCTTAGGAATATTTTTTGGATACATCTCCTCAGGCAAGGGCAACAAAAGCAAAATTAAACGAGATCTCATCAAACTAAAAATCTTTTACTCAGCTTCCTTCTAAATGGTTTTTCCACCAATGTACCATTCCAAACATTATCAATAAATAATTGTTGAATTTAATAGACTTCTTGATGGCATGTGTCACTATTAACTACCCTCTTTTTTTCTGATCCGTGGACTCCTATGAGACCAATTTCTTATGCTTTTTGTTTTCTCATCTTTTGTATCTTGTAATGTTGGCCCCTTAAAAGTGTGTGTACCTGAGTTCTGTTATGTAGTGCCTTCTTATTGTACACACTTTATCTAAGCTGTTGTATCCATGCTCATGAATTTAACTACCACCCAGGTGACAATGACTTTCAGGTATATATCTCTAGCGAGAACTTTATCCTGAGCTCAAGGTTTTCATTTACAATGCCATTTTGGACATATGTACCTGGATATTCCACAGGCACCTAAAATTTAGCACACTTCAAATCGAACTTTTATTCTCTTTAAATCTACTCTTTCTCCTGTACACCTTCTCTCCAGTTGCTCAGGGAAAACTATGGAGCTAGCGTGTATTCCTCCTTTTCTTCTTCCTCACATTTGATCAGTCCCATAGTCTTGTTAACTCAGCTGTCTTATTCTCTTTATTCTTACTTAGTTGAAGCCCTTATATCCTTTCTCAGGCAAAATATTTTAGTAGATCCCTCTGTCTCTAGCTCACTTGTTTCCAGTCCATTTACTATTCTGCATCTATTGAATTTGACAATTAGAAAATCATTAGTAATCCTAGCTAGAGTACTTTCAGTGGACTAGTAAGGCAAAAGTCTGCAAGTAGTGGGTCAGAGAGTGAATAAGTTTGAGAATGTGGAACAATGGTGGTAAACTATCCTTAAAGATTTGACCAAGAAGGGAAAAAGAAACACAGAACAGGATATTTTCAAGGGAGAGAACTAATAATGTTTGCAGACTATGTAGAAGAGTCCATTATAGTGGAAGTTTGGAAAATATGGAATAAAGTTCAAAATTAATGAAAAGTTCAAATACCTGTGTAGATGAAAACAGTGGATAAGGAATAGGCAAAAGATTAGCTTTGAATTGTTGAAGAAACTTGTTCATCCTGAGCTAATATGGTTAAGGATAAGCAAAATACAAATCTCTCAGGATGAAAAGAAATTAAAGGAGCAGTTGCTTTCATTTTTTTTCTTGTTAGTGGGAGGAAATGTCATTTGTTAGGGTATATAAGGGCATGGTGGGTTATATTCAATGAATATACTAAAAGTTTGATATGGCACCATAAAAAGATGCATTAAAGAATTCTATAGTGTGTTAAGGACCCAGCTGTAACTATGTGACATAAAGCTTTATATTTATAAGGTTGCAAGATTGCTTCTAGTTGTGCTCAGGAAATTGCATAGAAAAGCAAATAAAGTAGATAGTTGCCCTGTGTTTGGAGATTAGAATGGGTGTAGGGAAAGCAGAAGATGGTGAAATCACTGAGGGTGCTGTCAGTAGTGGCTGAAATAATAAAGCATGGGTTCTAGGCTGCACAAGATTACAAGAGAGTCATAGGATTGTGGATGACAGAGAAAACTGAGAGGGACAAAAATTGAAATTTGTCATGACTTTGAAGAATAGGTTTAGTGGGACAGTTGGGAAGATGGGAATCTGTAATGAGAGATGATGATTATGTATTGTAAGTACTTGTTTGCACATCTTCTAGCTCCCAGAGTGTAAGAATAACGAATAAATTAAATTGAATGAATAAAATAAGCCTCCTCCTGGATTTATCACTAATTCTGTGTGCCTAGATAAGCACAGTAGTATTTTTGTTAGTTCTAGGACTATTGCTTATGAATGGGATCAGAGGTATTTGAAGCATATTAGCATATGGAGAGGCAACTCAGTGTAGCCTTGAGAATACAGGCTGTGGAGTCTAGTTTCCTGAATTTAAATCTCAGTTCTGCCACTTAACGTCTGTGTTAGCTTAGACAAACCACTTGATCTCTTTGTCTCGGTCTCTTCACATGAGAAATAGGGTTTATAATAGTATAAACATACATCACAAGGTTATCATAACTTGAATAAATTATTATTCATAAAGAGCTTAAAACAGTGCCTGGCACATGAAGATGCTATATAAGTGTTTTCAAATAAATAAAATACTTGGGATATTGGAATCAGTCTAAATTAAGAAAGCTCCACGATCATTAGGTTTGGTGTTAGACTCAGTTGAGAGTTTTCCTGTGAAAGAGGGTGAGTCAAATTAAATTCACCAATATTTTATTTCATCTCTTTATTGCTTATTCCAAATTGAGTCTTATCCTCACCCTCACTCACAGCTTCTTGTAACAGTAAGGGTGGTTTAGCCCTTTCATACTATAATGAGACCTATCAGATAGCAATATAATTGTAACCAGCTACTCTGGCTATAAAACATAATTAAGCCTTTAAAAATTGTCAGTGAAACAACTGAACAGGTTAATTGGAAATTAAAAACCACATAAAAAGCTCCGTCTGAAAATGGAATAGGCAGATTTACCTGGCAGGCATCCACACTCCCCTCCAGGAACCCAGCACACAACATTCCAGGTGTGACTGCACCACCATATACTGCTTTACTGTTGCAGGTCTTATTATCTATAATCTTCACTAATCCTTTCTGGAGTATATTAGGACTCGCTCCTAAAAGAAGAAAATTATGAAATTTTTCTAATGCCAATAGTAATCTCTCTAGCTAGGTTATTAGTATCCGATACTATGTACAATTTCCAAACCAATATAAAAAATATGTTTTAATTAAGCTTGCTTTTGTCTCCTTTCTGAGTAATAAAGGTGTTACGAACACATCTAGCTATTGTTAAAAATGACCTTATTTAGAAATAGTTAGTATGTTCATCCAGATAAGATGGGATTTTTTTTTCTTTTGAATTGTTTTGGAAGTTTATATTTATTACATGTATGCCTTAGGAAAAAAAGAAAAATTCATATTCCAGAAATATACATTTTATGATCATTTTTAGATTTTCTGCTGTTTGTTACTGTTCTGAATTGTGGAATTAATTTTAGGTGTTTTTTTCTGCTTTCAAATGTACTGATGAACCTAAATAGCCACTAAATCTTACATTATTAGGGTCATGGGGATGTATATGTTTAAGTGGTCTTTGCTCAAGCATTGCTCTGTCACAGAGGGCTACTTATTTCACCCCATCCAAAATGTCCAATTCCCTGCAGTCCTTATTTTTCTTATGGTATTGATCTGCATAAAATATGTGGTGTAATCCTCTTAGTTATTATATTTCATGAATATTGTCTGTCTTTCTTTGCTAAGAATGTCAGCTTTATAAGGGGAGGAAAATTTGCCTATTTTATTCATTAATATATTTAAATGACCTAGGACAGTACATGGAACAAAGGTGGTAATCAAAATAAATGTTTATTGAATGAGTAAATGAATGAATGAAATGGAGGAAAAGGAATTACTTATTCAAATAATGCATTTATGTAAAAATTGCCATCATTAAGGGAAATTAAGGTAAATAGCTCAATGAAATTATAGTTTCTGTATGAATGCTGTTGAAGATGCTTTTCAATCCACCGCACATTATTTCTTTTAAAATGACCCAGAAAGAGTATTTCTCAAACTTAGCTGTGATTCTTTTTTTTTTAACTCCTAAAACTCAAACTATATAACAGAGGAAGTTTAGGAACTCACCATCAGATTGTAATGTTCCCCATCCAGTGACGACCACATCTGAATTGGGTGGGAATGAATAAGTAGTTTCTGGAAGACATGCTCTTCGGATGTTGCTTGTATATAATACTGGTGAAGACAGATGCACAAGAGCAATGTCATTATCGTGTGTTGGGTAGTGGTAGTTTTCATGAATTATAATATCCTTGACACTTTGCTGGGTGTGTGGATGACTTAGAAGAAGCCCAAAACTAACATTCCATTCTTTGGGATCCCTGGCCCTAAAGAAAATAGGTTTATTTATTAAAAGGCTTGTATGTTGGAGTTGTAGGAATTAGTATCTTATACTTTTTTTAAAGAAATAGATATGTTTTGAATTCCCATAGTGAATATAAGCATACAACAGTATGGCTATATGTAAGAAAAAATAAAAATGAGGAATACATGAATAGACTCTGAAAACTCTATTTTAAAAGATAACCCATGGAGACCACATTTTATTCCTTTTTGTACAGAAAAGAAAAGGGTTTAGAAAGATAAATATAACAACACAAAATAATTAGGTTAAATAAAAAGTGGGCAAGGACTTGGGACAGAGTAAAATTATGGAAACAAAGGGAACAGTCTAAATCCTCTTTTATAATCATTAAAAACTATAAATAGAAAGACATTTCTGACTTTTACTATTACTTGTTAATCAAGGCATGTACATTAGGCACTGAAAAATAAGTGCTGCAGGAGCATTTTCAAATTCTCAAGGGTGAGAGGGATTTTTGTCTTCATGTAAAACCACTGTGATACATAAAACCAAGAGAAATGAGTGAAATGAACAATCAAACAGAAGGGTAAAAACCATTTGGGTACAAAAAAAGCAAACTTTGGTGTAATAATATATCCTTTAAAGAAAAAATCGTTTCAAATGGAGCTATAACATATATGGGAGAAGGCAAGATGAACTGAAATACTTAATGATTAAAGAAATAAGGCCAAATGTAATAATGATGAGAAAGAAACAGAAGACCCATGTTCAGGTTGGGATTTACAGTTTCCTTATAAAGCTGAATTAAGTAGATTTAGCTTAGTGATTCTCAGCTGAGGGCTGTTTTGTCCTCCAGGAGACATTTGCTAATGTCTGGAGATATTTTTGGTTATCAGTCTTGAGGGGATGCTAGTGACATCTGCTGGATAAAGGCCAGGGATGCTTCTAAATATACTACAATACACAGGATAGAATTACTTGATCTAACAAATAATTGGATAATAATAATAATCCCCACAACAAAGAATCATTTGATCCAAAATGTCAGTGGTGACACTGTTGACAACCTGGCTCTAGCCTGAATATATCTGTTTTTTTTTTTTTAATGATACTTTATTGAGTAATTTCGAGCTATACCTCACAATATTGAGCAGTTGGAAGTGTAGCTGTGTGGCCATATTCTTGAAAGATATGTATCAGATTTTTAGGTAATTGAATTTGAGGTCTTTATGTGGTCCAGAGCTTACTTTATGAAACAGTGAGCAGCAGTGACAAGCCAGCTGTTACTAATCAGAGTGGCTCCACATCGGTGGACATTGTTCTGTTGAAGGCTGGCTTGCCAGGGCCATTCCCCTTCCTCAGCATCCATGCCCCCTGCTATCTTGTTCCCAGAAGAAGTTATTGTGCGACGTCCACAACCTGCTCAAAATGGAATTCATTAGCATATAATGAGATTGATATTGCTTATGCATGCATTGCTATAGTAAACAACCTTCTTATAATACATGTCACTATTAACTGAGGAAAAACTCATAGTCTTGGAGAAGTTAGGACTAACTGATGACATGAGATTTCCTGAGAATTCATTCAAAATTGATTGACATCTTTCTCCCCCATCCTCATCACTCACATACACACCTTTGTGTGTGTGTATGGCCTCACTATGACCTATTGAAAGAGGTAGGTGGAACTAAGTGTTTGAATATTAAAGATAATAATTGTATAACAAATTGTTAAATTGCATGGGGAAATACGTGCTTTTTAATTTCGTGAACACTTGTTTAAAGCAATGATTGTTATGAAACACTCATAAGAAAGTGTGAGTGAATGTACATGTGAATAAGATATTGATGAGAGACAGAGTAGACAGAAACGTGTTTGCATTCAAGTTACAATACACAATACCTGGATAAAAGGAGTAACACACATGAAGATAGCCAACCCTCCCCCAAAGCTGGATGCTTCTCTGAATCAGGACTGTGCTTTAGTGTCAGTTTAGATCCAGAGAAACTGCTAGATTCTTTAAGTCTTTGAAGCAAATCTGCAGTAACAGTATAACTTCACTATTACTCTATCTGTTTGACCCTCTCTCTGATTCTCTTGACTATCTCATCTTACTCCAATTAAAGAGCTTATCATTTAGCAGTTTATGATACCTTTTGCTAAAGATTACAAGCCTCATTAATAAATACTTTTAGAGGGCAAGAATCACACCTTTTTTTTTTTTTAAATGTATCTCTAGAACCTACTGGAGAGAACCCATCACATAAAAGGAGCTCATACAATTTCTCAACTGTTTGTAGAAATGAAGTCTATAGTGTAATCCATGAGATATCTTAAAGTCAAAATGATATTTGACTGCAAAACTCTCTTCTGTAAGAAGTTTGTTCTTAAGAATTTAGAGAGTGAGTAAAACTTGCAAAAATCAATTCAGTGGCTGTAGATTAAAGTAATGGTTCTCAATCAGTGACAACTTTGGATACCATCTCCTATCCCCAGGAGAAATTTGGCAGTATCTGGAGACATTTTTGGTTGTTATAACTGGGAGAGGCAGTGTTGGGCTACTGGTATCTAATGGGTGGAGGCCAGGAATACTGCTAAAAATCCTGCAATGCACGGGACTGTCCCTGAAACAACGAATTATGTGGCCCAAAATGTCAGTAGTTAAGGTTGAGAAACTCTGAGTTAGAGAAAGGTATTTGTACCAAGAATGAGAACATTTAACTTAATTGTAAAGATTAGTCAATCGTTTCAGAGATGTTAATTATATGCGACAAGATGTATCTTGAGATACTCTTTCCTGAGGGTGGAAAAGATTAGAAGCACAGGGGAGGGATGTGTAGACTTTTAAAAAGGCCTCCACTAGCCCCCTGAAGTCCTTAGGTTTGTATATTGCTTCCGATTCTGGATTGTTCTCTTTGATGAAACCTAAACTTCAGGTTGCTAAGGCATCCTCTTCATAAACATCATTTAGTTGAAGCAAAGCCTTTGTGGTTGCTATTTTTGAATGAAAGAGTCCTGACATTGACTCACTGACTGTGACTCCGTTTTCTTTCCCTCTTTCATTCCACTCCCTTATCATGGAAGCTACAGAGGATAAAGCAAACAATGCAGAACCTAAAGGTATAAGGGTTCCTCCCAATCCTCCCTTCAGTTTGGACAACTCCTAAAGGAAGTTGGCTTTTGCTCAACTTCCTTCAGAGGAAGATGAAAACAAAGATCCTTCTCTTTGGTCTAGGAGAACCTCCCCTGGGTGACTCTATTTCCCTGTTTTTGCTCTTACACAGGATTTTAATCTAATTTGTATCTATTCAACCAATTTTCATTCTGAGTTTTCATTTACTCATGACTGTTGTGTCTGTTAAGCTCTCAGTACCTCTGCAGTGCTACCTTGTTATTACCTCTGCTGAAATCTTACCTGGCACCTTATAGCTTTTGTTACTCCAAAAGAGGTCATCAGGTAAATTTCAAGGACTTGAGGTAGGTAATGAGGACATGCTGGGTGATACTTTCAGAATCATCAGACAATTTACCAAGCTCTTCACCGTCCCTACCCTTCTAACATCTATTCCATCACCTATTACTGCACTTAAATACACTTTATATCACATGCCAAACTCTATTCTCTCTTCAACCCTGTTTGTTTTTTCTTGGTTACCTATCCCTTCTCCCTTTTTATTTAAAGTACAATTAAAATCTCAGCTAAACCAAGTCAAATTCAAGATACTGGTCTGGATGGTTGTTTAGTGTTTAAGCTGGGGGATGGACAAATTGGCCGATCTCTTTCTTACCACTGCTTTTATTCCTGTGTTGACTACCTCTCTTCTACCAACCTGACAAATCCTTAGTTGTGGATTTTGAGTGTATCATTACTAAAGTTTTTGATTGATTAAAGTCAGAATAACTGACTTTAAAATCTCTTAGTAAGTTGCTTGAGGTTTGTTCAGTCAAAATATATCACAGAGAAAGACAATCTAAAACAGATTTGTGTTTCAGTTTTGCCCAGTTTGCTCAGAAATAATTATGATGAGACTGAAGGATGGTAAAAGCCATCAGGGTCAGTGTCACCCAGCTCAGGAGGGCGAGTCCTCTAATCCAGTTGCTCCAATCAACCTCAGTCCCCAGATACGAGTGCTTCTCCTGACAGTGTGCTCTAGGTTGTAGCAACCTTGGGGATCACATTTCCCAGAGCGGCTAGTGCGAAAAGAGAAGCAGAATGCCTTGGCCAGCAGGGAGCTGCTTGCATGTAAGACAACTGATTTCTCAGCACATAAAACTTGGCTTCTAGGATCAGAATTCCACAGTGAGTTCCTAGACCTAAAGTTTTCATAAGCAGAGTAGAAAATGCAAACAGCTGACAACTTTTGAGGGCTTCTTATGAGCCCTATACTCTTTTAAGTATTTTACTTGTACCTTCTTTTATCATCACAACTTGGAACTGAAGGTTTGAGAAGTTAAATAACCTGTGTAAATTCACCCAGTTAGTAAGTGGCAGATCTGGGGCTCAAAACTGATGTGTAGCTAGTATTAGATTTTAAGTTCTTAATTATCACTGCTTGTCCTTGGAGCCCCTCTGCTAGTATGGCCTGTGATAATATGTTCCTCATTTTAAATCCATGAGATCAGCCAATTTAAGACCGTTTACAGTCACCTTAATACAAGTTTCTATTACAACTTTATAGATACACACATTGACTCTCAAGTGAAGTTTTTTTTTTGCCATCCAAGGAAATAAGTTTTACCAGAAAATAACTGTCATGAACTTACAGGTATGGAGAAGATTTTCTGCTGTCGGCATTGCAATGTCTAAGAGTCAAAGGAGAAGAAAATGGAAATATTTACATTTATGAACACATATAGTTTTAATATTAATTATTTTGTTTTGGGAAACACATTGTTCTGTAGGCATAATTATTTTATCAATCTTGACTATGTAATTTCTATGTTCAGAGATTAGTATAGAGGGTAATATAATCTTAGTATTCATTATTCTGTTTCTAAAAAGACTCTCAAGTTCCCCATTACAGGTTATTTGAAAAAGAGGTCTTGGGTCCTAGAAAGTACTGAAATATTCGAAAAATGGGGATCTTTCACAATATCTTAAATCCAAATCACCAGATACCAAATGTGTTTGCCATCTTTTATGTGCCACTATAAATACTCTTAGTCCCTCTTATTCCAGCCACAGTGTGGTGACCAATGGCACTCAGATTTGGATCTGCTGTACTCAGGAGAAACTTGACAAATGCCCTTCTCATGTCATCACCTAAGACTTCTCACTTTCTGCCAGAAGGAACCCACTGGACATTCTGAGATGGACAATAGGAAATGTGGGAGTTAACTCTATTGGAGCCAATGCAGGATAGGAGGCGATAGACCGACGCTTCCCTGTTTAGTCACAGGGGAATACGGTTCCAAACTATAATTCATAAGGTCCTGTGGGAAGGAGCTAGAGTTGCAGCTAGTGACGGCCAACTTCCTCTCCCTGTTTTACTTTCTGTCCTTAACTCTTTCTCAAATCAACTACTGCATGCAAGTCTCTGGCTCTGGCTCTGCTTTTTGAGGAAACAGGCTAAGACACTGAAACAGTGATATACCAAAACAAATAATTAGTAATTAGGAAAGAGTATGTACACTATTATACTTAGTGCATTTTTTTTGGTGTTGTGTGCATTTTGCTGTATTTTGATCATTTAAAAATCAGTACATTTTGTGTAGTAAGTTTCAATTATTCAGAACATTCAATTAAACATGACATTCCATTTCCCATTCATTTTAGATAAAAAAAAAATTTTTAGTAACAAGGCAGACTTTAACATTGTCTACTCATTCCTAGACATCTAGAGAAAATTATAGAGATTTACTCCAGATAATTTTGCTATGGGCTCCACATCCCTGCAGAATTGTAAACCTGTTTAATGCATGTGCAAAGTGTGTGAGGAGAGAGTGAATAAGTGATTACAATTATGTTCCAAGTTTCAGATGCAGAGAACTGTAAATCCACTAACAATTTCTACTTAAGTTTCTCTTCAAAAAGAAATCACCACTTGCTCTACAAATTAAATACTATAAATGCCAATGTAGGTTTGTTTTTATCATGCTCTTGGATTTCTGTAAGTCCAGGAGGGAGTATCCAGTTATATATGTCATTTTCAATTAAACATTCTTATATTAAGTTGCACAACAAATCAGGGAGACAAAATAATTCTTTACTGGGAAGTCAACCTGTCTGAACAAAAAAGCAGGAGCAATTCAGCAGTCAGATGGACTATGAGTAAATATGAGGCACACCTACTTAAACAGATGGTGTATGTCCATCTAATCCTTTTATGGCTGCCTGGCAGAGGGTAATTTTTATTTGACCTAATACCAGTGGAGTTTGATTTTGAGCTTCGTGTGGTTGGTAAATTATATAAAACCATATTAAGATTTTGGGAAATAATTCAACTCCTGTAACTCAATTGGAAAAATGTTAATTCCTATATCTTAAGAACTAATTATTTAGAAACGCTACTTTGTTCACAAAACTTTCTTCTTTGAGATTCTCTTTATTGATGCATGACTTGCTAAAAGAAATGTTTCTGACTGTAAAATAAGTTAAAACTTTTAATAGTTGTATTATTTCAGAGCTTAATATAATAACTATCTATGGATAGGTGGAAGACAGGTACAATGAATGGAGAAATGACAAGCTGATACTTTTTTTCTACTGAGTCACTGCTGTGGCTGTTTCTTTCCTTTTAAATCTCTTGGCTCACACTCAAAGGCTGGAACGCCTATGGATTTACCTCTGAATCAGGGAGTCAACAATGTAACCTGAGGTACTCCGTTTACAATGTACCACATAAAGGAAGTGACACATAGACACACAAAAAAGGCACTGCCCCTGCCAAGAAGGAGATTCCCATCAAAGAATAATATGATAAAGCAGTTTTAAAAAACAGCTCAGCAAGTGTTAGCATTGGTTTTTCTCCTTTGGGCTGGGAATCAAAGAAGAAAAGACATGGACCCTGCCCTTGATGAACCTGAAGTGTGGTGGAAGAGATGTACAATTAAGTAGATAACTCAATATTAAGTGATAAGTGCTATGGCAGATGTATGCATAAAAAATTGGATGCACCAAGGAAAGTCACCTAGAAAAGAGTAGGGAGGAATAGAAATAGTTGATGACAAACATCTTTTGGGAAAGAGTCAAGAAATTAATTTTACTGGAGCAAAATAAGCTTAATTCACTCACTACTGAATATCAGATTAGAAAAGATGCATAGATGCTCTCCATATGTACTTTATAATCTGTAGTATTGCAAATCCATGACCATTGTTTCCTATTTGGTGTCTTTCTGAGGTTAGGAATTAAGAAATTTAAGTTTGGGAGTACTGGTAAGAATGAGGGCTCCCTAAAAGTCTACTGTCCAGTGAACATTTCATTTCTTAAAAAAAGAAGCCTGAAACATAGTAATAATGAAAACTAAGCTGTATGATTGTAAAGTATAAGGAAGAATTTTACAGTAGCAGTAGGTACATTTATAACTTAAATTTTACATAGACCATGGGTTATAACTCCACTTACGTGAATTTATTACTTTACCTAAATCCAACTGATAAATTAGTTAATTAATCCTATTTTTCAGATAGTTTTCCTAGGATTCTAGCACTACACACTTAGAAGAGATCAGCTGAATTCTCTTGTGAAATGTGTTTAATGGGATATTTTAAAATGTTTATGTGGTAGATTTCTGTAAACCTTAAAACTAAACATACATGGATTTACTGAGCAACATAACCACTATAAAATTGTTTTACGACACAGAAATGATCATCTTTCACCATGTAAGTTCATTTATACTATTTTCATCAAAAAAAGGTACCATGGAACATTAATATGACTGATCTACATTAAAAGGAAAAGAAACAGAGAATGGACCTGAACAAAATCTGAATCCTTCACTCATTGAGGTTTTGATTAGTCACTTGGTTGCATATTTAACCTTAATAAATCCTTTTCTTTATATTTCTGGTAGGCTGAAAATTATCTCTGTGATTAAGTATTACATATCATTTGTCATTCCTCAGAGTGATGTAGATTAGTTTTTCACAGTACAGATCTTCAATATGTTTGCCATTTTCACTCTGAAGATAAATTTTAAAAATATTTTATTAAGATTTAAATAGTTAAATATTTACAAATTAATTAAACAATTAATTAATAAGCAGGCATATATGCAGGGTGTAGTTTTAAAGGTAGAACTATGCTTCTTTTAGGATGTATGTAAAATCAGAAATATCTATTTTTATTTGGATATTATATATGCTTCTCCAATGACTTAGCCATTGTTGATTTTAATCTTTGGAAGCAGTATAAAATATTACTATAATGAATAGAGGACATGTACAGAGGAGTATCTTTAGACAGTTACGTTGATGTAGTGAGCAGTGGATAATGTAAGTAAGTGATAACGTGTCGTAATGCCTTTGAAATGCCATCCTTGTGTTTCTAAGGGGCCCTTTTGAGGACACATGTTGAACAGGAAGTCACTATTTAGGATTAGCACTTTCAGTTTGGAAAGCTTCTAGTTTGACTCTCTCAGGTACCTAGACACCTTGTGAAGTCTGCCTTTTTATGGTACAGCTCTGATGTTGCAACCAGAAGAGAATTTCTTTGTGGATTTCTTTTAGTTCACGGCCATTGCTGTCTTTATGACTCATCTTAAGAGGCAGCTTCTCCAAGAAGCTTTCATTCGTATCTCCCTCTTCTCAAGTAATTCCTTAGCGTCAGAGTCCCTTGCCAATTTGCATACAGTAGTTTTTGATGCAAAGTAACCAACACCTGGTAATATTCATGTGTTCATTCTGAACAAATTAATTTTTTTCTCTAGAACTTATTTCAAGTTGCTTGTTTTAAATGTATCTTTTTTACAGTAAAAAATTCTTCTAGGAACTATATATTTTTGAAAAAATACAGAAAAATAAAAATATTCAGGAAGTGGTAAATAGATCCAGTTACAACCATGACAATTTATAGACTTATTTTATGCATTACTTATGAGTAAATCCATGACAATTACATGGTTTTGAGGTTGAACATGTAAGCTGTCATTAAAGACAAACCACAACTATTTTTTTCTTACTCAGTACACCCTAGGACTCCTGTGTATTTCTCTGGAAATTCTACTTAGGAGACAAAGGATGTAAAGGATACAAAGAATAGAAAAACTGTTTTGGGAGAAATTCCTGAAATCTTTAATTTTCTTTGTAGCCTGAGTTGACAGACTTGGGAAAGATATTTTTTTCTTCTTAAAAAAAGAGCTATTAATATGTTTAATGCCTTATCTAATCCCTTATTGATTTTTTCTCACATTATGAGCTTTAATAAAAGCTTTTTAAAGCATATTTTATCATTGAAACAGAAATAAATTAAAGGGGAAGAAAACATTAAAATTGGCATTTAGTATATTGTACTTTCAGCAATTTTATGCAGGAAAGAAAGAGTTATATGCAACTCATCAGTAATAGAAAAGAAAAATTTGAGTATGCTGTGAGGGAGTGTTCTAACTTCATTGATTTACGTGAGGCTGTCCAGACTTTTTCTCTTTGAATTACCCATAGTGCCTAGCAAAGTGTTTGTACAAATACTTCATAATTGTTTATTAAAATTGATATTTCATAATATTTGATTTTAACTCCTCTCAATGATTCTTTAAATTAGATATGGATTTAAATCCTTTCTTCATTAATGTTAAAACTGAGGACAGAGTTTAAAAGATTCAGATTTGAAATAATTGACTATAAGTTTGGAAAAAGAAAGCAGATTTTTTTTTTCACTAGGAACTTTAATCTGCAGCTTAAGCAGATCTTTAGTGCAGCTCTCAATTCTAAAGTGATTCATAAAATAATGTAGAGAATGCACAGTACACTTAGAATCAAAAGACATGGGTTCAAGTCTTGGGTATGCCCATTATTTATTTTATGGGTTAGGACAAATCACTTTACTTCACTGAATCTTCTTTACCTGCGAGGCAACCAGACCAGAGATCTTGAAGGTCTTTTCCAACTCTAAAGCCTTCCAAATGTCCACTGTCCAATGAATAATGCATTTTCATTCATTTGATGTAGACCAGAAACTAGTAAACCATTTACTATTGCTAATTTTGCTACTGATTTGGGGTAAGTAACTTAACATGCATGGCAGTTATAGAGAACACAAATTCTAAGTGGAAACCTGTGAGGTTTTGCTTTATTAGTTGTGATGATCCATGGCAAACTTTTTAAAAATCATCAAACAACCCTTTTTAGATACTCACTCCAGTATCATTTGATATGTGCACAGAAAAAGAAAATGAATTTAATATTAGAATATACAATAATAACTAATAAGCTAAAATTTTATTAAAATTTTCTGGCCATAGCATTGTTGTTCATATTTACTCAATAAATAAATAAAGCCAGTAATAGATGATTTAAAAATTTTCCTGGTAATGATTTAGTATTATAACTAAGAATTATATAAAACAACTTTCCTGAAATAGGTGTAATTATTACATGCTGAAATGTTAATGGATGCTTTGGTTGATTAACTTGTATTTCTACAAAAGTAATAATTTTTATCTCTTTGTTCAGCTGGCATTGATTTATTTCATCCTTGAAGCTTATAAAAAAAAACTCTTCAAAATGAGCTATTTCCCTGTTCTGAATCCAAACATGAAAAGCACACAGAAATGTTCCCTAAGGTTCAGTTGGTTGTACGGTGAACAAAGCATAGAATTATCAGAAGAATAATCATGATGGCTGAAAAAATATTCTTTTGCAAAGTGTATATAGAGAAGAAAATCTGTCTTGGTTACTATCTATTGAGTGCTTGCCCTATGCCAGGCACTGTGCTAAGAGCTTTATTTATGCATGTGTTCATTTTTTCCCAGAAGAAAACACTATGAATATATGAACTATAACCCCTTTTTTAAAGTCGAAGAAACTAAGGCTCTGTGAGATCAAGTGATTTGTTTTTGGTGAGGGGATGGGGATGGGGATGGGGATGTGGAGCTGGCCCTACTGCACTAGTGCTTTGAAAGGCCGTTCTCACAGTTCCTTCCCCCTCACCCATGGTGCAGCCTGAAATTTAGGGGGAGGGTATGGGCAGGACTATGAAAACAAATAATAGCAAATAGTTGACTTGCAAACCTGCAATCCATAGGATATAGATTTTGAGTATTTTTTTTCTTCTGATAAAAACCCAACAATTAATAATGCTCTGTATCAGTCCTGTGCATTAAGTAATTGAAATATGCACAACAACCATAGAACTGTTTTTTATTTTTATCATCATCTCCATTATAAGGTGGTTAAGCTGAGAAATAGAAATGTCAAGTAATTTCTCCAAAGTCACATAGCTAATATGTAAAGGACATGGGATTCAAATCTCATAAGCAGGACCTGTGACCTTAGCCATTATTCTATATCCCCTCTTTCTAGGCATAGTATAGGAACACTGGTGCTGTATTCTGCCATTCACTGTAACTAATAACTCTGGCCAGTGATGTCTTTTTCCTCTTCATTAGCAGCTTCTATGAAAATGAAATATACAACCCTGACATACTTAGGAGTAGGTGCTAAGCAACTGAACTAACCTGACAGAATAAGAAGGTCAGGCTATTCAAAAGACGCTGTGACAGCAACCTTGGCTATCTAAATAGCTTTCATAAATCCCTAAGCCAGAGATCTATTTAAGTGGTGACCAATGAAGATTCATAATCTCTTTAAGTAAGAGCTGTCATGAATGTGAGCTTTTGTCTTAATGCACTTCACTGTACTTTTGGAGGCCTGGCCTCGTTGGCTTCTGGGTTTGTTCCTGCACCTGTGAACCCCTGCCAGTGTCACAAGGCATCTTAGCTTCTGATGAGGGGTGAAGAAGGAGAGACAGGGAGTTTCTAGGCAACGGGTAGAAATTAAGGTCCTAACAAAGAACCATCTGTACTTAGGTGTATTACACTTAATAATTGTCATTGCTTTTCATAAACTTGTAGGATGGCATTGTAATAAATAAAACTATTGAGAAAAATCATAAATCTGGAAAAGACCCCCAGAAAGTCTATTTTCCTAGGATCCTACATAATGTTCTTAACGTTTGGAGGAATACTAGGAATATAATGCCATTTCTTTACTATGTGACTTCACGTTTTTAGCAGGTAAGTTTCCAAAAATATATCTTTGGTGGCAAATTCTCCATAAATTGAACAGCTGCTTTATTTCTGTGTTCTTTTGAGGTCATCACATGTAGGATAAGCCACATGAGAAGGAAGGTTCTAAGACAAAGTGACTGATGTAACCCGAGGAGAGTCACATTTCAACAACATGAGGGCTTTTTATCCAGAAGAAGCATGTTCATGTTTTCCTTTTAGATTTTTTTTTAAACTTAAACTTTAATTTGTGAATTTGTGATAATTTATGACTACAAAACACTTTTTCTTAAAGTGACATAAGGGCACATTTCATTTGATGCATAGTGTAACATTCTAAAACATCTTAATTTCCTTGCAAAGTGTTTGAGCACTCACACATACAGTAATAGCAAAATATATTTACATTCCATAGAGTTTAAAAAACTTAAATCTGACTAAAAATATATATATATATTAAAAAATACAGAAAAATTTAGTGCTTTCTTCAGCTTAATTGTGTGAATATACCCTGCCTTCTAATTGTTTTTAGTGATTGACTTCAATTAAAAAAAATTCCATACATGGTGTAGTTACAAAATACTATGTCAGTTTTTAATGCTAAAGTCTATTTTAGACATTGCTTTCTATGCATATTTGAGAACCAGAATATGTGAGCAGACTGTATCTCAAAAGTATTTAGTGTTTTTTTTAATGTTTAACACTGTTTAATGTTTAATGTTTTTTAATGTTTAACACTGTTTAAATTAAAACCAGACATTTAAGCTAAGATCCTCTAATGTCCTATACCAAGGAAATTAATCAGCATTTTGAAATCATTTTAAACAACATAGTGCTCCTCTTTCTATAAGATTTTCCTCCGAAGGATCATGGGTAATAATCAATTTGTAAGGAAATAGGAATTATCTGTGAACAATTTTAATTGTTCTCAACAAAAACATGCCAACACACCCTGGCAAGGCTGAAATATTTATAAATGTTTTAAGCTGAACTGTCTATAAATCAATGTGTTTCCATTATTCTCATAGGATTTAAATGTGAACAATTTTTAAGACATGAGATCATGGTGATTAAATGGTTAACTCAATATGTTTAGTTAACAATTTGCTATTCCTGAGGAATGATGAGTTTTTTGATTCTTTTGATGCTCCAGACAATTGAACACTTGGCCTAGATTTTTTTTTTTTTTTTCACAGTCCTTTCAGTCCTTCCTATAGGATAGGAATACTTTTCTGCCCTTGGTCAAATTTGTTGTAACAGAGAACTGATAGCCAGGTAGAACTGTTTAGCTGTGCCCAGTATTGGCTATGCTTTTATCAAGACCAGGCAGACACTCATTATCCTGGGAACCAAGGATGTTTGTCCCTACCTTTCAGAAGCCAACTTTTACAGTATTATTAGGTGACCAAGAATAAGAAATAGATTGTACATAGGAAGAGAGAGATGAAGTCCATGAAAGGCCTATCAAGAAGTAGGTCTGATGTTAAAGAGATTCAGACTCAATTCTGGAATTTAGAAGCCTAGATTCTTGAGACATTTGAAAGAACTTGGGGAAAAATCAAGAACCCACAGAACAAGCCAGAAGAGTCTGAGCTTAAGACTGCCTTGTTTTGCAAAGAAGTGTTATTTGGGACCCTGATTATTAAAAAAAAAAAAAACAAGAACAAACTCTATCATCAAGTAAGATTTAGTTCTAAGACTATAAGGATGATATTACAACAAAAAATTGATTAACATAGACCTTGATTATTTCAACAGTGGTTAAAAGCAGTATTATTGTATATGAAATGATATTCAAAGAGAAAAGTATTGTCTTCACTTGCACAACAAAACACCATATTCAAATTAAAAGATGAAAATCATTCCATATCATACATAAAAAGCCTTACCTGAAAATTTAAATGAAGAAGATTCTATACACAAAGACCCAGTTTTGCCCTTTAACTTCTGATGTAAAATGGTTTCAACACTATCCCAAAATTTTGCCGCACCATTTATATAACAGGATTTAAACTTCAGCACAGCATGTATTATCACTTTTCCTTTGGCTCGGCTGCAGAACAGAAACAGACAAAGAAATTACTCCTTTATCATTCTTAGTGGAGTCATTCTCTCGTTTGTTAACCAGAGCTCCTGGCAGATATTCCAGTTCCTCCCAAGGGAGTGAAAATGGACATGGTGAACAGTAAAGAGAGTGTGATCTAGACTTAATGGGAACTGAATTTGTATTCTAGATTCACTATTTGCCAGCTCCTTGACTACAGCATGGAGTATCGTACTCTGTATATTATAGAGATGGCTTTTCATTTCTATAATGGAGATGATATTATTGACTGAGTTATTGTAAACACCATATAAGATAATGCATGTGGAGGTATTGTGAAAAATCTCAGAATGCTGTGCAAAAATTATTAATATAAATGTATCTATGTATTATAACTGCACTATGGACTTTGTAGGAAGAACCAAGAGCAAATAACAAAATGAGATGTAAAAGGTAAGATGAGAGAATCGTTTATTATTTATTATTTTTTTAGTGGAGGGACAATTTGCAAGAGTTGGCTAGTTCTTCTGTAATGAAGAGATATGGAAAGTTTACTTTTCTTTGGGCAAAGCCAGTTAGCAAACTGAGATGGCCTAGGATCTCCCTTTCACCCCAGCCTTTAAAAACCCTATGGTGCTCTGCTTCAAGGAAGTTAGGATTTAATTCTGGCTTTTCTACCCTGTTGCAAAAGCCTTAAACAATGTCTTCCTTGTTTGTTCAACTCTGGTGCAATTTGTGGTTTGACAGCCCTGTGGTGGGAACAATTCTGGCATGTTTATTGGAGGAATAATACCAGGTCTGTGTGGATTTCAAATGTTGAATGAGGACAAGGCTATGAGATGAAGTCAGAGAGAAGCAGCGCCGGGTCAAATGCCGTATATAAGGAGCGTGGCATTTGTGGGAAACTGCCAGAGGATGCTAAGTAGGGGGATGATGTCCTCTTCCAATTCACTTTGGTTGCTGTGTAGAGAATGTGTAATAGAAGGAGTAAAAGCTGAAGATTAGACCAGCTGATGCAGTAATCTAGAAATGACTGCTTGGGTTCAACTACAGCTTTATTACATATTAACTGTGTGACCTTGGCAAGTCATTTAACCTGCGTTTGCTTCCATTTCCTCCTCTGCAAAATGAGAAACTAATATATACATATCACACAGGGTTTCTATCAGGTTAAATGGGTTAAATAAAGTTCTCTGGGGGTTCTGGTTAAGAGCATGGATTATTTAAAAATCAATCAAGAAAATTAAATAGTACAAGTTCTAGTTTTAGGAAGGGGTTTATTCCAAAGCATAGTAACTTTTCTATTTGTGCTTGTGGTTATTATTTTTTCATATCTGTTACGGGTTACCTGTTCCTTACTAGCGTTTGGATAAACATGTTTGCTGCCAGAAAATAGCTGTGGAATTGGATTTCTAGAAGGGCAGGAAGGTAAGGTAAAGGAGTGAAGCTGGTTGGGTGTAAATACATATGCATACATTGTGGGAGTGTTAGGGCCTGCTGCAAACAGTGCAACTTCAGAATATTGTTGCCACGTGGGAATGTGGGTCCTATGTTGTTAGATCTTTTGATTTTTTTTTTAGCACATTCTGATAATTCTGCTTTTTATGTGAAATTTCCAAATTTTTACATTTAACCCACGATTGTAAGCAAGGTTTTCCACATTGTCTGCCACTAGTCTGCTACTCTTGGGTCAGGGATTCTGTACACAGCTCTCTTATCTTACCCATTCTCACACTGACACCTTCTCTTGATTTTAGATTTGCTTTTAGACTTTGTGCCTTCAAACAAAAAGTAAACCCATTTAACCTTTACCCAATACTCACCATCAGCAAGAATTCTTGGTTCTGGCTTAATAATTTTACAACAGACCTTGAATTCCTTTTTTTTCACATTTGAAAATGCTAGTCATTTTGAAGCCCTAAATTTAACCTTTCAGTTATATAATAAGCAAAGATAGTCTGTTGAATATGAGATATGAAGGCAAAGGAAAAGTTTATTCTCTGTGCCTCTCAGGCTGTTTTACATACCTTACTTGGACAACATGAGATTTGACATACTGTCTTCTTAGTTTGGATTCATGAAATGTTTCATTTATCTGTTAAAAAATAAAATAAATAATAACTTATGTTTTCTTTTTTAATTTTTAAGTTTTCATTGTGGAGAACTTCAAATATACAAAAACTGTCTAGTATATGGTGAACCCCATGTATCCACCATTCAGCCTCACCAGTTATCAATAAACGGCCAAACCAGTTTCATCTTACTACCACCACATCCTAGGAATTAAATAATTCCTTAATATCATCAAATACATAGTGTTAAAAATTCTGCAGATCATGACCCGCTTAAGAAAGATATGCAATGTGTGTTAAACAGGTGGTTATTTTGGGGGAAAATTACCTTTATATTAGCTCAATTAATTCATAGATGTCCGCAAATCCATAAATTACATGGCAAGGTGAGGCAAAAATATTTGCTTCCTAATAGTAACATGATAGGGCAGAATAGTCCTTTTGAAGAGGTGTCAATTCAAAGGTCCAACTGATAAAATTTGTCTTCCATGTTCAGCCTTCTATTGAACATCAATGGCATAAGACTGAACAGAAGTGTCCCCATAAGGAGATGTTCCTAAAACTTCTGTACTATGGCAGTCCCTCTTCATGTCTGGACTGCAAACCATTTCCCCTGCTCCTTCAGTTAGGGGCTACTGATGGGCTCAAAGCAGGATATGTAGAAATATCTTAGAGAAATTTTATGTAAGAATCATTTTCTCAGCTGTTCTAATGGATGATTTCTCACAGCAGGACCTTCACAGAGCACCAGACAAAAAGTTGCACTGTCTATGACTTTCACTTTGTCAAAGACAGTCTTTCAAAGCAATAATTCATTATTGGAATTGTGAAGATTTAATTTATATATTTCCTCTTGCTCCAAAGCAATTGGGATGTGTTAATTTATTCAGTAAGTATCTATTGAAATAAAATTCTGAACAAATTAGATACAACCATACTTTCTTGGAGATTAAATGAAGGAGACAGATAATAAGCAGAACAAGAAATAAATACATAAATATGATAATTTGACACAGGGCTAGGTGATATAAAAATGTTAAAGTAATACAATGGAGTGATTCAGGGAACAGTATTTGAATGGTCAAATGAGGCCACTTTGAAGAGGTGACATTTGAATGAGCCCTGAAAGATGTAAAGCTGACAATCAAGGGGAGAAGAATATTCTAGATGGAGTGAACAGCAGGTGATGTGATCCTAAGTAAGAATGAGATTGGTATATTTGAGGTATAGAAGCAAAGTTGCCATAACTCAAGTAAAGTGAGCAAGGGAGTGAGTGTATAAATTGAGGTTGCCCAAGTAGGTGGATGAGATTACAGAGACCTTATTTGGCCACAGTAATAAGTTTAGATGTTATTCCTAAATACAGTGAATGAGGGAATCCTGACAAGATGGTAACTAAACTACTGTATTTTTCTTCTATTTCCAGTTGAATACTCTGGCTCTTCTGGGGCCAGGTGGAATTGGGTTTTATAGGAAACGTGGAAACAGGACAGTAATGAGAAACCTTCTTTTCCATGGGTCAGGGAAGAGCCTAGAGGACTGTCTGAGAGTCCTGTGTATGGATAGAATCATAACAGGCCCTGGGGAGATCTTGGCCAACAGAGGTTTGTGGATGCCCCAGGCTAAAGTTGGCACTGGACTGTGTGAGTGGGTTTCCATGGCCCCACAGAGGCTAAGAAGGAACCATAATGGGGTGGGGTGGGGTGTGTGAAGCCTCCTTGCTCCTGATGCTAGGCTAGTAGTGGGCAGAAAATGGGGAGCTGGAAGACTTCCTCCTGGGTCCTTGGTATGGAGAGGCAGAGAGCCTGCTGCCCGACCTTCTGCCTGCAGGATTTAAGAACATCTCACCTTTCCATCCTGTAGGATTGCCTCCAACAACAAGACGGTGACCCAAATAAGCCAACAAGGAAAAATGATAAAGCAAATAAAGAAACCCAACAGCCAGAGAAAGGAAGTAACAGATTAGGCGCTCATCAAAACAAAACTTCTGGAGGAAACCGCAACCTTAACAACAACGGCCGAAAAAAGCACACATAAGAACATTCAGGCACATCAGAAAAAGACCATGTGGTACTGAAAACCACAATTTATAAGTTAGAAAATTTAGAGGGTCAATTAAAAAAGGTAAGTGTTCCTCTTGAGATCCAAATAGAATAAATATTTTAAAACAGTAAAATTTAAAAAGAAGAAAACAATGAGTGAAAATAAGCAAAACACTTAGATCATGGTTCCAGAAGAAGTGGCTACAAATAATAGGACCTTGAAAAGAGAAAATGAAAACGATGAAGGAAATGTAATAATAATAATAATAATAATAATAATAATAATAATAATAATAATAATAATAATAATAATAATAATAAAAACAGTAGTGGGAGAAAATTTTTCTGAGTTAAATAAATATCAAAATCTGAAGATTCAAAGGGATAGACATTTTTAGGCAGATTTGGCGTATCAGGAGAATTTTTGAATTTAGATACAAAAAAACATCTCTACAAACTTCCATATCAAAGGAAAAATATATCAATAGAAGAAATAGAATCATATCTCATCTGTCACATTGAAGGTGGAAGCTGGTGGAATAATATCCTCATACTCAGAGAGAAAAAGCTGACAATTCAACAATCCTATTCCCACTCAAGATATAATCGCTAGTTAGAGTAAAAGAAAGATATTTATGGATATTCAAGAATCTAGTAATATATCATTCACATGTCACAACTGAGAAAAATACATGACTAAAGATTCTAGAAAAGCAAGATATAAATCAGAATTGAACTCTCAATAGAGAAGAGAAGGAGAAGAGGGAAGAAATACTGAGCAATGAAACATGAGGGGGGCATGTGTGTGTGTGTGTGTATGTTCAATACAACAAATGTGTAATTTAAATGCTTGCAGTAGAAGCAACATACTTTAAGAAACATCCTAACAACAGTTAAGAACTTGAGGTACTATCTCAGCAAAACCTACTTATAAGAATAGGAAGGGAAGGCAGGGGAGGGAGGGAAAATAAGTTTTAAAAAGCCTTATCAGGAGTGGGGAATGGAAATGGGGTTAGGTAAGGAAAATCGTGTTTTGATGGTGCTAATAACTTTTTTAATAATAGAAGAATATTTATCTAACTTTGAGTTCCAGGACAGTTAACTATTAACTAAGAATACTGAAACTCTCAAGAGGGAAAAAATAGAATGAAAAACAATGTAAATCAGCAAAAATAAGGACAAGAAAATGGAAAAAAACCCCAACAATCACCATTATTTACTTAAAGCAAAATGGAGAAATAAAATCAGATAAATTACCTATTCCAAATAAAGAGAATAGATAAATTTTTGTCATTAAAGAATCTATTAAATGGTATTCAAAAGTAAAATCTAGTTAGGAGAATAAGGAAGGATACACACTACTTTGTTAATATGGATTACTTTGAAGTGGAGTTTGCAGATATGTGTAGAGGGATAGGGAGGAATGGTAAAAAATAAGCAGAAAAGAAAAAAGAAGTCTGTACTTAAAAAAATCCATTTTATGTGTTTTGATCCTATTCTTCCATTTATGTAAGTTTTAATTTTTGATTTCTTTTCTTTTTATGTTTATATCTTTACATAAATATGAATGAGCTTGAAAGTCTTTGGAAGGTTTTTAAGCTGGTAACTGATGTGATTTGATTCTTATTTTTTAAAGACAACTTTAGCTACTGTGTGGAAAATAGATTACAGGGAGGTTAGGCAAACACAAAAGAAACCAGTTAGGAGGCAGCTGTAGGAGCTCAGGCAAGAAAAATGATAAGGGCTGCAATTCAGGAGACAAGCAGATAGATTAAAGTTGTATTTTGGTGGTGAAGTTAATAGAATGTACTGATTTGTTGGTCTAGAGGAGTATTCCTTTGTTGAGTTTTTAGATTGAGCAACTGGGCTGATTTTGGTGTTCTTTACTAAGATGGGTAAGACTCTGGGAGAAACAGGTCTTGGGGTAAAGATCAGTAGTTCCCTTTTTGGAGTTATCAGTGTGGATGGCTTTTAAACAGTTTGGATGAGTAAGTTAGAGAGAGTACAGACTGAGGAGAGAGAAGAAAAAAGGAAGGGGAAAGATGGAGAAGGGAGAAGAGGGGAGGACTCTAGACAAGGCAGAGGGGACCACCTATAATTACAGATCTACAGATGATAAGGAACCAGCAAAGGCAGCTGGAAAAAGCAGCTAATGAAGAAGAAAATATGGCAAAGAAAGTATTTTAAAATCCGAAAAGAGAAAAGTTTCAGAGAGGAAGATAAGTAATGATGAGAAGTTCAAGTAGGAAGTGAAACATTATGCTGTATACCAGGAATTGACACACTGTAACTGATTATACTTTTAATTGGAAAAAAAAGTGACCATCAGATTTGGTAACAGTGAGGTCTTTAGTGACCTTTATAGGAGTAGTTTAATGGGGTGGAGAGAAAGGAATTCCAGGTGGACTGGGTTAAAGTGAGAGCAGGTGACAAGGAGGTGGAAACGGCAATCATATCTAACTTTTTCAACAAAATTTTACTGAGAAAGGAAGCAGGAAAATGATGCTAGAAGAGAACAGAGTCAAGAGCAATGTTTTTAGAAGATGACAGTGTGTGAGCAAGATACTGATATCTCTGAAGAAAAGACCCTGAAATACTGCACTGCACTGTAGAAGAGTAATAGTATTACACTGTTTTGTTTCCTGTGCAAAAGAACATCCTAAGAAAAGAGAATAATATAGCTATTATATGCTCAGGATAGTTCAACTGTTGTCAGTTCTCTTAGGCTGAGAAACATTTCTCCTGATTTGTAAATCTACATTTTCTCTTCAGGTTGTACATTATTTTCTCTCACTTCTCATGAATCCCCTGTTCACTGACTTTTGTTCCCCAAATATTATTTGAATATGAGGAGATGATTGGGGCAATAGATCCAGGGAGCATCCATAGCTACAAGGAAAAGACATACTAAGTGAAAAAATTAGTACCACAGACTGTGGTTTCTGTAGGTATTCAGAGACAGGAGGCAACATTTTGAGTTGCAGTGGTTAGATAATAGGATCCTAGAATTTGTAGGAATAAATCCACAGATTCATAGAATTTAAATCTACAAGTGACCTTATAAATAATCTTAACCGGTCCTATTCTTTAAAAAAGTGAACAGAATCTTGCACAAGCTGTTTATATAATCAAGTGATTATGCCAGAAACACAAATAATATTACTTATATTTTCCAGATGGCTAGCTGATTGTCCCAACACTATCTATTGAATTTGAAATAACATCTTTACCATAAACTAAAGTATTGTATTGAACATATAATTTATTTGGACAGGATCAATATAATTAAAATAATGAGTCTTCCTTACAGGAACATTTTTTTTCTATTTATTCTTTTATGTTGTTTAGTAAGATTATATCTTTTTATTCATATAGGTTTTACACAATTGTGTTAGTTTTATTCATGTATAGCTTATAGTTTTAGTTGCTATTAAATGGAATTTAAAAATAGTAACTTGTATATTTTGTTATTTTTGGTGATTAAGAAAACTGTTACTTGTTATGTGTTGGTAAAAACTCTATTATTGCTACCAGTAATTTTTCGATTAGGTATCTTGAATATTTTAAGTACATGGTAATATTGTTGGTAAATAATGATCCTTTTTCTTCATTCTTTTCAAAGAACACGTATTACTTCCTTTCCTTTTTCTAATTGCATTAGTGTGAACATCTAGTAGAATGTTTGATTCAGCCCTTTAATTAATTTACATTATATTATTTCCTGTGGAAATAACTAATTTCTTAAATTAATTAATTAATTAGTTACCCACTCTGGCTTTCTCTCATAACCTTTGCTGTCTCTGATTTTGAGTTCATTCCAAGCTCCTGCTGGGAATACTCACTTTCTTAGAGGCTAGTGTTTTATGTCCAGAGTGTTGTGAATTTGCTGGCAACTGTGCTGCTGTGATTTTACTCTTACGCAGAGCTCTAGGTTTTACCTTCCAGAAACTCTTCATTCTTTCAGTCCGTTGGTAGCAACATTTCTATCATTGTTAGACATTTTGGGGTTTTGTTTGTTTGTTTGTTTTCTATCATTTCAGTGAGATTTGAAGAGAGTGAGGGATAAACGCTTGTTTTAATTAGCAATCTTGTTTTGGAAGTCAGGCTAGAACTACTTTAAAGGAACAATTAATAAGATTTGGTGAATGATTAGATAATGGAGAAGGAAGAGTCAAAATTGGCTTTAACATATAGTGACTAGTGAGTTGGGAGAGTGGGAATACCATAAACTGAAACCAGGGTAAGAGACTAGACTGAAGACCAAAAATGATGCCTGCTGAATGATACTCTTGCTTTTAAAAATAGGCTTCAGTATGAACTCAGACACCTAGCCCTAGAATATATTATTTGTTTAATGAGGTATTTGTTTAATAAGATGGATGCTGTAGAACCAGTTTTTGATATGGTATTGTTTCCAAATCAAAATATGTATAGCTAAACTTGTAATGCTTTTAGTTAAGGTTCTCTCTCTCTCTCTCTTTTAAGATGAGTTATTCATATTTTGTTTTAGTGCCCTTAATTTCTCCATTCCCCACCTCCTTTTTCAGATGGAGGTACTGGGTATTGAACCCAGGACCTCATGCATGCTAAGCATGTGCTCTACCATTGAGCTATACCCACCCTCCTCCATCACTTTTTTTTTTTATTGTATTCATCTTCCCAAGCCTCACAATAGATCAAAAGATCAACACACACCTTAAATAATACCAAAGCTTGCCATCCTTAGCGTGAATAGTAACTGCAGGCTTAGGGTGTTCCCGGAAGCTATAAGGAGGATTTATAGGAATTTTTCCAGTAATACTCATGCAATTCCTATTTTTAATAAGGTCAGTTTCTTGGCAAACCTTGGAGGAAAAGGGTTGTCAGATATTTGACCTGAAACCAAATGCCAAGTTTCAGAAAATGACTTAGGATTATTGGGCAGGGCCTTGAGCAGGGGTTTCGGAACTAATCATTTCCCCAGAAGTAAGGAAGAACAAGATTAGAAATTCAAATGGAAGTCAAAAGACACACATATCACAAACTCTGAATCTTTCATACCACATGGACTTAATTTTTTACTTTCCCCAGCTTCTTCACCTTATTCCATTTTGTTCCCTCCTTTTTCCCTGAAGAAAAATACGCAAATGTTTTCCAAGTCACCATTTAGGCAAGTGAGGGCAAGGAGGTTCTAGACTATACTGATGGGAAGATCTTCAGAATGATGAACACAAGGATGAGTCTATTAACTGAAAAATCATGATCATTTACGTTATGGTATTAAAACCACTTCTTTGGGTGAGAAATTGGTCATTACAATACTTATCAAATATAGGAGGCTTAACATACCAATCAATACATGTTTTAATAAAGAGGAACCTGACCAAAGCCCAAAGACATGGTTATACATAAGGGGTTGTCTTTCGAAAAATCTCAGACTAAAGTGGATGTCCTGAAGATCAATAAAAATAATTATATCACATGAGGGAAAGAAAAAATTCCAGAAAGTAACTGGAGTCCCTAAACCAATTATTTAGTGTAACTATATAGTATTCTTTAACATATTCTTTTATAATTAATTTTTATATAAGAATCCAGGTATTTCAAATTCTCTCTTTCAAGTAAACTTAAAAATATATAAGATAACTTTTTTTTGGTGGTGTTGTTATGTTGTTAAATTATACTTTAAAGTGTGTAACAAAGGATTATAATATGATATGTTGTTATAGAGGCAGAAGAATACTACTCCCACGTGACAAATATCCTAAAAGTGGACACAAAAGATATAGCACATGTCTGCTAGTTTGATAGTCCCAGATGTGGAGTGAAAGTTGGGTCTATGGTCCCTTCTGCTACTTTATAGTAACCACCCTGCAACCATGTCTGCGGACATCCTGTCCTGAGCATCCAGTATTTATTTCTTCTATCCTTATTTTCAAATTATAGAAAAGAAAACTAGTGCATCAGTAATTTTTGTAAGCTTTCTTCATATCAATTAATATATAAATAGTATCTCTGTAACATTGGTTTCATTTCTTAAATTAAACCTTGGATCTTTTCAGTTCCTTCATGGTTAGAAACTTATGCACAATGATTTTCATTTACTATGTCAGAGAAATATTTTGTTTTTAAAATAGTCTGGGTTAGAAGGTACAGTAATCTTGAATTTAGGACCACTGCTGGAATTTTAGATTTCTGATAAATTTTGAAGGGCATGAAACTGAATGAACACTAACATAATTTTTACTGAAACTAAAACATTGCTAACCCATATTAGATGAAATAGAAACCATGCATATTATCCTTCACGTTATTAACCTTTTAAAAATTACATAATTCTAATTCTAATGAACTCCATATATAATGTCATTTGGTAAGCTGCAAGGAGAGGCATATACATAAATGTGCATATGCTCATACCAGGTTTAGGCTAGCTCAGCAGAAAATCTGTTACTTGATGAATGTCCTGGTTATATAATGACCAAAGATGCCCCCTCCTCTTGGATACTCTGTTAAGTAGTTTGATGTATGAACTTGGCTGACGTATTTTATCTGGGTAATTTTAGATACCTTACACATATCAGGTATCATTTTGGTCATCCATAATCTACCACATTTGTATGTGAAAATCACACAGAATTTAGTTAAACATTTTGAAATATTTGCCTGGTCTTGTGAAAACTGATGTAATCTGAAATGTGCTTGAGATTTTATAATATTTACATGCTTATTAATTTTAGGGAAATACATTATAAAGAAGATGAATCCAGTATGACTGGGTAAATTAACCTCTTTGTGCCTCAGTTTCTTCACATGGAAAATGGGAATGTTGGGAGAACCAAATAAGTTAATCTATAAAGTGCTTAGACCAGTACTGACAATCAGTAAAGCTAATTTTTATTGTTAAGGTACTGCCTCACTCCTAAATTTTAGAATTTCTGTTCACTGTAATTGAGCATCGTATCTGATGGAGAGGTACCAAAAAAAAAAAAAAAAAACAAACCCAACATCTCTCTTTATTCAATTTCTTTTCTCCTTTTAGAGTGAATCATCACAAGAATTATTTAATGGAAATCTTCAGAAGAAGAAACATAGGCTGTAGGCATTATAATAATGACTAATAGATAAGTTTGATGAATGATTCACAACTCCATTTGGTACATGCTATTATTTACTTATGAATG
Organism: Camelus dromedarius; assembly: GCF_036321535.1. Taxonomy (NCBI): domain Eukaryota; kingdom Metazoa; phylum Chordata; class Mammalia; order Artiodactyla; family Camelidae; genus Camelus; species Camelus dromedarius. The sequence goes on from NC_087436.1 coordinate 68,718,053, forward strand.
TTGTGTATTTGGTAATAGTTATAATACAAGGAGTATTGTATTAAATGAAAATAGAAAGGCATATAAAAGCAGGTGCTCTGACGCATGTCAATGAAAAAGTAGGAGAAATAGTTGGTGGCTGTTTTTTTTTTAACATTTTTTATTGATTTATAATCATTTTACAATGTTGTGTCAAATTCCAGTGTTCAGCACAATTTTTCAGTTATTCATGGACATATACACACTCATTGTCACATTTTTTTCTCTGTGAGTTATCATAACATTTTGTGTATATTTCCCTGTGCTATACAGTGTAGTCTATTCTACAATTTTGAAATCCCAGTCTATCCCTTCCCACCCTTCACCCCCCTGGTAACCACAAGTCTGTATTCTCTGTCTGTGAGTCTATTTCTGTCCTTTATTTATGCTTTGTTTTTGTTTGTTTGTTTGTTTTTGTTCTTGTTTTTTAGATTCCACATATGAGCGATCTCATATGGTATTTTTCTTTCTCTTTCTGGCTTACTTCACTTAGAATGACATTCTCCAGGAGCATCCATGTTGCTGCAAATGGCATTATGTTGTCGGTTTTTATGGCTGAGTAGTATTCCACTGTATAAATATACCACTTCTTCTTTATCCAGTCACCTGTTGATGGACATTTAGGCTGTTTCCATGTTTTGGCTATTGTAAATAGTGCTGCTATGAACATTGGGGTGCAGGTGTCATCCTGAAGTAGATTTCCTTCTGGATACAAGCCCAGGAGTGGGATTCCTGGGTCATATGGTAAGTCTATTCCTAGTCTTTTGAGGAATCTCCACACTGTTTTCCATAGTGGCTGCACCAAACTGCATTCCCACCAGCAGTGTAGGAGGGTTCCCCTTTCTCCACAGCCTCTCCAGCATTTGTCATTTCTGGGTTTTTGAATGACGGCCATTCTGACTGGTGTGAGGTGATACCTCATTGTAGTTTTGATTTGCATTTCTCTGATAATTAGTGATATGGAGCATTTTTTCATGTGCTTTTTGATCATTTGTATGTCTTCCTTGGAGAATTGCTTGTTTAGGTCTTCTGCCCATTTTTGGATTGGGTTGTTTATTTTTTTCTTATTGAGTCGTATGAGCTGCTTATATATTCTGGAGATCAAGCCTTTGTCGGTTTCACTTGCAAAAATTTTCTCCCATTCCGTAGGTTTTCTTCTTGTTTTATTTCTGGTTTCCTTTGCTGTGCAGAAGCTTGTAAGTTTCATTAGGTCCCATTTGTTTATTCTTGCTTTTATTTCTTCTAGGAAAAAATTTTTTAAATGTATGTCAGATAATGTTTTGCCTATGTTTTCCTCTAGGAGGTTTATTGTATCTTGTCTTATGTTTAAGTCTTTAATCCATTTTGAGTTGATTTTTGTATATGGTGTAAGGGAGTGTTCTAGCTTCATTGTTTTACATGCTGCTGTCCAGTTTTCCCAACACCATTTGCTGAAGAGACTGTCTTTATTCCAATGTATATTCTTGCCTCCTTTGTCGAAGATGAGTTGACCAAAAGTTTGTGGGTTTATTTCTGGGCTCTCTATTCTGTTCCATTGGTCTATATGTCTGTTTTGGTACCAATACCATGCTGTCTTGATGACTGTAGCTCTATAGTATTGTCTGAAGTCTGGGAGAGTTATTCCTCCAGCCTCTTTCTTTCTCTTCAGTAATGCTTTGGCAATTCTAGGTCTTTGATGGTTCCATATGAATTTTATTATGATTTGTTCTAGTTCTGTGAAATATGTCCTGGGTAATTGGATAGGGATTGCATTAAATCTGTAGATTGCCTTGGGCAGTGTGACCATTTTAACAATATTGATTCTTCCAATCCAAGAGCATGGAATATCTTTCCATTTTTTAAAGTCTTCTTTAATTTCCTTCATCAATGGTTTATAGTTTTCTGTGTATAATTCTTTCACCTCCTTGGTTAGATTTATTCCCAGATATTTTATTACTTTGGGTGCTATTTTAAAGGGGATTGTTTCTTTACTTTCTTCTTCTGTTGATTTATCGTTAGTGTAAAGAAATGCAACTGATTTTTGAACGTTAATTTTGTAACGTGCTACCTTGCTGAATTCTTCAATCAGCTCTAGTAGCTTTTGTGTGGACCTTTTAGGGTTTTCTATATATAGTAACATGTCATCAGCATATAATGACACTTTTACCTCTTCTTTTCCAATTTGGATCCCTTTTATTTCTTTCTCTTGCCTGACTGCTGTGGCTAGGACTTCCAGGACTATGTTGAATAGGAGTGGTGATAGTGGGCATCCTTGTCTTGTCCCAGATTTTAGTGGGAAGCTTTTGAGTTTTTCACCGTTGAGTACTATGCTGGCTGTAGGTTTGTCATATATAGCTTTTATTATGTTGAGATATGTTCCCTCTATACCCACTTTGGCGAGAGTTTTTATCATAAACGGGTGTTGAATTTTATCAAATGCTTTTTCTGCATTGATTGAGATGATCATGTGGTTTTTGTCCTTTCTCTTGTTGATGTGATGTATTACACTGATTGATTTGCGTATGTTGAACCAGCGTTGTGTCCCTGGGATGAACCCCACTTGGTCATGATGTATAATCTTTTTTATGTGTTGTTGGATCCTATTTGCTAAAATTTTGGTGAGGATTTTGGCATCTATGTTCATCAGTGATATTGGCCTATAATTCTCTTTTTTTGTAGTGTCTTTGCCTGGTTTTGGTATCAGGGTGATGGTGGCTTCATAGAATGAGTTTGGGAGTATTCCCTCCTTTTCAATCGTCTGGAAGAGTTTGAGAAGGACTGGTATGAGTTCTTCTTTGTATGTTTGGTAGAATTCCCCGGTGAAGCCGTCTGGTCCTGGACTTTTATTTGTAGGGAGGTTTTTAATTGCTATTTCTATTTCCTTTCTAGTGATCGGATTGTTCAAGTGTTCAGATTCTTCTTGATTCAGTTTTGGTGGACAGTATGTTTCCAGAAACTTGTCATCTCCTCTAGGTTATCCAGTTTGGTTCCATATAGTTTTTCATAATATTCTCGTATGATATTCTGTATTTCTATTTTGTTTGTTATAATTTCTCCATTTTCCTTTCTTATTTTGCTAATTTGTGCTCCCTCTTTTTTCTTCTTTGTGAGTTTGGCCAGAGGTTTGTCGATTTTATTTACTTTTTCAAAAAACCAGCTTTTGGTTTGGTTGATTTTTTCTATGGTCTTGTTAATCTCTATTGTATTTAATTCCTCTCTGATCTTTATTATTTCCTTCCTTCTGCTGCTTTTTGGGGCTTTTTGTTCTTCTTTTTCCAATTCATTCAGGTGGTGGGTTAAATTGTTTATTTGAGATTGTTCTTCTTTTTTGAGGAAGGCCTGTATCGCTATAAACTTCCCTCTTAGCACTGCCTTTGCTGTGTCCCATAGGTTTTGAGTGGTTGTGCTTTCATTATCATTTGTCTCAAGGTATTTTTTAATTTCAGCTTTGATTTCCTCATTGATCCATAGTTGGTGGCTGTTTTAATACAGGTTGAGTTAGGGACTGGGAATGAAGGCTGCTAAGGGAACCTGAAGCAAGATGTCAGGATTGGTGGTTGATCAACCAAGATGGTATGATAATTGATCAGACTGGTAGTTTTAGAATATTTATTTGTGAAGTAAACATAGGTTAGTTGATTTGAACATGTTGATTTGAATTTATAGCAGAAACGGTGAATTTCTTAGTGTAGGCATATTTGGAGTTATTTAAAAATTGTATTTAATTTTGTTATATACTTAAAATGTATTAAGCCTATTAATCTTACTCAGATAATTGTTTTAGATTTTTTTAAGGACTTATAGAATAATAGGACTTCTGCTAAGACTATGGCATATTTAACCTTACGTAAATGTCAAGAGCATTCCCATGATATAGGTATTTATCATCTCATTTTTAGTTGAGGAGAATGAGGTGTGGGAAGATAAAATGACTTGTCCAAGGAGCTTATCTATGCGGCTAGTAAATGGCTAAACTTAGACTTGAACAAGGACTCTGAGTCCAAAGCCTATTTGTTAATCATTGGGTTATACTGCTTCCTTGCCATTTTCTTTGGGGATTTTCTTTCTCCATTTTCTATATACTAACTCTTATTATAATGGCAAAAGCACACCAAGACTTTTAAGGTCTTCAGATTTATTAGAAACTCAAAGGTAGTAGAATGCTATGGAAAAACTGTAAGATTTAGTCAGAGAGAGCTAGGTCTGAAAATGTCCTGTCAGGAATCTTCTCAGGGAAATGGAAAATGAATGATGCCACCACGGCTCTTGGCAGAATTTGGTTTGGTTGACAGAATTATATGAGTTAGTTAGAGTGGTATCTTTGATAAAGGAAGCTTATTTCCAAGCAGCAGTCAAGATTCTTCATTAGGTCTTTAGTTAAGTAAAGGTTGACTTATAACAAAGCATATTCTTAAGTAGACATTTAACAATTTTCACATACACTGAGGATCAACAAGATGCTCTTTATATTAGGCTGTATTTTAGGCTCTTCTACACTGACCATTTCTCCTACTTGAAGGGCTGCTTAAGTTAAGAGCAGAAACAAGTTGGCCTTGGTCAGGTATCTTGGAGGTAGAATAAGTTTCATTCATTTAACTTATTAATACATTAGAAATATTCTTTGACTATCTATCACATCAGGCATTTTTTAGGTGTTCTCAAAATGTGTCCCTCTTAAACTTTTTTTCTCCCTGTATGTTTTCTAACTGACTTTCTGACAGGGCTGACCACCCTAATTTAGAACTGAGGTAGTGGTAAGAAATTGTATGAAATCATCAGTCATCAACTTGGAAGGTGATTGCTAGGATTATGTCGTTTGAAGAAACAGCATTTAAAAAAAAATGCTAAGAAAAGAACTTCAACTTACCAAAGACACTATCTTTTTATTTAGGTCCATATATTCTTGTGAATATGGTTTTTCAAACTTGCTGTCATAGTCAATGTTATTGACTTTAAAGTTGATGTGGTAGTAGAAAGGTGTCTTTCCTGAGAAGGAAAAAAAAAGAAAAAATAGCTCTCACTTTGGTCATCATGTAACTGTTTTCATTCTTAACAAAATTATGTGAAATAGAATACTCTGATGAAATTTCAGGTAACTCAACATTTAAATAGTCTTAATTCTTAAGTGATTGTTGAAATAACTTTGATATGTTTATTAAATTATAACCTTGCCCAAGAATGTATTCATAAATTTTAATGCAAAATTTCAATGTGCCAACTTTCAAGTTTGGGCAGTCTGAAGACAGATATGTTATTTTGAGATGAAATTATATTAAAGCATAGGTAATTACTTTAGTCTTTTTGGTCATTGCAGATGACATTTAGGAAAATCAGTGTTTTTTTTCATTTATGAAGTACCTAGGAAATTAAAATGAATAAAAGAGAAAGAAAAATGAGGCATGACTTGTAAGTATTGCAATTTAAGTAAACAGAACAAAGAAATCAAATGTACAACTTTAGAAAAGTGAAGTGAAGGAAAAAGTTGAGGGCAAGGCTGGACAGTATTATTTTAATATGTCAAATATAGTAGAATTAAATTTTTTCTTGTAGCTTTCCTCAGGTCCCATTGCACCCCTGCAGTCCATAGACTGGGAAGGCACGTTGAGAGAGAGAGAAAAAAAGAGAAAGAAAGGGTTGGTCAGGGAGAGAGCAAGAGAGACTGAAAGGGGAAGAAAGAGGTGAGAAAGAGAAAGAAGGGAGACGAATTGGGAAGGGGGGGGTAAAATCATTTTGTAATATTCTGATGAAATTCTTCATGTGAGTAGTTACAGTTAGTTATTTAGAAAAATCCTTCCTATACATTCACATATAATAAAAAAAAAGCAAAGTAAAATGAGATAGCATTTTGTTTGGATTACATTGGCAAAGATGACAAAAATAATAACACTCAGTAGCTTCACTTAGACGAAATAGACTTGAAGCTAAAAATAGTAATAAGAAGCAAAGAAGGTCATTATATAATATTACATATATACATTATATGATATAATATAATCTATATATAATATTACATAATATAAAGGGATCAATTCATCAAGAAGACATAGCAATCAGAAGTATAGATGCATCTAACACCAGAGCACCTAAATATATTAAGCAAACACTATAAGATCTAAAGAAAGAAAGAGATACAATACAATAATAGTAGGAAACTTCAGTAGCCCATTTTCAATAATGGATGGATCATCCAGAGAGAAAATCAACACAGAAATGTTGGGTTTGAACCACACTTTAGACTAAATGGACCTAACAAACAAATATAGAACATTCCATCCAACAGCAGTAGAATACACATTTTCTCATAGAACATTTTCCAGGATAACTCATATGACATGTCACAAAACAAATCTTAGAAAATTTAAGAAGGTTGAAATCATACCAACTATCTTCTCTTACCATAATGGTATGAAAGTAGAAATCAGTAACAGGAGTAAAGCTGGGAAATTCACAAATATATGGAATTTAAATAATGTACTCCTGAAGAACCAATGGTCCAAGAAGAAATTGAAAAAAAAATTTAAAAATATCTTGAAACAAATTAAAATGGAAACACAACATACTAAAATCTATGGGATGACCCCAAAACAGTTCTAGGAGGTTATTTTATAGTGACAAACACCTACATTAAGACAAAAGCGAGATCTCAAATGAAAAGCCTAAATTTACACCTAAAGGAGCTAGGTAAAGAAGAACAAACTAAGCCCAAAGTCACCAGAAAGAAAGAAATAACAAAATCAGAGGAGAAATAAATGAAATAGAGACCAGAAAAACAATACAAAAAATCAAGTTTTTTTTTTGAAAAGATAGACAAGATTAACACAGTGCTGGCTTGACTAACAGAAAAAAAGGGAGAAGACTGAACTGAAGTCAGAAATGAAAGAGGAGACTTTGCACCTGATAGCACAGAAAAATAAAGATCATGTGATCATTTCAAGAGATGTAGAGAAAGCATCTGACAAAATACAACATCCTTTCATGTTATAAAAACCCATTGGGTCTGAAAGGAACAAACCTTAACATAATAAAGGCCATATATGACAAACTTATAGCCAGTACCATGATCAAGGGTGAAAGGTTGAAAACTTTTTCTCTAAGGTCAGGATCAAGATAAGGATGCCCACTCTCAAAACTCTTATTCAACATAGTACTGGAAGTCCTAGCCAGAGCAGTCAGAGGAGAGAAAGAAATAAAAGGCATCCAAATCAAAAAGGAAGAAGGAAATTGTCATTATTTGCATCTGAATGGACTCATATATAGATAAATCATATAGATTCCACCAAAAAAATTCTTAAAACTAATTGAGTCACTAAAGTTGCCAGATACAAAGTCAGCTGTGTTTCTATACAATAACAATGAAACATCTGAAATAATATAAAAGTATCTTGTGGTAATCATTTTGTAATATATAAGTGTATGGTGGTAACAATTTTTCAGTATGTAAGTGTATCAAATCAACTCATTGTACACCTTCAACTTACACAATGTTACATGTCAATTATATCTCAATAAAGCTGCAAAAAGAAAATTCCAAAGGAACATATAATGTTTTTATTATTATATATTTTTATTCATAAATACTGTACAGATTTTAATTTTTCTATTAGGAAATCAGGGTTGAAAATCTAGGGCATTAAGACAGTATTTTTATTAACTTCTTGGACCACTGTATAGCACAGGGAACTATAGTCAACAGCTTGTAATAACCTATAATAAAAAAGAATATGAAGGATATATAAATATATTTGTACAAATGAATCACTATGCTGTACACCAGAAATTAACACAATGTTGTAAATCAACTATACTTCAATTAAAAAAAATCCCATGTGGATTTTTAAGAACTATCATTATTTATGCCTTTTCCTATAGATTCTGTCAATCAGTCTCAGGGGAAACATCGATGTCGTTTTAAGTGCTCCAAGTGATTCCAAGGTGAGGTCAGAGTTAGGTATGAGGGCTCTCAAGCATATTTATGAGAGTTGAGTCCAGGCTTTGTTTCAAGGGAAGATAACAGGGTCTGCTGGATGTGGGTCTGGTAGAGGCAGGTCAGTGCAGCCTACATTAGCTATTGTGTAGCAGAATATTGGGGCATCTGTGGGAAGGGAGGGTCCCTGAAAGACAGGGAAGGAGAAACTCAAAGCTTGTTCTCTATACAGGAACTCATTGTTTCTGAATCTCTTCTGAGACAGGGAAGAGTGGAGTTTCCTGAATTTCAAGGCCCTTCTGTCTGTGGCCATAGTGAAGCAGGTAAAGCGTCTGTGCCAGTGCCTTTAAGGGAAATTCTTAAGATGCAGGTGTTATTTCCCCACATAATCTTACCTCAGGAACAAACCTAGAGGAGAAAGAGGAAGAGGAAGAAATGGCAGATTCTAAGGTAAATGTTGTGCCCTTGGTTAGCGACTATGTCCTCCTTACCTCTTGAAATGCCATGGTTTTAGAAGACATAAAATTTTACTTCTGTACCTCTGGTGTTTCTGCCTACTAAGTTTGTTTTCAACTCCTTTTTTTAATTCCTGTGACAGTCAAGTTTAGCTCTTTAGAACACTTCTCCCCTATATTCCAGAGCCTTCTCTTTGTTTTCTCCATTGAGACTTCTGATGTGTCTTGAGCAATTCCCACCATGGCTGCAACTTAGAATCACCTGGAAAGCTGTTTCAAAAATACTCGTACACAAGCTCCACTCAAAGACGCTGTCTGGAATGGAAATTGTAACTATAGAAACTCACACAGGTGGTACTGATGTGCAGCCAAGGTTGAGAACCAGTGATCTAAAGGGAGACAGGTACACATACGAGACTCAGAGACAAATAAGTTCAGAGGTCAGTAACCCAGGTTCAGTATGTCACTTTAAGGTGTCAGGGACCCAGGCTCCTTCAATCCTACTGTGCTATGATGCAGTCAGGGTTAAAATGTATTACTCTAGATCAGGGATCAGCAAACTATGAAATCTAGCCCGCTGCCTAGTTTTGTATGGCCTGTGAGCTAATAAGGTTTTCTACATTTCTTAAAAGTTGAAAACAGTCAAAAGAATATTTTGTGACATGTGAAAATTATTGAAATTCAAATTTCAGTGACCATAAATAAAGTTTTATTGGAAAAGAGCTACATTCACTTGTTTACATATTGGCTACTTTAGCATTACAACAGTAGTCTCAAGTCGTTCTAATACAGACTATGGTGGCCCAGAGAGAGGAAAATACATACTGTCTGGCCTTTACAGGAAAAGTGTGCTGACCCTGCTCTAGACGCTGAGCACTTTAGGATGAGGACTAGAGAGAAGCTCCAGAAACTCTCCACCGTTACTGCTATACTCCCATTATAACGTCCAGCCACTACCTGCCATTATGTACATAGTATTCACCCAGTAAATGGCTTGTTAAGTTGAATCTGTGTCCAGTTTTGGAGAGGATGGGAGAAAGAATAAGGCTATATATCTATCTATCTATCTGTCTATCTACCTATCTGTTTATCATCTTTTAAAAAGTTAACCAAATAGACAACACAACATTTTCATCACATAGGGTTATGTAAAGTAGAAAAAGGTAGGTGTTATGGAGTGAATACTTGTGCTTTGCTTTGGTTTGTCTAACTGCCCTTTTTTAACTAGTTACTGGCCCAAATGAAATAGTTATTGTGAGGAGATGGCTAGTTGCTTCCACGTTTGGTGTCCAGGATAGTGAACTAGAAAATTTCAAAATAGTGCTGGAGGCCTCATTCAAAAGAAGAGCATCATGGGGCTGCCTCTAAATGATGCCAAAGCATCTGGATAAAAGAATTAAATTTGCTCATTGTTTATTTAGTGACAAACATATAGATACTTAAAAAGATCTTTCTGAGTTAATTTTTTAGTTGTTACAAGATATTGTGGCAGCAGGTAGGTGGCCTTAAGGTGAAAACCAATAACTTTTAAAAAGACAAGGAAAAATCTAGGACTTTGGAAACCCCACTGAAGTACTTTACCCAGTCCAGGAGATTCTATTCCTGTTTCTACAGGTTTACTATGACTTGAGAAAACTTACTTATTAACAAAAATTACTTATTTTTCTGACGCAGAAGTATTTAATTTTGGATTTTTCCCTTTTTAGAAATTTTTATAAGCCATTAAAGCTTATAATTTCTCAGTAATAGATATTACCATGACTAACTCTAAGAGTGAGTCTTAAATATATTAGAACTCATATTCATTTCTCACATAAGTAATTTGTTCTAGGCCCACTGAAAATATCTGTATCTAATTGCTTTAGAATAAACTGCAGGTGGTGATTATGTATATTATATATAAAAATATATGCAATAATATACATATAATATATAAGGTATATATTTGTATTACATACTAATATGTATAAACTGGTATTTTAAACACATATACTGCATAGGATGTAACCATAAAACAATTTTATTTTAATTCTTTAGTATTAAAAAGTCTTATGGTCACACATATATATCACAAAACATGATCTCCATTCAGAAATTAAAATACCCAGGTCTACTCTAATAATCAAAATTGGAACTTGATTTAAAGTTGAGATATTTCCCTTTTCAAGCTCTTTACTCACTTAGTCCTGCTAGTCCTCCTTTTCTACTTAATTAACTGGATTTGGACCCCTCTAGGTGGTTACTTCAACGGTTGAGAACTGGGCATCTAGCTTTTGTGCTCTAGTAATTTAGTACCTATTTAAAACTTACTCATTTCTAGTTTTTTTTTTCCCCCTGAACTTTGACGTTCCTTTTCCACTCATTGCTGGAGATTTATCAACTATAGTTCCCTTAGTTGTAACAGTTCTAGATTGAGTTTACTCATTCCTTAGCATTTAGGCAGCTGGAGATATTTCCCACTCCTTAACTTAAGATCTGATCACCCTTCAAGGTGGCCTCTTATGAAGGACCTAAGGTGATGGGTTTTTTTTCTGGGTTGTCTATATGTGTTTCATAGCAAACATTTTATGCATTATTTGTCTCGGAGACTTCGGTTGTTCAAACTGCCCAAGGGTACCACCTCCTCTTCACTTTGCTAAACAAGCAACAAGCTTTTTGCCCTTTGAATATTCCATGTGTGAGTCAGATTCCAGTGCACTGTTTTTTAGGATCTGCAAGTCTTCTTAGGGTCATAATGGTCTCTCTTCCAAGGGCCATCTCTCAGTTTGAAGTAAAGGAGAAAACATCATCCATTCTTCACATATCAGGGTGGCTGTGTTGTATGAGAAATCACAGCACACCTATCTCCAAAGATAACTGCTTCAAATATCCTTTTCTTAACTCCAGTTTCTGGCACTTTTACACCTTTGATGAAAGGCAGCAAATTCTGTGTCTTGAGTGAGCACCTCTTACTCTGAGGTTTACAGGCATATGCTACAACTATGACTCTTGGTTTGGCCAGGGAACAGCTGGCATTATAATCTACCTAAAGACAGTGTTCACACAAACAGCCTCTGTCTATGGAAGATGAAACAGATAGTAGTAAGACACTTAGTCTTACTCCCAAGGGGAGATGGCCTCTTTACTCCACTGTGTACAATTCCATTTCTCTCTTTGTAAATCCTTTTCCTTTTATAAACTGAAATGGATGTTTATTTAGCCAGAAAGCCTCCTTTCTAGATGTATTTTTCCAGAAAATACTGCCATGGTTTAAAAAGCAGTAGTTCCCATTCTGTAGGCCATGAATTATACAGGATAAAAGTAGGGTGGCAGAAGATGATTCTAGGGAAAATTATATCTATACCAGGAATTGAACTTAGACTTAATAAAGGATTTTTGTACATATATGTATTACTGATTTTCAAACATATGTAGCTGTAATTAATTATAGGTTAACTTAAAAGAATTACTAAATTTATATTCCTTATTTGTCATTATTTTGTAATCAACAAAGTATTTTCTTGTGTGAATATAGGAAAAAAATTTTTTCCCTATAAAAAGGCCCTCATCCTTAAAAAGAATAGGAAAGGGTGGATTAAAGAAAGAAATAAAAATAGGACAGAGACTTGGTACAAAGAGCTATTTTTAAGAAAAATCAGTCTTGAGGATACCGTAATTTTTTTTATTGTATACAAAATATATAGAAAAATTTGTACAGATCTTTTAAATTTCATCCCTCAGTAATAGGGAATACTCTTCTGTGTAGAAAGAATTTTATGAGAAGAGAATTTTGTATAGAGAAAAAATTACAAGCTTCGGAATAAGAAGTCTTAGTTTAGAATTTCATATTCAAGGCTTTTTGATAACTCACTGATTATCTCTTCAGAAAGTTGTAAGTTCAGCAAAGGTAGGGACTGTGACTACTTGATTTAGTAATGTATTCCCAGAACCTAAATCTTTACCAGGAGTTAACAAAAAAAAAAAAAAAAAAAGAAGAATACACCAAATCTTTGGGTTTAGTATGCCCTGAACCAAAGGTCTCTAAATAACAGTCTCTTTAAATGTCTTAAACATAAGAAATTCTCTCTGTCTAATAATATTGTCTGATTCCTTTCTTTCTCTCATTTTCAAAATTACTAATTTTTCCAATGATAGAACCAATAATTCTGTGGGATTAAAGAGTCAGACATACTGAGTACTCACCGTAAGTGACAAAATAAACAATCAGTCCGATGATTACTGCGGCAATAACCATCATTAATATACCCAAGGTAATCTTTCCACACCTTGTGAGTTTCATTTTTGTGTTTGATTCCGGTCTTCTGGGCAGAAAGGACAGGGAAGCAAGTGTTAATATGAGCAAAATACAGGATACTCTTAGAAGTAAATAGGGACTTGATATTAAGTCTAAAAATGTATTGTTTTACATTAATTATGGATTCAGTGGATTGCTGAGCCTGGAAATCAATATGTAAAACTAGTGAATTAATATTTGTCCTGCTTATTTTTCAGCACATATAAATAATATAATACTAAATATTCACCCATTCAGCAAATATTTATAGATGACCTACTAGACACAGTTGTAGGAACAAAGATCTCTTTCTTTATGGAGATTACATTTTATTGAGGGAGAGACAGACAGCAAACAAAGTATAATTAATACATAAAATACATAACTGGTAAAAAGATATTAAGTGCTGTAGGAAAAGTAGAAATAGGTGAAGAAGATCAGGAATGTGGGTCTGTGAGATACAAAATTAAACAGAGTGGTCAGATTAGGCCTACTGAGAAGGAAAAATCCGAACAGACTGGAAACAGATGATGGTGTTAGCTGTACAGATAACTGGAATGTTCCAGGCAGAGGGAACAACTCTATAAAGGCCCTGAAGGAAGGGGCATGTTGGGAGGACAGTGTGGCTAGAGCAGTGAATGAGGGGAAAAGTAGTAAGGGAGTAATTCTTAGTGGTAACAGGGCCCAGACCATCTAGGGACTTGTAGGTTATTGTAATAATTTTGGCTTTTCTTTTCCTCTGAGTTAAATGTGAGCTTTGGAGGGTTTTAGGCAGAAGAATGTGATAATTTGGCCTAATTTCTTAATGGGATCCCTCTGACTGGTTTGTGGAAAGTTAATTATAGAGAATAAGGGTGGTAACAAGAGAAACAAGAGTAAAAATGATTATTAATAATTGAAGCACAAGATGAAGTTGGCTTGGCCCAGAGTTGTGGAGGGGGAGGAAATGAGAAGGGGTTGAAGTTTGAATATATTTTGAATATAGAGTTGATAGGAGTTTCTGATTAATTGGTGGAATGCGAGTGGAAAAAAGGTGTCAAGGATGATTTCCAGTTCTTCAGCCTGAGGATGTGAAGGAGGAAGTTATCATCAAAGATGGGAAGGCTGTTGATACGGCAGGTTTTGAGGGAATGATTATGTGTTCAGTTTTATGCTTTAGATGTTCATTAGTCATCCAAGTGGAGATGCAGTTTGAATATACAAGTCTGGGGTTTGGGATAGAGGTCTGGGCTGGTGATATACATTTGGCATTCCTCAACATATAGATTAGGCTCTGGGACTAGATGAGATTATCAAGGAAGTAAATGTAGCTAGAGGAGACCAAGAGATGATTGCTGAAACACTCCCATATTAAGAGGTCAAGGAGAAGAGGAAGACTAAGGAAAGGAGACTGAGAGGACGCAACAGTGAGTAGCAGGAAAATCAAGAGAAAGTGATGTCCTGGGAGCCAACAGAAGTGCATGAAGGATTAGATAAGGGATCAACTGTGTCAGATGTTGCTAATGGCTCATAAATAAGAAGAACAAGTGAGTACTGAAAGTTGACCATTGGATTAGCATTATAGAGGTAATTGGTGACTTTGTGCAAGAAGTTTTAGGAGTGGAAGGGGCATGAGAATGGTTAGAGATGGTTTGAAAGAGAATGGAGTAGAGGAGTTAGAGACAGTGACCACTGATCACTCTTTCAAAGATTTTGCTGAAAAGGTGAGTAAAGAAGTGGGACTATATACGTGGTGAAGGAAATGGGATCAAGAGAGGTTTTATTTTAATATGGATGATTTAAAATATATTTAAAAGTAGAGAGAATAGTTTAATAAACCTCAATTTATCCATCACATAGATTTAAAAACTGTGGACATTTTGCAAGAGTTCATCTATTTTTCTGAAGCATTTTAAAATAGTCATAGAAAAATAATTATATCGTGACATTCACAAAGGAAAAATCATTTTAGATTTTTTCCATCCAAAAAATAAGGGCATTTAAAAAATGACCATTATCATCTCTAATGAAATTAGCAATAATTCCTTAATATACTCTAATACCAAGTTCATATTCAAATATTTCTTTTTCTCAGAATGTCCTCAAAATGCCTTTTACAATTTGCTGTTGTTGTTGTTGAACAGAAATCAAATCAAAAGCTTCACATTACATTTGGTTCTAATTTCTCTTATGTCTCTTTTAATCTAGAATAACTTGCATACTCTGCTTCCTTTCTAAGATTTTTTGTATACTGACTTATTGAAGGTACTGGGTCCGTTGTCCTATAGGATGTTCTACCTAAGAGAAGTGTGTGTATTTTTCAAATATTTTAAACATTTTATTTCATGATAATTAGACTCTCATGCAGTTGTACGAAATAATACAGAGAGATCCCTCATACATTTCATCCAGTTTTCCCCAATGGTAAAAATTGCAAAACAGTATTATAACCAGGATGTTAACATTGATACAGCCAAGATACTAAGATAGCAAGATTTTCATACAAAGGTCCCTCGTGTTGCCCTTTTTTAAGTCACATCCATTTGCCTCCAGTCCCACTGCCCTCCTTAATCCTGGCAACCACTAATATGTTCTTCTTTTGTATAATTTTATTTCAAGAATGTTATATAAATGGAATAATAAAATGTGAAACCTTTTGTATTTTGTTCTTACTCAGCAAAATTCTCTGGCAATTCATTCAGATTGTTATATGTTATCAATAGTCCTTTTTTTAAAAAAAATTAAATTGAGAAGTAATTCATAGTATAGATGCACTACAGTTTGTTTAATCATTTACTCACTGAATGACATCTGGATCGTTTGCATGTTTTGGCTGTTAGGAATAAAGGTGCTATATACATAGGAGTTTTTGCATGAATATGTCTTCATTTGTTTGGGATTAAATGTCCAGAGGTGCAACTGCTAAGTCATATGGTAGTTGTATGTTTAACTTTTTAAGAAACTGCCAAACTGTTTTCCAGAGTCACTGCAACATTTTGTATTTCTACCAGCAATGCGTAAGTGATCCAGCTCCTCTGCATCCTTGTCAGCATTTCTTATCACTAATTTTAACCATTCTGATAGGGATGCAGAGATATCTCTCTTGGTTTTAATTTGCATTGACTAACGATGAACATTTTTACATGTGTGCTTGTTATCCTCTATTCTCTGAAATGTCTGTTTATATCTTCTACTTAATAATTGGATTGTTCTTTTTTTAACCATTGAGTTTTGAGAATTACTTATATATTCTATATACTAGTCCTTTGTAGAATTTGTGTTTTACAAATAATTTTCCCCCAGTTTCTAAGCTTGTCTTTTCACCTTATTAATAGCTTTCCACAGAGCAAAATTTTTAAATTTTGATGAAGTCCAATTTCTCAAATTTTCCTCCTATGGATCATATTTTTGGTGTCAAATCTAAGAACTCTGCCTAGACCTAGATGCCAAATTTTCTCTGACTTTTTTGCTCTAAAAACTGTATGTATTTTATGCCATAATTCACGGACAATTAACTTTGATATGAGGTAAGAATCTTAGGTTGAAGTTAATTTCTGTTCCTTTGGACGGCTAATTGCTCCAACACTATTTGCTGAAAAGGGTATCTTTCCACCATTGACTTGCTTTTGTTCCCTTGTCAAAAATCAGTTGGGCATATTTACATGGGTCTATTTCTGAGTTCTCTTCTGTTCTGATCTGTGTCTTTTTTTTCTTCAATACTACCCAATCTCCATTACTGTGGCCATATAATGTCTTAAAATCAGGTAAACCAATTCCTGCCACTCCATCTTTTTTGTGAAAATGTTTTTTTAGTTTTCTAGTTTCTTTGCTTACCTACATAAACTTTAAATAATCTTGTGTATATCTAAACAAAAACCTTGATTGGATTTTGATAGGCACTGCAGTAAAACTGTATATCAACTTGGAGATAATTAACATCTTTGTTATGCTGAGTCTTCTAATCCATGAACATAGTCTTTCCATTTGATTAGATCTTTGATTTCTTCCTTCAGTGTTGTGTGGTTTTCAGGATACAAATCCTATAAATATTTTGTTAGATTTACATTTAAAGTCCTTTCTCTTTTTTTTAGTAACTGTAAATGGTATTATGTTTTAATTCTAAAGTCCATTATTCATTGCTAGTATATAGAGACACAATCTATTTTTGCAGTTTATCCTGCATCCTATGACTTGTTGGACTCACTTTTTAGTTCTAGGAAGTTCTGTTTTTCATTTTTTCTTCAAGATTCCTTGGGATTTTCTATGTAGACAATCTGTCATTGGCAAATAGTGTCAGTTTTATTTCTCACTATCTAATCTGTATGCTTTTTATTTCCTTTTTTTATCTGACTGCTCTGGCCAAAATTTCTATCAGTATATTAAATAAGGGTCGTGAGAGTGGACATTTTTGTCTTATGCCTGATATTAGTGGGAAAGCATTTAGTCTTTCACCATTAATTATGCCATCTGTAAGTTTTTTACAGATGTTGTTTTCAAGTTGAGAAAGTTTCTCTCTATTCCTATTTTTCCTAGAGTTTTTGTCATGAAACAGTGTTGAATCTTGTCAAATGCTTTTTGACATACAGTGATATGTGACTTTTCTTCTTTAGTTTGTTAATATGGTGGATATATTACTTTTTAAAAAATATCGAAACAGCCTTGCACCCCTGGCATAAACCACACTAGATTTTTTAATGTGTGTATGTTTAAATTCCAGTTTCAATCTCCTTAATAGTTATGAGTCTGTTCAAGTGATCTATTTCATATTGTTTGAGTTGGGATAGTTTGTGATTTTCAAAAAATTGGTCAATTTTGTCTAAATTGTCAAATTTATCTGTGTACAGTTTTTGGTAGTATTCCCTTATCCTTTTGATGTTTACATGTATGTAGCTATATCCCCTGTTTAATTCCTGAGATTGGTAGTTTTTGTTTTTTCTTTTTTATCAGTTTTCCAGAGCTTGCCAATTTTATTGATATTTTCTAAGAACCATTATTTTGTTTTATTTTTTCTTATTTTTCTGTTTTCATTTCATTAATTTTGTGCTTATCTTTGTTATTTCCATCATTCTGCTGCTCTTTTACTCTAAGTTCTTGCGGTGGGAGCGTATTGATTTGAGACTTACTCCTTTCTAATGCATGCGTTTAATGCTATAAGTTTCCATTTCACCACTGTTACAGCTATTTCTTACAAATTCAATGTGTTCGTTTACATTTTCATTCTATGTATTTTTTTTTTAAACTTCCACTGAGAATTTCTCTTTGATCTATGGATTTCTTAGAAATGTGCTGGTGAGTTTCCAAGTGTTTTGAGATATTCCTTTTTTAAAAACTGACTTCTAGTTTGGTTCCACTGTGGTTGGAAAACATACTATATATGATTTTTCAATTCTTTTAAATTTGTTCAATTTTGTTTTATGGCACTGAATATGATATATATTGCCACATGGTCCATGGGCCCTTAAAAAGAACATGTCTTGCTGTTGTTGGAATTTTCTGTAAACACTGATAAGGGCCTGTTGATGATAGCACTGTTGAGTTATTCTATATCTTGTTTTTCTGTATAGATGTTCAACAATTGAGAGAGCAATGTTGAAGCCTATAATTTTGAATTTTTTATTTATTTTGTTTTTTTCTTCACATATTTTGCTGCTCTGTTTGGTACATAGTTTTAGGATTGGTATGTTGTCATGGTGGATTGACCCTTTTATTATTGTAAATTACCCACTCTGGTAATTTTCTTTGCTCTGAAGTCTACTTCTGTATCCAGTGTTAATATAGCCACCTTCTGCTTTCCTTTGAGTAATGCTTTAAATAATGTTACATGATAGGCTGTTTTGTAAACTTTTTACTATAAATCTACCTATATTGTTTAATTTAAAGTGAGTTTCTTGTAGACAACATATGATTGGGATATATTTTTTAATCCATGCTATTAATATTTGTCTTTTAATGGTATATTTAGACTATTTACATCTAAAGTAACTATGAGTATTTTAGGGCTCAGGTCTGCCTTTTTAATACTTTAATCAAAAGACCCTTCAGAAGGCTTCTGGAGGCTAGAAGTCTGAGATCAATGTTTCAGTATGTTTGGTTTCTTCTGAGGCATCTGTCCTTGGCTTATAGATGACTTTTTCTCCTTATGGCAACAAATGGTCTTCTCTCTGCACATATCTATGTCTTAATTTCCTCTTATAAAACAGCAGTCATATTAGATTGGGGTTTACCCTAATGACATATCTTATAACCTAATTACCTCTTTAGAGATCCTATCTTGAAATACAATAACATTTTGAGGTACCAGCTGTTAGGACTTCAATATATGAAGTTTGAGGGGACACAATTCAGTTCATAATATATTTTTATGTTTTATGTTTGGTGTATATATATATATATACATATATACACACATATATATTAGGTTAGAATAATATAAATATTTCACATTTATATTTTCATATATTTTATTTATATCACATATCATATTTTATATACTATATATCCATGCATATAATATTGTAGGTATGTTTGTATGTTTGTGTGTGTGAAAGATGTTTCTAATATGTATTTCAAGATACATCAAAATGACTATACTAAATGTTGATTAGTTTAAAACATTCACATTAATTTTATTTGCAAAATCAAATACCTATCAGAAAATTTATTTTTTTAGTCATTCCCTGAATAGATGATAGTCCCTGAAGACATATTTACTAGATCCCCAATGCAGGTAATATTTGAAATCTTAATCTTTTTAGAAATTTCATTTTACTTAAAAAAAAACTTTGACTATTTATTTTGTCAAAATTATATGTGCATCTTGCACATAAAATTAATCTCTCAATATTTCCATGGAATTGTGATGCTCATGAACTCTTTTGGTTGATAATAAAATAAAAAACACTAAAATACATCTTACTATGTAAAAGTTTAGAAGAAAACACTTTTCAATATGACCAACTCGCTTACTGAGTCTAGAATAGCGTACAAAAGTTTTGGAAAAAGAAAAGACTAAATGATGTGGTAAAACCCTGGTAACTCAAATTCCTGTAAATGAGTATTATCCTAAAGCATCCTCTTCCATACCCACAGGTATGTCTGCATATTTTACTCAACACAGCTTGCCATGGAATAAGTCTCAAAAAAAAAACGTGGAAAGTGGAGAACGAAATTTGATGTGGCAAATAACTTGGAGTATAATTTCTGTGTGTGTGTGTGTGTGTAATTCCTAGATTCAAAAGGAAAATTAAACTTTGTCAGCATCCAGATTCTTTAAAATATTTTCTAAAAATACAATGTGAGACATTTAAATTCAATTTTTTTCTAAGTGTTATTATATGAGATGTTGGTTGAAAAATAGACCCCTTATTCAACAGAATTGGGGGTCTTAGGTGGGAGTTGACATAAGGAATAGAAAAACTTCATTTGATTTTAGCAATATGCCTTAATTTTCCAGTGTTTTCTATCTACCAAGTGTATCTTGAAGCCATTCAGGTGTAATAATGGTAAGGTGGTAATGATACTGAGGATCATTTAGCAATTTCAGAAAGTATTGCTTGCCAGAGAGTTTTACTTAAAAAATTATTATTTCCTTGAAAGGATGAAACCACAGTCTATCTACACATTTCTCACATACTGTTTATGGAGCATAAGGAGCTGAGCAAGTTAACATGGACAAAAAACACATTAATTAGAGCCAATAGCAAAACATTTTTACTAGTTTTTGTTAATTAAATCTTACGGATTAACATCACAGTTTAAGAGAGAAGATTTCAGGGATTCTCTTACAGCTAATTAATCTAAATATTAATGTGAATGTGTAAAATGACAAAGTTGTTCATCGAGAAGTTACATTCTGCTCAATTTTGTACTGTTCACCTAGAATCTAAATGTTGGCAAGATATCAAAACCAGAAACGTTGTCTATAAAGATTTTGTTAAAATATGAGTCAGGCTCAATAGGTTTATCAAGGCATGCATTTTGAAGTGACAGGAAGGACAGCAATGTGCATGTGAACATTTTCCTGTGTGCTAATTTGATTAGCTTAAGAATAAAAAATTATTTATCCATCTGTGTGTCCCACAGAAACAGTCAGAACATTTCTTTAATTTTTGGGCCAACTGCTATCTGTAAGTATATGGCACTGCTAATGGAAAGAAATAAAATCCTCTCTTGTTTTTGTTTCCAACTGAAATGTTAAATCATACTACTAAAAATGTGTGGCAGTGAAGCAATGTGCTGTTTCAATAATTAGATATTAAGACCTAAAATTCTGTCTACCACTTAGGTAAAATAGCAAGCATATTGTGAACGCAAGTATTAATGTCTCTATATTGACACACACTATTGAAATTGATACATATAACTATCCTGTGTTCTTTCAATTTTCAAAGTGAAATTATCTTTTTAAAAGTAAATCCCCCAATTTTACTTCAGTAATTTCAGCAATTATACATATACTTTTGATGAATGCTATAATTGTGATGGAAAGATTTCTCACAAAAACTACCAAGCAAAACAGACTCTAAAATTTATCCATCCTAATCATTCTTGATTTTCTTTTATTTCCACAAAGGGTCATTTTGAGACTTTAAAATACAAATAAAGCAACTTTCACTAATTTGGTCCCTTCAGAAAATTTCCCTGAGGAGCAATGGCAAGCCGTCCTGCTGCCCAGCCCCCTTGAGCCCACCTGTTCTGCAGCACGGTCCATGCCTGCTCTCTCCGCAGAGGCTGTCCCTTTGCCATGTTCTCCCCGAGTGCCGTGTGGCACAGTCATTCTCCACCTATGTAGCTTACAAGATCCTGTAACTTTTATGTGCTTTATGATAATGGTCTAATGAAAATACTTAGCACTCACAAATTTTCATCTTCAAAGCACTTTGAAGATTTCCTAATTAATTGTGCGTTAGCAAAACATGAGCTATATATATGCTGCTTCATAAGTAATAAATAATCAGATGACCCAAGTAGAGGCAAAATTTAAAACTCCCAGTTGTTATGACTGAGGAAGGAATCAGGTCACCTGGTTTGAGGATAGCCAGTCTTCACTCAGTTCTGCATTTAGTGAATCTGGAGAGGGCAGCTGCACTTCTTACTGTCCAGACTGCGGCAGTTTCTTTATTGCCTTTTGGTGGAAGGCCAATGACTCTCCCAGCTCTAACCCTCCATTAGGATCTGAATACTCTCCAACTTGTAACTTGCCTCCTTTGACACATCTCATCCCTTATGAATTCCTCCCTGAAATTTTTACTGCTACCAGAATACTAGCACTCACTAAGAGTTTTTATTCCCTGAAACCTAAAGGGTGTTGATTTTTTTGTTAAAAGTATATATATATGGGTTTAACTAGTCATTTTTCAAAGTTTTGGATAGCATTCTGGTTCTTAGCAGATACTGGCATGGAGAACAGATAAGACACATTCTAATGTTTAGCCACCAGCCAGAGGCCAGCGACCAGCAGTATAAACTTGGAGAAAGGCTTCCCTGGGTAACAGTCTTTGTTAAAGAGATACGAACTTATTATACGATCAAGGAGAATCATTGTTTTACCTATGCTACTTCCTTTTCCCCAAAAAACATGCGAAGGGAAAGGTAATCAGACTAATTATCTTTGTATTAGAATGAAAAATAACCATAATGGCAGTTCTCGTATCAATTATTAATGAGACCTTGGATCAGATACATTTGAATTCTCTAACAATTTCTACTTTGATTGTGTTTATTTGAGCATTCCAGACTATGTTTTTACAACTTTCTTCAAAATATCTATTAAGTTCTTTTATTTGCTATTGTAAATCCTACTCATCCTTTAAGATAGGTCAATCCTTACATTCTCCCTGTGATCTTCTCAAAATGTACTGCTTTATCATCATGAAGTCATGGGATCTTGCACCTTGCTGAGTTCTTTGTGCCATCACGGTGCTTAAGCCCTTGAATAGGGAGATTTCACAGTGTATCAAGGCTGTGACACCCTGAGGCAGGGTCCTTGTTGAGTTTGATGACTGTGGGGGCTAGTAGCCTATTTATTCCATGGCTGTAAGCAGTGTGCAGAAATGAACGTGAGAAAGCTGACTGACCTGTTGGAGGCTGCCAACAGTTAGCAGCATGATCTGCTGAGTCTGAGACAAGACTGGAACCAAGGCTTCTGAGAGGACAGGTGTAGAGGGTTGATAATGCCTGCAGATGGGCAATGTGCATCTCAGGAGTTGATAACCTGGACAGATGATGACTGTAGATCAGTCCCTTAGCCCCAGTGCTTGACATTATATAAGCTAGGTCACCTGGAACGTAGAGAACAGGGAGGAATATAGTAACTTGACTGAGTTTTAAAACCCCAAACTGCCTAAGAAAACTAGATTGACTAAATCTACCAAGAATAGTGTGTACAGCTGCTATAATTAGGCAGGATGGGGGCTTGAAAGAGACATAATTAAGAAAATTACTTTTTTGGGGGATATACTCGAGTTCATGGCAAAAAAATATCATACCAGCTAGAGAAGTGTGAATATGAGCTTTATAAAGGCAGACTTTAAGTTATACAAAAAAGGGGTTTTCATAAAAGTTTCAGTTTTAAAGCAATGAGATGTTTAGAAGTATCAAGGAAAGACATAGAGTAGTAGCTTTAAAAAATTATGTAGAAGAAAGATGCCATAAAAAGGGGCTATATGGAAGTTACAACCCTAAGTTTCTTTTTAAATTCCATAATTTCATGTGTTTGACAGTGTCTGCCATGTATATCTAACATTTGTGATGACGGATACAAAAACACTTTAAAAAACTGAAAGTACCTTCTTTTTCTCTTATTATAAATCTAAGTGTTCACTTTAAAAGCTATCATTTAAAAAATCAACTAACCATTGGACTGAAATGAGAAATATTTAAAAACTAATTTTAAGTAAATATTAATGGATGCATTGACATATAAACTAAATGAAAAGTTAAAACCTTTTAATAATTATCATAAGCAGCATAAAATGTTAAAAGATAAAATATAAGGTGAATAAGGCAGAATCCAAATTTGTATTATATTGTTGGAGGAGGTCATGGAAAGGACATGACTGCCAGTTGACCTGCAAGCTGCACCTGGGCAGTGGAGGTTCCTTGTTGGTTCCTCTGTCTTTGGAGTGTGTGTTCTGCCCACCGTTCCCACAGTGAGAGCTGTTTTCAAAGCCATGGCCTTGAGAGAGCAATGTATTGCTGGGATCAACTGGACAGTATATGTGATTGAACCCAGTTAAGGCCTTAAATAAACTTTTAAGATTCTGGCGGAGATCTGTTCTTGCAGCCACCCAACACAAGTCCCGCGTGCAAGTTCTTGCCACCAACCAGTTTGGAGTGGTCTGCCTCTTTCTTCAGTCTCTCCTTGTTCTCTGTGTACAGGGGCCAGTTTGGGAACCAACAGTTATGGTTACAAACTAAGTAAAATTATGTATTTAGATGAGGACTGAAAGAGAATGAGAAAGTGAAAGTTGATAACTGATCACTAGCAGTTACTAGTTTTTTAAGCTTTTAATTATTTTCCATTATTATAATGTGGTTCATAATACATTCTTTTAAAGCAAACATTTAAAAAAGTTTTGGCTTAGTCATTCATAGTCACTTTGAACATTTCAGGTGAAATTTTAAAATGGATCTCAGTTAAAAGTAAGTATAAAATACATGTTATGCCCTTTTCTATCCAGTTTTCAAATAGAAAACATTAAAGAAGAGAATGTTTGGAAAACCACAAAGGATAAGACATAAAGATATTTCAATGTTTAAAAGGCACTTGGGAAAGAAGAAATTTTATTGGTTTTTAAATATAACAAATAAGCCACTTAGAAGACATTGTTCTATGCAAAAATTTTTATTTGGAATACCAAGAGAGCCAGTCTAAATGGTAATCCTAAAATATATGCAATTCATAATTTGAGAAACAATATTATGAATAATGAATGAATTTAAAAAGTTATTGAGTATATATGTGTATACTCATTGTTGATAATTCATATTTTAACTATTTTTATAAAAATTATTCAATTCATAAGAACTAGTCAAATTCTCTATCCTTACCTGAGAATACTCTTTGATTTTTTTGCTAATGTGTATATGATTGTGTTGATATGAATATATTATTCCATTGAGTTCCATAATTTTATGTGTTTGAAAGTGTTTATGTCTCTGCATCTGTGTCCCTGTATGTGCCCATCTCATCCTTTAGCTCTGTAACCTTTAATAAATCAGGCTGTATATTTGGAAAATTTTTTGACAGAATATTACTGAAGTTTAGATTTTCCATATGTATTTTGATTTTGGAGACCATAATAAAAATAAATGGCTGAATATATGATAAAATTTCTTCTGGCTATAATCTCCATCAACTCTGAGAAAGTAATTTTTTTTCTTTAATGCTACTGAATTTTAACTTTTATTCCTTAATTTATTCAAACATTCATTGAATGTCTATTATCTCTTATGCATTGTGATGGGGATTCTGAGATGAAAAATAAGCACATTTTAACTTACTGAAAAGTTAAATCCCATTAGGATTACGTGGAAAATTTGTGTGCATATGTTGCGTGATTGTGTAAATCTCATGGGAAACCTGTGACATAAACTGGTCATAAGGTTAATTGCTATATATTTTTGTCTCCTCAGTCTCAGTGATTATATCATTCAATGTTATTGAGTTCCATAAGAAACCTAACCTGAAAATACATGATATGAACATACATCTTGCTTTCTTAAATGTTAAAAACTTACCTGAACATTTAGAATCCAATATGTTAAAATGTAGGAGCCTTTTAAAGTTTTTCATTTGTGTGTAATTTGAAATATATATTCATGTATCAGTAAAAAATTTTAAGTGATGGATGATTTCAAGTCTCCTTAAAGCAAACATTATCATTGAGAATATTTACATAGGTTGTAAGCCCTCCCATTCTTACTCCTCCTTTTTCTTTGTCTCATTTACAAGACTTTTTAATTGGTTCACTTTTAATTCATCATTAAAAAAATTTCAATTTCACTTTTAAAATTTAAGAACATATTTTAGAGGATTATCATTAAAAAATCTTATTTTGGAGTCAGGGTAAAAGAATCCCTCTAATTAGACAACTCTTTCTAATGAGAGAGTTCTTCTAATTTTCTTAATGTTTGCCATGAGGAGAGTGTTACAATTACGTCTCTTCACTTGCATTTTACCCTCCAGATTATGTGAAACTACAAAGAAAGGAAAGTCACACTTACATCTCGGGACGCACAACTGGTGAAGAAGGGAAGTCTTCATTTCAATCTCCTGCCATTGTTACGGACCCTTTGGACTTTGGCTCCAGCAAGGGTCCTCCTGACCGGTGTCTCCCTTCAGCAAGAGAACACGACTGAGTTCATCTCAGAGACAAATAAAGTTTTATTCTTTAGTCAGAGAATGAAGAGGTGCAAGCTCGGGGTCTCGAGTATAGGTTCCCGCTCACAGGCTGTGGGCGGGGCTGCTTTAGAGGGTCTCGTCAGCGAGGCGGGGGCGGGTTCTTGCCGGGCGGTTGCAGCGGCGCTGCGGGCGGCTCCAGATCGCAGTGCCCGGCGCAGCGTCTCTGCACACGGCCCCCGCCGCCATCTTGAGTTGTGTTGTGGCGCGGGTTGCTTCTGCGTGCGGTGGGCGCCAGGCGGCTCTGCCCTGGGAGCTCTAATCCTGCGAGTTAGGTGCAAGGCTTCCACACATGGGCCCCTGTAGGCGAGTGCCACTAGACAAAGTACAAAGGAAGAGGTTAGACCGTATCGTGTAGATTCCATCTTATTTTTCCCAGGAACCCTGGTGGGCTTCGCCAGCGACACCGTGGGTAAGTGTTACCTCCAAATTAAGGGCATTTTATTTTGCGATTGTTGTTTCCTGAGCTAGGTTTGAGAAAAAATGAAGTTAGTCAATTTATATGACATGCTGGACAAATTTATAGAGAAAAGTTTTAGTGAAGGGATTGTAAAAAGCTTCAGAATTTTAGAAGAAAAAGGTTTCCATTTTACTGCCGACTAAATGGAAATTTCTTTTTTTTTAAAACTAGAATATAATTAGATAGACCTTGATATCTGTAGGATAATTTTAAAGTTTTTTGTTTTTTAATTTGTCTAGGTAGTACAAACATATCTTTGGAGCCAGTGTTGATGTGTATTGTATAATTTTATTTTTTATAGCTTATAATTTTGATAACTTTATTCAAATTTGTATCTTTCTCATTAAGTCGCTCTGACTGCCAGAAGTAGAGAGAAAGTGATATATTTAAGGCTGAAAAGAAACAGGATTGTATCCTAAGACTATTCAGGACAAACAAAGGTTCAGTGAAATTACCCTTTGAGCATGCATAAATCATCACAAAAGGAACAAAAGGCGACATTTTTTTTTTTCAGGTGACCCACGATGAATGAGTATGAGAGGCATTCAGTTAGGACAGCATTAGAACCTTCTAGCTCTAAAGTTTAAAAATTGCAGATAATGTTTGATTCAGTTAACTGAAAGCTACTGTAGTTCTGTTGTTTAAAAACTAGAGTACAACACTACTTCTGACTGACTTTCTTAAAATCCAGAAGTTTTCACCAATGCTTTTCATGCTTTCATCCTAGGTTCCCTTTCATTGCATTGATATGTATGAAAGCTTTATTTTTCTTTCCTTCAGAGGAGGGAGTTTCATTGGAGGCAGTGACTAGAGGGAGTTCAGGGGATGCATCAAGTCCTTGGGGCTGTCCATTCTTACAGGAATTAAGGCCCAAATCAGAACGCTTTTATTATAATGAAGAGTTTGAGGTTTTAAGAAAGGGATGATTAGGACAAGCTGAATAAAATGTTTGAGAGTTCTATTTACAAATAAACAAAACACAACCTTTTATTACTTAAAACATGTTTACTTTTATTATTGCAAGTACAATTATTTAGTCTGAATCATTTAACATGAATTATTTAACTCTGAATCACTTGAGCTGGTTTCTTGTTACTAAATGGGATTGTATGTATCTTTTTATTTTACCCTCAAAAATTTATATCTTAGGAAAATTACTTATTATGGAAGAAATAGAACCAGATATTTGAGTTAGTACTATGCACACTAGAAATATTAAGTATAACAACGTTAACATTGATAGGCAATCCTGCTAAAAACAAATATATACATAATTATTAAAAGATTAATGCAGATCATGAACAGAAATAAAATACTTTTTCTGCTATTCATTGTGATACATATTTAAAAGGAAAAAAAAAGTTTCACATATTTCCTGTTGTGGGACATGAACGTCTTGTTGGTGACACTGTGACTCTCAGGTTGGTAAAAGAGTTTACCAGACATAAAGTATGAGAATAGAAAAGGAGTCTTAGGGGTATGCTGCCATAGACAACAGCGTGCCACACAGCCGAGAGGGGCCTATGTGAGCCTTGGGGGCCAGTTGTTGGGGTGTTTTATAAGGTGGGTCACAAGGTGCCTGATCGGCTTGTGCACAAGTCTGGTTGCAGGTGAGGTAAGAAGTTTAGGGTCCATGATGGGCAGTGGGGTTTATGAACTCTGATAAGGTGGGCTGAAACGAGCCAGCCTGAGCTATTGTGAAATTATGCATTACCGAGGGCTATTAGTTTGTTAGGGGAAACACAACCAGTAAAGAATGTACTTTGTCTGTTGAGAGATCACAGGCAGACATCTGAGAGCCCAGAGATGGGGGCCGTTGGACTTTGAAGGATGTCAGTTGGCCCCACATTTCCTTCAAGGGTACTTTCCTGAATGACCTGAGAATTATAGATTGCTTCCCTCACCATATTTGGGCTGCCCATCAATGCTCTGCATCAGAGATGTGAAAAACAGTACACATACAGGAATGCACATAAAACGTAAATGTACAACTCAGTGACTTACTATAAAGCAAATAGATATCCGTAGAAGGTTGCTAACAAACCAGCAGCTCTCTGCCTTTCCCTTCCCTATTACTGTTCTACCCTGCTCCTCTAAAGGTAAACATTGTCTTATATATTTTTGGTAATAAATTACTTGCTTTTTAAAAATAGCTTTTCATGACTAGGAATGAATTTCTAAACAACATAGTTTTTAAACTAATACAATAGTATAGTATGTAGTCTTTTGTGACTGACTTCTTTTAACTTTGTGTTTTTAAAGTTTGTTCATATTGTTAGGTGTGGCTGTAGTCTCTTCATTTTTGTTGTTATATGGTATTCCATTGTACGGATATAACATTTATTTATCCATTTTACTGTTAATGGACATTTGGTTGTTTCCACTGTTTGTCTATGAAGAATAATGCTGCTTTGAATATTCCTACACATGTGCACCCATTTCTAGAGTATTCACTTCAGAGTAGAATTGCTAGGGCATAGGTTATGCAGATAGCCTTTACTAGATAATTCCAAAAATTTTCCAAGTTAACACAATTTATCCTCCCCCATCTTTGCCAGTGCTTTATATCTTCAGACTTTCCATTTTTAATCCTTTACAAGTGTGCATTTGTGATATATTACAGTGGCTTTATTTTTAATTTTCCTTTTTTCTTTACTGTTTTATATATTTCTTTACTCTAGGTAATTTGTTTCATGGTCGTGCACCAGATTAAACAGACAAACAAATGTCCCAATACTCTGAAATTCTTCTTTCTCTCAGATTTTATGCTCTCTCAAAACTATTTGCTTATCATGGGTAGAATCTTAGACTAGAAAGCACCATAGTAATGATCTGCTTTGAAGCTTGACCTACTGCAGAAATCTTGTAAAACATTTCTGCAGGTGATCATCCAGCTTCTGCTTAAATACCCCCCATGATAAGGAAACTTTCTTCAAAAGAAAACTGATTCTTATAGAAACGAATCTCTAGAAATATGGGAGGGAGGTGATAATCTGTTTTCCCCATAGGAAATTAATTAAACTGATTGACTAGAAATGGAATGGACTAGGATTTGAGATTTGGATTATGTAGACATATAAAAAATAAAAAACTTTATTTTGGATCGTTTGAAGCATTTAAGATTTAGTAAACTGGAAAACAGGAATTGGATTATATAAATTAGAGACTATGACATGTTAAAGTAAATAACCTGAGAAGTTCTTGGCTCCCTTATCTCTAACCACAGAGTAATTAGTATGGTTCATGATAAATGATGCTCTGGAAGACTCACTTTTGATATTGTTATAAAATATTTTCCCCAAGGATTCTAGAAACTTCCTGCTTCTTTTGTTATCTTGTAATAAATATCTTATTCCTTATCATTGCATCCATTATGTTATGTTGTATGTTAGTCATATTGAGTGTCTAAAGGCCAGGACTATGTCTGTTTATCTTGGTTTCACTAGCATATAGTAGAGAATAGTATAGTGTAGTAGAGAGTCTGGAACATACAGGGCTCAATAAATTTGTAAAATGAATAAATGATCTACACTCTGTAATTAAAATTTCCAAGTAATGTTATAGTCAATTGCTTGCTCTAAACTTTCTTGAATAATTCTCATTTCATTAGTTCTATTCACTAAACTCAGGAGGTTTCAATTTGAACATCAAATATACACTTTGTTTGCCAATAAAAGAAAATTAGTCAGTGTTTTCTATATGCTGGAAAGGATTCTCCTTGGTATTAATAAGTTTTCTGGGGACTTAATTAGGATGCTAGAATGTTTCTTCCAGAGTTTCCAGAATGATTTTTTAGGAACTGGAAAGATTTATGAATCATCACCCTTCCCATAAATACTCAAAACTGCTTTCATGAAGTTACTTAGCTATCAGGGAGACAGAACTCATCAGTACATTAAAAAAAAATCTCTTAAAATAGGTGTTTTTCTGGTGTTCAAATATCTTTTCATAAAAATATGACTATTTGCTAAATATTTTATTTTCAATAAATAATTGAATTTGCTATTTTCTGCTAAATAAGTAGAATTTCTGCTTTTAATACATAGAAATAAACAAGTATGTTTATGATTATGTGATGGTATGTGCACACACACATACGAACACACCAACACACCCACCTACCCACCTACAAACACACTCCCCTTGATGCTTACTGTAAATTACTAGTTTAATATTGTCCTCAGAGGGTGCAGACAGGGAGTGGCAAGCTGGACGCTTGCCTTAGTTATAGAGCTTGATTATAAGGCAGCAGAGAGTGTCAAGTCTTTAGAGTCTAGTTGGCAATCCTCTTGTTGGAAAACCAATTAAATAAATTGTTTTGGATTGTCTTTCATAAATTGTAACTTCCATAAATACTTAGGCAGAGAAATGATTTTAAAAGAGTTTATTTGAAAGAGAGTGTACCAATGATTTGTCTGTATGTTTCACTGAAAGTTGGTTTAATTTTCAAATTCTTCAAAGTGAATGACTTCAATATAGGTCTCTTACAATTTTACATGAAGAAATACAAGATGTTTTCATCACAATGCAAGTAGTTGTTCTGATACCCCGGTGTCATGAGTAAGCTTTTAGCAGCAGAAGCCCTGACACGTAG
Source organism: Camelus dromedarius (assembly GCF_036321535.1). NCBI lineage: Eukaryota > Metazoa > Chordata > Mammalia > Artiodactyla > Camelidae > Camelus > Camelus dromedarius. The sequence goes on from NC_087436.1 coordinate 68,749,137, forward strand.
ATGATTGTGCATAACCAAGCTTTAGCTGCGGTAGAATCCCATAAAAATTCAGTAACATTCGTAATTCAGACTACATAAATTGTTGTGCCATTAAATTTTATTCAGTTTTATTAGGTAGGTAGAATTTTTACAATTTGACTGCACATATACAATATATTGCATATATACATAAATACAATATACTGCACATATTTTAAAAATTTACATATATGTACTGTTCATTTTTTCTAAGAGTGTTTAGAACTTTAGCTTTTTAAACTTGCATAGTTACCAAAGAAATAAAGCCAACCACAAAATAAGAATTAATTCAAAAAGATACATTCACCCCACTGTTAACAGCAACTTTATTTATAATAGCCAAGACATGGAAGCATCCCAGATGCACATCAACAGCTGAATGGATAAAGAAGATGCAGCATATATGTGTAATGGAATACAATTTACCCACAAAGAAGAAGGATATTTTGACTTTTGTGGCCCTCTTTCACTTTTTTTTTTCACTTCAAAAACCACCCATCAGCTTCAGTGAGATGTCCTCGGAGGAAACTCCTCTGACCCTGCGGACTTGTCCAGGTTCCTCTAGTTGCCACTCTCAGGGTACCTGTTTTTCTCACTAATAGCACTTACATTATCACAATTGTCATAAAATTGTTATTGCTGTAACTAGTATACTATGCCTCCCCTGGCACACAGCCACAGTATTATGCAGCATTCATACAGTTTTCTTAAGAAAATATAAAATCCATAGTAATAGAGAAAGACTAGTGTTTGTGAAACATTTTTGTAACATAATGTTGAAATAGGACATTTTCGCTTCCTTTTGCAGCTGAAAAGTGAAGTTTTGGAATTTTAGACAGGCACATTTGCATACGGACTTTGCAGCAGAGACATATTTACTGCACTAGATCCCAGTTTGTTGGGTTATCCAGTCACGATAGGCTGGCACTCTAGTGTACACTCCAGGCTTATCTGGCAGACCACACTGATAACCCCAGCTTACTATCCCCACCAGGAACCAAAGCTGCCGTGAGTCTTCTTGTACTAGTGGGCCACCAGAGTCACCCTAAAGGAAACAGAATGATAGATTATTTAAGTATGAAGATAAGTCAGAAGTATTAAAGAGTTTATTTCTGTAATAGTAGAAGTCATATCCATTATAACAGTAAAGTTATGCCTGACATTTCCTGTTGAAATACGATACCAAGTTATGTGAAAATTACCAAAATCCTCCAAGTACACACATTGTTCCTTCAGCATGTGTGAGAAGATGAGGAGCACATGCCCCAGACTCCACCAGTCTGCTTCCTATTGCAGGCTTACCTCCTTCGGGGGCCATCCTTGACCTGTGACTTTCTTCCCCAACTGTCATCCCTTCCAGCTTTGGGCTAAATTAGTTTTTCACTGCCCGTGTTCTCTCTTCCTGTATGTACCTCTTTCACTGATACTTCATTATTTTATACAAGTATATTTGTGTGCCTGTTTGAACTTACTCCCACGGCATCAGCTCCCCTCAGTGTAGCAGCTGCACATCTCTGCAACACTCATTGCATTTATGATACTTGTTCAGTGTCTGTTTTTCAGGCAGTACTGTCAGTTCCATCAGGGAATGGAGCATACTTATTTAGGACACTGCTGTCTCCTAAACTTCTAGCCCAAAGGAGATGCTAAGAAAATACTTGTCGAATGAATACGTTTTTAGAAATCTCACTTATCTTCCTATTCATAGCACAATGCACAGTGCTTGATGCATAGTATATAGTAATGTATTCTTTTTGATGAGTAATAGAAAAGAAATTTATGTGGCAATGACTAAAATACTCCTTATGAAAATAATTACCAGCCAATTATAATAATAAACCAACCAAATATTTGTGCATGTAATAATCTAGCTGAGGAGAAAAATTTAATGTATCTTACATGCTGCTTGATGGGTGAAGTCTGTGAGTTCTGGGGTTAGGTAGCCTAGGTTTGAATTCTTTACTTACTAGCTATATGACTTTTCAGTAACTACTTAATAGCTCTCTGTGCCTCAGTTTCCTTATCTGTAAGTAATATTTTTATATGCCTAAATAACTTTAACACACATAGCACTCTGAGTACAGCCTGGTATATAGTTGGTACTAATAAGTCAGCTGTTATTACCAAGTGTGCTTCTAGGATAGTTTGCTATTCATTTGACTGCTTTTAGTAGCTAGTTCTTCCATACCTACTTAATTACTGGTTTAGATGAGAAGAAGGATTAGTGTGTGAATCACCAGCTTGCATGGTTAAGTGCTGCATGGAGCTCATTGGCACCTGCCTTGCTTAGATTATGCATATGTGCTCCAGTTAACCAGTCCTCAGCACTTTCCCATCATTGTGCTTTTCTGCTATTTCTTCTATAGTAAGAAATTTCTCTGCATAATGTATTACCAAGAGTGGGCAAGCAAATACTAAACTAAGAGGTACGTCTAATTTTTCCTGTATCTGGCCAGCTTCGCTGCCTGCTTGGGCAAATATTTGAGCCTGTATTCTCTGTTCTGGATCACAGCCTTGGTCAGTTCAGGTGATACATTGTTGTGTAAGCACTGAGTCTAGGACATCTGAAGTAATTAATGCAATTAAAAAATAAATGAATAAATGAACAAAAACAAACAGGATCTCATAAGCTCTTGTGTGAAGTGACTTTTTTTGAGGCACAAACTCTATGCATTATAGTATTTCAGCTGAAAATCAGTGAGGCTCAGAGTGGAACACAAAGGGAAATTTTCATGATGAGTTATGGCGTGAACCGGGCTTGGAGGAAGAGCAGAATTTGTATATGGAGAGGTAAGGGGCATCATGAGTAAAGCATGAATAATCACCCTTTTATATCTCATGTATATCCTTAAGTCAGTTCTAATTAATGCTCTTAGTAGATCTGAAATGATCAGTGTAGAAGTGTGTTGCTTATTTGGTGAATTCTTCGGAAAACTACTGTGAAAATAGAGAATTTGTTGAAGAAGTTGAAAATTTCAGGGCTAGCAATAGAAGAGAAACAGGAAGGGGAGCAAGAAGCATTCCCTACCATAATGATGTCTCCACGTAAAGGGAATAAAAACCAGTGGGTAATTAACAGTATCTTGAATATTGATAAACGATTCTCCTCCACTCCCACACAATTTGCAGTCAATAAAAATGTTTCATTTTGGGGAAAGTGCTCATGAATTGGAGTCTTTGCCAAAACTATGTAAGATCTACTTCTTATCCACTTTTTCAAGAATGTGAGCACCAAGTATAAAAGTCGGTAATGTTTGAGGAAACAATAAACCTAATTTGTCTGCTCACAATTCACTCAGGAAAGCAGTAGCAGATTCCTTAGGAAAACAGATTGATTTTTCTTAATTCCAAAAATGTAATTTTGGATATGAATTATTTATTTCTATTATTATATGGATTGGGTTTCAGACATAGTAATAAATTTTATTTAAAAGGCATAACCACATCAATTATTTAGATAATTTAATTAAAAAATTTAGTATTAAAATCTTATTCTAATTACTTTAGAATAAGAATTTTGTGTTTATTTTTAGTATTTTTAGATTTGGTTGAAAATTACAAAGTAGATCTAAATTTTTGTTTCCTCTTCATTAGTGCTGTTTTACAATTGTGGAAGCTGTTGCGACTCAAGCAACTAAGCTCTTTGTATATACTTTCTATCTTAAAGATGCTGATATTCAGGTGTTATTTATATTTTAAAATTGATTATATGACTCTTAGATGAGTGATTTACTTAAGAATTCATAGTGGTCAGAAGGTTGAGATTAAAATTACTAATGTCAGTGATCATGATATAGGTTAACAACATCAAAATATCTGAGATAGCTGAGATTCTTTTCTTGCTTAGTATGTGCCTGACATATTTAATCTCCATCTAATGTTTAGTACTGCCTAAAAAGTTAGATACTATTATTATCCTCATTTTACAGATAAAAGAATTGGTTATAGAGGTTATGGATTTCAGACCCAGGTCTGCCGGGTTCTTGAGCTTGGATGGTTAACCACTCTAATATTTGGCTTCTCAGAATCAGTATTTCATGGTGGATCAACTTCATTAATATTATATCTAAAATCTAGGTCATATATTTTTAGAGGCTGAGGGCTGTATATTATAATTATGTTACTGCTATGCCTATCATAGTATCACATGCTAGTAAGTGCTTATAAACTTGGATGATGACATGTATAACATTGTCTTGAACTTACCTGGCATGCGTCCACTCCACCTTGAGATACTCCAGCACATAGCATTCCAGACAAGACGGCTCCATTGTAACTAGTTGGTGCATTACATACATTGTGACTTATTATATTGACCCGTGCTTGCTCTAGATGTGCAACTGTAGGGCCTGTTAAGTATAAAACCAGAAAGAAAATGGACTTTAGGATACATAAATTAATGACTGTATAGTGAGTGGGGGGAGGAAGAATTGTACTCCAAACATTATCTCTTTCCAGCAAAGAAGGCTATTGAAGATGTACTAGGAGTTTCTTCTCAACAAAGATTTCCATAGTAGAGAAGGATAACCACTTTGCACAGATTGGTGTGTTTTGTTTTGTTTTGTTTTGCTTTAGCTTTATGATGCAGTGCCCCATAGACCTTAAAAGAGGGGAAAATATGCTTTCTTAAAGTTGACTAGTAGGAATTGAAATATCCACTGATTTTGAATTAGAAAATTATATATTAAGTGATCTTTAATCTACTAATAAAAGAGAAACCAGTCTGATTTTAAGGCTAAAGAATTGAATTTACTTTATACTGATGTTCCTTCAAAATGGCATTGCCATTTTTGTGATTGGCACATATTTTATCTACTACACCTAATTACTTTGGGCCATAAATACACGATGAAATATTTTCTAGGACAGTTAAGCCTTTGTTTTTTTCCTTGGGGAGACAATCTACAACATAGGTAGAAGCCTGTGAAAATTCTTAATACTATCCTTCTACTCCTTAGCTGATACTCTTATTCTCCCCTTGGCCATATTTGCTCTTTCATATCACTTTCACTTTCATTTTTATTTTATTCACTTAATAAATAATTCACTTAATAAACAATAGTTATGTACACACAGAGTTTCTTGCTCTAAAGGCAGGATTTATTTCGTCTCAGAATACCTTAAATGACTGTTAATACCTTAAAGGATGTTAAAACCCTTAGAGAATACCTATCCAAATCCCCTTTTAAAAATTTAAATTTTTCTTTATAGGGGAGCCATTTGGGTCCTATAAAGTCTCTGGATCATTGGAGAGCTCATGTTTCTTTAAAACTTTTTTCTACATTTCCCTATTACTATGTTTGAGAATTCCTGTAGTTTCTAGGGACATTGCTTTGCTTTGTTGAGGAAGCTCTAGTTAGAGCACAGGATGACCAGACTATAAGATGGTTCTTTCCATACAACCTGCCCTTTAGGTGTTCCTTAATTAAAACAAATACGTAATAGCAAGTACCAGGAGATACTGCTATTTTTTTGTTTAATTTTTCCTGTGATACTTACCACTATACTTTCGAGATCCCCATCCTGTTACATAAGCAGTAGATCCAGGTGGAATATTCTGGTTAGCCACTGGGAGACACACTGTATGGATATTTTTGTCAAAGGTGACTTCTCTATCAAGTCGTACAAGTGCAATATCATTTTCATGAGTGTCAGGTTCATAATTGTTATGGATTAAAATAGTTCTTACTCCTATTCTCTGTTTAGGAGATGTTGTGGAGATACCAAAGGTGGCAGTCCATCGTCGAGGATCAGAGTAGCTAAAAAAATAGGAAAACATGCTATTTGAATAAAGAACTTGTGCAAATTTCAAGTATTTGAATTTTGTGTTTGTCACTGCCCCCCTCCCGTCCCCTCCCCCCAACCATCTAGGAACTATTTGATCAACATTTCTTTGTGATCTATTTCTGCTACTCTTTACTGGCAAATTAAGTGATAATTTGTCTAAAGAGACAGAAATATTTCATAAAACATATCTTGGGGTGATGAACATCCTGGTATTTTTCTATTCCAATGAGGATATGCTGATAGTTCGATGATAACTTGTATAATACGAACTTTTTCTTTGAGTTCTCTCTTTTTTGCCTCCTTCTGTTCAAGGAACTAATAAAAAGTCTGAAAGAATGTTCTCTTTAGTTTTAACTTATTCCTTCCAACTTAATTTTTTCCTTTCCTTTAGCCAGAAGCTCCATTTAAATGGTAGTGATGATAAGAAGCTCCTAGTCCCTTTTTAATGGATGAATGTTTTTTCTGTACTAAATGTGATGCTTGTTGAAGATTTTGGTGTGTGTGTGTGTGTGTGTGTGTGTGTGTGTGTGTGTGTGTGTATGAATACACAGAGAGAGTGAGTGCACCAGTATATATAAAAAAAAAAGTGGGGCATTATCTTCGTGACCTAGGAATTGAGATTTTTTAGCCAAACTCCCAAAACACCAATCATATGGTTAAGAATGGGTGAATTTCATGAAATCAAAATTAAGTGTACCATATATAGAGAACAAACTAGGGGTTATCAGTAGAGAGAGGGAAGGAGGGAAGGGGAACTGAGGGATAGGAGGTTAGGAGCAACAAACTATTATGTATTATGTATAAAATAAATAAGCTACACAGATATATATATAACACAGGGAATAAAGCCAATATTTTATAATAACTTGAAATGTAATATAACCTTTAAAAATTGTGAATTACTATACTGTACACCTGTAACTTATATAATATTATACATCAACTATACTTCAGTGAAAAAGTATGTAACATAAAAAAGAAAATCAATTAAAATACATAAAAAACAAAAACAAAATTAAGTGTTTCACAGACATATTTACCAGATGAATGAGAAACCATGAGAAAATACTTGCAATGTTTAATATCTAAAATTTTTGTAGAATATACAGAAGTCTGTAAACTGGCAATAAATGGAGAGAAAAACCATTATAAAATGGGAAAAAATATTAATAGGCATTTCATGGAAGGAGAAGCCCAAATAGCTAGTAGATACATGAAAAGATACTCAAACTCACTAGTAAGTGGAGAAATGGAAATTATAACAATAATGAGCATCTAACATATTCATAAGAATGACAGAAATTTTAAAAGAAGATAATATTGTTGGTAGGGAAGAGAAGTTCAAATTCTTTTGCATTACATGTGAAGTTGTAAGCTTCTGGAAAGCATTCTAGTGTATTTAACAGACTACATGTGTATTTCTGGGTACATATATCAGAGAATTCTTAAAAGTTTATAGAAAGGCACATATGAAGGGGTATATATGTGAGAGACATTGTATGTGTGCTGCTCTTTGTGGCAGTGGGAACTTGGAGCAACCTAGTTGGTGAAAGGATATGGTGGATGCAATGGTGGACCATATCAAAATTCCTAGCGTTGAGCAAAAACAATAAGAACAATGTGAGATTTATACACTATGCTGCTTATATGAATTAAAGGCATACAGACACACAAACTATAGGTTTGCAGGTAATTGAATGTTTAAAGACATATGTCAAATATTAATGTGAGGCTTTTAGGGGCAGGGAAGACAGTGGAAGTGGAATAACAGTATGGCAGGAGAAAAAAAATAAAATGAGAAAGGTCTTTTACAGACTGATGTATAGATTGTATTCAGGAGATAATTTTATGAGGTACAGTACCTTGCAAAAGAGTGAATGGTAGTTAAAGATTCTAAAGAAAAAATATTTGACAACAAGCAAATAGATGAGTTTTTTACATTAAACTTCTTTTTATGCTTCTTTTGCTCAGAAGTGCAAATTTAGAGTGAAGATTCTAAAAGACACTCCTCTACCTTCCCTGCCTGCCTCCCTCCCTTCCTTTCCTTTCTTTCAACAAATGAGTAAGAGCTTAGTTTTGAAACTAGTTGCTATTGGCAGTGTTATTTAGGGCAAGTTACTTAATATCTCTAATTCTCGGTTTATTTATGCATGAAATGTGACTGATTGATACCCTCTCACATGAGGGTAAGTATTAATTGAGACAAGTAAGGTATGCCAAGCACAGTATTTGGCACAGGGGTAAGTACTCAATGAAGGTAACTATTGTTGTCATTAATTATAGTTCAACAAGTTCAACTAAGTGCTTTGTATAAGGAATAGTATGAGTGTCTGGGAGTAAAACTATAAATATGGTCTCTGCCCTTGAGCAGTTCTACACACTAGTGGAGAAGACTGGCAGAGGGGCAGAAATCCCAGGGACTACTGTTAAAGATAGATAAGCAAATTTCTGTAGGAATAACATAGGGGAGGGAAGGAATAACATCAGGGAATACTTCATAGAGGAGGTGACAATTCAAGAATCCTCTCTGAGGGCCTCGTCACTTCTGTGTACCTTGACGTAAGTCTGGCCATGCCCCAGACAGTCTCATTAAGTGGGTTCTCTGATGATCAGGTCTGTAGGGAGGGTGCCAATACAGCAGTCATGTAGTTTGTCAGCTGTCATGGATCAATCATGGTAATGAACAGAAGAATTGGAGGAAGCAAAATTTAAAGATATTCCAAGTCTTTAAAATCATGGATTCCTTTGGTTACCATTGAGGATATTTATAGCTGCATCTTTCATTATAGCTTTGGTGGTTGGATCTGAATAGGGCTTAGAATGCTCTTTCTATTACATCCTTGATTATGCTAAGCTCTTGCTAAGACCAGGTATTTGAATTTGTGGTTTCCACATTCAGCGGTGATTGAAATCAACTGGTGCCATTCCTGTTCTTTGGCCTTTCAGGTGGCAATGAAGATTGATATGTTCCTATTAATTTCCTTTCTTGTGTTATCTGGGACACAGCAATAAGTATGACCATCTAAATCAGAATTTGATAGCTCTGATAGCAGAAGTTTCCAATATCAGAAATTTCAGGTTTATTCACTGTGTAAAAAATATGAAGTTATAAGATAACCATAAGAAAAATTCAGAATAATTTGGGGTTTCCTAAAACTTTTGTTCAGAAATTGTGCACTAGTCAACCTTTACTTCCTCTTAATTTAACAATTTTGTAACAGGCATGCTATTATGAGGCAGTACTTTCAGTTCTGCAAAGGACTTCTTAGAAATAGTAAAGATTTTACAGAATTCCCATAAAAGATTTGGTAGAGATATTTTAGAGAGAAGGAGCAGATTGAGCAAATGCTCTTCAGTGCAGAAATGTAAGCAGAGTCCAGGAGAAGAAAATAACGCAATCTGAGGAGAGCTCAGGGTTCAAGCTTTGAGGAATAAGTTTTGATTGACTTGATTGTTCAGATCTTGCTCATAGTAGATACTCAATTTTTTTAGAAATTGAAAGAATAAATTGATGCCATAGGGCAATCTGAGATCAGCCATCAGCCTGCTGATTAGTTTACATGACAAAATGAGCAAATTTTCTGCAACAATATAGTTTGCTTATATTTAACATGTTTATATTAATGTATTTAATCGTATCAGTAACAGTAAGACATAGATAATAGTATGTCCCTAATTTGCCCCTAATTTGAAGAACAAAAAAGGGTTATAGAGATTCAGTAGATTTCCTAAGCTAGGCTTTGGATTAAACATTCTGACATCTTTGTTCTTTACCATGATGATATACCATTACCTAAAACAGAAATAGGAATACAAATTAGCAAGCTGAAGGAGAATATAATTTCTATCATGAATAGGAAGGTAAGATTTATTATTTTTCTTGTATTATATTATTTCTGAATCAATTTGAACATATTCAGTTCTGGGGTGTGAGTAGAGCCCTCATGTATGTGTCTCACCTGGTTGTTCCCAGATGGGTAGGTTAACTGTGGCCTTACCTTCTGAAGCAGTGAGCTGCTGTCAGTATCCACGTGCTACTGATCAAGACACCTCCGCAGTGGTGAAGATTATTCCACTGTAGACTGACTTGCCATGGCCAGTCTCCTTCCTCAGCCTGAGTGCCTCCTATGATTCTCTCCTCAGACAATGTTATTAGGTCTGGACGGGCCCCACATTCTAATGGGAAAAGGGAATTAATGTGCTGGGAAGATATGATTCTTATATTTGGGAGATGTTGTAAGAGTTTCTCCATCATTTATGCCTTTTATGTATTTTTTCCCTTGACATGCTAGGCTTTCCAAATGCATGATCAATGTGTTATATTTTTAGAGTACTTATGTGACTGTTGCCTGTGGACTTACACTTTAGAGAACATTTCTGAACTTAATTGGCATGGAGGTTTCAAATTCTGGAGTAGCTTCAGAATTCTCTGGAATTCTTCAGGAGTAGGGGTTAAGATAGGTCAGTGCTGGAGGTACCAGCTCAGGCCATAGGTACTCTGGGAAATTTCCATCTCTTAGTAGCCTTGCTACTCAAAGTGTGGTCTGTGGCCCTGCAGCATGGGCATCCCCTAGGAGCTTGTTAGAAATGTTGGTTCTTTCTGGAAACAACCTGTCTGTCAGTAGATGAATGAATCAAGAAAATGTGGTATACGTACATACACAGAGAGACACACATACACACAGGAATGTTATTCAGCCTTAAAATAGAAGGAACTCCTCTCACTTGCAACAACATGGATGAACCTGTAGGGTATTATGCTAAGGGAATTAGCCAGACAAAGACAAATACTGCATGGTATCATTTATACGTGGAATTTTTTTTAAAAGAGTCAAATGTCTAGAAACAGTAGAAAGTAGTTGCCAGGGAGCAGAGGAAGTAGAGAGTTTGGTAAAAGGGTGTAAACTCTCAGCTATGAGATGAATAAGGTCTGCGAATCTGATGTATAACATGTTGACTATGGTTGATGGCACTGTATTATATAATTGAAATATATAATTGAAATTTGCCAAGAGAGTAGAACTTAAATGTTCTCACACAAAAAAAAGGGAGGGCAGTGATAAATATGGGAGGTGACCGACATGCTAATTAGCTGGATGAGGTGAATCTTTTCATAATGTATACATGTATCAAGTCATGACATTGTACACTTTAAATATCTTACAATTTTATTTGTCAGTCATACCACAGTAACAAAAGAAATGTTGACTCAGACCCACATCAGGGAACAAATCAAAAGTTGTACTTTATTCTCCAACTTTTATGGAATAATTGACAAATACAATTGTACATATTTAAAGTATACAATATGGTGATTTGACATACATATACATTGTAGAATGATTACCAAGATCAAGATAATTAACAGTTATCACCTCACATAGTTAACTCTTCTGTGTGTGTGGGTATGTGGTGAGAATGCTTGAGATCTACTCTCAGCAACTTTCATGTATACAACACCGTATTACTAACTATAGTCACCAAGATGTACATTAGATTCTCAGAACTTGTTAGAAGCTGCATTTTAACAAGTGATTCATGTGCACAATGAAGTTGGAGGAAAAATCCTCTCATCAAGAATACTCTGTAGAGGTAATGTAGTTCATTATGGAGGGTCCAGTCCACCTCCATAACTGACTCTGTATTACTAAATATGCCCTGGAAAAGGAGTTTCTTTAGGTCCACAGAATATTCTCTAGGGTGACAGGGGTTCTAAGGATCTAGATGAGGTTTATTTAAACATCTTAAGAGAGCCCATGACACTCCAATGGCCAGAGCTGAAATGGGTGGGAGTGGGCTGATCACTCAACTCCTCTCAACTCCCATTTGCATGATTTGTGTCCTCTTGTTTAGTCCATTACTAAGAAATTAGAGGTAAATTGCCACCAATAATTTCTATTGCTGGAGTAGCTCTAAAGTAGTGACATTGCTTCAGAAAGACAACCATCCAAAGGCATTTTTTCTAACAGATCTCATAGATAGAGGACTAGACTTCATTAAGAATATACATGTACTTCCAATAAGAATATAGGTTCCTTTGCTGAATCCTTCAACCAAATTCTCAATTAAATTACTTAAGCACATTTTAATTAAAAAGAAGCATTAATTCAATATATAATGAAGTTGGGAAACACCCATAGAGGAAGCATTAACTTCCAAAATCACTTAAGTATCTGAGATAGGCCAGCTATCAATGTATATTGAACTAATTTATAACTACATTTTATTGGCCAGAGAGGTAAACTGCTGTTTTCTAAAGATTATATTTCTGCTATCCCAGCCTGAGAGTATGCAGAATGACACGAAAATAGTGACTTTTCCTTTATGTAATAAATATAAAACTGATAATGCTTTTTTGTTATTTTTTATTATACTTTATGCTTAACCCAATCCACAATAAAGCAAGCTATTCTGGTTAGGAGAAACCATATATATGGTGCCACTAAACATAACTTACAAGTCTACTGAAATGCTACCATAGAACCAGGGCAGGAAAAATTTCCCAAAGCTGCCAAGAAAACTTTAATGAGATCAAACTTGATACAGTGTGGGTGGAATAGCACTTCTACTTCCTTCTTCTAAAAGGAGGCGAAAGCTAAACATCATTCCTAGGCCAACAGAATCAACAAAGTCTTAATCTCAACAAGAACCCACATGAGTGAACTAACAATAAAGATACCACTGTGATAGACACTGCCTTGGCAAAGAGTACAAATCATCTGAACATTTAATCTTTTTATCTTTGTAAACCATATCTACAAAGTAATTTAAAAGCTTACCTTGAGTGAGAATGTTTACTGCATCCTGGTCAGTTATTGCTGTTGTTTAAAAAAAAAAAAGGAGTACGATCAAAACAAAAAGGACTGTATATCATTTTATCTTAATTTCTTAAAGAGTAGTCCTCAGTAGTCCCATATAGACTCCCAGGCTCTATCCCAGACCTGCTGAAAGAATCTCTAAGTCATAAGCCCTAGAAATATGTGTTTATAATCTTCCTCCAATTTATTGTTATGGAGGTTGAAGTTTATGCTTTCATTTCTCATCAAACTCTTAAAAGATACTTTAAAGTTACTGAAAAGCCCTCCACTGGAATTTGACACAACATTGTAAAATGACTATAACTCAATAAAAAAAGTTAAAAAAAAAAAGCTATCCATGCTTTCAAGTCTCTCAGTTTACTTGGAAAAGCAGAAACATAAGCAAAGTCATTGAGATACGATGTAATAAATGCTATAAGATAACTTTTCACTTATTTTACTATGTATGTATGTCCACGTAGCTGTATCTGTATTATTCTACTGGTATTATTCATAGTACTGTAGGTATAACAGTGAGCAAAATACTAGGGGTCTGCCCTTACATACTCTACAGATAGAAATTAATATAGGAATCATTCAAATAAATTTAAGTGCAAAGTAGAGAGGAGAAGAGAGAGGGTCACTAATGCTATCTTATTCACAGAAGTTATCACAGTGAAAATAACATTTAAGCTGTATTTTGAAGACCTAAGAGGAATTTTTCAGGCAGACAAGAAGCGAAAAGGCATTCCATGTGGAAGGCATAGTGGGCACAAATGCATGAAAGTGTAAGATGTTTGTGGAGCAGTAAAGTCAGGAGAGCGAATACAATTGTTGTGTGTAGGGAAGTGGTGGGAGAACACAGAAAGGAAAATATGTTAGTACTGGATAGTAAAGGTCCATCTACTAAAGTTTAAGATCAGCTTATGGAAGAACAATTTTCTTTGCATGTCCAACAGCCATCTGAAACTCAGTGTCGCCAAATTTTATCCCAAATTTGCTACTTTTATTTCCTCCTTTAGTAAATGACATCACTTCCACCAATAGCTAGAAGTCTGAAATGGCCTCTTAACTCCTCCTTTCTCATCATTTCCACATCTACTTGGTTTCTAAATTTTGTACCTTCTAGCTTCTAACTATCCATTGAATTAGCCCCATCTTCCCCATCCCTTTGGCTACCACTTTTGTTCATGCTTTCATCATTTGACACCTATACTATTATAATGACCTTCAAACTGGGTTTCCTGCCTCCACTTTTTACTTGTCAATGCATCCACCTCTGCTTTATCAGACTGACATTTCCAAAAATGTAGATACCAGATTATATCCTTCTCTGCTTGAAATCTTTTAATGAGAAATCAGCTTCTTATTTCCTATAAGGTAAATCTAAACCTCTCAGAAAGGTTTTCATGCCCTCTAAAATCAATTTATGCAAACTTACTTGCTGCCAGAAGTTTCACAGTATTTGAGTATCACATCTGCTTTGTAAGTCTTAAAGGAACCAAAACATCCTTTTAGAGACATGGAATAAAAAGAGCTGACCATTCCTTCTCATTCTTTGAACAAAGGAGACTTTAGTTCAGTACTGACTCCCCTTCATGCTGACTGTATGACACTGGGCAATTATCTGTCTTTTTTGAGTGGGCACAATGAGAGGATCTATAATATGTGGTTCTTTTAAGAATTAAACAGACTGTAATACATGAGCATCATCCAGTCAGGAAGGACCCATGGAGCTGGAACGGTGTCTTGGAAGTCCTTGCTGTGCTAAGCATTAACTCTGTAATTGTAGGGGGAGGAGCTGGGAGTACAGAGTAGGGATGGGAGAATTTGGAGGAGCTGGGGATGCAACTTTGTGGGCCTGGTGCAGTGATTGTTTACCAACAGGTAGGAAAGCATTTCAGTATTTTAACAACTTGTAAAGCTGTAATAGATACATGCTAATTGAATACCAGCTCAGTGTGGGAGCCACAAAATCCCTTAATCTTGTGCTTATTGTGAAGCAATCATAGTTTGTTAGGCAACCAGTACATGACACAGTTGGAGGAGTGTCCTTAAATTCTATTAAGTAATTCCTTTTTAAAAGTTATATAATAAATATTAGTGGAGTACCTATCATGTGGTAATACTGGGAAGGAGAAGGACAAAAGGATGAACAAGGCAGACTGGTTCTTGCCTTTAGAAAACTTAGAGTAGAATGAAAATGATAAAAATCTGAAGTAATTTTGTAGTTTCAATTGTGGTAAGTGCTGTGAAGGAAAATGGAGGAGTCTATGACAGAGGTATACAAATTAGTAATGGAAGTTAGAAAAGGCTTACATTAGAAAGAAATGATTCAGATGAGACTTGACAGATGCAAAGGGGTGATCTAGGGAGTGTTATATGAAACTGGAACAATGTATGTAAAAGCCCTGAGGCAGGAAAGAATTTTGGCAGGTGGAGAAAGTGAAGGTGTCGCCAGAGAATTGTGAAAGAAGAAGAGAATGATGTAATAAATGGCTGGAGGGGTAAATATGAGCCAGATTATACAGTACTTTAGATGAGATGACCATATTATTTATTGTCCAAACCAGGACAGGTAAAGGGCAATTGATGTGAACCAGAACTGCCCTAGGCAAACCAAGAAACATGGCATTCTGCTTATAGGTGGCATTTTTGCTTTGTTTTTGTTTTTGTTTTGTTTTTTGGGAAGCATGGGAGGCTTTTAAGCCAGATTGTATTTATATTTTAAAATATTTCCTTAATCAATATGTGGACAATACATTGGAAAAGGCCAACAAAGCATAGGGAAGTAGCATGGAGGCTAGTGCAGTAGTTCATGCAAGAAATGAATGTTGGCTTGGGCCAATTTTGACAGCAATAGGAATGCAAAACAATGGAAATAGATTCCATTCCAGGCAGAAGTAGAGAGGATTTTCAGAGAGGAGATTGGGGTATTTTAAAATATTCTAATTTCTTTCTTTATTTCATAAGTATTTGCTAGACACCTTCCAATTGCATGCTCTGTTCTGAGTGAGGTGGATCCTTAATTAAATTGTCCTCTGACCTTGAGCAGCTATTTAACACTCTTACAACATACCTACATACTGAACATCTGACAACATCCCCGTGATCAGAGGAAAAATAATAAAGAATTTTTAGCAAATTAAACTTCCTATTTGAATGCTAAATGATTCTTTAAACTTTAGAATGTTTTATATTAGAGAGCTGTATATTATATCTAGGTTTATAGTAAGTTGCTTTCATAAAGTTTAATTCAAAGAAAAAAGTCATTTTCTCATTCAATTAAAACATGAATTAGAACAGGTAAAGGGATATACTGAAATGAAATAGTGTGTTAAAAAATTATACTTACATGTTATCTCAGTTGAAGGGTTTATTGCCAGGCTTCCAGAGTTATTCAGTATTTGCTGTAAAACAGACTCAATTCTACTTTTCATTGATGCTCCATTGTTTTTTCTGGTGAATTTAAATTTCATGACAATGTCTGCTATCACATCACTACCACTTTGCCTGAAAAACCATATTTTTAGAAATGTCAATTATGATAATTTTCTGCTATTCTCTATGTATTTTTATTGATAAGCATTAAAAAATTTACTTGAGATATTTAACTTTAGGACAGATTCACATAACAATGTTTGCATATGTAATGATATATCACAATGCTATCCCACAAATACTTGATTTCAATGCATAGTACACTGTACCACCATTCAGAACAGTTTCCTTTGAAGTCTGAATGTCAGACTTTGAATGCCAGCTCCGGCTCTGCCATTTACTGTTGGACTTTGAGTAAGTGTTTTTTTTTTCTTAAATCTTTCCATATCTGTCTCTTTACATTAAAATGGGTTGTTATGAAGATTATTTGAGAGAAAATAGCTTTCAACTTAGAATTTTATATCCACACTAAAGCATTATTCAAGAATAAGGCTAAAATAAGGACATTTATCACATCAAAGCAAAATTAGAAAATATAGTTTATTATTCATGTACTCTTGTGAAAGAATTTATAAAGGATGTACTTCAGTAAGAAGGAAATTGAACCCAGAAGGAGGGTATTAGGTACAAGGAGAAATAGGAAACAAAGAAAATGGTAAACTGGTAATCCAAAAAGACATTGACAGTATAATTATAATGACTTATTTGCAGGCATTACAAATAAGGTGGAATTGAAATATCAATAATACACGAATGTATTCATGTATTATTGAATGAATAAGAGTCCCAAGTTCCCTGTATTATTTGGAAGAGGGTAGTGGATTAAACAAACTTTCCTTGTTTAAATTTTCAAGAGTAATCACTAAAATAAAATAAACGGAATGTAGAACTTCTAAATTAGTAAAAGGAAAAAAGAAAATGAAGAAAATGCAATCACATGAGAGAAGGCAAGACAGTAGAAGAAAGCAATAGAAAAAGCAGGGTAGAGAATACAAGAGAATATAGAAAAAATAAATCCAAATGTAACAGTCATCAGAATAAGTGGAAACTGTCTAGACTCTCTAGTTAAAGGCAAAGATCATCAGAATGCATTGGAAAATATAATCTATCTGTCTTCCTGTTTTAGGAGAAATAGCTAACCTGTAAGGATATATGAATGTTAAAAATGATGGAAAGATATATTGGAAAAAAAACACAAGAAAGTCAATGTAGCATAATAATATCAGACATTAGAGATTATAAAATTGAAAAACATTAATTAGGAATGAAAAGGATTAATACCTTGATAAAAGAAATAATTCATGAGGCAGATATAACGATTCTAAACATATAGGCACTTGATAATATGTGCTCAAAGTGTACTGAACAAGGAGAAATAGACAAATCCATAGTAGTAGGTTTTATTTGAATGACATAGGAATTAAGCTTAATGGAAATGAACAGAATTCCTATTATTGTCTAATAGGAACCCAGAAACAGACTCATAAGACATATGTAAACAGTGTATCATAGAAGCGTCATTGCTAATCTAAAGGAAAATAACTCATATGTAAAGTATTAAATCTCTGCCTGGTACCACACACAAAGTACTTGAATATGAACCAGCAGCAATTTAAAATTTACAGATTTATGGAAGAATGTCTTTATATACACAAGGAAAAAGGATTTCTTAAATAAGACATTTTGCAACTGATTTTCTACAGCAAAAGATGCCATAAACAAAGTGTAAAGATATACTGTAGTCAGAGAGAATATATTTGCAACTCAAAGCAACAAATATTTGGTACCTACTATTAACACAGAACTCCAAATCAATGAGAAAAAGACAAATAATGAAAAGAAAAACCAGAAAAGATACGAATATGCAGTTCAAAGAAGAGGGATGTTTAGTGAATGATAAACACATAAATAGATGTTCAGACAGGACTGTTTTACTCCTAATTTATTTGCTTTTCATAACAACTCTATCAAAGAGTCATGTCCGGTCCTCTTGGGAACTGTGAATAACAAAATGTCTTCTCAGAAGTCATCATCTCCTGATTTGTTGGCTTTACTGTACCTCAAATTTTCTATTAACGCAGTATATTTTAAAACAGAAGGGGAAGGGGGAGAAAGTAGTGTGTGTGTATGTGTATTTCAGGCAGAGAAAATAGTTCATATATGAAGATCTTGAGGTTAGAGAGAGTGTTGAGAGTGAAGAAACTGAAAGCAGTCTAGTGGGACTGGTGAGTAAAGAACAAAGTGGAAAGTGGTAAAAGACTAGCTCAGAAATAGAGATGGTAGGAGAAAATGCAATATAGGGAGGTTTAGTAAAGTTTTGTTTTATATATATATTCTCAAGGAAACATATATATATATGTATGAAGAATACATGTATCTTTGATGCATATATATTATACATATACACATAATTCTTATTTATATATGATATTTGATATATCATAAGGGTAAGGAGTGACCATTAGAAGAATTTTAACTAAGCGAATAATATGTTTAGCTTCTTGTTTCAAAAACTCTTTCTTTCTGCTGTAGAATGTGGAGTGGAGCAAGATTGGAGGAAAGGAAACTCATCAGGAGGCTGTGGGTAGTCCAGGAGAGAGATGGTTGAGGTTACTGTGTTAGAAGTTATGGCTCTTAGACATATGTAAGAAATAGAATTGTGGAGATTAGATGATTGGATGTGTGGGTTGAAAGGGAGGCAGGAATTAAAGATAACTTTTATATTTCTTGCTTGAGTAACTATTTGAAGGTGACACCATTAACAGAGGCAGGCAACACTAGAAGAGTAACATATTTGGTCGGAGAGAGATGCTAGGTTCAGGTCTGGACATATGAAAGTTGAATGGTCTGCAAGATATCCATATAATGATATCAAGTACATAGCTGTGTATATTCGTGTCTAGAGATGAGAAAAGTAGACTGGCCTGAAGATGCAACTTTGAGAATATTAGCATATAGGCAGCAGTGAAGCCCCTGAAAGCAGTAAGTGGGAAGTAAACAAAAAGAGAAAAATGCAGATGGCGCATTCAGTTCTACCACTATTGTGAACTGGTGACTGGAACAGAGACTTTACCACGAAAGTGCTAAGATGAATCTGCACGGAACTGACTGAAATACATTTTGGAAAATACTCTTCCCATGTATTCTTCTTACTCCTTGAATTCCTCAGCATATCTTATCTGACCAGAGCTCTATACTTCTGGGTACTTAAGTAGTGACTCTACTGAGAAAAAGAAAAATTAATTTTCTTGTGTAGTTAGTGTTTGAGAAAGAATTAGTATAACTTATCTCTCTTCTGAAGAACTTTTGTATGTTACTTGATGGATTGAGCAATGTGGACATTTGGGGCATTAGTGGTAGGGTCCATAAGAGTAGCTGTTTTAGTTGGGAGAGCTATCACATCACATCACAAGGATAGGTCCATATTCAGCTAAAGTAGGAACAGCAAATAACTAGCATGTATGCTGCAACTTCCCCTATTATTAATTCATGACAGACATGTCTGGATTTGGCCACAGCACCCTTTATATTAATAGTATTCCAGGCAGACAAAAACCAAAAAGCTGCTTTTGATGTTGGCTTAGTGGTCTGATCTTGGATGAGCATGCCCAGGACATTGCACTGCACATCTCTTGGGGCATTGTTTACATGGACTGCATTGTGAACAGTATCTCCAGTATTTATATAATATAATAGCCCTGTTACTGTACCTTCACCCAACCATCTCTCTACCCTTTCCTCCTTTTCCTGCCAAGAACTGAAGCAATGTGTTTATTTACATTAGTAGGTATATAGACCATATGTGGCATGTTTTGTTTTTGTTTTGGCATTGTTTAAAGCTGCCCATGATACTATTTTCATGATACTGCAACACATTGTGTGAACATCTCATTCACTCTCCATGCTGTGAACAAAGTCAAACGCACCAAATTGTATCTATGCTTATATATGTTTGGATGTAGTTTTACTCACCTCAGTTTGGCAACATGAGCTCTGACGAACTGATTTCTTAAATTTGACTCTCTGAATGTTTTAGAAATCTGTAGAAAGAAAGGAAAAAACCTCTCTAATTACAGTCTTTCTCTCCTTCCTCTTTCTACCCTAACTTGCAACATAGAACTGTATTAATGAGGAACAGAGACTAAAGTTTTGAGTTCAGTTCTGTTTAGTTCAGTTCCATCTCAGAACACATGGGATCGATTAAGTCAGGTTATGTAGCCTTCTGATGCAGTGCCTGTTTCTTCATTTATTACACAAAGATAGTAATGGACAAGATACTCTTCACTAGAAGCCATTCTAAACATAGCAGATGTTTTACTCAATGAGAGCCCATGTTATGTGATTTGTTGGCTGTTCCCAAGGTGGGTTGGGCCAACACTAGGGGAGTCCACTGATGCAGTGTGTGATCCTGCAACAACTGTTCTTAAATGGGTAAAACTAGATTAAAATGAACAGCAATGGAGAGCTTTATGAAAAAAGAAGAGAAGTAATCTTGATCTTTTTCTTGTTTCTGATTAATGCCTAAGCAAGCATCATAGGTTATTTTTAGCATCAATTGGTATTTTTTGAATTAACCTTAACTTTCCCATTTTATTATTGCTCAGTGCCAGCAAGGACGGTCTTCTTGAGGTATAACATTTAGCTTCACAGTGAACTAGCAGTTGTTCTGTGACTGGAATAGTTACCCCCAAGATGTGGGTGAGATGTACTGAACTTTCATAATGGGGAGTAGATTCCATTGGCTTGTACTGTGAGATTGTACCAGGTGTAGGTGAACATGAAAAGGTGAAGATGGGGAAATTAAGTTGCATGCTGAATATTATATTAAGCCAGGATTTGAAGCCAACTGGTCTTGAATTGTAAAGTTTATGCAATGTCTATTGCATCATGTTATATCTTATTTTTTCAATATCTGTTCCGTTAAGCTGATATCGCACCAACCAGTTGTTAGACAAAATGATAAAATTTTTTCTTTCTAGAGGCTTTAAACATTTTTAAGAATTATGAGGCTATTAGTTTTAGCAAAATAATTTATATTTCTTTTTTAAAAATTCAAGAAATATTAGTATTAAGAAGAAAGCAAAAAGTCACTCAAAATTTTATGATCTAAATCTATAGAATTATAGAATCAGTCATTTGGTGAGCTATATTCTAGTTAACTATGTAGAAGGGTGGATTTTAATGTTTACTACTGTGGTATATTGTAGGAGGTATTTTGATAAACTGATCTAGCTTTAATTTTACTTGACTGTAACAGAAGTAAAAGGAACTGAACCTAAAACTTAAGGAATTGCTAAAATTTGGGTAAACATTTCTTGTAATTATATTTTAATTCATGATCTGGTATTGCACTGACACAAGCTAGACTGGACCAAAGTGCTAAAAATCCACTTTAATTGTTACATTTTTGTTATGTGGAAAATATTGTGAGGACTAAGATAATAAGCCTAAGAAAAGCAAGTTAATTAATTGATTGATATCCATATATAGGGATAAAAGAAGAAGGCTATGGATAAGATCCCATATTTCACAGAGTGGGTGAAAATTCTAAACTCTTTCAGAGGAACTTGACAAACACTTGGTAGAAAATCAGTGAACAGTTGCTTGAAGAGGAAGCCAATAGTATAGTGGAAAGGGCAGTAGACAGGACACAGAGGTAAGTTAGTTTGTTATGAGAACTTGAATGAATCTTGTAACCTTTCTTCCTCTCGATTTCTTCAGAAGTGATCTGTACATAGTTGGCTACTGCAGCTCTCAGAGGCTACACATCTGCTTCCTTTACCTGCAACCTTTTGGCCTTTTCCCTCCCTTCAAAATTAGTACTTGTTTAATGGGTCAGATGAGTTTACTTTCACACTTCTTTGATTTTGTAACCTGTACTATTGACCCTTTTATTACAAGGGACAAAAATCAAAAAAACAATGAAAAGAATTATTTTATATTTCTCTCCTGATTAAGGGTGGTAATTGTATCTTTGAATTTTATAGTAGTCTAGAATCCTCAAACCTCAGTAATATTCATGGAAAAAAAAAAGCTTCAGTGGTGGAGTGAATAACACATGCAAAGTCCTGAGGTGGGAATAAGTAGATTGTGTTTAAGGCCAGTGCAGTTGTTTTACAGAAAGCAAGGAGGCTAGAATGATAGAAAGGCCAGACCATGAAAGTCTTGCATTTGGTCTTTAACATAAATAATGGGAAGTCACTGAAATGTTTTAAACAAGAGGACAGTAAAGTCAGATACTGCATATGGCTAATCAATTTTAGGTACAAAATAATCCAAATTACTTATGGTGCTATTTTAGTACTTCACTGTAGAAGTGATGGCTTAGATGGACGTGGTGGTAGCAGATATGGAGAGAAATGAATGGATTTGAGGGAAATACAGGAGATAAAACCTATAGTGGCTGGTAATGGATGGGATATTTGGAATGACAGAGTAGTTTGTCAAGGATGAATTTGGAAAACTGAAAACAGTATTGTCATTATGGGGATAGGATTATTGGAAGAAGGCTAGTATGGCATGGGGAGATCATGAATTTGATTTGGGGGCGTAATATACTTGAGATGCTTTTAAAACAGCCAAGTTGAGATATTAAGCTGACATTTAAGTGAAAAGGTCTGAAGTACAGAGGAAAAGTTTGGGCTGGAAACAGAATGAGTCATTAGTTTGTAAGTGTTGGCAGAAGTAATGGTTATGGGTGAGATCATCTAGAGATAGAAAACAGTGTGAAATAATAGGAGGCTGTAGGTCAAAGCATTGAGGAATTTCAACATTTAATGTCAGTATAGAGGAGGATGAGCCTATAAAGGACACAGAGATAAAGGAGTGGCCAGAGAAGTAGGTTAAGAAAAGCAGGTGAATAGGTGGCCTGGATACCTTGCATGAAACTCATATAACCATGGAATTTTTGAGTTAGAATGTACTATAAAATCATCTAGCCCAGTGATTTTATTTTACTAATGAATAAACTGAAGACCAGAAAGGAGAAGTGAAGTGCTCAATATGATAGATGTTTCTGGGACTATTCCACCACTCATTAAGTATAACAGTGTTGACTATGGGACAAGGATCATGATGGTACTCATGTTACCACTGGTAAATGGTATGATTCTTGGATTTGAAGTCAGGAGACCTTGGTTTGAATTTTAGATCGACTGCTTTCCAGTTGAATAGCCTTCGACATGTTTCTTAATCTCACAATCTTTACCCATCTATAAAAATAATATGCCCATTATGAATTGAAGTTTAGATAATATACGTAAAACTCCTTTGTAAACTATAAAGCACTATATTAGAGTATTATTCATACAATGATTTAGATGTTCAAAGTGTTCTGCAGAAGGATGAATAAATGAGATTAACTATGGAAATCATACATCAGAAAAATTTTAAGGGGAATCTTTGTCTACCATATGTTTAAATATAAATCTACAGTCCTCTAAATAGCTTGATACTGGTACAGGCAAAGATGAATCAGTAGAAGAGAGGAGAGTACAGAAAAAAGAAAAGGAGGAATTTAGTGGATTTAGGCACAACAGAGAAATCCATTCCCCTATTTAATGTATTGTTTTGGTACCACTGCCTAGCTATTTTAGGGGAAAAAGCAGAATCTGTACTTTATTACAAAATAAATTACAGATGAATCAAGATAAAATTATAAAAACTGAAATGATAAAATTACAAAAAAGAAAATGTGAGTGAACATTTTAAAAAGTATTTGGAGTGGAGAAAGCCATTTTTAACCTGGCACAAAAGTGAGAAATCATGCAAAGATTGATAATTTGGGCTACATTAAAAGTTAAATCTATTTGGCATTTAAAAAATCCCTAGATTATAAACAAGTTGGAAAGTCAAATCACATATTAGAGAAATATTTGCAACATGGATGACAGGAAAATTTTAACAAGAAAAGAGAAGTCAAAAGATAAGTCATCGTATGTACCCATTTCATATGATGTAACAAAAATGACACTTTCCCTCTATGGTCTTCCTCCCTAAAACCCAGAACTCCAGTCTAACTGTAAGATAAACTGTCAGAAAACCCACAGCTGTGGGACATGGTACAAAAACACCTTAGCAGTACTCCTCAAAATTGTCAAGGTTATCAAAAATGAGAAAAATCTGAGGAACTATTATAGTCTCCAAAAGCCTAAGGAGACATGACAAGTAAATGTAATTTGGTATTCTGGATGGGATCATGAAACAGAAAAGAATATAAAGTAAAAACAAAAGAAATCTGAATAAAATATGGAATTGGTTAATAACAATGTATTAACATTGGTTCATTAATTGCAATAAATATACTATCATAATGTAAGATTTTAATAATAGAGGAAACTATGGATGTAATATATATGAGAACTCTATATTACCTTTGCAACTTTTCTATAATTCTAAAATGCTTCTAAAGTAACATCTTTATTAAAATCAAAGAAAAAAATTAAAAATCTCTAGAGAGAAACAAAAAATGCATAAGCCCTATGTTCTGATAATTCTACTTCTGGGGATACATCCCAAAAATGTAATCACTCAGGTGTGCAAGCATATATCAACAAGACTGGTTATCAGAATATTTGATACAATAGTGAAAAACTAGAAACAATTTAAATGTCGATCAACAGAAGACTGGTTAAATAAAATGTTATACAACTGCACACTATAATACTGTTTAGTTATTTTAAATGACATATTTCTTAATTCATTGATATTTATATACCTCTGTGGCACATTTGTGAGAGAAAAGTAGTAATAAACAAGAATGTATAGTCTGATTCCATTGACAGAAAATTATGTCTTTGTGCATGTATGATTATGTAGTTTGCATAGAAAGGCACTTGGAACATCAAAATATTAATAGTGGATATAGCTGAGTATTGAGATTTTGTGCATATTTCTTTCTTTATATTTCTTGAATGCCCTGAATTTTCTACATTTTTGCATTATCTTTATAAGAGAGAAAATACTAAAATTATTTTCATTTTGATGACAGGGTTTACATATACATTATGATTTACTTTATAGACCATTTTTGAGACTAATTCAATAATAACAAATCGTATAAAATTTTGTCTTTGGGGATTGTATTCTAAAGACTTACTATCTTCCAAAGGTGCTGGTAGTGCTTTTCAAAATAAATTTATTTATTTCAAGTTTTTTGCATTGCTGAATATATGTTATATGTTATGCTTTAAGCTGTTTCTTTCCAAATTTGGCAATTTTACATGCGCTATATGAAGGATGAGCTGACCTGTCTGATCTTTCTGGCGGGAACTGAGTGATCTCTTTAGGGCCAAGGACGTCTCTGGCATCTTGCTATAATGACAAATAGCTGAGTTCTAATTCCCTATAATAAAGCTGAGATTCTCAATATGAACACTTTCAGTTTGCTCCCTTTATTAAACTGGGTACACAGTTGAAACTTTACAAGATGTTTTTGTATGGTTATGAGAACTTCGTTATGAATAACTGTCCTCAGACTGGCCTCCTGAGATATATATCTCCAGTGGCTTCTTGAAGAAATTGAAGAAAGTCCATTGGTTTGAAGTCTGAGCAGTGGGATCTCATGACACAAATGATGAAACTAAATATTCCTATTGATTTTTTAAAGAACAGATTGGGAAGAGAAGGTAGGAAGTTGGGGAGGTGGATTGCTTTGGTAGGCCTAAAACAGAAGCTTTATCTGCATTTCCCCATTTTCTGGAATACTTCCTATTCAAGCTTTTAACCCGTTGGCTTTCTTCTGGACCACTATAATGAGCTTCTAACTAGTCTTACTGTGTGCAGGCTCTTCTCTTTATAATCTAATTTTTACATCTCTGAACACAAATCTGTCAGAGCCTGTTACCATCATGTTGCCTCTAGTGCAAGACTTTTTGTCTGCAAAATAAAGCTCAATCTTGTTGGCTAAGCACATTCTCTTCTCTTTGCCTTGGCTCATGGTTTAGCTGTAGTGTGCCCTACTCATCCCTATAGCCAGCCAGAAAAGTCGTCTTTTGTAAGAAGCTGTCAGTGGTCTCCATGGCTGGATATAATTTATCTTTTCACCACAAACTCACATCTGTGTTGCTATCTTGCCACATACTAAATATCTTGGGTTATAAATATCTGTAGGTGTGTTTCATCTCCCGTGTTAGACTAAGCTCCACAAGGGCAGGATCCAGCATCTACTCCACTTTTTGTATGTCTACGGCATTTGGCAGGATTGATGCTTGATAAATGTTTATTGAAGAAACAGGAGGAATATATGTATGTATATGGATGGCTGAAACATTATGTTGTACACCAGATATGGACACATTGTAAGCTGACCATATACTTCAATCAAAAAATAATAAAGAATAAAAATTAAAAACTTACCATAGATTCAATTCTTCCACAGAAATTTCTATATTTCTGTGTAACTGGTGAACTTAACTCATCACTGTATTCAACATTTAGGATTTTAAAGCTGCTATGGTAAAAATAAGATTTTTGATCTATAAAACAAAGAAAAGTCAGAATCATTCTCACATTGCTACGTAATCTTTATACAGGATTACAAGAGGTTATATTATACAATTAAAAATTTTTCTTTCCTTGAAAGAAAGAAAACTCTAAACAATATAAATGTAACTATAAAAAAATTATTTTTCAGTTTTTGAAAAGATTGGCAAAGCTGAAACTTGAAAGTATATGAAAATCAGAACAGTATTATTTGAGAAATTAAATTGTTCAGAAGTATAATTTTCATTCTTACTATATTTTAGGGAGATTTGTGATTGCAGATTTGTTTATGTAAGAAATATTAATGTCTATAATATGCTATTATTCGTTTATTATTAAGGAGTAACCCAAAGTAATTCTGAATAGTTCAAAAATTATTTCAAATGCTATCCTTTTCAAAGGAGTTAGTATCTTGTTAGTAGTTTTTTGGACTAATCTACAAAATAACTCTTTTGACAAGATATCTAATCTGGTTGTCCAGTGTGAATTATTTTCATGAAAACAGGGTCTTCCAAAGGTTATATTAAGCTGTGGAAGGAAATAAAAATCTCTAAACATACTTATACACCTCTTTGAAACATTATGAACATGGATATAACATAATCTCTTAGGCAAAAATCCCTGCTTCCTTTTGAACATTCATATACGTAATTTATGCAGAGAAGTATCTCAGAGAAAGAGTTGAGGATCCTGGGGAAAGAGTAGTGTGGTCCGTTGTGGCAGAAGTATGTCTTTCTAATACTGTAAGTGGTCACTGGGATACACTTTGAAGATGACTTACTTAGGCTCCTTGCTTTGTGTTTGTGTGACAACACAGTGTCATTAAAAGTGAAAATTCATTAGTTTAATCTGAAACTTGATATTTGTTTTTCCTGCCTCTGTAATTCACCTTAGACATAGTTGACTCCAGGTGATTTGATAGCAAAATGTAGTCAAAAACAAAATTAAGCCACAACTTCCAAAGTGGATTGACTGAAAAGATTATTCCTAGTTACTGCAATAAATAAATTTCTTCTTGTTCAGTCTCCATACTCACACATACCCTTATGCCCTCACAGCCCCCACCCCAGTGATTTAAATGATTTAACAGGATTATAGCTGAAATTAAAAAAAAAAAAAACTCAAAAGTATATTTTCAGGTTAAAAAAACAGGTTATAACATAGATTATCTAGTGAAACTTGACACATTATATCTACATTAAAACATCTGGAAGAATATTTACTGAGATACTAGGTTAAGTTGTTTGTGAATGAGCAGGGCATATGCATTCTTTATACTGTTTCTTGTCTATGTTTCCTAGTTATTATGACATAATAAAAATTAAAATAAGACAAAAAAGAACAGAACCCTTTTTAAAGTTTGTTTTTTACCCCTTGCTACTTCTAAACTGCAAATTCATCTCCTGTCATAACTGTCCTGCTCCTAAGATTGTTTTCAGGAGACGGGGCATGAATTAATGAATACTTAGGTACATCCAACTTCTAGATGTTGAAACTTAAGTTTCTTTGTAATATTTTATTTTTACAACTTTATCAGGTTATTAAATGAAGAAGGAAATCATATTAATGAAAAACAATATGAACTAACTCTAGCATCATGAAAGTATTGAGAGTTTTTTTTCCCTTGGCTAGAATAATTCTTGCCTGGGTAATAATGTTGTTTAGTATACTAAAAAAAAAAAAAAAAAAAAAAAAGCACCCCCCCCCAAAAAAAGAGAAGAGAAAAAATGCTGAATTAGAGAAAATATAGACATGAGCATATATTTTTAGAGGTATATAAGAAACATAATTATCTTATATTAAGAAATAAAAGTGGCAATAAAAGAGAGAATGCCAGACTTTTAATCTGAAGGTATATTTAGTTAATTCATTTGAAAAGTGGTACTTCCAGTCTTCTGGTACTTACCAAAAGCAAAAAAGTAGACAAGTAGACCTATGATCAATGCCAGGATCACCACCACTGCGATGACAACAAAACACACTATGAATGGGTTCAGGGATCTTGAGGCCGATGGCACCCGTGCTGGCCTTAGAAAGGGGAAGAAAATCGGAGGCCACTCATTTCACTTAGAGAATCCATCATTTTAGTGCTCATGATCATTTTCTGCCTTCCTAAGCCTCTTAGCTTGCACGTGGCTCTATTTATAGAAAAGTGACTGGTTTTTGATAGGAATATTGTTTTGAAAATGAGACGGAACTGAATAACACTCTCCTTAATGTTTTTTCTTTCCAATTTTTTTCAGCACTAAAATGTTGACATTTAGGTAGTTTGATAGAAGAATAAGTGAATCTGACCTGTGGTATGCAATTGCTTTTCCTTCTTCTGCCAGTTGATGAAGTTCTCAAGAATAATAATAACTCTTTTCTATTTTACTACAACTTCTTCCAAGACCCTATGTTGGACACTGCTATAGTAAGCTCCCTTATCTGGGCACCATCCCCAGGGATGTGCTGAAGAGGGATCATTTTGAGTAGAGAGAGGGGTGGATGGAGTCAGAACAGTAGCATTTCCCACTGTACTATTCTCCATATTATTAAAATAGAGATATGGCCAGAGGCTGAGAGCTGAGATTCAGGAGAGTAGCAGGCACCTGAAATGAATTAGAACTATACCAGCAGCAGAGGATTTGTGTGATTTATCATTTTTTTTCACCCATGGATTCATCAATATCAGTGTAAGCCAATAGATTTATACTAACACAGTGTCTGGTATTACATTTGGCATATAACCTAGGCACTGTTTTCTTCACTGCCTCCCTCCCCACCACCGCACACACTCACACTGGAGAGGTCACCGGAAGAGCTGAGTGTGAATTCCTATTTTATCCCTTGTTTGCTTGGAGATCTTATTGTCATTTATCTAAGACTTTCTTCATCTGAAAATGGGAATAATACCTGCCTCACAAGGCTGTTTTGAAAATCAGTGAGGTTATGTTAGGTGTATAAAGTATATATTTCTATTAAATAGGTTATCCACTAAGCTGTGAGAGCCTTGAGGATAAAGATTCTATTCATGTGTATGTTTCTGACACTTTGTAGGGTGCCTGGCATATATAGGGGGTTCATAGATTTATGATATTTATAAATATTTATTGCATGTGTTAATTCCTGGGTGTGTTTTAGTTTTAAAAGCCTTAACAGAGCTAAAAAGCAGTTACATTTGGCCAGAATATAGTCTGGTTTTCATTTCTCTTATTTGTTTTGTTAGCATTCTCGTGTAAGTGTGAAGGGAATGCCATCAGATTCCGAGACTTTTAGGTTTCACAGCAGGGTCACCTGGTGGTGTTTGGGCTCTAACTGACTCATACCCTGATGAAAAGGCACTTCCTGGTATTTTACATAGTACTACCTGCACATTGTAAGTTATGTCTCTGAGACCAGTATCATTGCAGAAGTTATTAGAGGTAGATGTAGACTTGCCAACTTTCAATTTTGTTGAATAAACATATTAAAAATTACAAAAATTGACCTTGCTCAAACATTATTGTTTAATAAAAGGGCTTTTAAATATATAAAAGTAGGAAGGACTTAATCTCAGAATAACAAAAAAGATGTTGTTTAGCTTTAGCTTAGTGATGTCTTTTTATTACATTGCTCTTAAAATTCATTTTGCTAATGACTAGTGAAAACTGACTTTTACTGGTCCAGAGTCCAGCATTTGGGAATGACTACTGTAGTGATTTTCTTATAGGAGAAAATTGGCACCTTGACATTTGCTGACTTTTTGATCCTCAGTTTACACTTGTGTTTCCTTATGGGTTTGTTGTACCAATGACATGTGGTTACAATTGCTGTGTTTGGCATTGTAAATTTAGTAAATGTCAGTGGTGCTGAGCAGTAGGAGAGCCAGAAAAAGGCAGAATTGGAGGAAAGCCAACTCAAATAAGTTGCATATTGATTGATTCTCCATCTCAATAACCAGGAAACTGACTGTATTTCCAGAAATGAGCAGAAGTGTCAAGATTTATGAGTGATAGATTGAGAAGTTCCTAAAAACCAAAGATAAGTTGGAAGTCAACCACCCTCTGTCCCCCCAAAAAACAACAAAGGCTAGAGTCAGCATATGCTTTAGCTTGGATAAGCCTCCCATGAGAATGACTTTAGTGCCAATTTTGCTTTAGTTCACGGAAAGCATCTTAAACTCAATGCCTGAAAAACATCATGAGACATATGACTCAATGAACAAAGGGTGTGGACCTCAGATTACCTTAATCTCACAAGCCGTAATTAATTACATAAGAATGGGTTGCTCCACCCTATAGAAACAGCTGAAGAAATATCTGCTCTCTTGGTAGTAGTGCAACTTGTCATTGAACCTCTGTATGTGGCTGATTATAAAGCTTATGCCAACATGCACTAAATTGTGTGTAGTATTTACTTTGCAATCTACTAGAGAAAATATATTTGCTAATGCTGTCCGAATTTTGACTCATATGCAATGGAAACCTGCAAGCAGATACTTTGCTTTTAAAGCAGGACTCTGACCAATGAAATTCTTAGTGCTTGCATTTAAATAGCAAAACAGATACGCAGTTGTGATATTTTTAACCAGCTTCCCCCTCTTTCTTACTCTCTTTCATTGACTTGGAAAATTACATGAATGTTGGAAAACTTATTCTATACTTTCATTATGAGAGCCTAAGTGTCAGACACTGTGCAGGTATATTGCCAGTCTTCATATTAGCCATAATGTAGGTATTATGATACCTGCTTGAAAGATAGGAAAACTGAAGCTCAGAGAGTAAATAACTCATAATTTCTCAGGAGTGACAGATTTGGAAATGGAAATCAGGGTGGTTAGAATCAAGGAATGTGGACTTCCTCTGACATACACTTCCTCCCTCACACTACAAGAGATGGAAAAGCTTTGGGACTCCTATCTCTCCTGATATCACTTGGAGGAGGCTAAGAAAATCAACATCTGTTGAGAGCTTTATTAAACTGAATGCTCAGATTTTGTCCTTACACATATTAAATATGCAATAAAATAATTGTTGATTTAATTTTGATTTGAAAGTACACCTTACATTAATATATCATATTTATGTACAAATACATGTTAATTTCTGCCATTGGCACATAGTTACAAATATATGGTTGTGGATTAATAGAACCACTTGCCAATAACTTTCCATTATTTGCAAGAATAGAGGAAAACAGTGACAGGGTAATTGCAAATTCAATTGTATATAATATGTATGTATATAGAGGACTTCTAAACAATTTTGTGTCCACTTAAATAAGATATCAGGTATGATAATAAAGATTTGGCCCATGGTTGTTTTCCCGTGATATGCATTCTTCCTTGATGATCCCATACTATGCCATAGTTTCAGCAAGCATTTAATAAGGTAATATTTCCTAAGATACATCTTCAGCTCAGACCTCGTTTTTGAGCTCCACACCATCATTTCCAATTATGCATTGGACATCTTATGGATGTCCTAAAACCTCCTTAAATACAACAGTTCAGTTCAAAACTGAACTTGCTGTCTTTTTCTCCACCCTGTACTCATGCTTCCCTATTTCTACTATTGATAAATGTCACCACCATCTACCTGGTACCTTAAGTTAAAGACCCAGTAATTAGCTGTACCTGCTCCCTCTTGGTAACTTCCCACATTTAAGAGGTCATCAGTAGATTCTTTTCCTACTGTCTAAATCTCTCTGTCCATTCTGCCTATCTCTTTCTTAATTCTGGCTGCTATCATCTTGCTTGTATTACAAGAAAGGCCTCTTAACTGATCTCCCTTCTTCCATTAACTAGTCAGTTCATTCAAGAGCTATTTGGTGAGTGACTGCAGTGTTCTAGGCAAAATTTAATTGCTGGGAATACAATGAAAAGAAACAGTCATAGCAATCCTCATGGTGTCGGGAGAGAAATGTGTAAGATAAGTAAGTAAAATAAAGGGAACAAAAAAGCAGAGAGGTGGGGAAGGGGGTGTGTATGGGGGTGCTAAAAATTTAGATTGAGTGACCAGCCTTGTTGAGGAGGTGACATTTGAGTAAAGACTAGAAGGAGTTGAGTGAGCAAGCCATGAAAATATCAGGGGGAGAATTATCTAGGCAGATGAACAGCAGTTTGAAAGCCCTGAGCCAGGAGCTCATGCAGTAAGTTTGAGGACCAGCAAGAGAGGCAGCTGAACTGGAGTGGAGTGAGAAAGTCAGGGGTGGCGGGCACTGAAGGAAAATGAGGGCAGAAAGATAAGAAACTAGGAGTTAGCAGCTCGGGAAAGATCACTTAGGGCTTTGCATGTAAGGACGTCGGTCTTTATTTTGAGTGAGACAAGTCTTAGAGGGTATTGAACAAAAGATTAACATCAGATCTATTTCTTTAGTAGGATCACTCTGGGCACTTTGCAGGGAGTAGTGGCCCTGGGATGCAGTGGGAGACCACTTAGGAGATTATTAAATAATTTAAGTGAGAGATGATGGTAGTTTAGACAAGGGTGGTAGCAATGGAGGTGGTGAGAAGTGGTCAGAGTCTGGGTATATTTTGCATTTAGACCCTAGAGGATTTGCTGGTGATTCACTTATGAGATATGGGGAAAAGAGGAATCGACTGAATTAAAGGTTTTTGCTTCTTTCCAATCAATTCTTTACAATTCTTCTAGGGATTTTAAAAATGTAAATCTTAGAATCTGGCATCCTCCCCTTCTGATACTTCATTTGAAATTTATCTATTGCTCATCAAAGTTCTCAGATGGCATCCAAACTTTCCAGGGCACTTAAGGCTAATCAAATCACATCTGCAATTTCAACTTCTGCCACATTCTCACTTGCCACCTAACCCCAGCCAGATCAAATGTCACAGCCGCTTCTGTGTGTGCTGTCTTTTGCCTGGAAACTTTCATATCTCAGCTGCCTGGATACTTCTCATTTTATCCTTGAAATAATTCAAACATCTTTAATTTCCCACTAGGTAGTTAACTTTTTCTCCCCTTGCTGCCCCTCATCTGATTTCATAATGCTCAGTGATGTTCTATTATAATCCTTATCCCTTCATGTGCCTGCATCCACATCTGGACTGTGGCTCCTGAAAGATGGAGATGCATCTTGTCTGCCAGGATATGCCCCATTCCTAGCACAGAACCCATTACAGAGTCCGTATCAGGCATTGCTATGGAAAAGTTGATGAATGGCTCTGCAAAAATGGGTTTAAAATAATTTTACTATTGTTTGGAGGGACTTTATATAGGATTGTGTGCCATGCATTCTTACTTTAAACACTGAAAAAAATACAGATCAGAGAATAATCTTTGCCATCTATCGGGTGCTTACCGTGTACCTGGCTGAACTTTTTTACATCATTTAATTTAATCCCTGTTTAGAAACCCTGGTTTACAGATAATGAATGAGAAGCCTAGTTACTTAGCTAGTAAGAGAGTTGGAATGCGAATCCAGGTCTGTCAAGCTCAAACTGCAAGTGGCCACTTCAGATAGCAGGAAGTTTTCTGTTAATTATCATGTTGTTATTATTAATTTCTATCACATTTACTACCTTATTGTTGATACTAAGAAATGGAAAGTTCAAAAATATTTCTACAGACCTTGTATTGCAGGATACACAAACACACATACTTGAGTATGTATGTGTTTACATTATAAATTGGAGTTATGAAGAATATGAGAAATGTTTCCAAAGTAGAGGGACTTACTCTGTTTAAATACCTTTCATTAACTCTAGGTGGTTGTCATGAGGCAGGCAATAGAGACTATCCATTTCAATGATTTAATTTTTTAAGTTGAGGATCACTTTGTTCAAGTTCTCAAAAAGCTTGGAAGCTCAGTGATATAAAATAGATGAAAATAGAGTAGCTTCTCTCTTTGAATTTGAGTTGTGGGAAAGGGATCCTTTCCTATTTCCAGCAAATCACTGATCTACTCCAATACTTTATTTATCTATTTCTTAAGGTTTTTGTTGTTGTTGTTGTTCTTGATAACCTTAAGTATATTCTAAAAGAAAAGAGAGACACAGGATTATTCAGGAATGCACAGCTGGATGATTGCAGAGTCAGTGCCATAGTTTTAAGGATTCTTGAATATATTTGTTTTATTAAACCATAATGCATTCTGAAAACTCCGGGTTTATATGGAAGATAAAATTCTTATCCTTGAATCACAAACCCACAATATTTTGTATGTGTGTACCTTTGGAATGCACTGCATGACTTTCTTTTAACTCAATGATTTATTTTCCAATTTAATTTTGTCTTGGGTAGCATTTAAATAAGTTTCCATTCCTTGAGGATATAAATCCCTTTATACCAGTTGAGGATACAGAGACTGGGCAAATGGTAAGGGACCTGAACAAGACTATGCTATACTTTTTTGATTACTAGGAAAAGAACTTCTCTGGGAGACAGAGACAATTATAAAAGGGTGTTCTTTGGGCTGCGTGCAGCTCTACTCTGGGGCACACAGCTTGGCAGGCAGCATAGGTGCCATCTTGGCTTTCAGTCTCCCTCTGAGCCAAGCATTTTTGTACACTGCACAAACTGCACAACTGTCCACAACAGGCATGAAATGATGTGTCAGAGTTCTGGAATCTGCTACTTGTGGGGAAAGCCAATCTAGGATTCAAATTCTTCTCATAAAATTTGCAAATTGATATGGACAAATGACTAGTAGGTATGTATGTAAGCATGTGCGTATGTATATATGCATGTAGTTGTTGAGTTGGGGGTTCATGATGGTTCAGGAGAACCTGCTGCCAGGGAAGCCAAGAGTGTGAGCTCAGTTACTTCACAGGCTAGTTTAGTTCTTCTTTTCCTAGGACTCAGGCTGTACCTGGAACTCAGGCTCTTTCTAACAGATCTAGGCCACAGAAACAACCCCATGAGAGGGTGAGGCCACAATAAGACAAATCCATCCTTACTGCTAGGAGAAAAATAAATTCCTTTCCTATGATGCTCTATTCATACTTTGTCTAATTTGTTCTAAACCCTAAGGGATCATTTTCATATACTGGAAGTTTATGGGCATTCTTTCTCCAATTTATTGTTAAATCTTTGAAATATATTTTAAGATGCTTTGCAGCAATTACTTGATTAAATTTTTTTACTGGGTTGTAGTGTTTGAGGATATATCTTAGGCAGTATTAAACAATTATTAGAGAAGGGAAAAATGATAGGTTATGCTTCATCACAGTATATCAAAGTTTAATTTATTTGGACCTAGTGACATTGAAAAATTGTTCCAGTTTTGTAATATGTTCTTTATTAATAATGTTCACTTTATATTTCTGCAATAAGTAAGGAAGTTAAAAATGATCATTTTTTTCTTTTTGAGATATCCTTCATTCTAATATCAGTCATGTTTCTGAAAAGAAGGATCTGATATATAAAAGATTGTTTTAATTGACTTTAAACTTCTGAGCATAGTGTTTAATTCTTGCATTGTAAAAGACTTTTCTAAGAGGATGTGGAAACAGAAGTGGAGTTAGGAGGTGTGGATTCAGATACTCTGTCAAATCTAAGCTGTGAGATCTCACGTAAATCATAACTTTTCCAAACTCTAGTTGCCTTGTTTTAAAAATGGACAAAACAATACCTTCCTTATCCAAAAAGATCCAAATAAAATGTATATGACACTTGTTTGTAAATTCTGAAAAAGTTTTCCTGAATTTAAGGAATTATTGTAGCGACAACTAGGAAATATACTAGAAAAGACTCAAGAACTAAAGATTGTTATACCAGTAGCTGTTGAGTAATCATAAATGAGTCCTTCAAACAGCATGGAGTCTCAGTTCCCTAGCTATATAATGGTGATAACAATACTCACCACACAGAATTTTGTGAGAATTAAAACATAATATTTATGCTATATAAATTGTAAAGTGCTAAAGAAGCAGTTTAGAGTAAGATGAAATTCTTTTCATTAATCAGTTTAATCTTATATATTACCCTGTTTATATTTAATCTATCATCAAGAGAACAAAGTGCACTTCGTTCAAAATACTCAATTTTTCCTATTTACTTATTCTAGTCCTTTTTTTTTAACCTAGTCCACACTTTTTCAGCTTACTTTATACACATTTTTTTTCAAAGATGACTTCTAATTTATATCTTTAGTTGTAACATTTATTATGCACTCCGGTTTCTTCCAACTTAACACCTGGGTGTTATCACACAGATACTTTACACCAAAGGGCACATGTCCACAGCTGCCTCCATTGAGGTACTTTTTGCAGTAGAGAAAAATTAATATTAGTTTTCTACTCTTCTCCTGTAATCATTAATTTCTTTACTTAGAAATATTAGATTTACATGCCTATTATTTTGCTAGACATGCAAAAATAAATAAGATAAAATTCCTTAAGTAACTTTAGAGTGATAGGTAAAAAGTGCCACATAAGCACTCCAAATGTTACAGAAATTGAGAGGTCAGAGAAGTAACTTTTGGTTAAAGGATGGAGGGACTGTTAGGAATCTTCATGGAACATGTAGCATGTGAGCTATACTTTGCAGGACGGGTAGAACTTCTGAGTAGATGAAAAAACAGAAACAAAAGAGATGAAAAGTGCAAAGTGTGCTTGGAGAACGATAATTGGCCTTGTAGGCAAGTAAGTGGAAAATAATCTGGAAAAATAAAATCAATTGAGATTATAGAAGACATTAAATATGTTGGATTTAGAGTCTTTGCTTTAGAGCAAAGGACATGACTGAGGGTTTGGATTTATAGATTTGAGGATTTATAGATTTCATAAAGGATTTTATAGATTTCATAAAGAACTTCCCATTATTATAGCCTTAGGTATTCAGTAGTAAGTAAAAGCACTTGGCATTGTGAAAATCAGTGTGTGTATATATAATTTAGGCAGTTATCAATTAATATTTACTAAATACATATAATCACCCATTGTTCTAAGTGAAATAATTTTATATATGAGACTAAAAATGCATTGAACCATGACCCAGGGAAAATGAACTTTTATTGTGGCTTACAAGTAGAAAAGAAAGAAATACAAACTTTCATTTATACTTCTTTTACTAGCCTACACTTAAAAGAGGCATGAATAGTCTAATGAATGAAACAATATAGAAACTACTCATGCTGGGTGCTTAATTATTTAAACAGCTGACTGTTTAATAGAGTAGAAGTGGTCTTTCAGTAGCTGATTGTTTTGGGTACTTATGGCATCATATAATGAGACCAAGGTCAAAGGTTTCATTTTAGGTAGATTTTCCCAAGTAGTTCATAGCTATAGGCTAAGCCTTTGTTCTTATTTGCTATTCTGCAAATTTACTTATTTGCTATTTTGCAAATGTTTCTTTCTTCCTTATGCAGCCTGAACTAAGCAGTTTTTCTCAAATTTATACGAGCAAAGAAACATTTATTTGTGAAATACTTAACATTTTGAGGAACACAATGTTCCTGAAACTCAGTGAAGAATATGCTCCTCTGTGAGTTCTAACTTACCCAAGGCACTGTTTCTGCAGGAGAGGAATGGAAAATCTATTGCACACCCAGTTTAGATGGCATTCTCATTCGTATTTAAATACGCAAAGATACCTCTTGCTGTTCCTCTCTCTCCATTTTGGATACTTGGGAAGTATCCAAACTTGTAGCTGTTTAGTGCAGTTGCAGTTGTTCATTTCAGTACTTCTTAAATTTTAATATATATATGAATTTAAAAATGCAGATTTACATTGAGTGAATCTGGGGTTAGGCTCAAGATTCTGCATTTCCAGCAAGCTCCCAGGTGATGCTGATGCTATTGGTCCAAGGACCACACTTTGTGTAACAAAGATTTTTGGATACAGTTAGATCAGAGTAGCTCTGAGACAGAACAGGATGATATTATTGAAGGCATACTAGTTTCTTCTGTTTCCTAGACTCCAGGTACATAGACAGCCCTCTTCTGGTATAAGATCGTCATGAAATGTTCAAAACCTTAACTAACTGCTTTGTTAAAATATACTGACCCTAATACATATTTGTTTTCTATAGGAAATAAATG
Source organism: Camelus dromedarius (assembly GCF_036321535.1). Taxonomy (NCBI): domain Eukaryota; kingdom Metazoa; phylum Chordata; class Mammalia; order Artiodactyla; family Camelidae; genus Camelus; species Camelus dromedarius. Next base: position 68,787,624 of record NC_087436.1, read on the forward strand.
TGTGAAGGATTTAGGGGCCCTTACTCCTAGCTCAGTGTGACTTAATGTAAATTGAAAGTATCAGGGTATTTCCTGTTGCATTGTTTCTACAAAATGTATCCCAGTGAGGTGAGGGATTTGGTATATCACACCCTGGAGAAGCACAAGGCGGCACTTATTGCCCCAGATGAGTTCATCCTCCAATATTTGATTTTATTATTATATATAGACTCAAGTACTTAAAAATTCTAACAGTTACCAAGGAGATGATCCTATTTAATTTGTATAGAAAGATATATACCAGGTTTTAAAACATTGTTTACTTAGGGAGGGGTGCAGGGAAGGAGGAAAGGAGGTGCTGTGAATAATGGGGTAGGAGAACAAAAAGACAAATACATTATTAAATACACAAGTTAAATAAAAATCTGTTAGTAAAGAGTCTCAGCAAGAAAGACATTTCAGCGCAAATTGGGTGAAATAAGTTAGTGGGCATGATAGAGTAGAGAATCCAAAAATTTCTTGGGATTATTCTCCCAGTGCTACTAGTAAGGGTTATTACTAGTAACTTGGGAGGAGTGGAGACTGAAATCAGAACCCCATATGTATTTATCTTGGATAATTCTGTTTAACTATATCCAGCAAATGATAATTGTTCTCACAGAAAGAGTAGCTTCTAATGAATCATGGACCAAACCCAAGATTAGTTGTTTCAGATGCTATTGAGTAATACTTAGTTTCATCAGTATATTTTTAAAAACAGCATCTTGTACTCAGTCCCTTCTGAACTGAATCCTAGTGGCTTCTTGCCCAGATTTTCTAAAGAAGCAGAAGAAAGAATTGAGATTCTCAGTATCATTTTTCTATAATGACTTTGTGTCATAATGGAATGAGCAGAGTTCCAAGGTCAATAGCTTTAATATTTTTGAAGCCTACACAATAGAATGTATTCCTCAGAGCTCAGGAAAAATATTGTAGATACCTTTTATCTTGGGAAGAAATATGCACAATGGCAGGGTGGGTGGTGGGGAAACAGTGTTGAAGGGATCAGAAAAGCTACTTGACATTAGACAAATCACTTCTCTGGATTTGAGTTTTCCCCTTTGTCACTTAATGAAGAATGAGTGAATTTCCTTATCACCTTCACGCTGCTCTTTTCTTTCCTTGCTTCACATGGATGGTTCCTTCTTATTTCCACGACCACTCTATGAGGTAGATTCTCTTACCTCTACTACACACTTTCAACTTTTGTAAACACTTTATTCCCTTAAGAATGTCTGTCTTACATGTTCCTTATGCATGTCCCTATCCTGACATCACCCTCCTCCCCTCTGCAGCAAACTAAGCTCCATGAGAGAGGCAGCAGTTGAGAGCACAGACTTTGAAGCTGGACTAAGGATTCAAATTCTGCTTTTGCCTTCTACTTGCTGTGTGAATCTGGGAAGTTACCTTACTTCTCCTCATTTCCTTATCTGAAAAATGGAGGTAACAGTAGTATCTACCTTCAGGCTGTAGTGAAGATAAATGACTTAAAAACTTATTAATACAACTGAAATATTGTCTGACACCTGACCCTGTGTCAGTGTGTGGTCAGTCAAGCAAATGAGGGCAGGGACTGATTGTGATTGGTTCTCCACTGTATCTCCTGAAGTTTTTGATGGTCTGTTTTAAGTGTATCTGTACAGTGAGAGGATGGATTAGATGATGGAAGTGAGGCCCTGTCTACTCTGTGAACATTTCCATGGTTCTAACATGGGAATGAAGAGCTGAACACATAAGGCATTCCTTTCTGTCTCCTGAACAAATGTATCTATAATCACTGTTTTTTCTGTTTTTATATACTATTCCTATGAAATACTAGTCCTGTTGGGAGGATTGAATTTTTAATTGCTGTACAAGTAATATAGAAAGAGTACATTACTATAATGATAATCATAAATTTTGTAATCAGACAGACACAGTGTGACTCTGGGCAAGTGACAAAACCTCTCTGAACCTTAGTTTCCTCATTCTTAAAATGGGGATAATAACATGCATCAGAATGGGGTGAGAATTAAATGAGGTGCTGTTTGTAAAGTACTTAGAACTCTGGCTTATAGTCAATAAATGGTAAATTCTACATTCCTCTTTTAGGTAGAACCCAGCTCTAGCTGCTAATACCATTCTTTTGTAATGGCCTTTTGTAAGAGCAATAACAATTCTGCAGAATCACAGAATGTTACCTGTGGAAGGGAACTTCAGGAATATCCACTCCATCTTACCCTTTATGCAGATGAATAAACTGATCTAAAGAGAGATTAAGTAGTGGTACAGAGGTATCTCTTGATTTTTCATCTGTGATCTTTTTTTGAGGTCTTATTAATTTTTTTTGCAACTCGGGACGTGGTGGACACTCTATTAACACTGTTTATTAAATGAATGGTGGAAAAATCAATAGATAATTGAGTTCTCTTTACACTATTTTGCTGGGCACTGGGGACATTTTTAAAAAATGGCCAAAAAATTATCCTGCTTTAAGGCATTCATGAGTTTCTGAAGGAGGATAAGGTGAAACCTATTAGCAGCATTTCACACCCTTGACTATTCCTCTTTATTGAAATAGTCTCTTTCTGTTGTTTTTCATGATTTGACACATCTTTTTATCCTTCTGATGCCCTTTGCTGGTTGCTTCTCTTCTATTCAACCTTAAGAGTCTGCTGCTCCATGCTCTGTCTTGGGTGTTCACTTTTCTCTCTAGTTGATTTCATTTAATCAACTTTAATTACCATCTAAGCTAACAGTTCTCAAGCTTTTCTGTGTGTAAAAATCGATTGAAAAGTTTATAAAAATGAAAATTCCTGCATCCAACACTCAGACTGTTCAGTAGATCTGGTCTTGCTGCTCAAAAATTTGCATTTTTAACAAGTGCCCTAGGGGATCCAGATAGAAATAAACCAGATATTACACTGTGAGAAATGCTGATCTATATATGATTTTGAGACTGAAATGTTCAACTGCATCTTTCACATATCCCCACTTGATGTTTAGAACGCAACATTTCCAAAGCAGAATTGTCTTCTCCCTTCTAACACTGACAACCTCTCTCTGCCCCATCAGATAGACTTTTTTTTTTGACATTTTCTTTTTTAGTAAATGATACCTACATCCACCAAGTTATTCATGTGGAAACCCTGAAAATCATGATTGATTTCTCTCTCATCCCTCACATCCAATTGAGTGTCAAGTTGCATCCTTTTTACCTCTTAGATATGTCACAAGTTTTGTCACAACTCCCAGCACTTTTGTTGGAGCCATATTCATTCCATTTCTGAAATACGGAACTAGCCTCAAGCTGGTCTCCCTTCATCGATGGGTATCTCCCCCTCTCCACAGTGATCATTCTCTAGAGAGAGTCAGAATGATCTTTTTAAAATTCTAATATAATAATGTCTCTGCCTTTGTCAAATCTTTGTTTTTCATTTCGCTTAGAATATAATCCCAGCTCTTTAATATGGCTTTCAGAGACTGGTATGATCAGTTTCCTGCCTGCATTTAATTTTTGCTTAAATAATACTTCCTCAGAGAAGCCTTCCATAAACTCCTAGATAGTTTACTATAATACTTATTTTTGTATCATCTTATTAAACAAATCAAAATGAAATCACATATTTTCATTTTAATCATTGATATGGTTGCTCCTGACAAGGAAGATTGTGATTTTCAGTAAAAACTACCTTTTGCTCTGCTAAGATTTCCATAGAATAAATGTGTTCAATGACAGTTGCTTCCATTCATCTTAATTAATCAGAGTCCCTAAACTTCTTTTCATAGTGCTTGTCACAAGTAGAATTAAATAGATACTTACTTGTTTAATTTTTTTAGTGCCTGCCTTCCCAATAAATGACATGAAAACAGAGTCTAGGCCTTTCTGTTCCATTTCTGTATGTCTAGCACTGAAAACAACAACTCACAAAAATTAGGCACTCAAAAAGTGGATTTTTTTCATTGGATGAATAACATAAATGAATTAAATAAAGCATAAGAAATAATACAATAATTATCACAAAAGAGGTATAAATAAATTGTTTGGGTATGTAAGATTCAAAATGGCTTATTTGCCATATTGATTTATAAGTTATTTTCAAGCATGAGCATTTTGGGTTTCCCAGTGAATGACTGTGGACTTGAGGGATCACTACCTGCCTTTGGGAATCATCAGCTGAAACAGTATTGGAAAACATGTAACTGGATAAGTAGAGCTAGAAGAAAAGAAATTGTATTTCATATTACTTACAATTTGGGCAATAGGAAAATGAGAAAGATACAGCATATAAACTCAGAAAGTTTGACCAGTAGGATAAGAGAAAAATCAAGGGAGAATAATGTTTTGGAAGCTTTAAGACTGTATTTCAAGGAGGAAATGATCTGCTGTGAAGCTGTTAAGTAAAATGAGCTCTGAGATCTGACCATTGGATTTTACATTTGGATGATCACTGGAGAGCTAGACAAGAGCTATTTGAGACTGTGAAGATGAGAATCTGCTTGTAATGGGATAAGAGGAAAAGTTAAAGATAAACATGCATACACCCTATGGTCCAGAAGATTCATTTGCAGGAACACACCTAAGAGAAACTCTTGGTTGTTTGTACCATTTGACCCATTTAAGAATGTTCAAAGCTGTGTCATTTTTAATGGTAAAATCCCCAAAGAGTGGTTATGTAAGTTATATTAGACTCTTAGAATGGAATATCACATAGCTGTGTACATGAATGAGTTATTACTATACACTTATAAAGCATAATTTTGATCCCATAAAATGAATTTAAAATATATGTAGAACTAAACAATATGTTCTTTAGGGAATATATATGTGTGTGTGTGTGTGTGTGTGTGTGTGTGTGTGTGTATAGTGAAACCATAAAGAAATTTAGATACATGCCAGATAACAGTTACAGGGCCAAAGTGAGGGGAGGGCAGTTAGTGGATAGGATGTAATTGAGGAAGAGTCCACAGAGTTTTCTAAAGTACTGATGATATTATTTTTCTTAATAAAGTTGAGTACCTAGAGGTCCATTTTTACAGTTAGTCTTTATGTGTGATATATTTAACAATAAAAATTTTAAAAAGTAAAAAAGTGAATGGAAGAAGAAAATAAGAATAGAGGCAGTGGGTCTAAACAAACCTTTACAAGAGTTTTGCTGTTAAGAGGAGGAAATGAGAAATGAGGCAATAGCTAGAGAAGGGATATGGGTCAAGGGAGGAATTTTTTTAAACTGGAGATAGCTTGGTATCTCTTTATACTAATGGGAATATTCCAGCAGAGAAGGAAACTGTATGTTTTAATGTATTTAACTCAGAATAAAAAATTATCAGTGTTAGAAAAATGTTCAGTAGATCTTTTTATCCACTAACTTGAAACTTGAACTCACATATCCTTTTATTAACCATTGATACACTTGTTCATACTCCTGACACATGGATATCATAAATATTCTAAAGAATCTGCCATTTTTTTCTGCTGAGTTATTCATTAGTGTAAACTTTCCCAAAGTCAGTTTTATTTTTCAATGATCTTAGTCACCCAGTGAGTGATTTCAGGCTTAGGATGGTGCTTTACTTTTACATATCATGCACATATGCCAGATTTGGACTTAATACTCTGAAAAACTGACATTATGGCAAGTTTTCTTTGCTCAAGGGAATGCTATCCTTCAAGTTGGAGCAACAGCTTTTAAGGAAATGGATTAGGTATCTTTAGGTTCCCTTAAAAATAGACATTAATTCTTCTTCTTATGACTTATTTTAGGGGTATCAACCAAAGCCATCTTGGGGGCTGGACTGACATGAGCCAGATGAGTAACAAGTTTCTGAGGAAGTAGCTTGAGTATCTTTTGGAGGGCAAATTAGCAGTGGATATAGGAGATTTGTTAGAAAATATATGATTCTAGGTGACTGATAGCAGTCACCAGTATTATAATGCCATCACCACTCCCCATCCTTTACCAACATTAGAAAAACATTCTGACCAAATGGGCAGCTGTTTTAGCATGTGGCCTAAGGTTTTTATGGATAATACCTTATACCTTAAATGTGCCATTTTGGACTCTTAACTGTAAAGCTGGTCCACTTGACTAATTTCCATTAAGAAATATACCCTTTGCCTGATGATTTATAATTTTAAGCATGGTTTCTGAAAGTTAAAATCACAATTCATTAGACAGAATAGAAATAACAGGTAGAATTTGGAATGTATTTCTGACAGTTTTGGCTTTTTATTTCATGGCATTTGACTGGCTTTCACATGTCTCTGCAGTCAGTTAATCATATCATGAGCATGGACAAAAAGGAAGAAAATGGAAATGAGATTTGTTACAATGGAAAGAGTCCTGCTAAGACATGTCCGTTCCTGAGCTGAGATATGCTCATTTACAGTAAATCTTTCCTTAGACTACATTCTGAATTCTAGCTTTTAATCTTCATCCTATTTTCCAAATCTTACCTCATACTTTTTATGTAATCCAGTTGACAAGACACTCTCCTAGAGGACCTGAGAAAATTTGGAATACTTAAAAGATTTGAAATGAATCATGATTATATCATAATGCCAGGTTCCTGGGTCCCTTGGTGGTAGGATTTCCTTCTTCACGTAGGGATGAACAGGTAGGTAAAGGAAGGAACATACAAACTTTGCAAGCTTCAGGAGAGGACAAACTAAAAGAGGTCTGAGAGTTTAATTTATATATAAAAGTAATCAAACCATCCAAAAGAACCCAGTCTCAACCAAAGGTATCACAGAATTACCTGGAGATTTACCTAAAATTACCTAAAAATGACCTAGAACTACCTAAAAACATATTACTTTAATTTTCCTTCCCCTCCACAATTTGGATAACCTGCTTCCTCAGAGCATATGGAAGAATTAGAAAATAGTGAAGTGTGAGGTTTTTTTTTTTTTTTTTTTTGATTGGAGATATTATGGTATGTCTTTATGCTGATGGGAATATTCCAGTAGAGAAGAAATCTATGTTTTAATTCATCCTGTGCAATATTAAACTCAGGCAGATGTCCTGCTTTAGAAATAAGATTGTCAAAATAAAAATTTGTCTATTTTTTAACTCCCCAAGCCATTTAAATATGCTCTCCCCTTCCCACACAAATTCTGCTCTTTATTCAGATTGAAAGAAGGCATTATTTCCTAGTCATGGGCCCTCAAATTGATGAATGAAAGTCCATAAGTTATTTTCAAAATTTCACCAATTTGGCATGGTAACTCTGATTATCTCATTTCAGTAAAAACCAACCAACTAACCAATGAACAAAACCAATTGTGAATTATATATTTTCAGGTTAATAAAAAAGGAAAAACTGATTATTTATAGATACAGCTTATTTTTAAGAGCCAAAATATTTCAAAGTGTGATCCATAGAAACCAAAGTTCCAAAGAAGAGTTCTTTGTAATTGGAAAGTTTGGTTCTGATTGAGCGTCATATTTCCTACAAGGATGGGTCAGTTTAGAAATTAGATTGATTCCAGGCATTCTGAAATTGTACTTCTTTTTCATTATGTGCATGTTTCCATGTTTTCCTCTATTTTCCTTTGAATGACATCTAGCTGTTTATGAGGATCAATTTTTTTTAAATATCAGAGAAATTTCTTTGTGAGATTAAAAATATTTCTGCAAAATACATTTCTAACTGTATTGTGACTACCAAAACAATACTACATTGTTACAGAAGGTTTAGGAATGATGGAAAAATATAATTCATAAGCTTACCACTTTAATACAGCAAACATGATTACTGTTTTGTATTTCTCATTAGACTTTTTCACATGTGTAACTGTACAAAGTGCTAGTCAATGACTAAATACAATTTTGTGATTCACTTTCACATAAAATGAGAAGATACAATATATAAATTACTTTATAGATTTTCACCTATTTTGATAGGTTATTAAACCTATTCCCTTGTTTGAATGTGAAATAATTTTTATTATTTTTATATTATTAATTGTTAATTATTATTTATTTTTGGAAACTTAGACTGCTACCCATTTTTTACTCATATATATTCAAATACACATAATTGTACATATATTTTATTAAAACGATTTTAATTTTGATCAAGTTTTCTAAAGTTCAGGAGATTTAAAATAAACTCAACTACACAACATGGCCAACAGATTGTCCATATTTTGTTTATTTCCCTTTTAAAATGACTTAATTAGTGTCATATTTTTCTGTGTTCATGAGAAGACAAAACAAACAATACACTCAGATGCAGATACAAACAAATCAAATTATATAATTTTGAGATTGTACCATCTGACTCTAGATTGTGCTACAATTTGTTGCTTTTTTATGTGAAAGTGTATGAAAATAAGCAATTATTAACTAGAAAGGAAACTAAGTAGATACTATTTTTTTCTTAAGTATCAACAAAAACTTACTTGAAAATAACAATACCATAGTGTATAAAAGGTAGACAAATACTGTCTTTACTTTCTTAAAGAGGACTTTAGAATCCACTGCACATGTAGTAATGATACTGTGACAGGAGTAAAAATACATAATCCTCAAAAAATTTTCAAACAACAGAGGAATTTTTTTTACTGCCTACATTTTAAAATCCACACATCACTTTTTTGAAAATTAAACACGAGAAAACAAAAACAATTCCTTATTTAAAGACATGTTTTCATAACACTAAGCTGTCTCTTCAGGTTTATTAATTTCATAAAAAATTCAGTCAAGCAGCCAAGCACCGTATTTAAACAATATCAAACATATTATCTAAACAATATTTAAGAGTTTTAATGAAGTTTTGGGAAAAGTAACTAGAAGATTGTGAGACATAGCCAAAATTTCTTACGTTTCCGTACATTTTTCACATGCTTTATGATATAGTAAAACTTTCAAAATTGTGGAGAAAAAAACAAGACTTACCTGTACATTTTAATCCTGAGTAATGAAGAAGTCCTTTTTTCTGCCTATCCAATTGCTCTGAGATTTCCATTCAAATGAATGACTCTCATGTATGATCTATGAAGGAACTGAAGACAAAGGAGGAAATCCCACATAATTAAAATCTAACTTGTTAAACAAGTCTGAAGGAATCAACTTGAACCAATTGTATGACTTGTGGAGTGGAATCAGAAATAGACAGGGAACTTCACAAATCAGTAAGAATTTTATTTATACTAGTAAATTGTGATTAAACGTGATAACAGGTGATAGGTATTTTATGAAAGTTTGTGACTTCACAGGCTGTATCATCGTCTTTAATTTAGAAAGGATGTGACACTCTTGCCCATCTTTCTGTTTGTTGTGTACTTCATTCTTTGCCACACCAAGCCAAGGACAATCATAAAATAAATACTTTCCATACATTATGGAAATTAATGGGTAGTACTATCTTTGAATTCTCTCTTCTCTGTGATAAAATCCTGTTTTTCTCATGGCATATGAAATAGATTCAGAAAAGTAATTGAGTAGGTGTACAAAGTGTGGGATAAGCAAGCAGAACAGTTGGAACTAAAATTCACTTAGTCTTTTTCTGAGTATGTCTTTTGAAAATAATTCTAATTCAATACTGCCAGTAGATGTGTGGACAGCAGAGTGTAGTACAAGTATGTTTGGGGTTCCGGTAAGGATGGAGAGTGTTGGGCAGTGTTTTCAGGCAGGGCAGAGCCCAAGAAAACATAGAGGAAGAATAGCATGGAAGTGAGAAAAGATATTCCTGTTTATTGTGTGGGAAAGGATAGGAAATGAATTTGGAAGGTTATGTTGAGGTTACTTTGTGAGAAATAATGAATGCTAAATAACTGGAATGTGTAATAAAATTAGACAACTTGAATTCTAGGCTCTACTGTTTTCACCAACCAACAATTAGTTGGTGAAAACAGCCTAAGGAAAAAAATTACTTATTCCTCTATGAGTCTCATTTATTCCTGAGAAAATGAGAAGCTGAATCAGGTGGTCTTAGAGAACATTTTCAACTCTAAAATTATATGACTTTATCTTGTAAAGCACTGATAGCTAATGGCAAATGAATTTACTCTAGGACTGCAACTTGAGAAGTGTTCAGTTACATACACAGTTTTTAATATATTGTGCAAACCATATAATGGACAGGAATGCATGGGCTCCTCCATATTCTTTCTTTATATATTTTTATCAGATCCTTTGTCTTATGCCTGATATTCTGATGTTGTTTTGTTTTGTAGTAGTAAAAAGAATAAAACAATATTTTTAAAACTTTTGAATAGTTACCTAAACAAACCATTTTCATTTTACATGTTGACCTTTAAGTACTTTTCACGAGTACAAGTCTTTTTCATGAGTTACATCAGTGTATAACCTTTGTATTGTGCTTTTTATGCTTAATATTATTTCATAAGCATATCTCTGTTACTAATTTTTATTTCTATTAGCTGTATATATTATTTCTAGTAGCTGTGTATGTATCTATTAGCTATATAAAAGTATAACTTTTTTGATGTAATTTCAGACTTACAGAAAATTTGCAAATCTAGTACCCATATTCATCAATTATTAAGAATTTTAATGGCTACATTTTAAAATGTTAATCATATCACACCAAATAGCTTCATCATAAAATACTGAAACCATCTTCTAATGTGAAGTGTTTTGACCACCTTCATGAACGTAGTTTTTGTTTTTCACCCCACTGCTGAATTTTCCCTTGAAATAAATAAAAAAGAAAAGTAGTTTATTGGGGCAAGTTATTTAAATATTTAATGTACTTTAAAATTTTACTTTTGTTTTAATAACTTTTTAAAGATGTGAAGTATATTGTCTTCTAGTTTTTGTTTACAGCACTTTCCCCCTTACTATATACGTTCTTTCTTCTCCATCTTTGTATTTCCTGGAGCAATCAGCAAAGCCTTTTTTAATGAGTAGGCGCTTAGTCAACACATATTGTTGGCACTTCCAATAACTAAATATATTAATGCAGATCCTGGTGTCCTATTACTATTCACAACGGAACTTGGGAATGAGTCAGACGAGTGGGATGGGAAAAACTGCACTCAGTATGAAAGCAGCTTCCTGTTTCCTGTGGTGAGCTCAACGCAGAAAGAGAGGTGGGGCATGCGATTATGGTTTATGAGGCAAAGGAATTGCTCTTAACAGGGACTAATTCAAAAAACGTTGACTCTTAATCTCCAGATCCTCTGGGCGTAGCAGGATAGGACTTGACCCTTCTATTCTTGAAGTGCAGCCATTACAAGAGTAAGCAATGTAAAAGGACATACAAAAAATATCAGAATCCTCTTCTTCCCTGCCATAGACTTGATTTTATTCCTCCAGCCGTACATTTACAAAACCGAGACAGTCTGACCTGGGAGGACTGACAGGAACACGGTTAATGAGAGAGATCATTTGTTTTGATGGAGGATACAGTACTTGAGCTATTGAGCTGGGATTTCTTGCCTTTCTAGGCTGAGGAGGGAGATCCTGGTAAAGAGAGTATCTCCGAATACACAAGTGTCTGAAAATAGACCTAGCTTTGAAGGAAGTATGAGTCACTCAATGAAACATGCCATGACAATATGAGCAGAAGAAAACAACCCAAGAGCTGATGATCCAAGAAGGTGTGGGCCGGAGTGTTTTCTTTGAATTTGGGGTTTGTTTAGTCATCAGGTCCAGAGCAGCACAGTCATGTGGCTGTGGCTGGTAATGAATTTGTCATGACCTCACTCACAGAGTTATTATACAGATAGAAAAAGAAAGATTTTGTGCCCACCATTTGAAAGTTGTAAAATGTTGTTTAAATATAAATGTTTACATTTATTGTAAATGTGAATTTAAAAGTTGGGTAATAATTGGATTTTGTAAATATGGCCAAGTTTAATTTTATGGATTATGACTTGTAGGCAGTGGGAAATAAGTAGGTCCTACTATGTTTCAAAGGCTTTTGTTTATTTAGAAGGCACGTTGTAGTAGAAACAGTACACTCTTTGGAGTTAAAATACACCTAGAATTAAATCCTGGTTCTTCTGTTTACTACCTCTCAGGTTTCAGAAAAGTTGTTTATCTGCGTCAGCCTCAGTTTTCTTACATGTACAAATGAAGTTAAAGTACCATTCTCATGGAGGAGTGAAAATTAAATTCAGTCAAATCAAATCAAATGAACCAACAAATGTAGCCCACAATATATAATGTGGTCGTTCTTTCAGCAGTGATTCTGAAGGCAGTGTGTGTGTGTACATGTGTAGGGGTCACGATTACTGACAAGTGGAGAGAGTATACAATTTGAAAATGGCCCCAGGTGTTTCTAAAGTACCCCATTTCCTAGATTCAACATGGGACCTTGCCTTCTCCAAACTAATCTTATCCCTACAGCATTTGTTCAAACATAGTTTAAGAAATCCAAAGCTTATTACAACTTGGGATGGCTTTCATATTGGCAGTCTGTTATTTTCTTGTGCTATCCACATACTAATTTTTTTAATCAGTTTCTTATAAGGGATCAAAGAAGCCTCTTGGTCATAGATAACTTTTTATCTTGTTGAAGGAAGAAGTATATATCCTTTACTCCTCTCCTAAGTTCTCCACATGAGTCTCCCTTGGGCTGCATAGAGCTGTTTTCTTCCCTAAAGGGGTAATTTCCATTTTCCTACATACATATGCAAATTTGACTATTTTATTTTTTCTCTACAGTCAGAGAAGCAATCAGGACAAATAAATATATGTATTGATATTCAACATAAATCATCTCATCAGCTGAAAGTTTTGATTGATAAACTCAAATTAAAATTATCCAATATATATCCCCCAAAGGCTTTAAGTGATTTTTTGTTTAGTTGATAGCAAGAACAGTATGAATACATGTAACTCTTATAAGTAGTATCTATTTTAAAATTGATCTCATTATTGATTTATACCTATTGGTCTTAACTGGCTCTTCAAAACTGCTCTGCCCAGCAATTCAGCCAGATTTCCTTGGTTAGTGTTTATAAAAAACATTTCAGATCTTCTCTATTCTTCCCCAAATATTTATTTTCCATCCCTTATTCCCTGCCTTTGCTTTCAACAGATGATTTACAGTTTTACTGTTGGAGAAAAAGATAGACATCTTCAGATGGACTCTCCCTCACTTGCTACTGTATCTGTAAATCTTACACATCTGCCTGTATTCTTCCTATTATAGTGGAAGAGGTTTTCGTCCTCCCTTGGGAGCCTAATCTTTTCACTTGTGCTTTGTCTGCATGACTTTGTCCTCCTTCTTCCTAATCTGCTTCTCCACTATTTTCAGTCTCTACAAGTCACCTCCCATTCACTCTGGTTCTCATACTAGAAATCTGAGTGTCAACCTTGACTCCATCTTTTTTCTCAATGTCTTAATGTGCATAAATATTTATTGAACCCATTTTCCCCCTTGTCCTTGTACCCACTGCCACCACATGACTCCAGGCCACTGTAATTTTTCAGCTGAGTTACTGCTACAGTCTTGATTAGCTTTTCTGCCTCTAATCTTCTCCACTCTAGTCCATTCTTCATGGCTACAAGAATGATCATTACACATGTTATGTCACTGTCCTTTTAAAATTTTTTCAGCAGCTCCTCTTGTGTTTAAGATAGAGTTCACTCTCCTTAACGTGGGTGGCAGATCTCTGCGGCATGTAGACCTTGCCTACCCTTTCACTTTCCTTTCCTGTCCTGCTTCTCACACTCTATACTCTATCCACTGAATTTCCTTTAGTTACTTTAACATACTGCCCACTCTGACTCCTCCAGGTCTGTTCCCTCAGCTTGCCCTCATTTCATGCAGTGGATGAGCAGGAAAAGCTGAATACCAAGCACAGAATTGGATAGAGTGGCTGAAGTCCAACAATGATTGAATATCCAACAGAGACAGATCTGTTATTCCAAAGTTAGAGCCCTGGTTGGTAAAACTTAGGTCCTGATATGTAGGATGTAGTTATCTGGCCAGATGTCCCTGAAGATTTTGACTCTGCAGATTTCTTTTGGGCCTCTGAGTCTGCAGAAGTGGATCCTTTCTCCTTTGAGAGCTAGCATTCTGCAGGGACACTGCAGAGGCCTCTTCCCCACAAGACAATAGCTTTCCTCTCCAGGAGCTGCATGCATCTTCTCTCCTGGCTGCCAGGCCTATTACCAAGTCACAATAGAGCCATCTGGGAATGTGTCAGGCCTGAAGAGAGAGGAAAAATTCTGCGTACCAAAGGGGCTACAAAAATTTAGCAGCAAATACTGGTAGGGACTGTGGGAATACTTTGTGCTTGAGTAGATTCCAAGGGTGCTTGATCAAGGGAACTGGAATATAAGGCTGGATATATTGAAGGGATTCTTGATTTGGAAGCAATCTCTTAGTATATAGGACATAACGCCTGACAAGATGCCTAAAAAATGGTTTAAACTTGCTGCTGGCATGGCTTCTAGAAGTCTGGAAAAAGCAGTGGCCCATGCTAAGCAAAGTTAAAATTCCAAAATTTTTTTGGGAGACAGTAGAGGCCAAGGGGTTAAAAAACTGAGAATTGGGCACAGTAAATGAATAGATTATCTCAAGGCCCATCAGAAAGCACAGGACGATCCAGATAATACACCATTTACCAAGGCCATTGGGAATGTGCTGGTGAGAGAGGGACCAGTAGGAGATCAGCTCGTTCCGTTTTGCTTGGGACTGTCCAGGCTTTAGCATTCTGGACTCCTCCTCAATCCTAGGCAGGCTGGCACAGTTGGCCACTCTAGACCAGTATCACTAAGTGTTGGCATTATGGGCACATGAATGGCATGGCCACAGAGGGACAGATGGAAGCCCTATGTGGGCCCAACAGCATAGACTCCCTCTTGTCAACACCAGTCCAACTCAGAATGTCCAACCCATCATCAACAGGGACAAACACTGAACCCACAGGATGGAACTATTCCTCAAAGAGACTGACTGGCCACCTGGAAGCAGGTTGACTACATTGGACCCCTTCCATCCTAGAAATACCAGCTATTTTTTCCTCACAGGCATAGACTACTATTCTGAATGTGGGTTTGTCTTGCCAACCCAGAGGGCCTAGCCAGCAGTACTATTTGGTTTGTTCTGAACATCTTAACTGGGTAGATGCCTACAATCAAGACAAGGGTTTTCGGGTTTTTGTTTTTTCTTCCTGGAGATACTTCTTTAATAACTGATTTCATTGTGATTGTTACAGGTTATTAAAAAAATACCTTATATTATCCTGTGCATTCAGTAGTGAAATGAGGATGTCTGGAAATATCACCTGACATATATTTTCACTTTCTTGACAAGTAAAGAAAAAAATCCAAAGAACTCACAGGTTTTTTGGAGTTTTGTTTATTTGTTTGTTTGTTTGCTATGAAGTATATTCTTTTCAGGTTATGACTAGGTGTAATTTGAATGTGATATGGGATTGACATAGTTTTTTCCACTGTCATATCTTTATATCTATATTTTCATTTTAATAGAATTCTTGAGCAGCAATAAGACCATGAATTAGTATTTAAAATTAATACTAAAATTGTATTAAAGACAATATAAACATCCTGCAAGAATTTGGTACTTGCTAAGTGTTAAACTATTGTATAGAAGATTCTTTCTAGTAACATTAGTGGCATGAAAGATAGCAAAGATGATAAGTTAGAAGGAATTTAATTATAGTTTTAAAGTCAGAGATAATGTCTCATCATATATTAATGAATATATAATAGTATTTTAAAAGTAGTTTTTTTTGAGTATATGTATAGTTATGCAATCTAAATCTAAATCTAAATCTAAAACTCTAAGGGCCTTAGAATCGATTAAATAATAGATACAGATTCCCATGGTATGTGCTCTTTTTAGTATCCTGTTGGGAACCACCTTGGCTTCCTGCAAGAGCACAAACCAGGCTTCTGGCAGAGGGGGAAATTTCATTAGATGAGATGAGTGGGGGTGTTTGGGGAGATAAAATTACATTAAATATTAGTATAAAACTTTTTTCATTTTTATTTTTACATCCCTTAAAGGAAACAATGTATATATGTCTTAAAGAGAATGAATAAACCATTATTAATAAGAAGTAGAAAACATCCCACAAAGGAAGGGAAGTAATTAGAAATATTTACTAAGGTCTCTATTGGTCTGGGGATGGGTGTGTGATTGAGGAATAAAATATAGATAATTTAAAAATTAGTCAGAAAATGTAAGAAAGAAATCATAGAAAAAAAAGGTAAAGGAGTTATACCAAACATAAAAATTACACAATATACATGAATGGTTTAAACAGATGTAGTGAAAGGCAAAGATTCTTCTGATGGTTTTAAAAAGAAAGTCCAGTTATCAGAAGTCTGTACACGTCAGATACACAATTAAAACAAAACGAAAGCTAAAGAAGAGAGAAGGAACAAAGATAGCAGGCAAATTATACAGAGATGGCAAGGGTAGAGGTCCAAAACAGCATTAACCAAGATAAAGAGGGTAATTTGTATTGATAAAAAGTACACACCAAATATTCAACAATTTAAAAAATGAGAACAATAATGTAACAGCAGATACAGAAGACATAAGAATACATGAAATTATACCAAAAATATTGTCTCCAGAAAATAAATTTCTGAAAAAAAATTACTGAAATTGAATCAAGAATGAGAAAACTTGGACAGAAAAATAACTGTGGAAGAATAGTAAATATTCTATAAAATAATTTTCCTGAAAGCATTGGCACTGATAATATTTCAAGAAAGTTATTTCCTATGCTATCTTAAGTCTTCTCAAGTATAGAGTATGCTGAAATCTTCTCAGTGAACTTTACAACACTGATATTATCTTGGTTAATTAAAATCTTGATAGAACATTAATAAATGTACCAATCTAGCACTGAGTAATTATTAACTATATTTGAATTAATAAACCCCTGGATCTGTCTTTTCTAGAATAAGCTACACAGGATTGTCTACAAACCAAATCCTTGTAATTTAGAGTGTTTGCCCTTATGATCTTCAATTTGGGGTTGGTATTTGAGAATACTTTTTTTGTTTTTTGTTTTACTTATAATATCCATAGCAAGTCCTACTAGATCTTTAGTTACATAAACCTTTTATGAAACTTGGGTTTTTCCTGCTTTGATCCAAAGTTTCTTGATTTGGTTTTGTGGGATTTTTTTATTGTTATTTTGAATAGGTTGATTTTTCTATTTCTTTTTCTATGTATTTTCTGCTAAATTCAAGACAGTCTACTGATTTTCTCCTCAGTTTTATTGAGGCATAATTGACATGTAACACTGTGTAAGTTTAACATGTATGTGTGATGATTAGACACACATATATTGCAAAATGTTTACTGCAATAAGGTTAATTAATACATCCTTTACCTCACATAATTACCGTTTCATTGTTGTTGTTATGAGAACATTAAAGCTCCACTCTTGGAGCAACTTTCAGGTATACAGTACAGTATTATAACTAGAGTCACCATGGTGCATATTAGCTCCTGGGACTTACTCATCTCATAACTGAAATTTGAATCCTTTAACCAACATCTCCCCATCTCCCTGTTCCCCAGTCCTTGGCAACCTACTGTGCAGCATAGTGACTGTAGTTAATAATACTGTATTGTATACTTGAAATCTTCTACGAGTAAATCTTAAGTGTTCTCACTACAAAAAAAAAAAAAAGATAAACATGTTAGTGATGGGTGTGTTACTTAATGCGGTATTCATTTCACAATGTATATATATATAATCAAGTCATCATGTTGTATACTTTAAATTTACACAGTTTTATTGCCAATTCTCTTTCAGAAGCGTGGAACAGATGTTAATATAGTCCAAAACACCCTCATAGAAACATCCAAAATATTGTTTAACCATATATCTGGGCACTGTGTCCCAATCAAGATGATACATAAAACTAACCATCACAGAGTTCAAATAACAGACCCACAGTGGCTTAGCTGGTAGGCTGTAGAACTGGAATTCAAATAAATTCTGTTTAATTTCACATTGTTTACTTCTATGTTATGCTTCCATGCATGCTATCCATCAAATGTGTGATTTGGTAGTATAATCTTTTACAAATAGTTTAAAAGATTATTTGAACCTATATTTAATAATTCAGCTGATTCAAATGAGCAACAATGGCCAGGCTTTGTATTAGTGTTGAACTCTTTCACTAATCTGTGAAACATGTGATTGTAGAGAGGTATACTTGAACAGGATTTGAGGTCATTTGGAATCATGAAAATGCATCATAACATCCTTTTGACACAAAGATAACAATTCTCACTGTTGAAAGAGCATGCACTTGAGTTGTTTTGTTTTTGTTTTTGTTTTTAGTAATACTGGTACATTTCCTCTGATTCATCCTTATTTGTTTTTAAAGACTTTTGAACAAAAATGTTCAAAACTATGATAGTTTTTTGGGGGATTAGGAATAGTCTGTAGTCATGGAACAGGGAGAAGCTACCAGTTCACCTTGGAATCCAGTCTGTTTTTGTTTTGTTTTGTTTTATTATTTATCCTGGGCTCTAAGCTGTTGATCTGATTTCTTTTCAGAGGCATCTAAATGAGAAGGAAATAAAGAATTTGATTCAAGTAGGAGATGGTGTAATTATCTCCTATTTGATGGTTAGGTTCTGAAAATGGCCCAGTGAAAGGCAGTGTGAGAGCAAGGTGTTTTTCGAGTGGTTTTCATGAAAAGTCAGAAATAGTGTTTGTGCTTCTGCACTATGAGTAGTATTTGTTGCCTCAGACAGCGTGGGAGAGAGGAAACAGAGCTGTGCTCAGCTGTGATGTGACTCCTCACCTAGAATGGGCTCCTCCATGCTCCATTCTAACTTTCCCTTATGAATTTGGGATGTGCTCATTTAAGAGAATATGGGGAAAAGTTTTTGATTTAGAAGGTCTCCTGAAAGGTCAAAGCCTTGCCCTACTGTATCTTGATTACTTCTGGTGTAGGCAGAGAGCAGGAGGTCTTTAGAAACATTCAAGAACATGCAAAGCAGGACCAGCACAGATTGGAAAGCAGTGTAAAGAAAGTGACCCTGGAAAGCAGTTAACAACTGAGAACTGAGGTGTGTTTCCTTCATAGAAATCATAACTAGCCTCTGTTAATTTATTCTTTCACTAAACATAGTATATACAGAATATTGTACTAAGTACTATGGGGAATACAAAGATGAATAAAACAACCTTTAGCCTAACAAATTAGAATAGTTTTAGAGATAATAAATGTACATAAAATATTACACAGTAAAGTATGAGAAATGCTTTAGGGGAAGAACAAAAACATTTGATGGAGAGTAATTTTGTCTGGAATAATAAAGGTATTCTTGGTAGAGGTGATAATTGAGCTAAATCTCATAGAGTGAAGAGAACATTGCATGACCTACTATCTACGTGTTCTAGAAATAAAGAGTAACATTCAGTGTTATAAGAGCACTGAGTACAAGTAAAACAAAACTTACTGGTTGTTGGCAGATTGTAAAGGGCCTTAAAAGCTAGGGTGACATGGATTTAGACTCAGTTTGTCAGGCAAAGGGAAAATCAGTGAAGATTTGAGTCCATGGGAGTAGCATTCTTGAATAGCATCATAACCTAGCGACAGTTTGCTAAATGGATAGAGTAGAGATAAATTAAAGATGGGGAAAGCAGTGGGAGCAGGTGACATAATAACAATATGATGTTAATAATGTGAATGATTATTCCAGAATGTTCTATAGGAACTGCAGGTTAGGTTGTGAAATCAATTTTGTTGGTGGAGCAAGCATTTTTAAAAAATGAAACAGAATAGAAAATATTAGATTTTATTGTATTTAGTAAGGTGGGTATTGTTTTATGAAACTTTCGTTTCAATTTCTAATACATACGGATTTTGTTACGTATCTATGGAGCTATGATATAAAATATATTTCTTACTGTGGATTGTTGTCAAGATGGAAAAACTCTACTACAGGGTATATTCATAGAAAACCTGTCTTTACTGGAATGGTTAATGGTGCTCCATGAATATAGTGAAGGTAAGGGTAGGAGAGAGACTCTCTAAGCACACTGTGTGTGGAGATCACTCTGTATTTGAAATAGCCACTGACTAAAAACACTTATTCTGCTGTTTCTTTTAGGAACATGATAGTGAACATACAGTTTGACTAGGAGTTTGTAGGTTTTGAACACTTAGTGTCTTAATTTTGAGATAGCTCTGGCATTTCTGAAAATAATCAAGCTCCTTTGGAACAATAGTTCTCAACAGGGATAAGTCTCCCCTTAGGAGACATTTGCCAATGTCTGGATATATTTTTGAGTATTATAATTTTGGGAGAAGGAGTATGTTACATCATCTAGTAGGTCAGGGGTGCTGCTAAAATTCTACGGTCCATAAGATAACTCTCAAAGCAAAGAATTATCCAGGCCAGAATGTCCAAAGTGAGAAAGTTGAGTTGAGAAATCTTGCTTCGGAGTGACCCAAACTACTTATTTAAAAGAAATGTGGTTTTAACAGCATTTGAGAAAAAGATTCATGTTATTAGTCTAACACAGATTCAGTGATATTATTTGTAGAATGCTCCAATCACCAACTTTATTATTAGATTTTAAATGATACAGTGGTATTCATTTACATGTGACCCAGAATTAAATATTGCACAAAACAAATGCAAAGTTTTACCTCTAAGATAATTTCTTGAATCTTAACACTAGAAATCAAAATTATATCTTACCATCATAATACTGAATAGTTTATATGTGTATGTATAATTTTACATGTGAAGAAGCAACTTTATCTTGAAGTGAGTTCAGAAAATTGACAGCAAGCCAATTTAAAATTCTTAAGAGTTTCTTAATTTAAAACATTTCATAGAACTCACTGTAATTTTTCTACAACTGATGATTCAATAAATATAGACAATCATAAAGATACTTTGTAAGGAAAAGGGCATGTAAAATTGGCACCTGGGTATGAAGACCGCTGGGGATACAAATTACCTACAGCTTCACCAAGTCATTTACATTCCTTGCCTTCAGTTCTCTGAACCATGAGTATGTTGGCGCATGTGACATGTCGTCTCTCCTAAGCTTTAAAATTTTGTGAGTCTAAGTTACGGAACAGTTTTTGTGATGAATAAATTTTAAATCTCTTCTAGATTATTTTAGGATTATTTTCATGCCTTATCAGTTGCACGTGGGGGAAATTACTACAAAGTGATTTTTCCACTGGTTTGGCTTATATTTGAACCACATAAGTAAATGACACTCTGCCTGTAACCCTGATGTTTAGCTAGCCTTGTGACATAGAGTAACAGTTTCCACAAAAGTCTTCATTTAATTGTATAATGGAATACATGAGCCTGACGGTCCTAATGTCTTCATGAAACACTACCTAGGGGGTTTATTTGCTCTTTCAGATCACTTTGTTCATGTGTTCTGTATGGTAATCCTCAAAATTTACATTTCTTAATTTTTTTTAAACTAGTTTTCATGGTTGAAATAGTCAGGCTATTGCTGCAAGCCTTAGGAGATAATTGATTGCAGTAATACAAAGGAATAAACTTTTTCTATGTGGAAAGATAATGCTCATTAATTCTTCAACATATTAGCAAATTCTCAATTTTTTCTAGGCATTAATGTACAAGGACGCCTCCTGGTGGTCCAAATATATAAATGCATCTATAAAATGTCCAATTTTTGTGCCATTGTTTCGGGACTGCTCATAAAACTACCATCACCTTTCCCCTCTGTAACAAAAATACATTTTGATTAGCTAATTACTATATATATTTACTCATTAATCAGGTTTTTCTGGGTATATCTGAAGTTAAGTATATTGTGTGTGTATATATGTTAAAGAATCACCAAGAAATTAGGGAGGTTTCACAGCTGACAAAAGTTAGATTTCTGGCTTGATTTATCACCATACTTTGTTTCCTAGATATAACTTTGTTTTTAAATGAGGATCCTTTCAATGGGGTTATAAATAGAAAATGTGGGAAATCTCTTTGGAAAATCTGGAAGAACAAGAAAAAAAAAGAAGTATTTGTGAGCTCTGGAGAAATAATAGAAAATTATATAAGGGTTTCCTGAACTCTGAGAGTTTAAAAAGTTTCTCACTTAAGGGGACACCCCTAACAAAGACATTCTAAAAATATCGTGGATTGTCCTCAGAAATTTGCACTACTCCTCATTAATATTCTAGCTTGCATGATTTAAAGAGCTGCAGGCCAGGTTAAATTGATCCACTACTTTACAGATTTAAATCTTTTTTAAATTGGCTATGGGTTTTTGACTGATGAAAGCAGTGTTGAACTAAATCATGTCATTTAATCTCACTTCATTGTACTTACATCCACAGAATATTTGGATTCTCATACATGTATGATCTGCATACAGCTCTCCATGTTTAACTTGTATAGGGAATTAGAGGCCTGTTTTTGAAGCAATCCAGTTTCTGTAATAAGTCACTTTTGTGTAGACTCCAGGTTTGTTCTTTTGACCACAGTTATCTCCCCAGCTCACAATTCCAATGAGGTACCAGGTATCTTTAAGATCCTTTCCAACTAAAGGTCCCCCAGAATCACCCTGAAAAGAAAAAAAGAAAAAGAAAATAAGCTAAATATATAACTTATTACTTAAGATATTTTAATGAACCACATGCTTTATTATTGG
Source organism: Camelus dromedarius (assembly GCF_036321535.1). Lineage (NCBI taxonomy): Eukaryota > Metazoa > Chordata > Mammalia > Artiodactyla > Camelidae > Camelus > Camelus dromedarius. The sequence goes on from NC_087436.1 coordinate 68,810,206, forward strand.
TAGTAAATGTATAGATTACCAATTATAGGATAATTAATTGAAACATGGATTTCAAAAGTTATAAAGGCCTCAGTTCAATTTCAACATTTTAATTTTTAAAAATTTTTCAGCTTTATAGACAAATAATTTAAAAATACAATTATATATATTTAAAGTATATAACATGATAATTTGACATATATACTTTGTGAAATGATTACCACAATCAGGTTAATTAACACATTTATCACCTCACAGTTACTTTGTGTGTTTGTGTGAGAATGTTTACGGTCTACTCTTAAAATTTCACGTATACAGCACAGATTGTCAAGCTGATGTTGGATTTCTTCTGACTCTAAGCAGGGTGCCTAGACTTCTGTTTTGTCAGGCTAGGTCCCTTACCATGTACTCAGTAGCAGTGACTGTATTCCTGTCTTAGAGCTCTGTGCCCGAGTCATTTCCTCAATACCTTACCCAATTTTCTATGACTAGAGCTCTTATTACTTACTCACTGTATAGTCAGGGGGCAGGAATCTTACCTCAGCTCCCCAATCCAGTGAAAGCACTTTATGATCACCAGTCTTCCCTGAGGCTTATCACTAATCTCCCCGTTTGCCTAGATTCCCACGTCTGGTGTGTTCCTGCACTCTGGTCACCACCTTCCACTTGTCTGTCATGGCATGAACCTCTCTTTGGATTCCCTGAATTCCAGCTGCCTCCCTCTACGTTCTCAGCAACTGAAGCTAGATATGGACCAGATGCTGCCCTTACCCATCTTACTAGATGCTGCAAAACTTGCTGCTCTTTTTTTGACAGAGGTGTCTGTGTTGTGTAATTTGTGGGACTCTGGGCACGGCTTTCTGCCACCTGATAACAAACCAGTTCCTGTCATTTCACCATGGAGAATCACCTCCTTGGAGTTTTTAAGAATCTCATAAAGCAAGTGCCACCAGGAGGAAAAACACTTTACACCTTTGTCAGAAAATATTCATGCAGAATAGATGCTGTACAATAGAGGGGAGCACTGGAAAAGGGACTGATCCACCTGGTCGACTGTAACTGCATCTCACCTCCCATCCTCCACAGGCTGAGACCCATCACATTACTTGGAATTGCCTCAGATATGAATTGTAATTTCACATCTTCATAATTTTGGCGATGCCTTTTCTCTTTTTTATAGTATTCTTCTCTTATTCTATAACTGGGTGCTATTTATGCTTCAGGCTTCATCTCTCTAATACTTGTTCCAAAAATGTTCCCTTCAAGCCAAAAATATTTGTTCTCCACACTTGAAACCAACACAATATTCTCAGTCAACTACACATTAATAAAAAAATTTGTCCATTATGTAATTTATAATATCACATCAGAATTCATTGTTCATGATTGTTTTCTTTCTAGATGTGAGCTCTTTAAGGAAAGGGATTCTGCTTTATGAACTTTTGGGCTTCTGCTGTTAAGAAAATTAAATTTCATTGGTTAGTTTATTTGATAGCATCAAAGAAACTCTTCACTTATTTCATTTTGCTCAATAAAACATTTAAAAATATGCTTGTGTTGTGAAATTTGCAGTTAGAAAAATTTGAAATAAGATATCTGTACTTTACTAATATAAAGAACGTAAAATATTTCTTGAGACAGATACATTTTTTTAATGATATCAGAATATTCTCTCTCCACCTACCCTGCAGGCATCATAAGTTCCTTCCAGATACCCAGCACAAATCATTCCAGATTTTATATCATTCCCATACACGTGTGGCTGCTTGCACACATCGTCACTTATGATTTTCAGTCTGGCTTCTCGAAGATTATTTTGGGATTCCCCTTATAGAAAGTAAAGAAAACAAAGTACAAAGGAAAAACAAAGTAATTTCAGTGTTTAAAACCAGCCTCCTTAATGGAGAATGAGAATTAAAGGTTTATTCTTCAGAGTTTATTGTGTATAAATAAATTGTCTAGAGCTCTGTGAATGGATGTTACTCTCCGAAAGCCCTTTCTTATCTTCTCAAGCCCAGAGTTCAAGAATCCCTCTCACTATTGTTATATGTATGTACCTGGACCAGATTTTAGAATCCAGAGTGTGTCTGACTAAGTATGCCCCACAAACATTCAAAAATGAAATCATTTTTATTTCTTAAAAGATTGAGTTAGTATACTAAGTTAAATCATTTTTGAGAGGGCAACGGAAGGTTTGTTAGCAGAGACGATTTCTCTCTCTATAGTAATCTTATCCCTGATCACTCTTAATTAGTCTGTTTGGTTCTGAAGCATATTATGCTACAACTGCAGATCGGAGCTGAACAAAGGAAAATTTTATGATGTGACTGAGGAAAGTGAAAATGAGTGATGGAGCAAACTACGGGGAAGAGGAGATGAAAAAAAGAGAGAGGAGGCTCACAGAGATGGGCTCAAGGTGAAGGAGTCTGGGAGTGAAGGTGGGTGTGAAGATCACAACACACCTAGTGCATACCTGGCTTTGCATAGAGAATGGCACATAGATTTTAGTGTTAGAGGGAACATTTTTTTCTATCTTCCCTTTTGAAGCTGTCTTTCTCTAGTTTCATATGATTCTGACCAGGCTGCCAATCACATACCTGCCTTTCTTTGTACAGATGTAGAAGTGAGTCTTTGAGTTAGCAAGTCTATCTGAGTACCCCTGGGCCATAAGAAACCATTTCAGGAATTAAGTAGGTTCTGGCAAAGAGAGGGACATGTTCTGCCCTCAGCATCAACTAGGTGAAGATGACATAAACACTGAGCTGCTGTTGGCCACCTTTGCCACTATGTGGAGCTAGAGTCCCTCTATATGAAGGCGACCTAGGAGAAAACAGCCAAGTAATTAATGAAAAGACTCAGAGATTCAGAGCCTGATGACATCATACAAACTCAAACTGTGTCTGAAGGCAGACTCATCTCTTGACTTCCAAATTATAAGGGCAAAATTTGCAATTTTATTATTGCTTTTTTAGTTAATTTGAGTTGAGTTTCTGTCACTTGCAAAACAGGAGCCCTAACTAATCTGAACAAACTGTAGAAAATCTGACAGGATAATATTGATGTGCATCAAATCATACTGCCATAAATAGGGCTAGGTGCTCTGTGATCCATTTTGAGACACCCACCACCATAGAAGAGTGCTCCAAATCCTGTGATATAGACAGTTGAATTTGGTTGGAAGGACGCAGAGGCTTCTGGCAAACAAACCCGACGGATGTCATCAGTAAAAGTGACTCTGGGAGAGAATTGCACTACAGCAATGTCGTACTCTCTTGCTGGGGAGTGGTACCTCTCATGGACAATAATTTTTCTGATACTTCTTTTCATTAATGGAGGGTTGATTGTTGTTCCAAAGCTAACAGTCCATTGACTTGGATTTGCTTTCCTGGAAAAGGTTAGAAATGAACAGAATATATGAACTGTGTTACAGTAATCACATGTAGGCTAATAAAAGAGAAAATTTCATCCTGAAATACTTGGTTGCAATGATAGGTTTCTTTGACCACTTAAATATAGTTTACTCTTAACATTTTGAAAGGTAAAATGTACACAAACAGTATCTTTGAGCTGAAATCCAATACAGAATTATTGAGTTTTAGAACTGTAAAGCACATAAAATATTATTCATTTATTTTTTTGGCAAATCTCTATTAAACATCTGTGTTGTGCTGAAACTTATTTGAAGTGCTGGAGATAAAGTGGTGAAGAAGACAAAATTCTCTGCTGGTGGGAGTATTTGATGGCAGTGAAAGATAAAGAACAAAACAAATTAACAGATGAATAACTTACAACAGTGATAGGGTTATAAATAAAACAGGGCAACAGGATAGAATACAAGGGGGTAATTAGACAAGTCTCTTTTGAGAGCGTGGCATTTGGGTTGAGACATGGTTGACGAGGAGTCAGCTATGAGAAGATAGGAAGACAAGTTTCCAGTCAAACTTCCCAAGGGCTTAGACCAAACAGGCTGTGGTTCATGGCACAAGGGAAGAAAGGTGGGGGGTGAGGTTGGAGAGGTAGGCAGGGGCCAGATTTTAGAGTGTTTTATAGGTCATGAATAAAGCGCTTAGGTACTATGCAAGTGAGATGGGAATTCACTGGATGAGAAGCTGGTGGATCATGGTACATCCAAGGATTGGAAAGGTCATCTACTAAAGCTTATGTTTATACTTAAGAAAAATAGGGCCTAGATGTATTAAATTATATGCCTAGTATCACAAGTCGGCTTGTCTCTCACTACTCTTTATAGGATACCATCTCTCACCAAAATCTATTCATTAGTAACAAGACTAATATTCCTTAACTAAATAATTGAACTGACATCCCCATGAGGGATAAGCAAAGATACCCTTATGAATACTCATTTCTCAACCTAATTATTTCTTAACAGGTAGCTTTAGTCATAGGAAGAAGAAGATAAACATATCAATGGGATTTAAGTCCAATTTGACAGCTATTAATTGTGTTGGAATTATTTTTATTCTTAAGGCAATTTAAAATTTTGTTTTTATACAAAATTGCTTTTGTACATAAAAATAACTATCAGTTTTTCGTGAGTTTTATTGGTACAGATCTGGTCAACTTAGTCATGCCTGGATGAATTTACCATAAATCTAAGTATTTTAAACTTGGAAATGCAAAGTATAGAACTTGCATTGAATTTACTAAAATGAGAGTGCTTATTTACAGCTTTCAAACAGTGCCCTGATATTGCTTAATACAGGTTGTGTTTATTACATTTGAGGATGACAAACCTGAAAAATACACCTGACGTGAAAGATACTAAGTGAAGATTACAAATAAACTTTGTACGTTTTTAATCTGGGCCCAAATCAACAAGATGCAATTTAATAATGATGACTATTAAACTATATTTAGATCACCAAATAATTTATAAAAATTTGAAATGGTGACACCTAATCTGGAAGCCATTCCTATAAAAAGGATCTGAAAATTTTGTTGATTATTAGCTTAAAAATAACCAATTATGTGATGAGATTTCTTCAAGTGTTCACTCAATATTAAACTGCAATAATATGAAGTAACCTCAGAAGTCATTCAGTCCTCACAGATATAACGCTTAAAAAATGGGGCTTGCCATGAGGAAGACGTGCTTGTGTTCAGCTCCACCATCTCTTAACATTGAGATCTTGAGAAAGTTATTTCACTGATTTTCTTCAGTGAAAAAGGGCTTACTAATAAGCAGGGTTTACCAAGTGAAGTGGGTGTAAGAATTATACAAAACAAATCTTAAGCACCTAACCAAATATTTGTAGCATCCTTGAGCTTAATAAATAGTCATCATTGTTACAGGAACACTATCACTTGACGAGAGTCTGTGCTCGAACCCTTCTGCAGATGGGGATGTCTTCTTTGCTTTAAAGTCCTTTTCTTCACCTTGCAATCCCTTCATCTTTGAGCAGCTCTGACAGCTGACAAGTCTTTCCTTGATTCCTGAATTCTCTTCCATAAGAAAGTGCCTCAGATATATGAATAAAACTACCATCTCTACAGGCTTTCTCAGGATAAAATGTTTGCCTCCTAGGATGGTGTTTCCCAAGCTTTAGTGTGCAAATAGCCTGGGGAGCCTTTTAATACAGCTCCTGATTCTGTGGGGCTTGAGATTCTTGCATTTCCAACACATTTCCTAGTGACGTGAATGCTGCTGGTCTGTGGACCACATGTTGAGTGGCAAGGCTGTTTGGATATATTATCACCTTTGTTTATCATCTAAAACTTTTTTTTAATTTTTTTAACATTTTTTATTGATTTATAATCATTTTACAATGTTGTGTCAAATTCCAGTGTTCAGCACAATTTTTCAGTTATTCATGGACATATACACACTCATTGTCACATTTTTTTCTCTGTGAGTTATCATAACATTTTGTGTATATTTCCCTGTGCTATACAGTGTAGTCTATTCTACAATTTTGAAATCCCAGTCTATCCCTTCCCACCCTCCACCCCCCTGGTAACCACAAGTCTGTATTCTCTGTCTGTGAGTCTATTTCTGTCCTTTATTTACGCTTTGTTTTTGTTTGTTTGTTTTTGTTTTTGTTTTTTAGGTTCCACATATGAGTGATCTCATATGGCATTTTTCTTTCTCTTTCTGGCTTACTTCACTTAGAATGACATTCTCATCTTTGACAAAGAAGGCAAGAATATACATTGGAATAAAACTTTTTAAAAGCACTTCATTGTGTCAGGTTCTCCCTAAGTGTGTTTTCCAAGGCAGAATTCACTGTCGCAGGTACGATCTAATCAAAGCAGAGTCTAACATCTTATTTATTCTGGGTTCTACATTTCTTTTAATGCAGTCTAAATCACAATATAGTTTTGTAAACAACTGATTTGCAGTGGACTATCTTGTGGCAAAAATTTCTAAGCAATTTTTACATGTTAAAGCCGATACCTGCTTTCCGTACTGACAGACTTAGTTTTTTTTTTTTTTTTGACTCGTTAGAACCTTATATTTATATCTGCTTAAATTCATCATTTAGTTATTGCTTATTACTCTAACATAATTAAAATCCTTTTGAAATTTCTGACTTTCTTACCCACACATTGATTTTCCTTTCCAGAGAATGTTAGCTACTTTATAAGCATAACTTTCATATCATGTGCCAAGCCCAGAAAATATACTGTCTAGGACATGATGCAGAGTTGAGATCTTTAGTGGGCCGTTAAAAATATCCTCAGTATTTCAACAACAATTCTTGATCATCATCCTTTGGATAGAGTTGTTTATTTACTGAGTTACTTGTTACCCTTGCATTCAGTTTATATTATTTAATTTTTTCCAGAAGTCTTCCCATTTTATTTTGTCATTAAGACACTGGTCATACTATCTGTCTTGAGAGATGTATTTAGTTCTTCGAAGCATATTTTAAGGCAGACACTGACAGAAATCAAGAGCATTTAGAGAAGAACCAAGATTTGAGGTCATCTGAAAGTTGATGCTGTGAAATAAAATAGAATATTTATTTTCACATATAGTTTAGAGATTCTCACTTACATTATAATGTATAATAAGGCCTGAAAAAGAGAAACTAAGAAACAGCTGTTCAATGGATGAAGAAATAAATTTGATCCATTTTATTCCAGATGAAAGAACAAATACCAATGGATAAAAGTTATTAGGTGGCAGATTTGGTATTCATTGTTATAAAGGTATTTGCAAACGTAGAACTATCTACCACAAAATCGCCTAACTTTGGAGCTAGTAAGCTCTCCATTATTTTAAGATATTCAGTCCCAACCTAGGCACCTGACTAAGGGATTTCTGTTATTTCTACTATGTTGACCTATTGAACTCTCATGTCTTTCACACTTTAAGAATCTAAGTCTCTATATAGGTTTAGACTCATTGGTAGGCAGAACTTATTGTGCTATCAAAAGTCAAAATTTTAGGACTCAAAAGGATCTTGAGATGATCTAGTCCATCTGTTTCCCATTACACTATGGTTTAATAATTTGCCCAAGGTTTCAGAGATCAGATCCAGCTCCCCTACTGTCTGGCAATATTTTACCTACTAAGTTCTATTTCCACCTGCTTTACAGAAATACCCAGGAAGCTCTTGTTATCACCATGATAATCGATACTAGAAAATAAGGCCATAAAGTGAATCTACCTAGAAGAAATCCGAGATTTTAAACGTAAAAATCCAACTGGTTATTCTCTTTAAAGTAAAACTAAAATTATGAAAAAAACAGTCACTTTTATCTTTTACTTAATAAAATTTATGTTGTAACTATGCTCAGAATGAATAAAGAATCAAGTGTCAACTGTTCATTCAAACAAGTACATGAAACTTTATCTTTACTTCAGTTTGCCCTTTGTAGCACCATTGTCAAGAGGTGTCATAGTATATGAAGGTCTCATTGGGTGGCCCAAAACCCTCTCTTAATAATCTGTCACTCAAAGGAATCTCTTTCAAGTGCCTGTCCTTATCATCCTGATCATTTTTTCATTTTGATTTGTGAACTGCTCTAATTCCATTAGATCTTCATATGTCAAAACTATAGGTTTGATTTGAGCAATTCTCCATTATCACATTACCAACTTCCTATGTCCACTGAAGATTTCCATTTCACTTTGTAATTAATTTGATAATTTTGAGACTGGCCCAAATCTTTGGCAGAAACAGACACTAGTATTAAGAGGATTGTTTGAGAAAGAATTAATTATATATGTTATTAGTAAATATTTTGTTTTAGGACTTCTGTCTCTTTATACAATTTCTTTATGTAAAACTCTGAGGACCTGATCAGTATACACTAGGATAATGATTATAACCCCACTGACTTTCCAAATAAGTGCTAGTGTAAATTATTTTAGAAATGAACCTGAAAAGTTTTTCTCATTTTACCTCAGTAGAATTTGGGGGCATTATTACTCAGAAGATAAAACTCAAAATTTTTTTTAGCAGTAGTAGCAAGTTAACATCAATCACTTACTTCTTAAAGCAGTGCGCTGCAGTGACAAGCCACGTATTACTAATCAGGGTGGCCCCACACTGATGTATATTGTTATGCTGAAGGGAAGCTTGCCACGGCCAGGCAGCCTTGATTGCAAGGTCTCCGGACATTATTCTGTTGACTGTTAATGGAACAACTCTTTTACCACAACCTGAAAGACATGAGATCATTAAGTCATAAGAAACATCTCAATAATCTTTCACACAGAGAGACTAGTAGAGTATTGCCATGCAATATTTACATCTGTCATTATATAAACATGCACAACATTAATATCCATCCTCTGTATTTCCTGATAGCTGGTGTTTTGCTCACTCCCTCCATTTGTAAATGTGGATATATATATTGCCTTCTGAAGCTATGTAAGGCTGCAAAGGGTTGACACACCACAAAGTATGTGTCCTGAGGACTTGCAGTATCAATTATCCAGATGTTCTGGGAGCTCCTACTAAGATGACTGTTTCTCAGCTTTAGGTGAGCCCATCATGTTACTTTGAAGTCCTCTTTGACTGAAGGAAGAACTGGTTAGGGAGGTAACTGCCAATTCCTTGGAACTCCTTCTCCTATACATTTTTCTGACTAGTTCCTAAGGTGCGCTTGAGTTAATGTATCATGGCCAGTCTCACTCTTCAGGATGGAGGGTTCCATGTTTCCATATAAACATCACATTCACTATTGGTGGAAATAAATATGTAATGTACTATGTGCATCAGATCAGAGGTTAGTTTGCTGCCTAGGGTTCCTGCTAAGAATTAAGCCTGTTTGGAGCATGGTGCTAATAAAGAAAATATGGTAGGTTCAGTTCTTGTTCCTATAAGTGAAGTATCAAAAGGGGAAATTTATTTTACCAGTACTGATTACACCCCCACTGTGGCCAGTCATTTTAGAAATCTCCATCACATTTCTCTAGTTTAGACAACCATTTTTCTCATCTGGAGGACTGCAACAGCTTTCCGGTTCATCCTCCTGCCTCTGGTCTTGCCCCTGCAGTCCACTCTCCACACTGTAAACTGAGTGACCTTTCTGATATGTGTAAAATCCTTTAGTGACTTCTCATTGCCCTCCAAACAAAATCGAAATGTTTCAGCATGGTTCTGGTCCTTGATCACTATTAATCACACCCCTTTCCCATTCCCATGCCCCCTGCCAAACCCCCATTCTCTGTTCCAGCCATACTCGTGTTTTTCATTTATAAGAAATGACCATGTTCTTGCTTTTCTGAAGACATTTTTACATACCACATCCCCTGCTCAGGACACTAATCCCACTTGTCACTTGACTTGTGGTCTTTCCTCTCTCTTGTATCGGGAATTACCTTCTGAGCCCACAAAGATCAGGTTAGTTGACTCTGTGACTGACTCTCATAGCATAGTGTACTTTCTCTGTCATAGCACTGATCACATTGTTTTTAACATTTTCTAATTTATTTATGTCTTCCCCTACCTCTGAACTCTTAATTTTAGAGGAGGAATCATGTCTCATTCACACTTGTATTCACTTCCTGGCACTTGGTAGATGTTAAAGATATTTGTAGAATGAATGAATAAAAATATATAGTGTATTTGCAAGACACGGATGAAAATGAACGAACACCTTTGCTCAAATTCATCATACTGCTATAAAAACTTTCAAAATTTAGGGCACAGTGATATGAAGTGAGTGAGTGGAGCTGCTGTCAACTACGAAGATGAGTATAATTAATGCATTTTATAGGTCAGTCACAAATAATTGGGGCTATCTCCTCCCCATGTTTCACTTTTTCATTATTTTATTTCTCAGCATAAAGCGTATTCCATAGCATTTAAAAAAATTAGAAAGGCAAGCCCATTTGTTCAAAATCAGAAATATATAATTTCTTTAAATTGTCCCCAAATTTCCACCATGTAAAATATTTGCCTAGAACATGACAAAAACATCAGTCTCAGAGTTAGAAGAGATGTATTTTCATCTCTTGCCCAATTGTTATTTTCTCCCAAAGAAAATGTGGGACATGGATGGGAAATTTTGAGCTAATATTTGAAGATACTGTCCTTTATGATATGGAAATTGAACTTGTTTTTATAAGCTAATTAGACTTACATGCTTGGACAGTTAGCTTCCCTGTTGATGAGCTCACTGCTGAAAAACAAAATAGAACAAAGAATGATGATTTGATATTCTTCTGGTTAGTCTCAATGACCAGAAATTATCAGAGGATACTGACTAACTATGGATTCTAGACACTTGAGCATATGGATCAGTCAGGAAAATAACTACCTGATGTAACAGAATAGGTGTACAATTTTTGTAGAAATTCATAGACAACCTTGAATTAGGTGAATAATACCTCAAGCAGTGAGTAATTAAGACACAAATAGTGGATGATCAAAACCATGAGTAGTTTGCATTAATACAGAACAGTGGCTCTCCAAAGGTGCAGGGTAAAGCCTCTTTGGATTTTCCTTAAGGAGATAGAGAAAGTGGAGAAAGGGAGTGACTAGATGGGATCTTTAGGCTCACACCCAGCCACAAACAGGACAGGCCTGCTTTAAGATTTCATATAAGCCTTTCTTTGGTCAAATGGTTTGGGAATAAAAAAAAGAAACAAAATGCCCACATAAACTATATTTATAATGCAGTTCTAAACCTGTTGTGTCTTCTTATCAAACATCTGCTTAATATTGGTAAAGGCCAACTATTGTACAGAATCTAAGATTAAAATCTGTCAATTTCTAGCAGAGTTAGGAATCTGATAAAATACATACAAACATTTAAACTTAAGTTGGTGGAAGTCTGCATGAAAATTGTAATGGTTTTCAAATTAAAAAGACTTAATGAGTATAATGAGGCTAGACTGTTTTACTTATTTCTACCGGTGCCGTGTTTCTGAAACTCATATTCTCTGCATCTAATTTCCCATTGTGCACAGTAAGAATGTTTCTTTCTACTTACCTTCTATAAATTTCATTTGGGAAACAAGTGATGGTGAACTTTACAAAGTGTGAGCTTTTGAAAATAATCCAATTTAAGAATATCCTTAAAGGTTTGTCCAAACCATTGTATGGTGAAGAATCAATTGGTCAGGACAGATTCTCAGTGCTTACTTACGAAAGGAACTCAGTTTTCTGTCAAATGTTTTATTATGGTAGTAAATTTCTTGTTTTTTTTTTTTAAACTTCAGGCATACCTTGCAGATATATATGCATACACACACACACATATATATACATATATATGTATATGGGTTTGATTCCAGATCACCACAATAAAGCAAATACTGCAATAAAGTCACTTTTTATTGGTGTCCCAGTGCATATAAAATTTATGTTTACCCTATACTGTACTGTATAAAGTGTGCAATAGCATTATGCCTTAAAAAATGTAGATGCCTTAATTAAATCACTTTATTGCTAAAAATGCTGACCTTTATCTGACAGGGTTGCCACAAACCTTCAAAAACAAAAAACAAAATATAAAAAACAAAATATCTGTGAATTGCAATAAGGGGAAGTGCAATAAAATGAGGTATTTTAATGCCACATATTAGTAATACATTAAAATGGAAAATGGTATAATGTTAGAACTCTTCAGTTAAAACTTCTTCAGCTTAGTTTGAGCAAGATACAAATCACGCCTTTCCAGGGTTAAGTGCAATGGTTGGGACTGTAATTGGATTTTTAAAGAAAAAATTTTTAGGGAGAATGATTATACCTAGGGGTAAACTATCCATACACAGGTAACTGCTGTTGAAGATTTCTAACTTTGACCAAATATTTTTACTTTGCATGCCTGGGAGTGAAAAGAAACATTAACACCTTAGTTTTGAAAGTGACCCTCAAACACATATCTGGGTTAGGAGTCAAATGGTTAGTATCCAGGGCTGTACATGCAACAAGTAACATGATGGGAAGTGGAGCCACATCAACAACTTGTAGGCAGTATGTAGCCCTTTCACAGCCTTGGCATTTGCAGTGCAAAAGAGCTGATTTTAGTTTTGCTTTGACATATTACACATAAGGGACCCACACCATGCAGTTATTTGTCAAAACAAAACACAGATTCTTGACAAATTATGGATAAATCTTGGGCTAGAGGGTTATTTCTAGACTTGGTCTAGAATTTCTGCAGTTTTCCATTTGCTTGAAGTCCTTCAAATTAAGTGTTGCTGGAGAGCAATGTTTTTGTCTATAAGAATTGCCTTGAGGATTCTACTGATCTTTCTACTAAATGAGCCTTTCCTAAGTTCTGGTAAACACTGCTCTTTTTACATCTGGAAATTTGGAGACCTTCAGTGTTCTAGGCCTCCCCCACTTTTTTTTTGTTTTTAACGACGAATCACTCACATTAATGCTTTCAGGTTTCCAAAGCATATGCACAATTTACTAGCTTTCTAAGTGGTAATAGTCTATATGTTCCATACTGTGTTCTGTATTTTCTCATATATCTTCATGGTATTTCTATGATTTCAGGAATAACAAACATTATCATTGCAATTGTACAGATGAGAAAATGGAGGCAATGCATGGGCCAATTATTTGGATGGTCCTGTGGTGACTCAGTGGAATTAGAATTAGTCAGGTAACTCTCAAGTCAGGTTCTCCATCAGCACATCCTGCCCTTGACTCTACTTCAGTCATTAAAATACACTGCAGGTCACAAACTGAGCCTGTAAGAAACAAAAAGCCCAGGCAGCTGATGACCATTTTGTGCTTCTTTTTTGGTTTCAAGCTCAGGCTTTTAAGTTCCTGGCAAATTAACTGGTTATCAGAAATTGCATAAAACACATCATGTAACTTAGCAGAACTTCCATTATTTCACAACCTTGATTCATTTGCTTCCCCACAAGCAAAAAAGTAAAGAAGGTGGATTAAGCCTTTGACAGGTTCTTCCCTCCTGAGTTGGGAGAGGTCTCCAGATTTATTCCCTGAATAGCTGACTCTGTCTCATCAGCGAACTCCTGCCCATCCCATCCCCTCAAAATTTCGCTTCCTGGTCAGGTTTCCTCATAAAGAGTCAGCCATACCCTGAAAGGGCAGGGCATTCTGTTTCATATCTGATATTAGTCACACTTAACTCTGATTCTCTCAGTGTCCATTGGAATTTGTAGGGGAAATCTGCACTTGTCTCCCGGAAGTAGATGTTTATGGAAACAGCTTAATGGACAAGGATAAACAGGTTTCTGTCTAGCTGGACTCCTCAGAGTCTTTAATGTTAGTATAAGGGATGAATTTCCTAGGGGTGAATATTACAGACAGAATTTCTAAAATGTATTCAACCACAGAGCCCTTTTTTCATAAAGCCTCTTGAGAAATTAGAGATCTGGATTTGAATCTTTGCTCCTTTTAATTATTGGAATCCTTAATTTTTTTTTTTTGCCTCTCTTTCACATCTACAAAGGTGCTTTTTGCCTACTTTGCAAGAATATAGAAATTAGATGCTGCATGTAAAGAGCATAGAAAAGGACTTTGATAAATATTAATTCTTTTTTTTAGAGAAGCAATAATGTTTCCAATGATTTTTTCCCCCTAGTTTAGTGATTTTTAAAGCATTACTTATAAGATGGCTTTAGTGGCTCCAAAGTTGGTTTACTATTTTCCCAAGTACCCAGAGGAAAAAAAAGTTCACACTAACTTCATAATCTCACTGTTTACAGAAGCTATCCATACTTTTAAAAGGCAACAAATGAGTTTATGTTTTAGAAACAGAAGAACAATTATTGCTAAATACTTGGTGTTTTCACTTGCTTAGTCATGGAGGCCATGGCTGGGTCAGATTACCTCTCTGTTAGTGGTAAACATTTGCTTTTATTTTGAGTGAGTGCCAGTCAATTACTACAGGAAAAAACACTTAGTAATTAACTTCAGACATACTTACATCAGAGAATAATAAAACCTTTAAATGCCACTTTTTAAATTGAAGGTTTTCCGTCTGAATTCTAGGTATTATGTGGAATGGAAATAATGATATAAAGTTTGATTAGACATAAAATGGAATTAATAGAGAACCTCACATCACATAGAAAGGTAGCTGCTTACCATTAACTTGAACTGATGAGGCATTTATTGACAAGGCTCTGGTGTTTCTTATCTTCTCATTCAAGATGCGATGGATTTTTTTTCTTACTTCCCTTGGCTCAGCAGAGGGGAACTGGAACACCATAATGACATCTACTTTTGCACCATCTTCCTCTGGACTACGACACACGATTGAAAGGTACTTGTTCAAAAAATACTTCAAGTATATCTTATGCTCTTTTCTGTATTTTCTCCTACTAAATTATGCCTTAATTGTTGAAAGTGTCAAGAGCTGATCATCACACTCATATGTCACTCTATGACTCAAGGTCATTTCATATGTTCTCTCTGCAAGTTTTCATTATGTTTTGAGTGCATTTTCCCCATTAATTTGAAGGCTTGTTATAGTAGTTGAGTAAGACTCAAGCACCAAAATGTTATCATCAAAATCATAAACTCTGAAGCCTGGAAGAAACTTAGTGGTCTCTCTGGCCAGTCACTCATCTGATAATCATAGTCACCTCCATGACATAGTGCTCGTCTAACCTCAGTAAACTAATTAAAATGATGGGAAATTCATTTCCCTAAACATGCTATTTCTTTTTGGTCAGCTCTCATTTTAGCAGAGTTCTTCATTTGGAGTTGAAATATGTCTCTCTGCATTTTCCATTCCATTGGCTTAGGTCTGCCGTTTGGGACATACGTAAAACATAAACTCCCTCTTCTACATAAAATATTTGAAGACAGCAATATTTTTCGTCTCTGAGTATTCTCCAGATTAAACATGTCCATTTCTGGAAAATTTTTCATGTAAACAGGTTCAAGTTCCTTCACATGTGTGGTTGAATTTTTACATACTAAACTAGAAAAACCAAACAATAAAAGGTCCCTGAAAAATGGAAAACTGTGTATTGATCTGCCATCTCTTACTTTTACATTTCAAAAAATCCAAGATCTAAAAAGCACTAAAGGCCTATTTTCCTGAATCCTTCAGTTAAAAAAGAGGAAATCATATAAATTAGAAGATATTTTAGATATTGTATTTCACTTAGGCTCTGGAATGTGAAGATATAAGTAATTAGAATTTTATAGTAAATTGGTAAACAAATTACCAAGTAGTTTTTCCCTCTTCTCAGATCAGAAGGAAAACATTATTTACCAGGGGGAATTTCTCTGGACCCACACAAAAGCTTACATAGTGATAATGACAACAAATTCAAAGGTATTAATAAAACTGTGATAACTTGGCTAGAATGTTATGGCAGGTGAGAATTTGGAAAAGGAAGGCATGAAATTTAGAAAGTTTCAGCAAATATATGCTTTCTGTCTCCTAAATATTGTAGAATTTATCCAGGTGTATTGTAAAATCCTTCTGCAGGTCACTAGTTAACTCAGTAAAGCTTTAAGGAACTTGGAGTGAGTCTGCCAATGAGGCATTAGTCTATTGGTGAGAAAAGTCATAATTGTTTCTTTCAAATAAGCCTGTCTGAATATATTCATTTTATTTAAGAAGATGAGTCATACTGGATAGATTTGCATCTGTTACATATATGTTCTGCTATATACTTTCCATATAACACAATTGAAACCTCTGAGCAATTTCTGCAACTGATATGAGTCTTCCCCCTCTACCACAACAAGCATAAATTCCTTAAAACAGGAACATCTTTTTGTTTAGGCATGCCTCCTGTCACTAGGGCTTCGTTAGAGGTAAGAGTCATGATCCTATTTTGTGGTCAGCTTTGCCTTCTTAATATTTTTGAAATGGCATGTGTAATGAATACAGCTCGGTGCATGCAGTAACATGCTGCTGGATTTCCTCAAGGCCATGGGTTCTGGTAGTTCCAGGACTTACAACAAGTTGATGGGGTTTGAATTCTCGTTCTGTTACTTGTGGAATTTTGAACATATCACGTAACCTCTCAGAGTCTTGAATTCTGCGTTTACAAAATGGTGGTCAATCCTATATTTCGAGACTATTGTGGAGATAATATTTATGAGAAATACAGCCAAGAGCCAAGCCCAAAGAGGTAACAATATATGAGGGTTTCTGTCTCCTTTGCCTTTTTTGGTCCCTCCAGGCTGTGAATCCACCTTTGCCCAAACATACGTACGTCAGTCTGACTACTTGGTTCTTAATGTAATGCTTGTTCAAGGCCGAGTCTATAAATATCTCATCCACCTATTATTACAATAAGAGAGAAACCATATGTTAATAAGATATTTTATAGTAAGAATATACCCCTGATTAAATGTTAAAGCAATAGAAAAAATTTTTAACATGAGTAATGTCATTATTTAAACCAGTGGGTCTCAATATAGTAGTGCAACAGAATCATTTGCAAAATGAAAGAAAAACAAAAACAAAAACAAAAACAAAACTTAAATATGCTGGGGCCCCTCTCCCAGAGTTCTGATTATAAATGGTCTGGAGGGGACCTAGACATTCATATTTGTAAAAATCTCTCCAGGTGACTCTAATATGCTGGCATAGGTATCTAGGGTAGGAGATATCTTCCTAAAACTCCGTAGAAGATGAAGTAGAAAGATGTAGAGAGAGATGGGACACAGAGGGAGGCCTTGAGAGATGGTGGAGAGAACCTTGGCTCAGTACTGGGTTTGAAGCCTCTCCTTCTGCTCATGAACTGGGTGACTTTGGAAAGGTTACTGAACCAACTGAAGCCTCAGTTTCCTAACCTCTAAAACAAAGATTTTGATATGCTACTCATAGGCTTTTAAAGATTAAACACATGTAAAATGCTGGGTGTATTTTGGTAGTAAACTGCTTGGGGCTCCCTAGCCCCCATCCTGGCATTACAGGTCTCAGAATTCTCTGCAGGTCTTTGACTGTAAGTAGAGGGAAGAGGCATTAGGGATTTAGGAAAGAGCCAACAATTTTCTAATTGTTGATTGTGAGCCCTAGGGTAAGTCAGAGACGAAGAAAGAGTAAGGTGGTTTTGCAGGTTTAGGTCAAAGTTGTATTACTCAGTTTATGTCAACAAGGAAGGAGAAGAAATGATACTGTTTTTGGTCCATTTGCTCAGAATTTTAATTGCCTGCCAAGGCATCATGAGGCTGTGGCCTGTCACACCCAGATTTTGGCTTGCAGTAACCCCTAGTGACCAGTTGGTGGCAATAGTGCATGCAGGCACTGTGCTTCATATTTGATAGTAGATGAGCCAGATGTGCAAAAACCATGTCCTAAGTCTCTAAGGAAGGGGCAGGAAAACCAAATCTCATTTTGAAAGACCCAAAAAAATAAAAATAAAGGGAAGATTGCTTCAGAGATCAAGGAGAAAGTTGTGATTTCCTTAGCCACTATCAGGCATTCATTAGGAAACAAAATATTGAAGATCCCCCTTAACACTTACAATAACTGTATGGTACAAGAATTATTTTGATTCTTATTTGAAGAAGAAACTGACACCTGGAGACATTATGTGAAATATGTCCCTGGCATCATGTGGATTAGTAAACTGGAACTTAAACCTAGGTCTTCTATCTGTAGTTCCATCTCTTCTCATGAATCACACAACCTCCTTGTTAAATGTTATGTACACTTTACTTTCTTCTTTAATTTCTTTCATAGAATCTATAACAATAAGTTATAAAATAAATGGTTGATTGACTTGAAGATAAAGTGTAAAACTTTTAAAGATATATTTGGTAATATATTTTTGAGCTTTAGATCAAAGACAGTATTGAGAAAATAGAGAATTTGCTAGTATCCAGAATATACATTTATTTATATTTAAATAGGGAAAGCTTAAATGGGCTGAAGAAGTGTGGGGTTTATATGTCAGAAATGAAATTGTTTTGGAAGATATGTTTTCGCAAGAGTGACATTGTTTTAATCATTTTTCTTCTGATACCCTCAGCCAGTTTTATTATTCAGTATCTGAGGGGAATCCAAAAGAAAAGAAAAGGCTAACAGAAAACAACAGGGTGAAAAGTGAACAATAGTAAAAGGAAGAAAAGTAAATAATGGTTGGGCATTTAAAGAAGTTTGGCTTGTAATTATCCTCTGAAATTCCACCCACAATTGATCCCTTGGCTGTTTGTGACTTGTTGGTGAAAGTATTAGATTAAGTTTTTGACTCTGGATGACATCACTGGTCAGGGAACATGCCTTCTAAGAAGAGTCTCTAGCCCCAGTGTCAGTTCCATCACTGAATAGTTCAGGTGTCTGGGAAGATAGGAGCTGAAAGAATAACATAGGCAGAATCTAGGTGGAGGTAACCAGTAATCACAGAAGTATAGAAATTTCTTCCCTATAATTCAAATTCCAGGACCCAGCCCCTGGAATAAAGCCTCATTGGTTGGGCCTGGGGTGAGGCCCCAGTGATTCAGGCAGTTGGGAAAACACTTTGAGAAATACTGGGGTACAGACTGGCTGAAAGGGTTCCTACATTAAGGGAATTTACAACAGAGGAAAAATCAAAGAAAACATGAACATCAACTTTATTGCTGAATGGAGTTTAATTATGAACTAGCTCTCTTGAGACACCCTTAGAAATGTTTCCCTGGCAGATTAAGGCCTATTTCATCAGAAACATTCTGCCAGTACTTTAGCACTCTAATTCTAAATTCTCAGAAATTTCGAAGCACACTTTTTTTTTTAAAGCTGTGTGCCAGCTTGTTATAAATTTATTATACATAACCTAATACAGTTAGTGATTTATAAATCTATCATGCCTCCTATTTGGGGGCATTTGTAGAGTTTTGTAGTTGAACTTAGTCTCCAAACATTGAACAAAAGACCCTCTTTCAAAGTATTACCTCTTTATGTTTGATGATTTTGAAGTGCTGGAAGTTGCACTGAGATTAAGTTCTAAGAGGGCAATTGAAGGTTAGTTGGGTGTTTAATGAAAGAGTTAGGGAGAGGCCTTCAACTCAAACAAACAGACGCGCCCAGCCTTTCAGCTCTCATTCCCAAACTGACACTGTTCACACACGTAGCCTGCCTTTCACTATAGATGGTTCTCAGCTGGCTCCTCTCAGAGCAGTCTTTTTATTTGCATCGGGGCGTTTCTGGGTTTAGGCCACAAACTTCAGAGAGATATGCCACTGAAGACTGGACAGTGGAACGTGAAGGCAGTTTCTTCCAACATCACACCAGTTGAGCCCCTGAGAACTAAACGTTTAAAGCCAAAAACATGCTGAGAAAAAAAATTCAGATCCTCTTGCTTTCTCCTAATTACAGTAAGAGTAGAATACAGAGGATGGTATAGGAGATTCTTTAAAAAAACCAACAACACACTTTTACCCTTATGTAAGGTTCAATTGAAGTTGCTTTACTCTAAGGGCTGAACTCAAGGTAGAAATAAAGACTAGAGCACAATAGCATTTGAGCTTCTGGTCATAGAGTCAGATGTTCGAGGCCCCCCCCCCCCCCCGTCTGTCACTGATCCCCCTCACCCATCAACACAACCATTACCTTGCATGATTGGCAGCTTTGTTTTCAGGCATGGCTCTTGTTTTCCTGGGTACTTGCCCTTTTCAGGCTATTCCTTTGATCTGTAGCCCCCTCCCATTCTGCTAGCTCTGCAGTTCTGAATCACAACTCTGCTTCACGGTCTATTTCAGATAAGACCTACTTTAAGATTATTCCTTAAACCTCAGAGTAATCTTTCCACTTCTTGTCTTAATTGTTCTTACTCCTCTTATGTAATCTACTTCTTAATGCAGTTATTTATGCAAATATATTATTCCCTCTACTAAACTGTAAACCCTTTATGAATAGGGAGAGTTATCTTTTCATACTCTACAATAAGTAGAGTATGCTTTTGTTGAATGAATTAATAAAAGAAAGTGAGAATTTATTTATTAAAAAGCCTTACATTTACCAGGAAACTTTTATAAGAGATTTTAATGAGCTTAATTAATGAGATTAATGCTCCTAGCGAAAAAAGAAAACTGCTCATGAATTATTCAAAGGGAATTTTTTTCTCCTTGTTGATGTGTTCAGTAATATGTTCAGTAATCTCTGTAGTGAGACTACAATAGTTACAACAGTGGGAATAGTTACCAATGTTGTCTGCTGCCTGTACACCAAGCAGAAACTCTATTGTATTTGATCTTATTGCTTTTCACATCAACCCTCTGAAGTGAATACTGTGATAATTTGCATTATTATATCAATAAGGAAGTGGCTTGCCCGAGGTGACATAGCAGTGAGTCAGTTGATCTCAGGGTGAGCATACAGGTGGATTTTCACTAAGAGTTCCTACCCACTGACATGCAGCAAGCAGTATATAATGATTGCCCCTTTCCAAAGGCAGCCCATATTCTTTGCCCTCAAAAAATAAGCACCATAATCTTGATGGTTCTTATTGAAACTTTTAAAAGTTGTTACTGTATCTACTATTTAAAATCTAGATTTTTGATAAAACCCAAGATTCAAGAAGTCAGCTGTGAATCATTACTGTAAGCTTATATGGAACATGGCCAATCTGAGTACTGGTGGTGCTCACAGGATTTTGAGGCTTCTTGATCTCTTGGAAATCCAGGCACTTTGTTTTCACCAAACTCTTGTTTTTAACTTTCACAGCTTTGAACCCAGCGCTGTATCTATTGGAGAGGGCAGTTGGATCCACTGTCATATGGGGTCTGTGGGTATGTGGGTGAAGTACAGTGGAAGTCTGACTTTCTGATTACTCTAAGCCAGGAGATAATAATATCACCAAATCAGTTGTGACATTATGTGATGTTATCAGACTTATTTATTTGATTGCACTTGTCTTTCCTTAGTGTTTCTTGAAGACTATCAGAAAGAAATAGACAAACGTCTGTGAGGAACTAGTCACATACAGCAATTAACAATATATTCAATAATCTTATCGTAAATTGTTCTATATTCCTGAGACTGAGAGGCAAAGTAAATTCATAGAATTAAAAAGTTTGCAGTGAAGGTTTTAAGAGATAAATTATTAACTTTCACTGTACCACAAAAACCTAGACTCTGAATTACCTTTTTAAAAAAGAATAATATCTAATATGTATCTGTTTAAATTTGTACTAAAGACATTTAAACCAGAATGCCTGACGCAAGGGAAAGTAGACTCTCCAGGTGTGTTGTCCTTGAAATCTCTAACTTCAATTATTCTATCAGAGAGAGAGGGAGAATAATTTCTCTTGGTCTTTCTTATATGCCTGAATGATGAATGATAATCTAAATAGGTTATCCATCAGAGTGGAGACTGTATTACTTTTACAACTTTATTAGGAAGTTTAGAGATGGCTCATATTACTTCTTTTCTTAAAAACTTTTCTCAGAAAACATCCTTCCACATCCTTCCTTCAATCACAGACTGTTTAGGCTAGACATACATATGAAGTATAACCTTCAAACTCCTTTCTCTCTCTGTGACAATTGTTTCTATTCTTATCTTCTCCCTTAAGATTTGACATAGACAAAAGAGAGTGTCAGCCAAAATAATAACAAAAGACAAAAAAAGTCATTATATAATGATAAAGGGGTCAATTCATCAAGAAGATATAACAATCATAAATATATATGCACCCAGTATCAGAGCATTTAAATATATTAAACAAATACTAACAGATATGAAGGGAGAAATACACAACAATACAATAATAGTAGAGGTCTTTGATACCTCACTTTCAACAATGGATAGATCATCCAGACAGAAAATCAATAAGAAAATGTTGAATTTAAACTACACTTTAAATCAAATGTACCTAACAGACATATACAGAATATTTCACGCAACAGCAACAGAATGTTCTTCTCAAGCACACACAGAACATCCTCCAGGATAGATTATATGATAGGTTACAGAACAAATGTTAGCAAATATTTAAGAAGATTGAAATCACACCAAGTATCTTTTCTGACTACAGTGGTATAAAACTAGAAGTTATTGACAGAAGGAAAGCTGGAAAATTCACAAACATGTGGAAATTACACAACACACTCCTAAACAATCAATGGGTCAAAGAAGAACTCAAAAGGAAAAAAAATCTTGAAACAGAAGAAAATAGAACAGAACATACCAAAACCTATGGAATGCAACAAAAATAGTGCTAAGAGGGAAGTTTATAGTGATACATGCCTACATTAAGAAAAAGAAAGATGTCAAATAAACAATCTAACTTTACTCCTCAAAAACTAGAAAAAGAACAAACTAAGCTCAAGGTTAGCAGAAGGAAAGAAATAACAAAGATAAGAGCAGAAATAATTGAAATTAAGACCAGAAAAACAATAGAAAAGATCAACAAAACTAAGAGCTGTGTTTTTGAAAAGATAAACAAAATTGATAAAATTTTAGCTACATTATCTAAAAGAAAAAACAAAGAGGAGATTCAAATAAAATTAGAAATGAAAGAGTAGGTATTACAATTGATAACACAAAAAAACAAAGGATTGTAAGAGACTGCTATGAACAACTGTACACCAACAAATTGAATAACCTAGAGGAAATGAATACATTCCTAGAAAAATACAATCTATCAAGGTTGAATCATGAAGAAAAAGAAATTCTGAGCAGACCAATAATGAGTAAGGAGATTAAATCAGTAATCAAAAACGTCCCCAAAATAAAAAAATCCAAGACTAGACGGTTTCACTGGTGAGTTTTACCAAACAGGAATTAATACCAATCCTTATCAAACTCTTCTAAAAAATCAAAGAGAAAGGAACACTCCCAAACTCATTTTGTGAGGCCAGCTTTACTTTGATACCAAAATCAAGTAAGGACACTACAAGAAGACAACTGCAGAACAATATTCCTGATGCAAAAATTCCCAACAAAATATTAGTGAATTAAATTCAACAGCACATTAGAAGGATCACACACCGTAATTAAGTGACCTTTATCTCTGGGATGCAGGGGTGGTTCAACATATGCAAATCAATAAATTTGACACACCACATCACTAGAATGAAAGATAAAAATCATATGATTATCTCAGTAGATGCAGAAAAAGCATTTGACAAAATACAAGATACTTTCATGTTAAAAACACTCAACAAATTGCATGCAGAAGGAACATAACTCAAAATAATAAAGCCCGTATGTGACAAACCTACAGCTTACATCTAACAACAGTAAAAGGTTGAAAACTTTCCCTCTAAGATCAGGAATAAGACAAGGATGTTCACTCTCACATTCTTATTCAGCATGGTCCTGGAAGTTCTAACTGGAGCAATCAGTCAAGAAAAAGAAATAAAAGGCAGCCAAATAAGAAAGGAAGAAGTAAAATTATCTTTATCTGCAGGTGATGACTTTATATATAGAAAATCCTAAATACACCACCGAAAAACTGTTGGAACTAATCAATGATTTCAATAAAGCTGAACATACAGAATCAGCTGTGTTTATATACACTAACAACAAAATATCTGAAAAAAATAAAGAAAACAACCTCATTCATAATAGCATCAAAAACAGTAAGATACTTAGGGATAAATTTAACCAAGGAGGTGAAAGATCTGAATACTGAAACTACAAGACTTTGATGAAACGAACCCTGTACGCTGTGGATGGGCGTGTAAATTGGTCCAGCCACTATGGAAAACAGTATGGAGTTTCCTCAAAAAATCAAAAGTAAAACGACTGTCTGAGCCAGTAACTCTACTTCAGGGTATATATCCAAAGGAAATTGGGTCTTAAAGAGATATCTGCACTCCCGTGTTCATTGCAGCATTATTCACAATAGCCAAGATATGGAAACAATCAGTCTGTCAACAAATAAATGGATAAAGAAGATTAGTGTATATTTCTACAGTTGACCCTTGAACAGTTTCGAGGTTGGGGGTGCTGATCCTCTTTGCTCATGTAATGCATAGTTGGCCCTTCGTATCCACCATGTAAATGTTTATTCATGTAAACATTTTATCTGTATTCATGGTTATGCATCTGCGGATTCAACCAACCGTGGATTGAATCATGTAATACTACAGTATTTACTAATGAAAAAATTTGCATATAAGTGGATACATGAAGTTCAAACCTATGTTTTTCAAAGGTCAGCTGTATATTCCTCAGCCATGAGAAAGAACGAAATCCTGCCATTTATGACAACATGGATTTTGAGATCATTATGCTAAGTGAAATAAGTCAGAAAGATGAAGACAGATACTTTATTTTATCAGTTATATGTGGAATCTACAAAGCTGAACTAGCAGAAACAGATAGTAGAACGGTAGTTACCAAAACTAGGGGAAATATTGATCTAAGAGTACAGACTTACAACATAAGTAAGTTCTGGGATTCAAAACACATCTTGATGACTATAGTTAATAACACTGTGTTATGTACTTGACAGTTATTAAGAGAGTAGACGTTAAATGCACTTATCACAAAAAAAGAAATGGTAATCATATGACATGATGGAGGTGTTATAGTGGTAAACATTTTTCAGTATGTAAGTGTATCATATCGTCATGTTTTATACCTTAAACTTGCACGATGTTATATGTCAGTTATATTGCAATGAAGTAGAAAAAACTGATACAAGGAAATGAAGAAATTAAGGATGAAGACATTTTTATATAATAAGTAATCCCAATGTGTTGGCTAAGTAAAAGTGATCCAGCACAGTATATAGATTTATGATCTTTATGGATTTAAAAATTAAATGGGAGAAGAACTGATGTAGAAATGAACTTTCTAGCATAGCTGAGTCTCTTCCTGACAAGTAGGACAATTTAGTGGAAAGACACATGTTGGAGTTACTCATATGACTCCAAATTTCCATGCTTTACTAGCTGTGGATCTTAACTTGAGAGGCTTATTTCCCTTATGTATAAACTATGGATAACAATGCCTCCTTCTGCAGTGTTATATTGCAGATTAGACATGAAATATACATCAATTAGCTTTTTCTTTCAGGATTCAAATTAAACACATTGAAGGTGCACATATTTCTCTTTTAGCCATGCTAATCTTCAATTACAAGATGAATGTAAGTCTGAGCTCTCAAGTAAGAACTCAGTCACATTCTACAACCAATTTTTCTAACCTCTGAATGCAAAATTCTAATGATAATCTCTGCTTATTTGTTTCTCAAAGCTTTCACATATCATCTCCTTTCCAGGCATAGGGTCATAGCATTACACCAGGCATTGGGTCTCTTTTACTTCTCTTAATCTTATGCAACTCCAAACTATAGACAGTCTAATATCTTTGTTAATTTAAGTTTATCTTGACCCAGCTGCTTTTTCTCAGGAGACGACCTTCCTGTTTTAGAGAGCTAAGTCATCAGTGTCTTCTAATTCCTTTAGAGAGTATTCCTAAACTACAGTATCTCCTTGCATCACTTTCTGTTCCCAAGTTCTTTGTGTCTACAATTCTAGACACACAGTCCCAAAGACATTTTGAGGATCATTTCAAGCCCTGTGTCTGGTGTTTTTGAGTACAAAGAAGATAAACTTTTGAACTGCCTTGGACATAGGGAGAATAGTTTTTTTTTTGCCTGGGAGATAACCCTAAGAAAATTCCTAACTGGTGCCATTGTTAATGCAGATGGTGGTCATTGGCACATGTTAATAGTATACAGTTGACCCTTGAACACTATGGAGGATTGGAGTGAAAATCTGCATATCACTTTATAGTTGGTTCTCCATGTCCCTGGTTTTGCATCCACAAATTCAGCCAACCACCAATCATGCAGTACTGTAGCACGCATTTATTTTTTAAGAAATCCACATTTTACATGGGCCTATGCAGTTGAAACTCATGTTGTTCAAGGATCAACTGTAACTGAAAGAGAATAATGTATCAGGAATAAATAATATTTGATTTCTGATATTTTGTGGGATGGTAGATGGGAAGTAAGTTCACACAGATGATTCTAATGGATGGCAAAAATGTATTAAGAACATGTAATCTCAAATCCTAACTATAGTTTACTCTGTGATCTTAGGTGAATTAATTTTTCTGTACCATGATTTTCTCCTCTATAAAATTGTGATAGTAATTGTACTTAACTCATAAGGTTGTGTTTGAAGATTAACTGAAATAATACAGGTAAGGTGCTTAGTGTGCTAAGCTAATTGAGTGCTTATTGAGTTAACTTTGCTATTGTTATGGTGTAACAAGTTTATAACTTTCATATTTGTAATGATCATATAATTTAAAAATATTTCTGAAATACATTTCTCTAAATGAACTACTCCCTCAGTCAGTGATCCTACTCAAACTTATAATAATAATGATAACGACCTACCTATCTGGGAGTATTATAAATTACTGGTGTCTGGTTACTGGAGTCTTCCCTGAAGAATGATATGAAAGAGGAGATACGTTTGTGCTATTTTCTCAGTGAACTGGAATGGATTTCAGCAGTATTTGGGCATGAACTCATTTTACTTTTGCATCTCTGTTTGCATTCAAATCAGTAAATCCCAAATTATGAGAAAGAACAGGACCTACAACCTGTCTTCTTGGCTGTCTAATTAGCACCCACATAGGGCAGAGAGAAGAATCTGGTTTTATTAATTGGGATTTAGTAGCAATAAACAGAAGTGGTTCAGGATGAGGTATGAACTCCTCCTGTAATTCTCGTAAAGGTAAATTGGTGGAGAATGGAGGGAGAGGAAAACCTGTCCCATTTAAACGGCTAAAATACACACAACCTTTCCTGACCATATGAACCCTAGTTAATCTTCCTTTTTTTTGAAGTTCTTCTTCACTGTTGTTCTCAACATACAATTAAGTCCTTAATTATATGACGTCATGCTGTTCATTTTCATGTGTGTTACTCTCATCTCTCCAAAGAGATGGGAAACAGTTTGAAGAGAGGGATCATGGCTCCTCACTGTAAGAGTCAGGTGCCAAGAAATGTCAAGAGCTGGATAATCATACCATATATTGGGAAGACAGATTGTTTAGTTAGTTACATCGGGAAAACTAGCTCACTATATGGAGAATAAAACTTGGGTTTCTACCTAACGTCATATTCAGAGGTGAACTTCAGATGCATTAAAACCCTTGTGTAAAAGGTAAGAAGTATAAAGTTAATAGAAGCTAATACAGCATTGTAAACTGATTATACTTCAGTAAAAAAGTTAATGGATGGAAGTACAGGAAAATAATTTTATGACTTAAAAAGAGGAAATAACTTCTTTAAAAAAAGCTTTAAAAACACAGCCATAAAGCAAAGAAAATTAATGAATGATTGCTTTAAAATTATGAATTGTTATTTTATGAAGGGCATATGATCCAGATTAATAAATGATAGAATGGGTAAGTGCAATGTCTACTACCAACAAACTATTCATACCTCAAAAATGTAGGAAATTCTTGCAAAGCAGTGCTAATAAAACAAGTCTAATAAAAAAGGCAAAGGAAAGGTATAGGCAGTTTATAGAAATGAAAGTCCAAATGGCTAACAAGTATATCCAATGATGCAAAGACTCATTAGTAATTGAAATACACAATAGAAAAATGCAAATTAAATCATGAATCAGATACAACGTAATGCCTATTAGGTTGCCAGAAATTAGAAAGCCAGATATTACCAAATGCTGACAAAGACCTGAGGACACAGGAATCCTCATGCACTGCAGTTGGGAGTACACACTGATTCAGCCATTTTGAAGAGCAGTCCAGCACCAATTAGTCAAATTAAATGTGTGCACACCGATGACCCAGTAATTCTGCTTCCAGGGATAAGTAGGAGGCTGTTTAGTGCAGCGTTTCTTGAGATGATAGACAGGAGGTAAAATATGGTGGATAGACATTGTAACTTATCATGTAGCAGTTAATAGCAATTAATTAAATATACATTTATCAACATAGCTAGAGCTTAAAAAACAGATCTGAGTAAAAAAGTGTGAAGCAAAATGATAATAGTAGACTGAATATTTGTTTCCTGCCAAATTCATATGTTGAAATTCTAACCCCCAATGTGATGGTATTAGGAAGTAGGGCCTCTGGGAGGTGACTGGGCTGTGAACCTGATCATGATGATGCCTGATTTCAGACTTCCAGACTCCAGTACTATGAGAAATAAATTTCTGTTATTTGTAAGCCACTTAAACTATGGTACTTTGTTATAGCAGCCCAAACTGACTAAAACAAGTAATTTATAACACAAAGAATAAGTTAAAAGCATGTGCTGTGCACAACAACAAAATACATTTTTGCAAGACTGAATACAAACAAAAGAATACATGTGAAATACAGAATGGTTGCCTGCCAGGGGAGGTGAATGATAGTGGGTTATGGGAATAAAGGAGAAGAAATAAGTAATGACAGCTAGAGAAGGGCCTTGTACGTCCTCATGATGATGATTTGTCAGTACCTAACTCAGCCTTTGCACCTGAGGTTCTTTCACTCCTAGAAATGTATGCTTTACGGAAACTTCAAAGTCCACCTCCAAACACATAATGTTATAGATTCACCTCTGCATTTCTTTCTCTTTCTTTTAAAAGACCTATTGCATTCCTGTCCATCCATGTACTTCAGTAAAAATATTTCTTAGTTAGCCTTAAACAACAGTGTTGGCTGTAAAACATAAAGAAAACAGATTTTAAACTTTCCTGATAAATTACAAATATTCCTCATTGTTAAAGAAATTGTGTATCTTTTCAACTAAAATGGATTAATTAATTTATTGTTATTATTTTTATATTATGGAGTTTATGTGGAGTCACTCAGGATCAAAGGGATAAAAGAGGTACTGGAGTATGTATCCAAGTTTTTTCTGGCATTCCTTGAGAAATCATTGCAACATATTTCTGGCAACACCATAGATGCAGCTTATAATCTTTATTTTTAATTCTCATTAAATTATGCACATTTGTTCTCTCTTACAGTCTCATTCCCCCAAGTCAATAATTAACATTTATAAATTGACATATATCCTCCATTCTTTTATATTCAGAGCACCTTAGAAAATAGCATTTGCAGTCAAATCTGTGCTTTGTGCTTCCTTTTCAAGGAAGTTAACCTGACCTTTGTTTTTGAGCGAGGGTTCACAGACATCCTGAGCAGAACTACTATACAATTGGGTTTACTTTTTTCTTTTGGGGGGCATTCCTGTATTTTAGTTTAAACAAAATTGTTAGCACTTCATTTGAGCATTACACAACAGATCTGGGTTTTTCATCTTAATTAGTATGTTTGTGAGATAAAATGAACATTGATGATCGTGTTTCCTTTCACATATATTTTAAAAATATTTTAAATCTTAAGATATGGCCCTACTAAAAAAAGGCGTGTGATTTTAGAAATAATCACTTCCGGTATGGTTGAGTTTTCCATTTGAGTACTATTGTGGTGGAAGGGGGGAGCAGTGGGCTGGGATGCCTTGGCTTCAGTTCTCTCACTTTTAGATGAGGTGGCTGAGTTAGAAAGAGTGGTTTATCAGAATCAGTCATTTGTTAGAATGTGGATTCCCTTATTCCCCTATCACCACCTACCCATCCCATCAGACACTGATTCAGGAGGTCTGGAGTGGGGCCTAGGACTCTACAAGATGATTCTGATGCAAGTGTCTGAAAGTCATGTTTTAGGAAATAGTAAGGGAAAAGATGCACAAAATCCCTTTACCTGCATTATTTTGTAATAGAAAGAATTTTATCTGACTTACCAAGTTTTCGCTCATCTCCCTTAAGTCCTTAAGGTGGTATGGGCTATATTGTCCAGAGTTACTGTTGACTCGTAGGTCTGAAATTTTAAAGGTGCCGTGATAATACTCCACTTTCTGACCTGTGATGAAAAGGAAAAGTAGGAAATTAAGTGGTTTGGGGATAGATTTTGGGATCTGAGGCTCAACTATAATGGGACTATGATGAAATCTTGAATATATCTCTGAGATTTTAATTTAGTTTCATAATAAAATAATGATTAATGTTCTATGTTAATAATAGCAGCTGATGTTTATTCAGTGCCTACCATGTGCGAACTCTGTTCAGGGCACTTTACATGTGTTAATTCATTTGATTCTTACTAAGCTGTCTAAGGTTGACATCACGTTCATTTCACAGATGAGAAAAGTGAGGCATGAGGCATTAAATAACTTCTCTGTGCTATACAACTAGTAAGTAGCCTACTCAAGATTAAACCCAGATAAATGGCCCTAGAGCTGGAACATTTAATTACTATATTGCTTCTTGCTGAGGTGAAATGTATATATAACTTATACTGGAAGTAGAGGTAAATGAATGTTCTTGTAAATTTTGATTTATAATGGGAGAGAAAGACACTAAGAAAGACATGAAAAGAAAGGCAGGGAAAAAACTGTGTGTGGTTGGAGATGAGAACAGTGTGTCACAGGGATGAATCAGTCAGATCTCTGCTTGCCTCTCAGGAAAGGTAAAAAAAACAGAGCAGTGGATGCTTCTGAGGAATTTGGTAATCTTAGAAGTGTAGCCCTGGTGGGGCAAGAAATCTACAGAGTTAAAGACAGAGTGGAGCAGCCACAAAACATCCTCTCTCCTTGGAGAGCTTAGCTCAGGCAGGACACAATGGGTTTCCCAGAGACGGACCTAGGAAATAAAGGGGACCTCACAATGGCCTATTTCCTAGGGACACCTCTGGACTCTAGTGCGTTTTCAGTCCCCCTGATTACTAATCTATATAGTCCATATTGTTATCAAACCTTATACTCATGGGAAAGGGGCTTCTATGCATTAAATTAACTGACCTGAGAGTCTTTTGTCATTGGAATCAACTACAGATGGGGTTGTCACATGAGGCCCAGAGCTAACATGTGGCCCAGAGCTAGGTTCTTAAGCCCTTTAAAGCTCCTATAGAGTTTTCAGTCCCTCATCAAGTCTGAAGAAGGTGACAACAGATAAATTCATCCAAATAAGCAGTCTGAACTAGTTGCTTTATCACATACATCTGTGTGAGAGTGCTATTGTGGAGATTTGCTAAAAAATGTAAATGGTTTTCACTCTGCAGTGATGCAATATAAAAAGAGAATTCTCAAATGAACTTCTGTGTGATTATAAATATATCAGGCCATAAAAATCCCTGAATATTGTTTTGGAAAAGAATAAAATTTTCTCTCTAAGAATAAGTAATAATATTGCATCGTACTTTTACTTTACCAGTAATTTCAAAATTCATTATTTCATTGAACATGTGCTTTTCTTTTTTCCCTAGAAATGTTAGTGGACAGAAAGTGATGAGTGAAAGAGCCAGTTTTAAAAATTAATTTAATAACTAATTTATTATAGTTTTTCACCTTAACATACAATGAATGATTAAAATTTATTATGATGACTAGTAAATTTCAGATAATTACTGTTTTGATCTTTTGTGTAGATTCTCAAAAGAATACTGCAGCGTGCTCTCCAAGGAGGTAGGAAATTTGTCTGCACTGCTTAGTGCTATTTCTTGAGTGCCCAGAAAAGTACTTGTTTATTGTAGGCATTTAGTAATTACTTGTTGATGAAATGATTAAATAAATTCACAATGTGAACATTTACTGATGAAACAGTATTTGAGATGAAATTAAATTTACGTGTATGCAAATAAAGCTATACAGAAAAATGAAATCAAACTGAATGATACCCATATTTTACCTACCAGAGACTAAGAAGTGAGCCAGAAGTCCGATGGCCACTGCCACCACTGTCAGTAAAGACACAACGAGAAGGGCAATCATCCATGGTTTCAAATCTCTGCTTTGGGTGCCAAATCCTACTTCTCTATGAAAAAGAAAAATCACCAGTTACTCTCACATTGAAATAGTTACTGACTTTCTGGTTCTTCTTAAGTGCATGTTGCTTAGCTTGCCTTTCTCAGCAAGAAGACATTTGTCTTCAGTTTTGGTCAAGGTCATCTTGGCATGAAGGGAGGTGTTAAAAAATCAGTATCTGGGAATCCATGATATTGCTCCTGGTTTCTATTTCTAGAGGCATTGGGTGGCTCTCTGTGGTGGCCAGTCCTGACTTCTCTTATCAGTGTGGTCCAAAGTAGCACATATGCTTGAAAAAGGACCATTCCTTCTTTCTCCAACAATTTAACAAAAAAATCTCTTTTATGTGTCTATCCTTTTAAAGTTTACAAGGTGATTTCAAGTCTTTTGTCTCATTTACTTTTTATCTGTTACTTTTTAACTATCATGAAATTTTTCAGACACAGAAATTTAGAAACATCGTATAATAGAACACTCCTATATTCATCATATCATTTTATCAGTTGTTAACATTTTTGCTGTAATGCCTTTATTTTTTTCTGCTGTATTTTAATGTAAAGTAGAACATCATGTTTTTTTTGCCAAATCGTTATTATATACAATTAGGATATTTCTAACATAATCACAATACCGTAACACTCTTAAAAAATTAATGCTATTTCTCCAACATCTTGTAATACCCAATCCATCAGATTTCTGTTGTCCCTGTTACATTTACAGATGGTTTGTACAAATCAGGACATTATCAAGGACCATGTAGTACCTTGGCTGTTTTTTAACTCTTTTTGAATATAAAAGAGCCCTGCTTCCTTCTTAATTTTTAATGACATCGACTTGTGGAAGAGATCAAGCCAGTTGTCCTTTAAAAGTTCCAATTTCTGGACTTATATGAATGCTTTCTTTTGATCTCATTTAATTCATTCTTCTATCCCCCTCGTTTCCTGTCAGTTTAAATTTAGATCTAAAGACTTGATTAAATTCATTTGGCAAGAATACTTCAAAAGTGATGCTGCATACTTCACATTGCATCACCTCTGGATTAGAGGACATTTCCACAGTTTTGGGGGAAAAAAATAACTCTCTGCTCTTCCTCTAGCACCTTTTGATCAACAGTAGTGCTGATCACATTGTATTAACTTTTTGTTTGCACGTATGTTAACCTACACTTAACCATGAACTCCTCGATGGGCTGGACTAGTCTTGTTCATCTGTTTATCATTAAGACATAATAAGAGGCCTGGTACAGAGTAGGAATTTTATACATCCTTGAGAATCGGGCAGGAATTATACCAACCTTAAATATGAAATAACAGAGGCTGAGAGAGAGGATACCTGATTTGTTTGAGTCAAGTGGCTTAAAAGGGCCCGGATCATCTAACTCATTTTCTAGTGATTCTTCTCTGCAACATGCCAGTGTAGTCAACTTAATTTATCCCTATTCTTTAGAATTCATCTTTTTGTGTATGTTGATAACCAAAATCTTTGGGGGCAGAAGGTTTTTTTTCTGGTTCTTTCATGGAATTTAGTGCAGTAATTTACTCTAAGTAGACTTTTAACAAACTGATTTACAGGAAGTTTTAATTTTAATATAAAAAATGTGTATATATAAATGTTAGCATAAAAGATAAAAACTGTTTGGACCTAAACAGTTAAGAGTTGATAGCTTTGGTGTACGTAATACATTTAGCCAATAAACCTAGTGGAACTTGAGAGACTTGAATTCTGTTGAGTATGGAAAATGTTGACAATGCACATTGACTGATTAAAAAGAATCTAGACAACTGGTTATGGAAAGGCAGTGTGTCCTCTGATGGACAAGAGGTAAGCCAGAACATAAAAATGAAAAACAGAAGTTTCATGGGTGTGACATTGCTTAGACTCTTAATTGGCTTAAAACTAAATTCGGAAGTAAAGAGAATTTAGAGACTATTTAGCACAATTTACTGTATTTCCAGGTGAGGAGACTGAGGCCTAGAGATGATTAAGTGACTTCTCCAATATAACGGAACTAGCAGTCATCTCCTACTCATGTCTTCTAACTTCTATAACACTACTTTTTTTCAGTGCCAGAGTGCCTCTCCATTGATTACATTTTAACTCTGAAACAGATTTATCTTGTATATATTCATCTATTCACTCACTCACTCATTCTTCATTTATTTGACCATTTATTGTCTCAGATAATCTTATCGGTGTGTCTTCAGGTTATTCAAAGCCGAAAAAGGACCAGAGGAGAAAGGCTAGACCTCAAGGAGATGTACAAGCTTTTAAATCTCTCTTCCCGTCACAGTACAGTTCCTCTGAGTAGCACAAATGGAGAAAGCAGATGATCACATCCCCACCACCAAGATGCACACAAACTCACACTATTAGTGCTCTTTGGGGCACTAAGCAGAAGAGCGATTAACCACTCACGGGCACCTGCTTCAAGTACCACGGCAGACACATCTGTAAATGCCATACAGGCAGCGTGAGCATCTGGTGGGGAGCAGGGGCCAGCAAACAGGGCTGATGAGTTGTCAGAGTGTTTCTCCTTTTGAGAAGAACTTTGGGGAATATAACAGGTGTGCAACGCCAAGTTACGAAAGCTGCTTTTGTGAATATGAACAAGCAATGCGTGAAGGCAAAAATGCATCATCAGCTGCCCCCCGGAGAGGTCCTGCTAGTGACTTGCATAGATCACTTCTGATCTGAAAAAAAATGTACTCAGTAAAGCCTTTGGAATCTAGCCTCTAGCCTATTTGTAAGTGGAGATGCTCAAGCATTTTTTTTTCCTGCTTTATGTACACTCCTAAAACAAACACTCATGTATTAGTTTTTTGTTGCTGTGTAACAAATCACAAAGTTAGCAGTTTAAACCGACACCCACTCATTAGCTCATAGTTCTGTATGTGGCATGGCTGAGTTCTCTGGTCACGATCGCACAAGGTTGAAATCAAGGTATTGGTTGGGGCTACAATCTCATCTGACATTGATGACCCTGTTCCAAGGTCACTTACGTTTTAGGCAGAGCTCAGGTCCTTGAAGCTAAACTGAGGTTCCTGTTTCCTTGCTGGGTGTCAGCCAGAGGCTTCTCTCAGTCTCTAGATGCCACCCACGTTCTTTGCCATGTGGCCCACTCCATCTTCAAAGCCATCAATGGGGACTCTCTCTCCTATCAAATCTCTCTCACATCCTGAATCTCTCTCTCTGGGTAGAGCCTTGTCCTTTTTTAAGGTGTCACCTGATTAGGTTAGGTTCACCCAGTATAATCTCCCCATTGAAAAGTCAGCTGATTTGAGACCTTAATTTTATCTGCAAAATCTCCTCACAACAGCACCTAGATTAGTGTTTGAATAACTGGGAGAAGAAATGTATATACCAGGGGGGTGGGTATCTTGGGGGATTTTTTCACAACAAAAAAATACTACGACTTTCATCAAAATGGGCAGAAATATGTAGCCCTCAAAGAAAAAAGCATGTGAGATTTGAAATCTCCTCTAACTTTTGTGGGGTTAGGGGAGAACTGTTTCATTAAAAGGGAATTCCGTGTTAAGCATACAATTAGAAGAGTATTTTATTCAAGGAACAATCTGGGGGAATACAAAGTGAATTGTTGGAGATTAAAGTAGGAAGAAAGCTAAAAGTATTCCCTGATCATGACCTGATTAGCACTCTGCATTCCTTTAAGGAAAAGGTAAATATAGATGATACATTTTCAGAGTAACACAGTCTATAATCTATGTGAAATCCAACTTATTATACCCATTATACTTTCATTAAGTTTAATTATTCAGGGGTTAGAAGGGTGTATTTATGACATGCTTTTTCTAAAGATGTTATCAATGAAAACATGGTGATAATATGAGTAATTTTGTGTCTTTGCTTTCTGCAGTCTTAAAAACCAAAAGATACACACCCTGAAGATTGTATAAAACAGTATGAATTGTTAATGATCAGAGCTGGGATATTTATTTCCTCAGGAACCAAGCTCTATGCTGGTGACTTCTAAATCTGTGCATTCAAAGATGACTTGAGTTAAAAGACATCATCAATCCCCTACTCCACATAGATCTTCCTTTTCCTAGAAGGAACTCCCCTGAAGGCAGCAACTTTGGCTCAGTTTGCAGTCAACCCTTTATCACTTTATCTCCAAACTCTAAATCTTTCCTTTTTCAGGATTATTTTTCTGCTTTCTTGTAGCTACATGTTATCATGATACAAATGTAGATACATGAGATTATTATATAAATGCCAATTTACAGTCAGGTTATGTTCCCATAAAGCTTAATAAGGACAGTTTTTTGAAGTTTAAGATACATTATCTGACTGAAAAAGAATTTATTGGTTGGCTTCCCAGGCCAACCTACAAGTCTACTTAACTCCAAATGTAACTGACAAAGGTGCTAAATGCATTGAATTTTGGGCAGTCAGTTGGTGCAGAAAACTTTGCTCCTCTTTTCCAAGCCTGATGCCCATCCCTGGGGGAAAGTTCTTATAGAACTAAAGTGCCAAACTCTCCTTCCACCAATGAAAATTGTCATTCCCTCTGAGTTGCTGAACTCAGTTGTATGTTACAAAAAAGCAATCTTTTGTGGTGATCTAATATCCTCTGATATGTAAATATCTGTCTCTGGGTACTCTGTGACTATTTTAGAATGACCATTCAGTACTAAAAGGGATAAGAACAAGAGCTACTATTTACTAAGTGATGAATTTCAGGGCCTGTTGATCTTACCCTGCAAACACTCTTGTCAGTAAAATTATTTATCTTCATTTTACAGGTGAACAGTTTGCTCAGTTCAAACAGCCAGATGCAGAGTTAGAAACTAACTCTGACCGCTCTGACTCAGAAGCCCTTCTTTCTCTGTGATACCAAACTTCCTTTTGAGACTGATTTTTTCTTTCCTTTTACAGGATAGGCTTCCTTTTAACCCAAATCAGTAACGTGTGGAATTTCAAGTAGCATAAAAGGCAGGTGAAGAGTTTTATAAAGTGAAGGCAGAGGTGGTTTTCTGATCAGAGAATCCGCCCTTCTCCATTGTGGTTCAGTCTTGAATTTGTTTTTGTTTTCACGTCTTCTTTCTACTAGCTTTAAATTCTTGTGAACTCTCAAAAAGTTAGGATTCCCTTATCCCTCTCCTGACAGTGGTAGAGGTCATATAGAGGAGAGGAGGAGGAAGGAAAGGGGGCTACGAAAGCAGGCGTTTGCAGAGAAAATTAATGATCATATTTGGGCTTGTCTGTATACTTTGGAGGCTTTCATTTAATTTGACACTTTTTTTTTCATGCTTCCACGTGTTCCCTATATATTTTATTTCTTGAAATATTATGTGTACATGTGTCCTCTTACCCCAATTATGAAAGATCTTGAAGACAGTGAATAAGTCACATATGGCACTGAGGCATTTCTCAAGAAGTATTCCCAAATAGTGCGGTAAGAGAGGTTTCCCATAAATAGGTTTGGAAAAAATGGGTTAAATAAGGTTAAATAGGATTCTCACTATTTAAAATCTTAGAGCCTTTAATGGGTTTACAAGGGGTAAATGTGAGGCAGCATCTCTGCCTTGGTTTTGTATGTGTTCTGTTCACTGATACAACCCCGTGCCTAATACATCTAATTATCTGACTCTTAGTAGATACTTGAATACTACTTATCAAATTGGATTGAAATAAAAGTTTTCCAAATGTATTTTTTTTAAATCACCATATCTTGTGATACTTCCTGGGATTCTGATGGCCCACAGAACACAGTTTTGAAAACATGGCTCTGTATGTGTTTACACCACTGTAGTGCTCCATGGAATGCTTCATTGTCAGGAGGTTAAAAATAAAAAGAAGAAACAAAGAAAACTTCTGATATTCCTTCTGTATCTAACTCCCAGATATGAATGGGAGTGAGGGTGGGGCGAAGAGGGAGATGCAAAATTGAATCAAATACCAAAGGAAATTTCCCCTAGAAAATAATGAAGAGATTCAGGCTGACCTGAATTCAGGGGACTCAGAATTCTTAGTTACACTTCTTTTTTTGCCAGCGTGCTCAATTTCCATCCCTGGGACCACAGTGAAGGCATTTCCTTAGAAAAGTGAAGAAGTAGAGTCTTGTCTTTTCTGGGGTTCTCATTTTCTTTTTCTGAGTACCCTGTGTAATGTGTGTTTTTGATTTAGCCCTAACACACCTTTGACACAAGGTGCAGCCCCACCTATTAAAGTTTGAAAATTATGTATCAGATTAGAGGTTAAGGTCTAGGCTGGCACGCTGTGCATGTGTGGAAAATGAATTGTTTGTATACAAATGCCTGGGTCAGAGCATATAAATCATAAATATGTCCCCAAAACTACTAAGAATTGATCAGCTATTGGAAAGTTTCTTATTCCTCCTTTGTCCTTTC
This sequence comes from Camelus dromedarius, assembly GCF_036321535.1. Taxonomy (NCBI): domain Eukaryota; kingdom Metazoa; phylum Chordata; class Mammalia; order Artiodactyla; family Camelidae; genus Camelus; species Camelus dromedarius. The sequence continues at coordinate 68,848,649 of NC_087436.1, forward strand.
ACATGTTCATATGTCTATTCATTCGACTATCTGTCCATTCATCTACCAACTATTGTTTATTTCTACAACCTTTTATGGAACCTCTATTATGTTTTAACTCATCATATAAGGCTTAGGGAGGCAAAGATGAATAAGACATGGTTTCTACCTTTATGCAACTCATGGTACAACCTATAATGCTTTTGTCTCAATCTGTGCCATATGAAAGCTAATAGTGAAGCACTGTACGCTTCTTTACTATAAATATTTAAAATAGCACAAATAAGTTTCCATTAAGGTAACAAAAATGAGAGTTAAAAATGATAAAATAATAGAAAATATATACATTGGTCTCTACCCCCAGTTTCTGGCACAAAGCTTCTAAAACCCTTAAAATTTCCTAAATGATAGGAACACTAGGAACATCTCTTGTTCTAATATTTCATCTTTGACCCCATTTCTTGACATAGAGCTTTTAAATCCCTTGGAGTTTCCTGGGTGATAGCCGTGTCTTTTATTCCAATGAGGTAACTCTTGGTGGGCTCCTAGCTGGCTTCAGGATGGAGGCTATTCACCAGAAAGACCAAGCCATGATTAGAAGTTTAGACCTTTAAGCCCCACTGCCCCTCCTCCATCCTCTGGGAAGGGGAGAGAGCTGGAGATGAGTTAATAATAATTCATGCCTGTATGATGAGACCACCATAAAAATCCCAGTAGTATGTGGTTCAGAGAGCTTTTGGGTTGGTGTACACATCTGTGTGCTGGAGGGTCTGCCCCAGCTCTATGAAGATAAAATCTACACTGGGGACTCTTCTAGACCTTGCCATATGCATCTCTTCATACGGCTGTTCATACATATCCTTTAGTAACCTCTGTGATAAGCAGGTAATCTAGTAGGTAAACTGTTTTCCTGAGTTCTGTGAGCCAGTCTAGTAAATTGATCAAATTGCAGGAAGGGACTGGGGGAAGCTCCAATTTACAGCCAGTCAGTCAGGAGCACAGATAACAGATGGGACTTGCGATTGACATCTTAAGTAGGGGCAGGAGCAGTTTTATGGAACTGAGCCCTTAACCTGTGGGGTCTGCACTAGTTCTGGTTAGTGTCAGAATTGAATGAATTACAGGATACCCAGCTGGTGTTAGAGAATTGCTTGGGGGAAAAACCCTGCACAGCTGCTGTCAGAGTGTTGTGACTGTGGTAATAATGTTAACAGTACACAAAAACACAGGAGTTTTCTAAGACAAAGATTTCTTTAAAATTTCCATTAAGTCTTTACCTGCCTGGACAGATCTTCTCTGGGCCTTCTGAATTGCAGATCTGCCCTACCTTTTGGTAGACTTTGACTTCATTCCCTGCTTGTAACTCTTTAACATGTATCTTGAGAAGTTCATGAAACCTCTCTGAATTTCAGTTTTCTTGCCTATAAAGTGGTGATAATAAATACAGCCCTGAGATGTGAGGCATTGAAGTGAGTGTATGTAAGACTCTAGCAGGTATCAAATTCCTGCTCTGGGCCAGGAGTTTTCATAGGAGTTATCTGATGTATTTGTTGCCACAGCTTGATGGGGTAGGCCTAATACCACCTTCCCTAAAGAGGAAGGAAACTGAAGATCAGAGAGGAAAACTAACACAGGTTACAGAGCTGGAGGGAGGCCTTACCTGTCTGAATTCAAATCTATCTGTACCACTCATAACCAAGCCACTCTGATAATGAAGGTGAAAGCCTTTAGTAGTATACTATTCAAATGTTGCTTATATTATTTCTGTATCCCAAGCAGATTAATTTCTCATTGCCCAGATGTTTCAGAGACATAAGTATGACTGTATTGGGGGTAGGATGGTGTGTATAGCTTGGGTTTAAAGCTCAATAAGTCAATTTGCAGACAGCTTTCGTTTTCTATAAAGTTGGGTAACAATAGCTAGCTTATAGTATTGTAACGAATAAATGAGATAATGTGTGGAAATGATGCATATTTTGTAAATAGATTAATAGATGGTAGATGCTATTATAATAACTCCAAATAAACTACTACCCAATATAGATTCATATACTTACCCAAACACAAATTCCTATCATCTCCATTTCCAAGTACTTCATATACATATCTGCCAGCCTCCCTATTTTATCTACAGATATATTATTCTCCGTTTGCCAGACAATTGAAAAGAAGAAAAGCAAAAAAAAAAGAAGAAGATGTTACAAACCAGTCTTTAAATTTCAATGATATGAATATAGATAAAGCCCTACTGAGGGACTAGCATTATAAATTTTTTACTCAAATTTTAAATTAAAAAGCAAGAAGTGATATTCTCTTGAAAATTATCAAAAAGAAGGAAAAACAGGATATCCTAATGGTTAAGCTCAGGCTCTGGCTCCAGACTGCTTCACATCCCAGCTCTTCTACTCATTAGCCTGTGATGTAGAACTTGTTACTTTTTCATCCATAAAATGGAGATAATAATAGTACCTAATCATAGGACTGTGAAAATTAAATGAGCTAATATAATGTGGTGCATTTACGGCACCTAGAAAGCGCTGAGTCTGCTGAAAACTAAAAAAACAGTAAAATTTAATTGATAATTTATATGAAGTTTAGTGATCAGTAAGTAACATGGAAGTTTTACCTTGTTATTTTGCCTTTAACTCTGAACATAAGTTTTTGAGTGCTACAGAGCATGGACTTGGCAGATTAACAAGTTGATTAAAATGAGTATTCAAAATGAAATTAAAATGTAAAACGTGAATACTTGCAAAGACTTTCCCAGGAGTTTTTCTCTAAAGCAGGTTAATGACAAGGAAAAATCTAACTGTTGCATTTATTAAGCAATGCCAAAAAGAATGAGCGATAGAGATGCCAGACTTCTGGGAATAGAACAGCAATCGCAGATGAATGAGTCATTTGATATTTTATCTTTTATAAGAGAAATAGTTGAGATTTTAAATAAATGTATCACCTAGCTAATACATTTGTAGGAAAAAGTAGGGATATGAATTTGCTAAAGGCAAATGCAAATGGCTATTCACAGCAAAGTTGGAACACTAAAGACTATCTCTGAATGGTAGAGAAGAGGGTCATAAATCATAGAAAAGAGATCAAGTTTCAATAGAACAGAAAAGCAAAGATATGAATCAAATATATTTTAAGAAGGTTTTCATGTATTTCTTGTTAATAGAGTGTTAAGAATAGTGAGCACAACTGTAAAACACATCACAGAAGTAGTTAGGTGAGACACAGGGTGTTGTAGTAATTATTAAGCACTTGCTTTGCCTCAATCCTTAAGCCTGCCTGTTAGTGTGACCTGCCATCTTCAGCAAATCCTCCAAATCCTGGATTAATGTTCCATGAGTTTATCTTAAAGAAGCCATAACATTCAGTGTTTCCCACTATCCCTTTTCTCAACCAACAAGTGCCATGGATATCCTGAGAAATGAGACTGACCCTTAATATTATTCCTAAAATTTACTTCCCTTAGACTGAAAACACTTCTATAGACACATAAATACTTATCGGAAAAGAAGACTTTTAGTGTCTGTAGTCGTGAGACTTGATATTTTAAATGGATTATTTGGGGAATGTGAAATATGAATGGTTGGAACTACTCCTTTACAATATTATGATTTCCATAGACATGGAGTATGCATTTTCAAATTCAATGAATTTTAATAAGCAAAGCATTAATTCTAGACATTTGCATTCGTTTACTCATTAATTTGTTTAACAAATATTTATGGAATGCCACATTGTGTGTGAAGCATTGCAGACCCTGTCTAAGGATCTCAGAGACCCTCTGGCAGTTACTAGGTGCCCCCTAAAGAACTGATCCAAATGTGCATTTTATTAATGGAGGAAGGAAGCCCAGTGAAGTTGACAACTTAGTTACCTATCTAGTGTCAAATTCTCATCTGTGAATTCCCCAGGTAGAATCCTTGCCATGTAGAGAGGCTGAAAGAGTCCCGGAAGGCTGGACTTAAGGAGCTGTGGGTTGCAGCTTTCTGATTCTGACATTATGCAGCTCTGTAGACACAGGGAAGCCTCTTGGACTTCTGTTTCCCTAGATTTCTTTCTTTAAAATGGGAGCTGATACCTGTTCTACTGATCTCACAGGGGTGTCCCAACTATTAAATTAAATAACATACGTAAAAATGTTTTGAAAATGGCGTAAATCTAAGCGGTGATGAAATATTATTGTCTTCATGGATGTTTAAAATCACTATTTTAATTGTATCAAAGATTATGCCAAGAAATCTTTTTTTTTTTTTACATATAGCAAACCTTATTTTGAAAAAAAACTTGAAAACTAGTTTTTTAATATTTAATAGGAAAGATTTTAGACAGTAAAACATGTTTTCCCCAGTCTGGATCTTGTCTCTTTTCTCCTCTAAGAAGTCCTGAGATGTCTATGGTGAAGGCAGATGTGTCTGCAGTTTTTGACCTCCCAATTTGCATTAATTTCCAGTGACTGACGATAAGGTACAAGGAAAAACAGCTGAAGGGAAAGTGTTACAGAAGCTAACTTTAGTCAGATTGCTGAAAGGAGACTTTTCTCAAATTAACACCTTTCTCCCTCACCACCAACCCCTGTCAAATCAGAAGCAATCAGGACACAGTGTAATATAGTTTTTCATTAACTTCTTCTAAGATCCCAACTATTGAACTTGGCAACATGAACTAATGTTAATAATGATTTTTAATACCAAAGTAATTGATTTTAACTGTAGAGATAATTCCAACAATTTCACAACATCCTGTGCAGATTGAATCCATTGAGGACGCCTCACAGGATCCAACACACCACACCAGAAATCTAGGCACTGACAGACAATAGAACAAACAAGCCACTATTAAACAAAACTTACCGATACATCATCTGTGGGGGGAAGAATCTGATCTTAAGAGATCTGCATCCACTCAGCTCAACTTTCTAGTCAACTATATGAAATCTCTAGCAGTATCAGAGATCTACAGCTGGAAGAAGTAAGGAAACACATTACAAGTAGTTGAAATGAAACTAGTTCAACAAGTCTGAACAGAGACGCCTCAACCCATAGAATGGCTCTAAGAAAACAGCGCAAAGACAGTGTAGTCTCAACAAGAAGGCAGTATTTCTCTTTTTGGTATTGACTAATTTTAAGGGAGAAGAAACTGGTTGTAAGGATTTGAGTGAGAAATACCTTAGGAATGCACTGGCATTAAGAGTTTAAAGAAGATTATTTGTAGGTATACAAATATCTTAAAGAAACCTTCACATAAAAGCTCTCAATAAAAATAATCAGATATTCTTAAAACTTAGATTTGTGATATGATTCAGGAAATACGCCTAAAATTTTTGTTAAACAACAGCTATCTTCATGTATCCAGGGTATAGTGAATTTATTAATACATAATCATTTTTCTTTTTTAAAATACCTACTTCTCAGAGTACATACAAATAAATTCATATCAAACTAGATTTTTCCTAAAATGACTTAAGGTAATAAATGCATATTTAATTTATATTTATATAATATATATTTATACATATATCTCTCTATGTATTTAAATACCTGTGTGTGTATATGGAAAGAGAGAGAGAGGGAGAGAGAGACATTTATAAGAATGAAGAAAACAAAAGAGATCAGGGAGACAAAGATTATTTTCAGTAATTTTTCAGTGAGACATCATGAATTACCAACTCTTTGTGAATATTGAAACATTAGAAATGAGGCTGAAACTCTTTTTGACCATGTCCTAATCATGGTTCCTTTCAGTTTCCTCAGAAGCAACTAGTGTTACGAGGGTCCATCTCTATAGAACATACTAAGCATTTACAGACACACACATATAGTCATAGAAAAACATATATGAATATTTTAATTGAACAGTATCATACTTCGCACATCCTTGTACAATCTGGTCTTTATTTAGTTTTTAGAAGTTCTTTTAGAAGAGACACAGATCCACCTTATTCTTTTTAACAGCTACATGAAGTATGAATATACTTAGCGTTTAGCCTTGATTATAATCTTACAACCAAATGATACCCATTTAAAGGGAAACACTACTTTAAATAAAGGTTTTCAGGGATCATCGCTTGGGAAAGTACAATTGAAATCATCTTAGTACCACATAGTGCTTTAAGCACATAGACTTTCTAGAATCAGAATGCCAGGGTTCAAATCTTAGCAGTTTCCATGTCTGTAAAATAGGAATAATATTGGTGACTACTTTGTAGGCTGAAATGTAAATGTGTTAATAAATGTAAAATGCTTAGAATAGCGCCTTGTGGAATGGTAGTACTACAGAAACGTTAGGCATTATTATTGTTAGGCCTTTAGTTTATACACATTTATTTTCTTTTTATTTACAGAAACACTTAGTGAAACTTATTCTATTGAACTGTACAAGGAGCACACATGGTTACACTCTTTCATTCCCTTCCCTCCCCTCCACTCCCCTCCCCATCCCTCCCCTCCTTTCCCCTCCCCATCCCTCCCCTTCCCTCCTCTTCCCTTCCCTGCTGTTTTTCCTGACACAGTGCTTCATGGAATAGTGAAAGGAAACTGGACTTAGAATGGACTACTGATGCCCTGAAAGTTATGTGAACCTGGACAGGCTACTTAAATCCTTTGAACATCAGTTTCTTCTTACATGAACTGAGCTGGTTATGTGCATTACTTTTGTGAGATTTAAATGATAGCAATGTATGTGGAACTGCCTAGCATGCTATCTGGTAATAAATGACAGCTTCTGTTGTGGGCGGCAGAAGGCCTGGTAGACAAAGCCCAGACTTGGTGGGAGATACACCTTTCTGTAAATCCTGGCTCCCCACATAGCTGCTGCTTAAACCTTCTGCATCTTAGCTTCTTCATGGAATTAACAACAGCTTTCCAGGTTATTATAGAAAAAAATTAAACAGTACATGCAGAATGCACCCCCACACTAGCTGGCATATATAAGAACTGAATTGGAAACTGTATTGAGATCCAAGGATGGCTACCCTGAATGTCAGCAGGGCAGAACACGGCAGGAAGTTTGCTCAGAACTTCTCTTTCAGCCCTGAAGTCATCTGCTTTTTAGCTTTTTCTTTCCTGGAGGGTAGAGGACTAACTGGTTGAGTATGAAATAGTGAAATACTGGAAACGGTTGCAATGCATAAGGATTATATCATGAGACAATAGCAATATACCTTTCTTGAGTGATATGCAAGATATTTCTCTGAATGATATTCTTCATCCAATATTTTTGGCCTCTCTCTGCTAAGGGGAAATTACGGAATTGACCCAAGGAGACAAGTGTTCTCATATTGCAAATGGACAGTTGAAAAGTATCACACAGCTTAGGAGTCACTGCACATGGTTGCTCAGACTACTGTGTGATGGTTATTTCAGAGACGCCTAATATGTTAAACATCATGGCATTCAGTAATTCTTTAAGTAGATATTTTTCCAGTTCCTGTGATGTGCCAGGGTATGTTTTGGGTACTTGGAGATTAGAGTAGTTTAAAAATTCATTAAAATCCCTTCCTTACACATATGGTCAACTCCTTTACTTCTCTTTCACTTTGTACCCTCTCAGTGACAAAATAACCTTGGATGAACACAACTTTCTATGATTCCTCCCCTGCACCCTTGTGCAGATAAACAAGCCTGTAGAAAAACACACAAACTGATCTAAGTTTTAAGTCTCTGTTCTGTTGTCCTAAAGTGGGCTCCTAGTGTAGGTTGTCATTTTATAGTTCCTAGGCCTCTCGATTTCCCACACTCCTGGACAACATTTTCTCACCTCTCCTCTTCCTCAACTCCCTTCACTTATCACTCTCAGCTGATGACCTTGCCTCCTGCATCATTGTGTTAGGTTGCTGAGGTTACTGTAACAAGTTAACACAAACTGAGTGACTTAAAACCCAGAAATTTATTCTTTCACAATTCAGGAGACTTGAGGTCTGAAAATGAGGTGTCAGAAGGGCTATACTCCTTGAAAAGGTCAAGGGAGATCCTTTTCTGTTTCTTTTAGTTCTCACAGCTCCCGAATTATTTGGCTTGTATCTAAAAACTCTAGTCTCTGGCTCAGTCTTGACATGGCCATCTTATTTGTTCTCTCAACCTTCCCTCCTTTTCTGTTTCTCCCTCTTTTTTTTTTTTTTTACTGTGATAAAGTATAGAGAGCACAAAATTTACAATCTCAGCCATTTTTAAGTGTATATTTCTTTGATATTAAGCACATTCACATTGTTCTGCAACCACCACTATCATCCATCTCCAGAACTTTTTCATCTTTCCGAATGAATACTCTGTACCCATTACACACTAACTCCTAATATCTCCTTTCCCGCAGCCTCTGGCAACCATTATTCTACTTCATCTCTATTAATTTGACTACTTCAGGTACCTTTAGAGGTACTTCATGTAAGCGTAATCATACGATATGTCTTTTTGTGACTGGCTTATTTCACTTGGCATAATGTCCTCAAGGTTCCTCCATGTTGTAGTGTATGTCAGAATATCCTTTTTAAAGGTGGAATAATATTCCATTGTACATACATATATATCACATTTTCTTTATTCATTGTCAATTAACTCGAGTTGCTTCCACCTTTTGGCTATTGAGAATAATGCTGTTATGAACATAAGTGTACAAATATCTGTCCTGCTTTCAATTCTTTTGGATATATACCTAGAAGTAGAATCATTGGTCATATGTTTAATTTGGTCCATGTTTCATTTTTGAGGAATCACTTCTTATGGACTGAATGTGTCTTCGCAAAATGCGTATGTTGAAATTCTAACCCTCAGTGTGATAGTATTAGGAGGTGGGACCTCTGGGACATGATAAATTCATGAGGGTGGAGCCCTCATGAATGGGATTAGTATCCTGATAAAAGAGACCCCAGAGAGCTCTCTCATCCATTCTGCCACGTGAAATGACAGCCAGAAGATGGCCAATGGACTAGGAAGCAGACTGTCACCAGGCATGAAATTTGCCAGTGCCTTGAGCTTGGATTTCCCAGCCTCCATACTGTGAGAAATAATTATTTGTTGTTTAAGACACCTGGTCCATGGTACTTTTGTTATAGATGCCAGCAGAATGGACTAAGACACTGCCATACCGTTTTCCATAAAAATTATGCCATTTTACATTCCCACCAATAATACACAAGGGTTTCAGTTTCTCCACATCTTTGCCAACACTTAGTATTTTCTGTTTTTTTTTTCTGTCCTAATGAATGTGAAGTGATATCTCATTGGGGTTTTGATTTGCATTTCCCTAATGATTAGTGATGTTGAGCTGTGTATCATGTACCTGTTCCATTTGTATATCTTCTTTGGAGAAATTCTATTCAAGTAATTTACTCGTTTTTGAATTTGGTTATTTGTTTTTTACTTGTTGAGTTGTAGAGGATCTTTGTATATTCTGGCTACGAATCCCTTATTAGATAAATGATGTGCAAATATTTACTTTCATTCCTTGGGTTGCCTTTTCACTCTGTTGATAGTGTCCACTGATGTGTAAAACTTTTGAATTTTGAAGTAGCCCAGTTCATCTATTTTTTCTTTTGTTCCCTGTTCTTTTGATTTCTAAGAAATCATTGCCAAATTGAATATCACGGAACTCATCTTCTGTGTTTTCTAATCCATTGCCACAGTTTGAAATATATGCATTTACATATTTACTATAATTCTTCTGCATTGAAGTTCTGCCTCCTGGAATAGTCCTATGTAGATCTGTCTCTGACATCTCAAACTGAATATGACTAAACAAAACGTTATTCCCGAATTTCCCTCTATCCATTCCTGGGTTTCCCAAATCCATTGAATTGTCATGAACTGCATTTATTCTCTTCAAAGTCTTACTCCTCATTTATGTAAGAATCTATACCCCACCTCTCTTCCTATTCTATTAGACTAAATCAAAAAATATAACAAATGTCCTCTTAAAACAATGAATTACAACAGTCATTTTGGGGGGGGCTATATGAAGCAGGGAAACCATTTCTTCTAAATGAATTTTTTTTTGCTGAAACTAAATACATGAAGCATATCATACTGAAGCAGTTCTGAATGAAGTGAGTAGGGCATAATAGGAATCCCATTTACTCAGCATATCTGTATCTCCCGAGAGATGGTCCCTATGAAAGCTAGTGCCCTAGAGATTTATGGAGACTCTTTACCCTGTTCCATGCAAAAGAAAGGACATATTTTGGATAATGATCAAGGAATATCATAGGCATAGCTCTTATACTGTCCACACTTTTAATTAAAACAAAAAGAAGGGAATGTGTTAATGTATTTATTCCAACCAAAATTGCCAGTTAGTGCAGGTAGTTACAAGTATTAGTTGTAACTATGAGAATCTATTTAAAAGATCAATGTACAAAACCTGTTTTCTTCTTCTGCCTGAACCTTTGAGAGAGAAAATCTACGTCATCTATTTTGCATGGAATGCTAGGATGACCCTTTACTTCTTACTCTAACAACCTGGAGAAGTTTATTCAAACTGAGAAAATACTCTCTCCTTCCTTCAGCAATTAGAGATGGGTCATTGATTCTGAGGACTGTGAAGGTTAGCAGCATTACCTGAGAACATTTATTTTTCCTTCTATGTAAGTCTCTTACTCTCATAGTTAAACTCTTGCAAATGAAAACTTGCTGTGTTCTTGATTTTTTTGTTTGTGCTTGAAATTATATGGGAAAATTAAAACCTTTCCAGATGATCTAATCTGAAAAAAAAGTACTTGGAAACAATTTGAAAGTGACTTTGTGCATGATATGGGATATCATAGAATTTTGGGGTCATAGGACATTAGTATACATAAATTAACTATAATCGACTGCTAGCACATCAGCCATCCACGAAGGGTCTACATTTTTGCTTACACTTACCATTATTCTATTTGTCTATTTGGTGTAAAATGGTGCCTTACTTTTGTTTTAATTACGTTTCTGTGAATACTAATTCTTTAGGCATTTGTTTTATATTCTTGTTTCTTTGCTATAACTTGCCTTTTCATATCATTTGCCCATATTTCTAATGAGGTTGTTCTTTTTTCTGTTGATTTGCAAGAGTATTTGGTATAGTCTAGATATCACTACCTGTTAAGTTTTAAGTATTTTAAATATCTTCTTCCATTCTACCCATGGTGTTATTTACCTAACAGAAGCAGTGAATGGTCACATGTATTTTTTCAGGGGAAGGTGGTGCTTACATTAATATTCCCTATGCTTTTAACAATTTATCCCTTATCATGTCACAAAGATATTCTTCCTTTTTTTGTATTAATCATTTTTTTCCCTCTCACTTATGTCTCTAATCCTTTCTGGAGTCTGCCTTTGTGCACATTTAGGCAGAGATCCATGGTTGTGCTGATGGGGGAAATGTGCCTCTTGGATCTTCTATTTAGGAGAATTTAATTGGCAGATGCCCCAGCTGCTGTGCTCTGAGTGCGCCTCAGCACTCATACTGGTCATGCTTCTTACAAGCTTCTTTCAGCCTCTGACCAAGCACAGCAGGCTCGTTAAGGCAGCCATGTTCCTAGGAAACGTGGGGCTTCTGTGATGGGTGACTTTAACTGGAGGATTCCCGATAGGCTTGGCCAAATTGTCTTGGACCTGCACTGCCATGTGAGACTTTTCTTACCTAACTCTTCTTCCTTCCCCGTCTTCTACCCAAATGTCAGACCTGAACTGCATCCTACAGGGTCTCTTTGCCTCTTCCAGCATGTATCTCAATTTCTTCACAGAAATTTCCCCCAATAAATCTTTTGTACCTAAGATCCCACTTTGGGAGCCAGAAAATTAAGGACCAACAAACTCATTTCCCTGACTATTGAGTAAAGAAGAGATTCTGAGTGGCACGTGAGTCACAGTTAATCTCTGGCATAAGGTGACAGCTGCAGTGACCTGGGAAAACCACCTGGTAAAGGCATCATCATTGCAGGTGTGATAGTTCAGTCACCTAAAAGGTAAGAAGGAGAAATGCCTACAGAGATAGTGAAATTGGCTGGTTACTGCTAAATTGCATCATTGCCCTGCATTGGGATAAGGAGAAATTGAGAGCTGTTTAAAATCAGTTAAATGTGAGAGGAGTGACAAAGAAGCCTTTATCTTCTGCAGAGGAAAAGTAGACACAGCTAAGTAGCAGGCTGAAGATTGACTAAGCACCATGGGAAAGCCCATGCCGTTTATCCAGAGGCATTAGGAATGAGCCAGTGAGGGGGGCTTGAGTTCAGCGGTGGCTCTCCTCTGCAGGCCAAGGCCTGCCACAGGAGCAATAGCTACAGAGCTAGGTTCTTAGCAGCACTGGGAGGAAACCAACTCTTTACATTTGAATCCACCAGTGCTGGAGGTCTGGAGTGAGGGTGAGGAAAAGAATTTCTGAAAGCAGCTGATTCACTGCCACCTTGTCTAAAAGCTCCTCTTCTTCATAAGCACTGACCCTGATACTTCCAAAACTGGTAGTCTGGATTGCTGAGTTTAGTTTCTGGTATGAAAAACAGGTGAACTTTGTCCAGAGCAATATAAGACAAGGCAGGGTGGTGGGGGACACAGAGTAAAACTTAAAAATACTTTCTTTCAGCTATTCATTTATCCCACTTTGGGCATCAGCCACCTGCCCTGCCTCCGTATTCCAGCTCTGGATCGCCCAGTCTCTCACCTGGGTTTTTGATTTTCTAGCCCAGGGTACACATTTACCTCTTTAGTCCACAGTTATCTGATTTGGCTGATTTGTATGCTATGCTATTTTACCATCTTGGCAGAAACAAAATCCCAGATATTCTGTGTGTGCGTATGTGTGTAAAATGGTGTCTTTTTGGGGAAAAAAAAGTGGATAAACCTTTTATAAATGAATAGATACATTTGTTTATGTTTATATAAGCAGAACAATGTGAAAAGATACACAAAACTTTAAACTTGAATTGCTTTAGGGAAAAATTGGGGCAGGATTGACAGATTTTTCTTTGTCTTACTCTATGCTTGGAAAACAGATCACGTAATTTATAGCTTGAAATGAAATTATAATAAAATATCTTTTAAAAATAACATAGACCAGGAGATGGCAGCATAGTAACATATTTGGTCTAAGTTCTTAGTTAACATATTGCACAATCCAATTGACAAATTTCTTTCTCTAGATACAGATTTATATAGATACCTCTATGTAGAGATCTCTGTATCTCTATAGAAAGGTCTGTCTACATCTATATTTGTCTGTCTGTCTGTCTGTCTATCTGATTTATCTATCATTCATCCATCTATCTAGACGTGAATTATTTGCTTGTATCAACTCAGCCTTCATACTGCCTTTCTCCAACCTGGTTCAGTTTCCAAGTGATCTTACTTTGACTAGGATTGTTTAAATGTGAATTTGATCATGATGGATGGTCTTTAAACTTTTTCAACGCATCAGCATTATATAAAGGGGGAGAAGAAAGATATTCCCAAACTCATGTAAGGAAATTGTGGGTACAAAATTTTTAACAATGACTCTTTTCCTCTGAGTGTTGATCCCATGACAGTGGTTCTCCATGAGGGGTGATTTTGCCCCTGAGAGAACGTTTGGTAATGTCTGAATACATTTTTGTTTGTTACAACTTGATAGGGTTACTATCGGCATCTAGTGTATAGAGAGAAGGAGAGCTGCTAAACATTCTACAGTGCAGAGGATGCTGCCGCCCCTCTAACTCCCTGTCAACTAGGAATTATCTTGGCATTACTGACACAGTGTCAAGGTTGAGAAGCTCTGCCATACAGTGATGATTCAAAGAGAATGAGTTTAAGTTTATTTTTATAAATATATTTTAATGTATACAATAATATATGAGGTAAGAGACTCTTGATATAAAACTCAAGTCTTAACATAACAGTTATTTAATTAACTAAATTATTCATAAAAGGAAGGGGGAAGCAAATAAAGGTTTAGATGCACAGGGAAATTTTGAGTTTTGTTTAACACTAGTCCATAGTAATGTACAGTGCCACAAAATATGCATTAAATGTGTATGAAATTGACTATTTTATATAATAAACCATTCCAAAGATGTTTTCTTTTTTAAATATTCTCTATAAATATAATTCTTCAAAGAATGCCTATCATTTTAACAGTGAATTTAAATATTATACTAATAAAGTCTTCCTCCAGATCTTTTATCAGATTGTCTATGAATTTCTAATTTTATATTGGCTTCTCATATAAGTTATTTATGAATATATTATTTATATTGGCTTCTCATTCAGTATGTCCCTTAATTGTTCTGATGTTGATGGAAAATAAAACTGCTTAGCAAATAAACTACATTAGCAAATAATTTAACAGAAGTGAAAAGTAAATTTATACCAGGATTGGAACCTCTCCCATTTTTACACACGTCTGGTCTACAGTCCTCTGCTCTATGATCTGAGCTACTGAAGGGTGCACCTCTCCTGTTCTTAGAGATGAAAAGCAACTTCTTTCATTGAGTTCTTGCCTCTTCTCATTTCCCATCTGGCAAAAAGTCCAAGGAACTGCTTTTATTTTCTGAATACCAAAAGACATTCTTACATAGTTTAGAACAAAATCCGGCGCTAGGCAGTATTTCCAGTTCTCCTTCTATCTGATCCAAGGATTTATTTCTTGTTCCAAAGTCAATATTAGTGTAGTTGTTTAAAGGGTTTAAAATCTTCACTATTGGGTATAAATGTAAATGTCAATTTTTTTTCAAGTTTCAGAAAGAGGTTAAATGCTCATCCAAGGGCAAAGGGGAAAGGACTTAACAGTAGTGCCACCTCTTATGTCCTGGTTCCGTGTCTAGTGCCCCTCCATCATTTATGTTAGCATTGGCCAAGACGAATTATCTTGCTTTGTCTGGTACAGTGGACCTACAGATTCTTAATGAGAATTATTTGACAAGGAAGATAAATACTGTGGAGTTAGGGAAGGGCAAGGTGCTGTGTCAGGAGAAAAATAAAGAGTATTTAGCCAGCTAGTATTTATCTGATTAAACTGCTGGATTATTCTAAAACAGGAAGTGTGTACTGGGGACAGAAAGGTGAGGCAGGAGGTAATCAGATACCCTTAGCAATGGCAGATCTTTGTGGCATTAACAGTATCTTGTTTGCTCATGGTCAGCAAAACACTTCAGGTGACGTGAAAGAAAGCCTGCTTTCTTCACATTTGAGGGAAGAGCTGTCAGATCATGGTTATTTGCATCTGAAACCTGATGACAATACACATCACAGTACATACTAAACACAATTTGCTAGAGACTACACATGACGTTTGCACTTTGGTTGCAGAGGTGATTGCTGCATTAGATGTTAGTTTTAGATTTAATCCAGTCCCGATAACGAGTCACTTTGGTATAAACTCCAGGCTTGTTTTCTTTTCCACAGTCCATTCCCCAGCTTACTATTCCAATAAGATACCAGATGTTTCTATCATTTGCTATAACCAGAGGTCCCCCAGAATCACCCTGGAGGAAAGAAGAAGAAAAAATATCAATGTCATACAAAAAGGAATGTCAGAAACATGAGTTAATCAGAATCTGGTTGTCTAATAAATTGATATTTTGAAGTATGAAAACCTAACTATTTTTACTTACCATTAGTATTAATATGATAATTAAATCTATTAACTCTCTGTTATCTTATTATCTCTGCTTATCTTTATTAATGTTTTTACTTGGAAAGTAGTGTGAATAAAGCTAAGTTTTCAGTTTTATCCTTGTGTAGTTTCCTCTCAATAGAGGTCACAAACTGAACCTAAGTCCAGGCATCCAATTCTTACATAAGTGGTAACCTCAAGGCTCACCTAAACGTCACCTCCTCCATGAAGCCTCTCCTAACTCTGTTAGGTAGGAATAGTCTCTTGCTTTAAATTTGAATCTCAACTTGTTCCACTCACGTTAGTTGATAGGAAGGTGTCTGGGAGGCTGTATCACTGCTGCAGTAGGTTTGAGAGGAGGAAGATATGCAAAGGGCAATCCAAACAAATGAGCACCATTTATTACAGAAAGGATTTTGCTGCCAAGTGAACTGATTTGAGTGTGTGAATCATGAGGACTTCCCCATATATTTAACCCAAAATTTAGACAAATGACTTCTAATTTTATCTTTTAGCAATGAGCCTATTCATTTAAAAGAGGTATTATGTGGAAGCCCCTTACAAACTTTTTTTTTTTAAATAAGAGAAATGATCCTGTTTGAGGTAGTTATGGGGGTCCCACAGTCTTGTGTCTTTACTACTGCAGATCACATCCCATGTTGCCTTACAATTAGAGGAATTAGATACCTAACTATTGGATATGACTATGGCTTGAATCAGTGAATTTGTGTCTTTCTGACTTGGTTTCTGTCATCTGCTTGCAGTCTTTTTCTCTAATCAGAGCTCTAGTTTGCAGCTGGTGATTATTTTTTACATATGTTTCTGGACAAAACAGTGATAAACAAGGACTATTATGGTTCTTCCATTCCCTCTATTTTATACTCTCTTCTCCACAATTTAATTTCATAGAGTCACTTGAAGTGTCATTGGTCTGTGTTCAGGAAGGCCATCTCTGTTAACAGATTCACTTTGCAAATTTAAGTCTATTCTTACCTCACAGGCATCTAGTTTTCCTCTCAAGAATCCAGCACATATCATGCCTGATGACACAGCACCACCATATACACTAACGCGGTTACATACATCATTACTTATGATCTCTACTTCAGCTTCTCTCAGAGTGTTGGGAAAGGGACCTAGAGAAGAAAAAAATAAATAGGTGAACAATTTCCACATTGTTGCTTATGATAATTAATTGTTGTTTCTTGAGAAGGATGGACCAGTGATAAAACATGTATTTGAGGTTATACGGCTGTAGGCTTGCTTACAGTCTTCAGATGTAAGTTTTATTTATTTATGTAAGTTATTATTCATTTAGGATGTCTTCCATGTGCTATGTACCATGCTTGGCACATTTACTCACTGTCTTATTTAATCCTAGCAACAGCCACCAAAGATAGATATGAGTATTCTCTTTTTCAAATGAGGAAAACAAAGCTCACCTGGTTATGAGTCTTAGCCATAGTCACATAGCTAAATGGGAGAAAATGTTAGATTTAAAGCCGGGGCATTTGGCACCACCTGGGGTAATCTGTGACAGTTTACCTTATCTGGAAATCTGCCTCACCACAAAGGACACAGCTATATAGGCATAGCTCAGAGATACTGCAGGTTTGGTTCCAGACAATCACAATAAAGCGAATATCGCAACAAAGTAAGTCACACAAACTTTTTGGTTTCCCAGCACATATAGAAAGTTATGTTCATACTACACTGTAGTCTGTTAAGTATACAATAGCATCATGTCTAAAAAAACAATATATGTACCTTAATTAAAAAGTACTTTATTACTAAAAAATGCTAACTACCATCTGATAAAGACTCAGGTAAAAGGTATACCCTGAGCAAGTACATAAATAAGACTAAAGTGTCATAATAAGCATCTAGAACAAGAATCAGAAATTCAAGAGTAAATTAAATTGTATATAATAAGTCCAACCAAGAAACATAAGAACTGGAAACTTACATTAGGATCTAAAGGTCTGTCTTTGCAGTTCATTGTGTATTAGTAAGTGTCATAAAATGCCATACTTGTCAACTTTATAAATTCTCAGGCTCAAAAACTGTTCCATAGATACATGCATCAGAAGGGCCCCATTAATATTTGGCATCAGGAGCGCCATTCAGATTGCTTGTTTAAGGCTGTTTCTGTTTAGCTATATGACACATTACAGAAGCTTATCATTATTACTGCTCGTAAATCAGATACTTTAAGTATCATGCAGCCACAGCAGAATTTCTACATATTCAGCAACAGAAAGAAAAAATCATGTGAAAAAATGCTTCAATTATTTTTGGAAAGAAAGTTATGACTATGTAGTTTCCAAAATACCCCATAAAGAAGACAATTAACATAGGTACTATGTAATAGTAATAGCAGCCTTCATAGTTCACCATATCTGGATTTCTTTCTTGTTTTTGCCATGTACGTCATGGGACATCTTTACTTCATCTCTTATTTTCTATATTTTGATTTTGTATCCTATTTTACGTCTCCATTCCAGTGGGGGATAGGCTTTCTTTTTTTTGCTTGGGAGTTTCTGCTGAGATACTCACCATTTGCTTTCAGTGCTCCCCATCCAGTAACAAACACTTTACTCCCAGGCAAGGCTTCAAAAGTAGCATCTGGGAGACAGACTCTGTGCACGTCGTCGGAAAATGTGACGGGGATGGAGAGCTTCACCACAGCGATGTCATCGTCATGCTTATGGGCAGCATAGTTTTCGTGAATGATAATTGACTGCACCTCTCTTCTCATTAGTGGAGGGCTTAGAGTTGTTCCAAAACTAGCCATCCAGAGTTTGGGGTTTTTGTAACTGATTACAGATTAAAAGATTATGGTTGGATTAGATCATTTCTGATCTAAAGTTGCCCAGGACTCTGGATGAGCATGGGACATAAGGGTGGGAGAAGGGCAAATTGTTTAAGGTGGTTGTTGATTGGGATCCTTCCACCTTCTATTTGATGCCTCTCCCTTAGGACTGCTTTGCTTTCATTTAGCTGATAACATATTCCCCCATACTAAGATAGCTTAAACTACTCTCCTTCCTTGATGAGAAGTTGGTATTTTTTTAAGGAAACAATGTATTATTGCCATTTTTGGTTGTAAAAGTAATTCCGATTAGTTGAGAAAAATATAAATAAAAAAAAACTAGACATGTGTAAACCCACCTGTGCACTCATAGCCATGCACAGTTATATAAATGTATGTATATCTATGGAGAGAGAAAGAAGGGAGGAAAGAAGGAAGGGAGGGAAGAAAAGAGAAAGGGAGAGAGAGAGCGAATTGGAGCCAAACTTTATATATTGTTTTTGCATCCTTTCTTTTTTAGATAAAATTTTATCCAGAATATTTCCCCATCTCATATGAATTTCTCTAGGGCTACTGTATCTCTTTATTATCTCCAAGTGTCTCATATGTTAAATCTTCAGAAGGCATACAAATAATAAAAGCACAGCACCAAAGATAATTCAAGTGGGATAATCAGATATTAGTTTGTAAGTTGGGATACTATTAACTGAGTTTTTTTTTTTAATCCACAAGATATCTCAGGAAAACTGGTAAATGCCTTTAACTTTTGGCAATGTTGACTTGTTTTTAAAGTTGAGGTTGCTGGAGATTATATGTGCAGTTGGAACTGAAGGTACTCTTTAAGTTTTTTCCTTTTTTTTTTTTTTTTTTTTTTACTATTCTTCAGTAATTGTTGCTTCTTATAAGTCTGCTGGACAATTATGAATACCATTTTAGGGCCTAAGATGATCAATGAAAGAGGGATAAGAATTATAGGAAGTGAAGGTGAGAAAAAGAGGTGAAACTGGTGATCTGGTTGGTACAGAATGAGGTCTTACATGTCAAAGCAATGAGCAGCAGTCAGGAGCCACTCCTCACTGATCAAAGATGCTCCACAGAAATGGACACCATCCACCTGAAGGCTAGCTTGCCATGGCCAATCAGCTCTCTTTGCAACATTACCATTAGCAATTCTTTCCATGGATGGGAACTCCCTCCCTAAACCGCAACCTGTCGAAGGGAATTAGATGGTTATTTCCGGAGTTATAATTGTGTGTGGGTACTTTTGGCACATAGTTAAAGATGGTAACCTTAAAATAATTAATCAAAATTATATGACAGAAATGATTATTCACATTGAAAAAGGGATTATCTTAAAAAAATTTAAACACCTTCCTTGATATACGTACCGCAATTTAACTTAAAATTTGTTTCATACTTTTCTGGGTCCGGTTCTTGTAGGTAGTTTACTGTAGTGATACCTGACAATTTTTAGTGTGAAATGTACACTACTTACAGTAGAAAAATGCCATTTGTACTCTTTTAAAATACTTGTCTAGTATTACAGTCATTACACCACTACAGCATAAATGTCAAAGTTCACATATTAAAGTTAGAGAGTGTCATTAAATTCTAAGCAGTATTTTCTGCTTTAACAAAATGAACCAAATAAAAATAAGTAAATAAGATAAAAGGGAATTCATAAAAAAAAAAGTCAGCGAAACTTTTATGAGGAGAGCAGCAAGTACATTCACATAGACATTCCCAATTATTAGCAACAGTTTTTTCCCCATGATAGAGTTAAATTATGTATCCATTCAGAAACATTATATACTTTTGGGGAATAGTAAACATGGAAATATTTTTAAAGTATTTGAATTTTATGCATCTTGATAATATTCTTGAACTTACAGCTGTTCAGGATATGCTCTGCATGTACTTTATTTATATCTGGAAAAAAAAAAGATGATTGCTCAGCAATGGAACAAGTATAATTTAAAATAATCCACCTATATAACATGAATATTTCTGGTTGGGAGGAACTGAATTAATCAAGAAATTCTTAATTTAAATAAAATCCTACAGGAGGGAGCATATAGGTCAGTGGTAGAGTGTATGCTTGGCGTGCACAAGGTCCTGGGTTCCATGCCCAGTACCTCCATTAAAATCAATCAATCAATCAATCAATCAATCAACCTAATTACTTCCTCCCTCTGAAAAAATTATAAAATAAATAAATAAATAAATAAATAAATAAATAAATAAATAAAAAAAATCCTACAAAAAGGAGAGGCCTAAATATAAATTAAACTCTTCTTCTGACAATATATGGACCCTGGGAAAATCTTGGTTCATAATTGTAAAATCATTGCCATGGGGAAGGATATTGCTTGCCAGGAAGGATGACTGTATCTAATTCATTAATGCCATACCAATTTATTAAAATATGAGTTAAATAGTAGAGAGTCTAGGTAGGAATGCTATCAGTAAGGCTAACATGAAAAACAGTGATAACATCAAATGTTGGCAAAGATACAGAGAAACTGGTTCACTCATATATTGCTGATGGGAATGCAAAGTTGCATAGCCATTCTGGAAAGTAGCTTGTTTGTTCCTTTCAAAACCAAAAATGATTATCAACCCAGCAGTTATACTCTACAACATTTATCCTAGAGAAATGGAGACATTTTCATGAAGGACCTTGTACATGAATGCTTATAGCAGCTTCACTGGGCTTCATTTCAATCTCAAAACTTGAAACTCCCCAAATGCTCTTCAGTGGATAGGTGGTTAAACTGTAGAATGCTATGGAACACTACTTGGCAGTAACAAAGAAAAAATTATTGATACATACAACATGGATGAACCTCAAAAAATTACGCTAAGCTAAAAAGGTCAATCTCAAAAAGATACAAAATACATAATTCTATTTATGTGAAATTCATAAAATAATATAATTACGGAAAATGGATTGGTGGTTGGCAGAAGCTAAGTATGGGTAGAGGAGATGGGTATGACTTTAAAGAGGTAACATCAGGGAGTTTTGATATTGTACAGTTGTATATACTGATTGTAGTGGTCACACAAGGCTACATGTGTGATAAAATTGCATAGAGCTGTACACACAAAGACACATACAAATGAACTCATATGTAACTGTGAAGTCTTAATAAGCTCTGTGGATTATAGCTATCTCAGTTTCTTAGTTTTGATATTGTACTGTATTATGGAAGGCTGGGGAAGGGTACAAGTGCATGAGATTTCTCTAAATTTCTTTTTAACCTCCTATGAGTCTATAATTATTTGAAAATAATATTTTAAAAATCAAGCATACTGGTAGAAAGTTTGAGTTATCTTTTTATTCTATAGAAAATGTTAAAAAAAAGATTGATATTTTAAGAGGTGATCAGAGTATACAGCCAAAAAGAAAATGTAAGGGGAAAATAGTAAGATATTATAGAGATATATGAGGTAATTAATGAATTAAAAAGTCTTCTTTTTTCTGGATTGTATGATATTTAGAGTATTAGTCAGCTTTTTAAAATTTGTGATTTGTTGTGATTTCTTTCCTGTTCTCACTTTCCTGCCTAAAATAAAATTTAGTTGAATAGTGTGTGGGATATTTGATATGGCTAAAGAAGATAGCACACTATTTGATTGAAAACAAACCACAAAATGGGTTAAGTGAAATAGGAAAAACAACATTTCTGGTTAACTTATTCTTACGCTAAATAAAAACTGCTATAAAGTATACTACTAAATTTAAAAGGTAAAAGAGCCACTGGCTGAAAACTTTGAGACTAGAAAAATTATTTTAAAATATTCAAAAGCTTTAGGTTATGCTTGTGTGAATAAAAGTAATATCACATTTATTTGACTTTGATCCCAGATAATTCACATAGAGTTAGAGGCAAAGTTAATACATTTTAAATACATTGTGGAAAAAAACAAGCATAATTGACTCAAATTATTTTTTAAAAAAGACTACCACCTATATCCTCCCTAGAGTGTGAAGGGTAACAGATTATGCCACTCCAAAAGAATGCCTCTTTGGCACAAGAATTATTTTGAGCTGAAAGTAATTGAGAAGAAGCAGATACAAGAAAAGCCTTCTGTGAGTTCCCTATTTGCCTAAAAACAGGACATAAAATTACCAAGGTGTCCCTCCTTTCCTCTCTACAAGAAAGGAAAAAGGTTAGTCCCTGGGGAAAACTTTAGACCCTGTCAGCCTGGAGAGGGCACCAGAGGAATCTGCATAACACACTTTACTAACTAGCCTTTTTCTCTGCTCCTAGAAGACAAAAACTGCTTTCTTTTGTTCTGCCATTTCTCCACAAATTTCCTGTTCTTTGGTGAAGATGCTAACACTGAATTCTAAGCCACCTCTCTGAGTTACTCATTTTCCCCTAGTTACCTCCCATGTATACGTCTTAGTAAACTTCTGTTTCAGAGATCGTGTCAAGATGGTGGAGTGGAAGGACCTTGATCTCACCTCCTCTCACAAACACAAAAAACCCACAACTGACTGCTGAACAAACATCAGTTAGAAAGACTGGAACCCACTCAAAAAGATCTTCTACAATTGGAGGCATAAAGAGGGAACCACAGCGGGACAGTAGGAGGGGCACACTTGATATATTTGGGTTCTCTACTGCCTGGATGGGCGACCCACAAGCTGGAGAATAATTATATTGCAGAGGTTCTCCCATGGGAGTGGGAGTTCTGAGCCCCACATCAGGCACCCCAGCCTGGGGACCTGACATTAGGATGAGGAACCCCTAGAGCACTTGGCTTTGAAGGCCAGTAGGGCTTAATTGTAGGAGCTCCACAAGACTGGGGGAAACAGAGACTTCACTTGTAAAGAGTGCACATAAAATCTCATGTGGACCAGGGCCAAGGACCAAAGTAATGATTTCGTAGGAGCCTTGGACAGACCTGCCTGCTGGTCTTACAGGGTATCCTGCGGAGGTGAGGGGTGTCTGTGGCTCACCCTCGGGGCATAAAAGCTGGTGTCAAACGTATCAGGGAGTATTCATCTGCATAAGCTCTCCTGGAAGCTGACATCTTGCTTGGGCTATTAGCCCCAAGACCTGGCACCACCCAACAGACTGTAGGAGGTTTATCAATTTTGTTTATTGTTTCGAAGTACCAGCTGTTAGTTTCATTAATCTTTTCCATAATTTTTTTTAGTCTCTATTTTATTTATGTCTGCTCTGATCTTTATGATGTCCTTCTACTAACTTTGGGTTTTGTTTGTTTTTCTTTCTTTGGTTGCTTAGTTGTAAGGTTAGGTTGTTTATTTGAGAACAAACAAAACTGATAAACTTTTAACCAGATTCATCAAGAAAAAAAGAGAGAGAGCCCAAATCAATAAAATCAGAAACAAAAAAGGAGAAGTTACAACTGATACCACAGAAATGCAAAGGGCCATAAGAGACTATTACAAGCAACTAATGCCAATAAAATGGACAAGCTAGAAGAAGTGAACAATTCTTAGAAAGGTACAATCTCCCAGTTCTTCAGCTTCCCCGTATCAGCATTTTTAAAGATACCTGAGAAAGTCCATAAAATAATACATTATATTAATTTGTTTGTACTTGTACTTTTCAAAACTTTTTAAACATTTTCCTAAAGAATACGTTCCACTGTTGTGACTATTTTCATTTTGCAAAACAAGAACTGCTCTAACTGCATTTACTGCTGGGTCACAGGTCTTCTGTGTTCTAAGTCTTGGTTTCTGCAGTCTCTCCTGAAGTGCATTCTGTGCATTTTTTCTTTATACACTGTGTATTTTAATGATTTCTCTTACCCTATGAAACTCAACTTTTGGTTTTTAAATTTTATATGTAATAACCTCTCCCCCTCCTTTTTTTTTTTTAAGCGTAGTTTTAAAACCCTATGTAAAAAAAAAAGGAATAATTCTGGATTCCTCAGTGTTCTGTGGTATTTATTAATTTTAGAAGACTGCTTTTGTTTCATGCCCACTTTCAAGAGACTGAGTTCATTTAGAGTTAAAAATACTACACTTTATAAATACCAAGTTCCTGCTTCGTGCTAAGTTCTTTGCTAATCTTGGGAATATGATTGTAATTACAGAGATACATTTCCTATTTTCAAGGAATTACAATTTTTTGCAGAGAGAAGTAAAATTTTAAAAATACACAAATTAATTTCCAAGTACCCTTGGGAAGCACAGAAGTCTCAGGATAAATTATGAATCTGAGGAGACCATTCCCTGGGGATAAGGAATGTCTTAATAGTAACTTACTTAGACAGGCAAGTGAAGACCCAGTGATGGATGGATCACCAGCAGGTGCCTTCATGGACCAACCTGATCAAGTAACACTGAACGACCTAAGTCCCCTAACGTCACAGAGTGGGGGTGGGGGGTGAGGCATAGATCCAAAAATGATGGAGTCTTAAGTTTCTAATCTTTGGCTTAATGGGAGCTGAAAATCAAAATTAGATTTTTTAAAAACAAAAATTTCATACATACTTACATCTCTTCAACAAAATGTTTCCTTCAGGAATTCTTGTCTTTAGTATCTAAAGCCCGGTGTGTTGGATTCAGAGTCTACTCTGTTCTATCTGCATGACTAGCAAAACTGAATGTTAAACATTACTTACAGAGACTTCTTATCTTCAGGCTATTTCTTCTTCTTTCTGACTTTGCCCAAAACCATGATACAGTTTTCTCATCTTTAAACATAATATAACTGCTCTAGCCCTCTGGAACAATTTGGGAGAAAGAGTACCTAGGGAAGACTTATAACTTGTAATTATCTGTCAGCTTTTAAATCTCATTTCACAACTTACACTGTTCTGGTAAAATATGACAATTTCAAAGTTAATCTAGAAGGTTAACAATAGTCTAAGAATTATAATTAGTTTTGTTTAATCTTAGACCCCAGACATCTATCACCCAGGTAAGTGTCTGTGTTACAAATGAGATGGTGTTTTTATGTTTGAGACAGGTACTTTCAGAGTCTGGCATCTTTGTCTTCCTTATCCCCTCCACGCCCTTGGGCAATCCTATCCTTTGTGTTTAGGAAGGGTTGTGGGAGTGTAAGAAAAAATACTTCCTTTCACTGGAGCCAAATCATGTTCGTGCCTCACATATTGTAATTTCTTTGCCCACACCACTCTTACACTCTGAATTCAGATTGGAGAGAGTATTGCAACAGAAATATGGGTTACTATATATGGGTTACTATGGGTTACTGTATCAGTGGCAAAATGTAGGTTTTTATCACATGAATACTTAATTAATTAAAACAATTTGACCAAGACTTCTTCTTTAAAAAAGTAAGAAATACTACTGTTTGAGTTATCATATAATTCTTATTTTATGATTGTTTCCGTATTAACCAAAGAAAGATAATCTTTGGTGTTGATTCTGTGGGGATTTATTTATTACCAAGTAAGAGACAAAAATGAAAAGTGGTTTCATTTTATGGTGAAATAAAGAAGATTTCTCCGTAGATAAGAAGATTGTTAAAATGATAAACTGTATCAAGGGAAGAAAAATGGTATTTCTTGCCTCTAAGATAAGGTGATGAAGTATCTGTCTTCAAGAAGCTTTCATTTAATCTCAACTTCTGTAGCAAAATGTTATCAGCTTGCCTTTTTACTGTGTCTGCATCATTAGAAACAAACTGAAATTTAAGCAATACATCCGTTTTCAAACCTTCATTACTTGACCTGAAAAAAAAAATTCCAGAATAAATGAGTGAGGGGATAGCCATAGTAATTATTATTTTATACCTTTTCATTTAAATATTAGTTATATCTTCAAGAAAGTGCAACATAAATATTTTATACGTTTTATTGTCATGGATTTTCCCCTTTCTGTATCATGTAGGTGTTAATACCTGAATTATTTCCTGCTTATAAAACTTGGTCATATTTAGGGAGGGGAGAATATCTGAGAATTCTAGAATTTTTTTCTGGATAAATAAATCAAGACCACTTGTTAAATTCATGAATTTTGTATATATGTTTTTCTTGATTAAAAAATGCATACATCTGTTTATTGTTAAAAATGTTTGTAAAACTGAGAGGAATTTTTAGTGATTGTAAGAATTTTTAACTGAAATGCAAAAGTCTTTAAAGAGACAACCAGTAGAATATATTTCATCTCTACGTAAGTTAAGAAACTCTCTCCCTATAGGTATTCCATTCAGGAGGAATAACAATTAAATGTGATAGTATAAAATTATTTTTGCCCTTGGTATTCACAAAGCAAATAATTGAAGAATAACTAAATAATACAAAGTCGCCTTTTCATCATATAATGTAATTAGTTGTGATTACCTAAAGTTGACAACATGAGACTTGATGTAATGATGATTTAAACTGGATCTTTGAAATATTTTATCTATCTGAGAAAAGGAAAAAAAAAACAACAGTAAAGGACTCTGTTAAATATGAATGTCACACATTTCAATATATCATAAAAATGCTTGTATAAAACTTGCAGTGATTCAAACAGCATTTACTTCTAAGTTTGTTTATAGCTATCCCCAAAAAGCTCATTGAGGCATAATCCTGTTGTCATAAAGGCCACCCCTGTAATTGAATGTTGAATAGCTTGTCACATGGTCAGAGATGGTTGATATAGAGTTGAATTAAGCTGCATATTTCAAAAGCCAGTGCAGAGACTGAGTTTCTTTGAAAACTTGCTATGAATGGACTTAGCACCCACTGTCATTCAAGCTTAGTTATCAACCTCATGGATATGATTGAAAGATCAGTTTTTTAGGCTTTAGTAAAAGTTTTTAGGCCATGTTTGGATCCTGTGGTAAATGGGGAAAAGATGAATGAATATTTATTATAAATATAGTCATCAAGAAAAATGCATTAAATCATTACTTATAAATAAGACAAGACAATATATGCCATTTGTATACCATTTTAGAATTCCTATATGGGACAATTTCTCTGTAGTATGAATTCCTAGAAGAAATTATTTCTTATTAAAACCACAGCTTATTACAGAGTCTGTGGTTTTACAGACCTATTTACTACCATTGACTCATTGAGCTGGCTTCTTAGAAAAATGACTGATCGTATGCCAAACGTTATGTGAACCTGAGTCTCAATAATTAATTCCACAAATCAGCAGAGAAGAGCTGCCAAACTGTGAAAGTGAGTGAATGTTGAACAGGTGTTTTTGACTCCTCTGATTCGACCGGTGAAATATTCTCTGGTGAAGTG
This sequence comes from Camelus dromedarius, assembly GCF_036321535.1. Lineage (NCBI taxonomy): Eukaryota > Metazoa > Chordata > Mammalia > Artiodactyla > Camelidae > Camelus > Camelus dromedarius. Next base: position 68,876,193 of record NC_087436.1, read on the forward strand.
CCTTGTCACATCATATTGGATAGGCTGATGAGCATAAACTTACTGAGAAATCAATACTTATTAAAAAAAGGAATGGTCATGTGTTTTTCTTCTGACTATGAAGGGACATTTGCTTTTTAAGGCAATAGTTTTATATACATATATGCATATTTATGTGAAAAAACATACATATTTATTGTAAAAAAGTTATATAAAGCAAACAAGAACTTTAAAGAACTCATCTATGAAACAGAAACAGACTCACAGAAATAGTAAACAATCTTATGGTTACCGGGGGAAAAGGAGTGGGAAGGGATAAATTTGGGAGTTCAAGATTTGCAAATGCTAGCCACTAAACATAAAAATAGGTAAAAAACAAGTTTCTTCTGTATAGCACAGGGAACTATATTCAATATTGTGTAATAACCTTTACTGAAAAAGAATATGAAAATGAATATATGTATATATATGTATGACTGGGACATTATGCTGTACCCCAGAAATTGACACATTATAACTGACTATACTTCAATTTAAAAAAAAGGCAAGCAATACAACAAAATATGATGAAAAGCCTTCAAATCATTTCAAAATCATGGTATAGGGAATCTTCTATTTACATTTTTGGCATATGTACTTCCAGATTTCCTACATACATTTATATATACTTATATATAATATTTATATTTCATATTCTACATATATTATTATGTTTTCTGCTTGCCTTCCATTCTCTTTCCAATTTTATGTTTTATTGTTGTTTCCCCTTAAAACACAGCTTTTTGAACTATGCATTATCCATGGCAAGTGAGTATATAAAGTCTAGATTATTGAACTCCATAAGAAGTCTCTAAAATTCATTTTAGGTATTGGCTTTAATTGCTTCTTCTGGGAAAATGCTTGCTAAAACTATAACTTACAGTGTAAATCAGGGGTCACCAAATTATAGCCTGTAGGGCAGATCCAGGCAGCCACTTGTTTTTGTATGGCTTATCATCTCACAATTTTTAATAGTTGAAAAAAATCCAAAGAAGAATGATACTTTGTGACATCTAAAAATTTTACAAAATTCAACTCTGCGTCCATCATAAAGTTTTATTAGACCACAGAGATTGTTGCCATGTTGTCTGTGGCTGCTGTTGCATGACACTGACAGATTTAAGTAGTTGCAGAGAGACCAGTTGGCCTGCAAAGCTGAAACTATTTACTATTTGGTGTTAAAGAAACAACTGGCCAACTCCTGATCCAAATTAATCTACTTCCCTTCTTTATGCTGTTTCCACTTATACTCTAGAGGACAGGACCAATACTAATGAAGTGGGCATTCATTTGCTAGTCATCTCCTAGTAAGTATTTTATGGCCCCACCATGTGGCACACACTGTGACAGGCACAAGAATAAGTAGACTTATCCCTTCACAATCCAGATGGACATAGACATAGAAAATAAAATGATGTAACAAAGTGTTAAGTGCTCCAGGAGAGGTGTATGAAAAGTTCTCAGAAAGTAAAGGAAACAGATGCTAACGTTTATTTAGACATAATTTTTCATACTTTATATTACTTTAACTTTATTTTTTGGGGGTAATTAGGTTTGTTTGTTTGTTTGTTTTTAATGGAGGTATTGGGGACTGAACCCAGGACCTTGTTCATGATAAGCAGGCACTCTACCACTGAACTATACCCTCCCCCCTAATGCTTTTTATTCACAATATTAACTAATCTTCAGAATAACTCAGGAAAGTGGATGAAATTATCCCTATTTTGTAGTAAAAATTTTGAGGGGTTAAATAGCTTTCCCAAAGTTGATAAGCTGACAAAGGGTAAAATTGGGATATGACCCTAGATGTTCTGACTTCAAAGCTTTGACTGTCTCTAATTCAGTGTATTGCTTCCTGAAACAAAATATTTTTTATCCTGCTCTGATTTTTTCCCCCTAATCAAAATTTCCTGAAGATGTATTTTTGAAGTCATGCCAATCCCACTCAGTTGCATCCTTCAACTCATTTCATCCGCTTCTGGTATTGGGTTGAAAAATGGCTAAAGAAATATTTCTGAACCTGATAAAAATGATCCTTCATCCTTGGTCCATGCTAGGCTCAGTAGAAGCTGTGTATACAACTAAAAAGCTAGTCTGTGTGTTTTGGTGGGATATTTTCAGGAATGAATGTTCAGTATAAGTTGCCTAATAGGAAATGTATCAGGTCATACACACATTAGGTCATACACACAGTAGGTGCTTAATATATGATATGTGGTAATGTTGTTTGTGCCTGAATGATTGTTATGTTTCTAGATAACTCTAATTTTTTTTTTTGGTATTTGAGCTATCTATTTTTCTGTTGGCCTTGTTCAGTCTATGGTGCAGTTATCCTTTGTTAATGTATTTTTCCAATTTTCCTGAGAAAATGTTGACTAGAATTGCCAGTATTAGCAAATAAAAATAGTGAAGTTTTAATTTCAGATAAAAAAGAATTATTTTTTAGTATAAGCATGTTTAAAATATTGCATGAAGAATATTTTCAGGAAATTAAAATTTAACTAGGCATTTATATTTGTCTGGCAACCCTAACATAGGTGCAGTTTGATGGGTTCTCACATTGCCTCTTATTTTATTTTAAACTCCTTTTTCACAATAGTATTGTCAGTGTAGGAATGATGCCAGCAAAGCTCAGGCTTACCTCATTATTGATTTTTTGTTTCAGGTCTGTCCTAATTTTTGAGTGTTCTACTGAAATATCAGGATCATATTCAATACTGGGAATCTGAAAGGAGGCTTGGTAATAGTGAAACTTCTGATCTGGAAGGGATAACAAAAGTGGATGGTTTCTCTTTAGTATGAGTTGTACAAATATCAGAAGGGATGACATACAAAAAACTCCTATAATTGCTAAACTACTGGGAATTAAATACTTAACAGCTGTGGCCAACACCTCCTTCGAATCCTTTGTGAAGATCACACATTCTCATAGTCACATGGTTGTCAGTTACGGCCTGACACAATTATCACCTGTTAGTGATAATTCATAAATTTAAGTTGTTAATTAAGTAATAATAATAGAATGTATTATATTCCCACAAGTTGACCTCAAAGTTAGAATTTCTACTAAAACAGTATTTTTACTTTTGGTACATTCAGTATTATTAAACCATATAATAACATATGATGTGAATCTATTGCATTGTTCAAGAGATAATATTATGGGACCCAAGTCAAATTTTAAAATGCTAGAAGTAATTTTTATGCATAAAGAATTATCATTTCCCAAATGTAGACAAATTTATGTGAAAATTGAATTATACAAAGTGTGTATACATATGCAAATTATTATTGCAATGAAAATTGCATTTAAAAATATTATAAAGGTTTTCTGTCATATTAAGGTTTTGAAATAAATTGACTAGATCTTCAAATTTTCAAAATAATACAGTGAGATGGAGTCTTACCAAATGCCAAATAATAAACAAGCAGCCCGATGATTATTGCTAGAACCATCACAGCAACTGTGATAATAAGGGCAATCGTCCATGGTTTCAGTGAACAACTTCTTCTGTCCCGTATTGATGGCCTTTTGAGAAAGAGTTGTGTATTAAAAGCAAAACTTAAACACTAGAATTTGTTTCACATAGTTTTGGTATAAGTTTTTTTCCCCCAAATTTATAGTTAGCCCTTATTGCATTTAGTGACGTTTAAGTATATTTTTCTATAAAAATTAGAACAAAATACTGTCAAAAATCTCATTAAGATTTTACTTTATATTTTGATTTTAAAAGTCAGAATTACACTACAGTTGGGTACTATTTCCTATGTTTCCTGGTCCATTATACTAGATATATTTTTGTGAAATATTTTCTGAAATGTTTTTGTCTTTGTAAATGAACTAATGCCATATATTTGGTTCATGTGCTTCAGATCATAGCCTCAAAGAGTGAGGGCATCTGGGACACTCCTCATTCTAGCTTGAACAGGCAGTGGCTCAGAGTGATTACTAAAACCTCAGAGTTGAATAGTGGAGGAGCTGGAACTAGGACTTGGGCTTTGGGGCTCTTTTCATACTTCTTATATCCATCATCCCGATTTATAGGACACGTAGTCTGTAAGGCGTATGAAGAACATCTAAAATACAGCAGGTTGAAGAATAGGAAATAGAGAACTATATGGAAGAAGTAATACACAAACCAAGAAGAGCTCATTCATATAATGAACAAATAAGTAGTGATAGCTCAGGACTCTGGACTCAGGAACTCTGCTACATGAGACCCACTGATGCGATATAACAAGTATCGTTTCATAAGGTTATAAGATTTTAAACTTGTGACTTTTATAGGTAATATTGCACAGGGCAAAGCCATGTTTATTTGAGTAAATAATGAATCAACTTAAAGAAAAATATTAAGACTAGTAGTATCAGTAGTATGCAAACATAGCAAAAAAACATGAAAGTGATATTATAAATGGTATTTAGTAAAACTTTTTGAAAGCAAGGAGATGTGGCAAAGCTCTGTCTCCATCCTCATGTCAGGGCCCACAGTCTAGAGACCAAGTCTAAACAGTGACAGAGGTGAGACTGACATGGATTGTCTAGGAGGATCTGATCCACGGGAGAGCTGAATGGGATTATGCTTCTGAAAGTTAAAGGTACTGGCTCTTGTTCAGTTAAAAATTAGACATGGAAGAGAAGAAGAAGGAATTGCCTTTTCTGGGATTGGTATCTAGTACTGCCAAAGTGGAAAATAGATCCTTCTTAAAAAATTAAAGATATTAACTGAGGTGTGCCTTTGGGTATCAATGATCTGAAAGGAGTAGGGATGCTTCTGTATCTGAGAAAAGAAGCTAAAGGCAGTTTCCCCACTCCAGAACTATCAACCTTAAGTATCTCAGGTAGCACCAATTCTGAGTTCTGCTGTGTTTCTGGAAGGATCTAAAGTTACTCTGGCTTGCTACTCTTTGGTTGGTGGCATGACAAGAGTATCACAATCAGCAAACATCTGAAGTTTCATTAGAAGAGCTGAGATCCTGCTGGGGCATAGACAAGAGCTGGTGAACATATTTATCACCTGTATTAATAGAAGATCATGGGCAGTCATGAACTCATTCAGTTGAAATTTATGAGTTTCTTCTGTGTGCCACTTTCTGCTCAAGATTCAAAGATGAATAAGATGTAGTCTCCCACCTTCAAGGTGTACAATCTAGAGACATATTAAGTAACTACTGTAATACAAATGATAGATGTCATAATGGAATTATACCCAGTATGCTATGGGGGGATGAGTAGGTACAAATGGTTTTGCCTTAGAGAAGCTGTCCTTCGAACTGGGCCTTGAAGGCTGAAGAGGAGGAATTGTCAGGCAGTGGGAACAGCATATACAAACACAAGGACAAGGACAAGGATTTCTCAAGGATGTTATTTGAGGAAGTAGAGTTTATGAATGAGAATAGAAATGAATTTAATGCAGAGTAATAGTTAACTCGGTAGATATTTATTGATCATTACTATGTACGAAACACAGAGGAACATAAAGGAGGGTCTTCAATAAGCCTTCCTCTCAAGGAACTTAGAGTCTTTTAAAGGAGGAGCACAGTGTACAAAAATTGCCGCCAGATTTGAAGAAAATTTCTAAGAGAATTTCAGAGGATTAATGATTTCTTTTTGGAGGAAATAATTGCTGAAAAATAATAATTCTTTAAAGCTTGAAAATGCTGGACCCATCATCTCACTGTCCTCCACTCTGTATCAGGTACAGAAGAGCATTCTTAAAGAGGGAGCTTGTTTTGCAACAAAATTTTCATCATCAAAAGGATATGGTTTTCTGTTGAGCTATTCCACTTCTAACTCCAGAAACATCACTGTGACTAAATTACCATTTTATGGATAGGCCATAAAAGAGAAATTGTTTGAGTTCATTTCCTTAACCCTGCAGACATGCCCTAAAATATTTATTCCTAGATGTTTTTTAAAAAATGAAAATAACTTTTGCTCCCTGATTTATTTTAGTGCTCACCTAAGTTTAACTTAACCAGTGATTAATTTCAATGACTAGTTTCAATGATTGTTCCATACTGGTGGAGTTTATACCTCATATGTCCTTGGTAAATATTTGTCTATTAATTAGAGTAATGTGGTATAAGGTATTTGCAACACAAAAGCTGTTTTTAGCAGAGAGTTTTGCTAGAGATGAATTTCTTCAAAAACAGCAGGAGGAGAAATAAAGCATTTTTATGGAATCAAAATATAATTATAAATTTTGTACTTAAAAATCTCTAAAGGACAATTCTTCCCTCTTTCCTTCCTGAATTCTCCCTCCCCCTAGTCCTTCTGATTGAGAGAATTTAATTTTGGTCAAACTATCCCAACAAGATGAGTATAAACAGGTTCACTGTAGGATAGGAATATCCAGCCTTAGAGAAGCCTATGGCATTCAAATAAAAGAAAAATATAAGTGACCTCACCTTTGAAATGTTCATGCCAAAGTGAAGAAGAGCAGCAACAAAAACTACCTATTCAACAAGTCAGTCAGGAAAACCATTCACAAAGAGTCAAAGTGTTTTTGAAAAATGTCATCCTTTTAATCCCTCCCCTACCTTCATTTAAATTCCAAGTGGCTCATGATCCAGACTCTCTCTTAGGGGATTATTGAACCAAAGCGCAGCAGACTGGAAAGAACTCTTTCTGCTCTTTTCAGTGTCAGCCATTTTCTTTCAATGTTACAATATTTGACCAAGGTACATCTTCAAGTTCTTTCCCCTAACATCTTTTATTTTTCCTGGAGTTTTTTCTAAATGCTTTATTTAATTAAAATATTGTCACTCGATGATTCAAAGATGAGGAATAAGGTAATTTCTTTCTGCCACAGCAATGGCCATATGATTTGAAGGGCTCATGGTCTCCAAAAGAAGTTGCTCAGCATGGTGGTTAAGAGTGTGGGTTCTGCAGCCAGCCCAACTGAGTTCTTATCCCAACTCCCCACTGCAGGACTTTGGGCAATCATTCAACTTCTTTGTGCCTCAGCTTCCTTGTTGGTAAAATGGGGGTAACAATACCAACCTTGTGGAATTTGTTGAAAAGATTAAATGAGTCACATGGAAGGACACTTAGAACAGTAAATAAAACATGGTGAGGACTTAGGAATTTTTGTTATTTTACTATCTATATTATCAAAAACAGCTGATAAAGGATATCAAGGAGTTTTTACATAGATGGAGTGAGCTGGTGGAAAGTGTGTGCTGGATCGTGGACATACTGCACATGAAAGAAAGAGGTGAGAACCGGTGTCCACAACCTGAGAATCTGAGTGGCAACACTGGCACAAACTACACAGAGATAGGGAAGAAGCTTGGGAGCCTAGCAAAGCCCTGCTTATCCCCATGGAGAGTTCCAGCAGATTGAAAAAAAAAAAAATTCCACGGTTGGAGAAAGGGAGGACACCAGAACCTTCAAGAGTAATCACAGGATTCAGAAGTAGGCATTATGTGGTGAGCACATTTTAGAGCATCCATGGGGAAAGAATTACTGGACAAAAATAATGGGTATGGCAAAATTTAAGTCAAGACAAGATGGGTGAATCATCTAGCTGGGGATTTTAATTCTTTGCTTAAAGAAGACAGCACAACTTGAGAAGAAAGTTGATATGCACATATCAGGAAATGGTGATGTCATTATTCATAATAACAGTGGCTTAGCAATGATGATGATGATCATTTTTTAATTGTACCACCAAATTCGATGAGACTTTCATTAAATCTGTGATGTAGGTAGAAATATTAAAAGTTGTGCAAAAGATTAAATGAAGATCTGTGCTTCCTTTTTATGTTTCGTGTTCTGACAAGCTGTGTGTCTTGTTTCCATAACCCCACATTAGGCAAATAAGAATGACATAATGTTTCATAAATGAAAAGTTGATGGATGTCATAATTAGAATATAATTAAAATAACTTGTTTTAGTTGATAATAGTTCAAAAGGGAATAAAGGTCAAAGAGTGCTACTCTTCAGAGCTCTGCTCATTAATGCAAATTTACATGGTGAAATTCTGTGGAAAGTTGTTCCTTGAAGGGGATTTTAGAGTACTGAGGTAATTAATACCTGATGAGGATCCAAAAGAATGCATATACCATTGACCTGGGCTGTCGAAAATAACTGACCAGAGCAGTACTTTCCACCCACTTTGGCTAATACTATTTCAGTTTTGTTAGTATATTTTCCTTCTTGCTAATGTTTTCATTTAAGCATCATTTATCTATAATCATGTCTCTTCCCACTGCTATTTAACAACAAATTTTGAGTTCCACAGGGAGTCAGGGCTTCTTTGAACATTAAAACACAAACTAATGTATTATCTACAAATCAAAAAAAGTTATAATACAAAAAAATATAATTTTCCACATCTTCAGTGATCTTTTCTTTGCTGTCCCATAGTGGTTTTTGTCTTTTTTCTTCCTTCTGCTTGTTTCCTCTGCCCCATCTTGTTCTATCACTTTCTTTCCAGTTTAGTCATTTATTTCTTATTCCCCTCTCCTTTTACCTCCTTTTACTTAAAAAAAAACCCCAAATATATGTATTAATAAGATTATTCAGATTTTTTTAGATTACCCACTCTCTGAACCTTGAAATCATGAGTATCTCCTTCTCCATAGCTCTTTCACCTAATCAGTCTACCTTAGAATTGTTTCTCCTGTTTGTACCTTCTTTGCATTTCCCTAATACCATTCTACCTCAAGCATTCAATGTATTTTATCTGGACAATAATAGTAGCCATTAATAGATCTCTTTATCTCCTATGATAACTTCCCTTCAAACACATTCTACAATTTTGCAGCCAGAATTTATCTTCTAAATATACAGTTCTGATAATGTGCAAACACTTTCAGATATTTATCATTACATAGACTGTAAACACTTTAGATTGGTATTCATTCACTTGTTCATTCAATAAATATTTATAGAGATCCTATTATATGCTAAAAACTGATTCTGTTGTTGGAAAAACCATGGTGAACAAGACAGACAAGTTTCCTGCTTTCATGGAGCTCACAGACTAGTGGAAGGGAAATGAAAATAAACAAGCTGAAGAGTAAGTTTCAACTCATGAAAGTAAAACACATTAATGAACAGAGTATGACTGGAGGCCGGGGGAAGAGATTGCTTAATTGGGTAACAAGGAGTTGTCCTCTGAGAGATGCTATTTGAGCTGAGAGATGAATAGTGAGGAAACATCTTCCAGAAGAATTGGGGAAAGAGCAACCAGGTGTCACCAAATTCCTAGAGCTGGGACAGGAGTGAATTTGCTGAGTTCATGAAAGAAACGAAGCCAATGTGCTGGATCACAGCAGGTCCAGGGAAAAGTAGAGAAAATTTAGCCAGAGACAAGCAAGGACCAAATCATAGGGTCTGAAGACCACAGCAAGGTGTTACAATTCTAAGGGCTATATGAACCCACTGGACAATTTTAAATGTGGAAAGGATGTGATATAACTTACATTTTTTTATATTCTTATTTTTTGAAGTGTAGTTGATTAACAGTGTTAGTTTCAAGTGTATAGCAAAGCAATTCACTTATAAATATACATACACACATATATATTTTTCAGATTCTTTTCCATTACAGCTAGTTACAGGAAATTGAATGTAGTTCCCTGTGCCCTACAGTAGGTCCTTCTTGTTTATCTATTTTAATTTACATTTTAAAAGAAAAGTCCTCCATTTGCTGTGTCTAACTTTTGAGTTCTCTTCCCTTCACATGTGCTATTCTGTTCCTTACGTCCAGCCACCCTGTTTTGCTCACAACATCTCCTCTGCCTAAAATGTCCTCTCTTCCTCTGTATTTTTAACCTCCTTTTCCCCAGCAGCTAGATTTTCCATTTCTGGAAACCTTTCAGTGCTCTGCTCTAATGCCTTTTCCTTCCTTTAAAGGTTAATTCCTTTCACAGTCCCACCCCAGTTAGCAACTCTCTTGAAGTCTCCTATACAGCTTTGTTGCTGTCTATTTTGTTGTATTGTTCACATTCTGTTTTCTGTTCTGGCTATTTGTGCCAATGACCTTGTCCTTCTCTCTGCCTCAGCTGCCCACTGTCATACTCAGGCTCTGTATCTAGCCATTACCAAGAGCTTCAATTTCTCCATGATCTAAATTTTAATTATCTAACTCTTCAACTTCCACCACTTACCCTTCGAGCTCACTGTCTTAGTACCCTGACTTCAATCCCACTGGGACTTAAAATCAACTGAGCCTACTATCTTTTCACTGTCTCCCAACACCCTCATTGGACTCATTCCCTGGTGTACACCCTCAGTCCTGCAGTCCTCTCTTACTTTGTCATAATCATGTAGCAAAATTCCAACCCTGGTTAAATACAACTTTCTAACTACTTTGCATTTACATAAATGTGGCTGGGAAAAAATGCTCAAAATGCTTATGAGTCTCATTTTAAACACAGGATCACTAACATCTAGTTAGCCCTCAGTGCTTCCTGGCGATCTTACTAATTTAGTTCCTCTCTCTTCTAGTGTGAGAAACAATTGTTTCATACTTTCTCTTCTCAAATCTCCAATAACTCTTCCTTCATCCTCACCCTCAGCTGATGGCCTTCATCTCATTTTACTGAGAAAACAGAAATAATCAGAAGAGAGCATCCATAAGCTCCCACTAACCCATCTCCCACCCCAGTTGTGCCTTTTCTATGTCAATTCTATGCCTGTCTTCTCTGCCTTTCTTCCTGTAACAACAGGAATGTTTGACACAGTGTTTGGCCCAAAGTGGGCAATAAATTCTGGTTAATTCATTGAACTGCATTGTTGTGTTTTCTGTAGAGACAATAAAATTTAAGTGAAGGGAGTATAGGATATAGAGCAAAAAGATGGGGTTCTAGGCATATCCTTCTACAATTTGTCAGAATCAGTCTGAGAAAAGGAAATCAAGAATTAAGACAATTACCTAGATAATTAAGAGAAGAGTTTCCCACTTTCTCTTAATTTCCCAGATGGTTTTCTCAATATCCCACTCACCTGTATAATCTGGTTTTTATGTGATCTATCATACAATAATAAAGTTTTCTCTAGGTTACTGTTATCTCATGGGCAAGAAAGAAGCTGATAAGTTACCTGTTATTGGATTGCATCTTAATGCATGCATTGTTCACTATTATGGGTCAGGCTTTTAAAAAGATATTTGAAGACAAAGTTATATAATATTTTATGCATTTACATGATATTTCACTTCTTCTAGCAATCCTGTTTATCTCACATAGTCTTCAACAGAAAATAAGAGTATTTCTCTCACGTTACTTTTTTCTTTAAGAGGTTGCTTTGGTCGCAGCAGTCTGAAGAGAGGTGGCATGTATGGTGGAAAGGGCCTGGTTGTTTTCAGGCAGAATGACTTTGCATCTCATCTATTAGAGGCTGAGTTTATTAATCTGTAAAATACAGATGATCCCTACAGAGATATTATAAGAATAAAAGAGATAGCAAGCGCTCACTTGTTGTTACCGTTATCAGACTTGGCCCCAAACCCAGTTTTTTTTTTCCATGATATGTGCTCTAAACTTTATCTTGTATTGCAAGCATTTCAGTAATCTGGATTTTAACTTACTAGTTTTTAATAAAGGAGAGAATTTCCAGAGAAGACATGGACATTTTACCGGAGAGTTGGTATTTTAGCTTGAATTGCAAGAATTATAGAAGATTTCACTTGTATAAACTTGAAAGAATTGATAAATTCAGGTAGTTATTGCCAAAACAATATTTAATTGTAGTAATTATTACAAATGACAGTAGCAGAGGAGAAGCAAGATGGTGGAGTATAAGGACGCTCGTAGCTCACCCTCTCCCACAAATACACCAAAACTCACATTTACAGAATTACTCAGCCAACCAGAGCACCTGCCGAACTCTGACAGAACATTGCCCTTTTGAAAGACAAAGACGCCAAAAATCTGGTAGGAGAAAAGGAAAAAAGAAGAAAAAGCAATACAGTGCGGGACCAGTCCTGCGGGGAGGGAGCGATAAAGGAGGACTTGTGCTCATTTGCTGGGTGTCTCCTCTTAAAATGAGAGGCCAGCAGGACAGAGAGGGAACCTCTGAGATTCAGATCTGCCCCGAGCACCCCTTGAGCGACAGAACTGAGTTAAACGACACCCAGCCCAAGACGCAAGCTGGCAGCTGGGGCCGGACAGGCCACCCGAGCCAGACGGAGGACTCGGGTGGCTGCACTGAGGCAGCCCCGGGGGACTGCAGGGTGCTGCGCACTGTGGCTGGGAGGGGATACAGAGCAGAACAACCTCAGTCCCCCATAAATTGCAAAAAAGCAAAGCAACATGGCTGGTGTGCCCTGTGGGGGAGGGGCGTCGTAGACTTTGTCTCCTCAGACCTGCGCCATTACTGACGCTTCTCGCAAGAAGAGAGGCAGGGTGCAGCCACAGCCGCCATCTCCTCCTGTGCGCAGGGCCTGGGTGGGGGTGGGGGTGGGGCCGAGACCTTAATCTGCACCCGGGGGCTCTGCAACCTAGGCAGGACTGAGACTTGTTCACAGCCTGAGGCAGATAGGATCTTTCTGCCTTGGCACCTCAGAGAACTTGCACTGCCAAGACAAACAAGGAGCTGAGATTTGGCATGGAGCAGGGGCGGGGTTGTTCCGTGGTCTTCCCTGAGCCCGCCTTCGGAGTGCTGACCCGAGGTGGAGCAGGCAGCTGCGCAGGGCAGCGGAGCACCCAGCGCCAGGAGAGGGCAGGCGGCCACATGCCTTCTTGGTAGGAATGCAGCACCTGACCACGGTGCTGGGAGGGGGTGCAATCCGCCCACCTGCCTCCCCCTGTGCACAGCATCTGACTGTGGCATCAGGAGGGGGAGTGACCCGCCCACCCATCGGGTAAGAGCTCAGCTCCTGACCTAGTGTTAGGACGGGGCGCAGTCTGCTAGCTGACAGCCACTGGGAGCAGCACAGACGAGGGCACCAACAGAGGGCCTCTGGAAACAGCAAGCTGAGTTCACAAAACAGGGCAAAAACACAAAGACCTCTCAATAAAATCATTAAGAGCACACTGTCTCCAGAAGAATTAGATAACTGATACTCCTTAAGCCACAGTGCCGGAGAAATATGAGCAATATGAAGAAGCAGAGGAACCACTCCCAATTAAAAGATCAAGAGAAATCCCCTGAAAGCACAATCAAGGAAATAGACACTGATGGCCTACTAGATCAAGATTTCAAAAAAGGAGTGATCAAAGTAGTGCAGGAACTAAGAGAAATAGTGTTTAGAGATATAAAATATGTCAAAAATGAAATAGAAGCTATAAAGAAGAACCAAGTAGAATTAGTAAACTCATTTGCTGAAGATGAGATCTGACCTAAAGGCTGTACAAAGCAGGCTAGATGATGCAGAAGAACGAATTAGTTACCTAGAAGACAAGACAATATAAAGCACCCAATCAGAACAACTGCAAGATAAATAAAAAACAATGAAAACAATATAAGGGACTTATGGGATAATATAAAGCATACCAATCTATGTATAATAGGGGTTCCAGAAGGGGAAGAAAGATCAAAGGGGATTGAAAAGGTATTGGGAGAAATCATGACTGAAAACTTTCCAAACCTAAAGGAATCAGATATCCAAGTACAGGAGGCTCAGAGGGTCCCAGACAGGAAGAACCAAAACAGACCCACACCAAGACATACCATAATCAAGATGGCCAGAGTCAAGGATAAAGAAATGATCCTAAAGGCAGCAAGAGAAAAGCAAAGAGTGAGTTACAAGGGAACCCCCATAAGGCTCTCAGCTGATTTCTCTACACAAACACTACAGGCCAGAAGGGAGTGGCAAGATATATTCAAAGTCCTGAATGAAAAAAAGATGCAGCCTAGGATACTTTATCCAGCAAGGCTATCCTTTAGGATAGAAGGAGAGATAAAGAATTTCACAGACAAACAAAAAGTAAAAGAGTTTAGCAACACTAAACCCATGCTAAAAGACATATTGAAAGGTCTACTCTAAATAGAAAAGAAGCAGGATGCTACAGAAATGAGAAACTCATAACTGGAAAAGTGGTAACTCATGATTTACAAATAAAATAAACACAAAATTGTAAAAGAAGGCATCTAAGTCATTAAGAGTGGGATAGGGAAGCAAGGAAAGCCACTGTGGAAAACAGTACGGAGATTCCTCAAAAGACTAGGAATAGACTTACCATATGACCCAGGAATCCCACTCCTGGGCATATATCCAGAAGGAACCCTACTTCAAAATGACACCTGCACCCCAATGTTCATAGCAGCACTGTTTACAACAGCCAATACATGGAAGCAGCCTAGATGTCCGTCAACAGACAACTGCATAAAGAAGAGGTGGTATATCTATACGATGGAATACTATTCAGCCACAAAAACTGACAACATAACGCCATTTACAGCAACATGGATGTTCCTAGAGAATGTCACTCTAAGTGAAGTAAGCCAGAAAGAGAAATAAAAATATCGTATGAGATTGCTTATATGAGGAATCTGAAAAAAACCAAAAAACAGAAATACAAAACAAAAACAGACTCACACATAGAATACAAACTTGTGGCTGCCAAGGGGGAAGGGGGAGGGAAGGGACAGACTAGGATTTTAAAATGCAGAATAGATAAACAAGATTATACTGTATAGCACAGGGAAAAATATACAAGATCTTGTGGTAGCTCATGGAGAAAAAAATGTGACAATGAATATATATATGTTCATGTATGACTGAAAAATTGTGCTCTACACTAGAATTTGACACAACATTTAAAAATAACTATTACTCAATAAAAAAAGTAAAAAAAACAAAAACAAAAACATCACACTTGAGCAAATCCCACCAAAAAACAAAGGAAAACTTAATTTTTTTTAGTGCAGTGTAAACATCTTTTCTCCAGGAAAAAAAAAAGTGACAATAGCAATAGCAACATTGAAATTTAAAAATCAAATTATTTGTAGAATTTTTTCCTGCCTTTTTGTGATATATTTTTTATGACTGCTGAAGCATGTAAATACCCTCTATAATAAACCGATAAAATAAGCATTTGTTCTAAAAAGAGGGGCTTGTGTTTTGCATTCTTCTTGAGGCTATCAGCCTACTCAAAAACAAAACAAAAGAGAACAAAACACCTATTACATTAACTAAGGAGGCATTCTACATTCTTAGTCTAATAATCCCAGCCTAGAATTGCCTTGACCTGTTTCCCTACTTATAAAAAATATACTTATCTCTGAGACCTCATCCAAATGCTCTATTTTAAGTGTTGATTTTCTGTCCTGCTTGAAATTAACTGTTCTTTCTTTGAATTGTTAAAGTTTTTTTTTTTTTTTTACAAATTTCAGCTTCAGTCATCACAATTTTTGCCATAAACACTAATACCCCTAAATTGATTTCCTTAAATTTTTAAAATGGACTCGTATTTTAAGATAGCCAACCCCTAAGCAATGATACCTACCAAATACTGAGTTTGATATAGTAGTTTACCTTCTCTAATATACCTCTAATATAAAATATTCTCTAATATAAAATAAATCCTACCTAAAGTCATCTCATACATCGCTAGCAATGTGAGTACTGATCTTTTAGATAATGCTGCTAAAGTACATTGATTATACCTGTGCTAAATATTGATTAAATTCTAAATTGTATCCTATTTGTTACTACTTATTGTTTTCTTTCTTCCACTTACCAGAGATCATGTTTCCTTTGTGCTTCTACCGCGTGCTCAGTTACAAGTCTTGTCTTTAGTAATACTTGAGTACCTTTTTGTGTTATTGTTGAAATAGCACTGAGCTCATCTTACTGTTACTTGGTTGGCGTAAAAAATTTTCTCTGTATTTACTCTCTATCATCCCTAAGTATGACTTGAAGTTTTCTGTCGAGTTCATTTACCAAACATGAGAATTGAGATTACATTTTAGCTCAGTAATATGTCAATACCTAGGAAATTTGGAAGACATTTCTCCTTAGATGACTAATGAACTGGCAAGAAGAATATAGCCTGTGTTGTCAATTTGTGAAACAAGATTCATTGTGGATGGATTAGGCAATAGTACTTTCAGGCTACAAAATATTCTTTTATAAGTCTATAAAATAATCATTGTACATTATTTATTCCTATAGGGAAACTTAAGTATTGTATTTTATCAACACTCTTCAAAAAAACTAAAATAAATTTATCCTATTTAAACATCACATGAGGAGGAGAACTCTCCTTTTAAAAACTGCCTTACTTATATGAAGTATATAGTTTTCACTGTTTTGAGTTATTTATTGCCTTTGCTTATAAACTTCTTGGAGCTAGGAGATTAGACAAGTTAATTCCTCATGATCTTGGCTTATTTTGACTCTTTGTCATCATATTTATGAATGACAGCTCCATTTCCTAAAAATGACATATAGAGGCACAAATATCAAAGGGAAAAACTAAATAATTTGACTACTTTAAAAAGGAAGGCAAGCTAACAATAGCATCAAATCTTCTATGTATCAACTTTTCATAAATAAAAGTCAGATGACAAATTGGAAGTTATATGTTACAAATATGAAAAGGAGTAGGTTAACTTACCATGAATATTCCATTAAATATGCATTCCTTTCAATCTGGCAATTTTACTTTACCACTTTAAAATGCCAAGACTTTGTCAAATTCATCATTGTATTTTCAGCACATGGAATGTGGTAGATGCTCAAGAATATTTTTTAGTTGAAATAGTAGAAGACTCAGAGAATGATCCTAAAGAAGGCTAACCTTTAAGATATAGACAAAAAATGAAGAAGCCTGAAAACCACAGAGGAAATAAGGAGGAAAATGAGTATGATATGAAAACAAAGGATAAAAGATATTCAAGGAGAGATTGATCCACAGTGTCAAATGGTGTTTGGAAATCAAATATGATTTAAAAGTTTAGAATATCCATTAGATTAAGCAGTAGTGAATCACGATGACCATGACAGGTAAAGGAACAGAATAGTGGAGTTATAAACCAAACATCAGGGGTTTGGAGAATAATTGAAACTGAGAAGCTGAGACAGTGGATATCAACATTTTTTTTCATGAATTAGATTATGGATAGGAAAAGAGACAAGTTATCAAGGTGTATGGGGTTGATGAACATTTTTCCTTATGAGTGGGTAAGTTTTGAGTATACTTACAATGGTGTAAACTAGCCAGTAGAGGTCCTGAAGTTGTGAGTTGAGAGCATATCTGAAGGATCATAAATCCTAAACTATTAAGTTCACACATATTTGTGTATTATTTGTGTAGGACAAAGTGGTCATATACATTTTCATATGGTTCAACCTAATAGATTGGAGAACTTGAACAAACTGTAGGCATCCTCTTGAGAGTATGAATGGATGTAAGTAGGTTTGTTGCTTTGTTGTCAGGAAGTTGAAGGAATTCTCACCTAACTGATCACCACATTATTTCCTTGAAGTAGCAGAAACATGAGAGGACAGGTGATGAGAATTGAAAGTTTGAGGAGGCTGGAGAAGTTGAAAATAGTCATTGTGGAAAACAGGAATATAGACTAAAGGAAGGTAGTAGAAATAGCACGTGGAGCTGAGGGCTCAGAAGAACTGGCACTTCCTGCACATTTGTAGTGTTCCTCAGTGGTCTGTCTGGGCAGAGATGAGCCATTGTTCAGATAGTTACAGACTCTGTAGAATTTATCCAGGTATGAATGATAAAAGAAATATGGGACAAGAGAATTAAATGGAATTTAAGACATTGAATTTGTTGGAATGATGAATCTAAGGATCACAAGAGGAACAAAGATGACTCTGTGTGTGTGTGTGTGTGTGTGTGTTTGGTGGAGATGACAGCTGAAGTATATGAAGAATTCATAGATTGGAAGAGCCAATGAATAATAATTTTAAAAGCTGATGCATTATGCATTAGAAGTAACTAAGACTGTAAGAAGGAAGGTTAGGATAGTGATAGTTGTCCAAAGTTATGATTCAGAGAGAGTAACTGCAAGTCATGACAAAATCTAGGGTGTGGGCATGAGAGTAATATTTCAAGAGAAGATTACAGAGATGAGATAATTAAGGGAACAAATGACGAGAACATTGGAAGTCAACCACATGGGAACTGAGGCTACCTAGGGTAAATGTAAGACTTGGAGAAGAGAATGAGATAGGGAGGCGAGTGTCAGTCTTTAATAAGTAGAAGGCATTATCATGGGTCTATGAGGACAGTAGTGAGGAAGGAAAGGGGTGGTGAGCAGCATTGTTTGAGCTTCACATAACAAGACAGTTCACAAGGGTGTGGAGAGTAATGATCTGGGGTGGCATCGAAGAGTGAGGAGGACAAAAACTAAATCCTCAACAATAAACCCTTGAGAAGGCTGTAAAAAATTCTGTGTTCTGAAGAAAGAACTATATTTCAGTTTTCCAGGGATATAGACACTATTCAATGAAAAAAATGTTTGGATGTAGCACATTCCAGAAATTGTGAAAGTGAGAAGATAATTTATCCTAAGGAAATAATTTTGAATATGTGCAAAAACTAGCCAGAAGGATGTTCATTATTACAGTGTTATTTATAATGTATCAATTTTAACAAGATTGAAAAATTTTAAAAATAGAAGCCACTTAAATTAAAAACAATTTATCATGGCATTTTCCTGTAAACTACTTAATCATAGGTAAAACATAGTGTCTTAAGTCTTACTACGTGTATACATGTCTTACATCTAGGTATATATGTTTAATATATGTATGTGTTCTGAAAAAGCTTTAAGTGTGTTTATAAACTTGAAATTATGCTATTCAGAGATATTAATTACTCTTATTCAGTTTGGGGGCCATCTATCTTTTCATTGTTTTGCATCCAGTCCTAGTAGTACATTCACAATGCTGAATTCCTAGAGCCTCAGATGCTATTACAGAAGCTGAGGGAAGCCTCTCATTATAATGACAGGTTTGCTTTCCAAATTAAAGTCATTAAAGTCACTGTTTTCTACAGTGACATGCTTTCACTTGACAGAGTCCTTTTATGCCATTTCTATAAAATCCAAACTTGATTTTAACAATTAATGTGGGAAATAACTTAAAATCCACTAATGGGTGTTATTACAAGAAGAGACTCTTGGTGGTTACCAGAGGTTGGGGTAAGAGATGGGCAAAATGGGTGAAGGGGTCAAAAGGTACAAACTTACAGTTATAAAGTAAATAAGTCATGGGGTTGTAATGTACAGCATGATGATTTCAGTTAATAATACTGCATTGTATATTTGAAAATTGCGAAGGGAGTAAATCTTTTAAATTTCCATCACAAGGAAACAAATTTGTAACTAGGTATGATAACAGGTGTCAATGGGGTGAACATTTCACAAGATATACTAATGTTAAATCATTATATGGTACATTTGAAACTATAATGATATATGTCAATTATATCTCAATTTTTTAAAAAAGAAGATATTTCTGAGGCAGAGAATTGTACAATTTTTTAGAAACTCATTGTAGGAATGCAGTAATTCAAGGAATCTGTTTCATAGTTATTCACTTTTAAGAAAGAAAAAAGGATTAAGTATTATAAATATATTTACAACTCTATATATCACTATATCTAAATAGAGAGTGGCTTACTAGAAAAATAAAATATTTCTGTGTAAAAAAGAGTCTTTAAAGGTAGTATGAAATCTAGGTAAGTGGATTTTAAGTTAATGAGGAAAATCCAAACAACCAGTAGCTGATGAGTTGTTAGTTGGGAATTAGTCCCAAATAAATTTGATGAACAATTAAATCGTTCAACTAACATAGTATGTGCCAGGCATTCTAATTGGTACTGGCAGGCACAACAAAAAGTATGATATATTTTCTTCATAATAGTCACAGGTGACAAAAACTAATAAATAAAGTGTTATTTGTATATTCCAAATGGAGAAAACCCTCTGAGACTTAACTACACTGGGGCATGGATTATCCATGGAGAGTAGAGATAGCTTTTCAACAACACCTCTTCCACTCAGCCCAGCACACTCATCCCTTACTATTCCTGTGAGCCTCAAAGCCAAAGAAAGCCAAAGGCAATATGGCAAAAATTTATCTGAGTAGGGATTGGGACCATCGAGTTTTTAAGGATTTTAGATCTGGAGGGAAAATTTTTGAAAATCTTGAAAATGGAAAATAATAGGAATGGAGAGGTCTAAATGGTTCCTTAGTCTATTTACCAGATGAAGGTCTTTTACTTTCCCAGCTTTTTACTTCAGTCTATTTTTCCTGTCTCTCTCCCTTTACATCACTTTCATTTCTCTCCTTACCTTTCTGGTAGATTTATTTTGCCTTTAACCAGCTATAACATTTAACCAGAATTGACATTTACATAAGCCTTAAAAGAAACTGAATTAAAACTGTATGTTTATTTATCCCTATCTCTCCAATGCCAAAAATGGTGACTGGTACATAGCAGTTCTTGAGTAAATGCATGACTATTAAAGATACTGAAGAGCAAAAAATAGATTAACTAAATTCTCTTTATTGGTGTGGAATCACCATTTTCACCCTGCAGATTAGAGATACTTTGAAATAAAAATAATAGTAGTAGTAATTATCATTTTGTTTCTATTATTGTCCATTTGAAAAGAATATCCTAATGGGTGCTAGTTCTAGAAGTAATATCAATTAAATGTGAAAAGTTGTTTTTGTTTAATTTGTTTTTTAGCAACCTAAACCTTAATTTGTGCCTCTAAGGTGAGCAGGGAGAAGGGGGAACATTTTTAGTCAAATGGTCTGCCCCTGAGCTAGTCATTCAAGGGGAACATTTTGAATGATTATAAGAAATTGTAACTAATGGGGGAGACTGTGATCCAGAAATCCACGTGTATTTTATTGAGTTTTATATACAATATTATATTATTACCAGTGAAGAAAAGAGTGCAACTCTAGTTAAAAGTCATTAGAAAAGACATTTGTAATTCCCTTATTACCTTGAGCAACTTGCACTCATTAACATCATATTTGTATATGAAGAATTAATGTTCAAGGTGTAGAAAAATACAGAATAGATCAGACAGGGGAGTGGGGGCTAAAAACATTTAAGATTTATTTTCTAGAGACTTCCTTCCAAATACATTAAAAACAAAAATCTTAGAAGTATTTGCTTCTCACTTTTTATAGTCTTATGTACAAATTATTCTTATATTGTTCTTTAATTTTTTATTTTAAAAGGCAAATGATTTCTCAAAGGACATTAAAATTCTTATTTTTTGAAGTTTTACTTACATTTATCAGTTTCACAATGGGGATTAAAATACAGTACTTTCTATACAACTTATGTATTTCTTCCATTTTCAGTGTATCAAATGCATAATTTAGAAAGATCACAAACAGCATTATGTATTCTAAACTCTGAGTTGAGGGTGAGAAAACACCTTCTTACTTTCTCCATCATTCCACACCTACAAATTTACACAATTTTACCTCAGCCTCTCTGTTTTTCCTCCTTTCTCTGTGATTATGTCATTTTCACATTAAATTTTCCAATTAAAATCCAACATGTTAAACTTACCAAATCTTAAATAAAAAATCATTAGCATTGTTTCCTGAAATAAGAATATTAACATTACTGTTGTTATTTTCTTCAACAATAGAGAAAAAAACTTTTGAATTTACAATTCAGAATAATTTCCTGAATTGGAAACCACAAATCTGAAACAAGTCTTTTAAATATAAAAAATAATAAACTTACTGGTACATCATACGCCGTTGAGAATGCAGACTCTTCTGCCTCTGTGCTGCTTTGTGATTTCTCGTCAAATGAGTAGCATCCTGGGCATTCTTTCAGACTTGGAAACTGGATAAAGAGAGAATACTTAAGGACTTAAAATAAACTAGTTTAACAAGTTGGGATGGGTAAACTTTAACCAACAGTATGGTTTGAGGTAAAGAATCACTTGAGAATCTTTGTTGCAGGAAGTAAGAATTTCCTGGTTCTGGCTAATTAAATGAGAAATAATATTGTGCCCAAAACCTAAGCAACACCCTTGGAGCAGTTTTTGTTTGTCTTTCAAGAGATGGCACTCTGTTCTGAGTCAGTACAGTCTGGTCTTAAGGCCCTGCCTTTATTTCTGTCAGAGGCAAGTGTGAAACAAGATCCGAGATTTCCGTAGTGGGTTTCCTTGACTCACTTTTCTTGCTGCGGTGGTACGTGTACTCATTATGTCTGCCCAGTAATTCATTTGTGTCTGCTTAAAGGGGAATCCAGCTTTAACGTGGGAAAATGAAAACATATTTGTGCCATTGCCTCTTTCAAGGGCTTCCCTGACTCTCCATGCGCTTTCCTTTGTAGCTACAGCAGCGTCTTTGAGTTTCCTTTTCTGTTGATCAGATCCTTTTCTCCTCATTGTGTCTTTGCCCGCATGCCTAAAATATTGTTTCCTTTCTTTGTAGTGCAATTCTCAATTCAAAATCCACCTCACTGAAAGGTTCAAGTCATTTAGTTAGGATCTGACTACACAGGGTCCGTAGACTCTGAAAGCCTACATTCTAAGATAACTGCTCCTGGATGTTTTCTTTTAATTTCCCTACCAACCAAACAACCCTCGACCCATGCTTTCCCTTCAAGCAGGCATTTAGTTTTAGTTTTGCTTAATTTCAAAATGTTTCTCCTGTTAGATAGTGAAAGATTTGAGGCCAGAAACTGTGATGTCTTTGAATGAATGCACTTATCAGCACCTCTGCAAACACTTTGACATTCAATATGTGGTGAATCTTTCCTTAAGTCAATTTGACAATCAACATTTAAATTCATATTTCAGTTTCTCTTTTCTTTTGAAAAGAAGTTTTTGGCAAAACAGAAACATATAATTACAATTAATAAATGAGCATGGGGAGATGGGGCCAAGATGGTGGAGTAGTAGGACGCTCGTAGCTCAGCCTTTCCCACAGATACACCAAGACTCACATCCACGGACCCACCCAGCCAACCAGAGCACCTGCGGAACTCCAACAGAGCATTGTCCTCTTCAAAAGACAAAGATGCCAAAAATCTGGTAGGAGAAAGGACAAAAAGAGAGACGAAAAGGCAAAACAGTGTGGAACCGGTCCCGCAGGGAGGGACTCGCAAAGGAGGACTGGCGCTCATTCACTGGGTCTCCCCCTCTCCAACGGAGAGGCCAGTGGGAAGGAGGGGGAGCCTCCGAGGCTCGGATCTGTACGGAGCAGACCTTGACTGATAGAACTAAGTTAAATGGGCACAGAGGGTCCCTGCAACACCCAGCCCGAGACCCGAGGTGGGAGCTGGGGGCCGGGACAGGCTGCACGAGCGGGCAGAGGACGGGGACAGGGACGGCTGCGCTGAGGCAGCCCTGGGGGACTGCAGGGTGCTGCGCAACGTGGATGAGTGGGTGCACAGGGCAGAACAACCTGGGCTCCCTGTAAAACAGCACAGCTGATGTGCCCTGGGGGGAAGGGTGCATACCCCATCTCTGAAAACCCACGGAAGGTTTTTGGTGAGGAGAGCTGGGGCTCAGGTGCAGCTGCCATATCCTCCGGCACTTGGCACCCAGGTGGGGGTGGGGGGTGAGGCCTGAATCTGCGCCTGGGGGCTTGGCACCCTCAAAGGCCAGACAGTGACTTGTTTGCAGCCGCAGTTAGATAGGATCCTTCTGCCGTGGTGCCTCGCAGAGTTCGTGCCGCCAGGACAAACGAGCTGAATTTAGACACGGAGCAGCGGCGGGGCTGTTCGGCAGTCTTCCCAGGGTCCGCCTGGGGAGGGCTGACTTGGGGCGGAGCGCGCAGCGGCGTGGAGCTGCGGAGCAACAGGCACTGGGAGATGGCAGGTGGTCCCCCGCTTTTCCAGCAGGAATGCTGTGCTGGGAGGGGGCGCGATCTGCTTGGCGACGGGCACTGGGAGCAGCACAGATGAGGGCGCCAACAGAGGGCCTATGAAAACAGCAAGCTGAGTTCGCGAAACAGGGCGAAGACAGAAAGACTTCTCCGTAAGAGCGCACAGTCTCCAGGAGAACACCCCCTCCCCCCCTTTTTAAAAAATCTGTTTTTACCTGTTGTATTTTCCATTACTTTTTAAATTTTTACCTTTCAAACAATTATATATCCTCTCAGTTTTAATCCCTTTTAAATTTTTCTTTTAAAAAATATTATTATTTTAAAAAATCCACGTCATGTCATTTTTCTCTCTCTTGGTTTTGACCTCCTGTTGTTGATTATACACAGGTTTCAAATGTTTTTTTTCCTCTTTTCTCCTTTTTTAAAGGTTTTTAAGAGACGTCTTAGCCCGATTGCTATTCTGCTTCAACTTGCTCTTCAATTATTCATTATACACTGTTTTCAAACCTTTTTTTCTCCCATTTTTCAAAATTCCCTCTTTATCATATCTTTTTCTGCCTGTTCTATTTTTTATTACCTTTTTAATTTCTACTTTCTAAAAAATTGTATATGCTTCTAGTTTTAATTCCTTTCTAAATTTTTCTTTATAAACAATTGTATATGCTTCTAGTTTTAATTCCTTTTAAATTTTTTTTAAGTATTTATATATTTTTTTTTAAAATCCACCTGATTTCATTTTTATTTCTTTTGGCTTTGATCTCCTGTTATTGATTATAAATAGGTTTCAAATATCATTTTCTGATCTTTTTTCCTTCTTTTAAAAGGGTTTTTAAAAAAGATGTCTCAACTTGAATGCTAGTCTGATTCAAATTACACCTCTATAATTATTATACACTGTTTTCAACTTTTTTTCTCCCTTCTTTTAAAATTCTCTTTCTCTCTCTCTCTCTCTTTTATTTTTTAACTTTTATCCCTACATAGGCATTAGATAGATAAATAAATAAACTCCTTTAAGGACCACAATAAATAACTGATACTCTGTAAGCCAGAGTGCCAGAGAGAGATGAGCAAGATGAAGAAGCAGAGAAACCATTCCCAATTAAAAGACCAAGAGAAATTCCCTGAAACAATGATCAATGAAATAGATATCGATAACCTACTAGATCAAGATTTAAAAAAAAGGAGTGATCAAAGTACTGAAGGAACTAAAAGACATAGTGTTTAGAGATATAAAATATGTCAAAAATGAAATCGAAGCTATAAAGAAGAGCCAAGTAGAAATGGTAAACTCATTGACTGAGATGAGAACGGATCTAAAGGCTGTGCAAAGCAGACTAGATAATGCAGAGGAACAAAATAGTTACCTAGAAGACAGGACAACAGAAAGCACCCAATCAGAACAACTGCAAGATAAACAAATAAAAACAAATGAAAGCAACATAAGGGACCTATGGGATAATATAAAGTGTGCCAATCTTCGCATAATAGGGGTCCCAAAAGGGGAAGAAAGATCAAAGGGGATTGAAAAAGTTTTTGAAGAAATCATGACTGAAAACTTCCCAAACTTAAGGAATCAGATATCCAAGTACAGGAAGTTCAAAGGGTCCCAGACAGGAAGAACCAAAACAGACCCACACCAAGACATACCATAATCAAGATGGCCAGAGTCAAGGATAAAGAAATGATCCTAAAGGCAGCAAGAGAAAAGCAAAGAGTGAGTTACAAGGGAACCCCCATAAGGCTCTCAGCTGATTTCTCTACACAAACACTACAGGCCAGAAGGGAGTGGCAAGATATATTCAAAGTCCTGAATGAAAAAAAGATGCAGCCTAGGATACTTTATCCAGCAAGGCTATCCTTTAGGATAGAAGGAGAGATAAAGAATTTCACAGACAAACAAAAAGTAAAAGAGTTTAGCAACACTAAACCCATGCTAAAAGACATATTGAAAGGTCTACTCTAAATAGAAAAGAAGCAGGATGCTACAGAAATGAGAAACTCATAACTGGAAAAGTGGTAACTCATGATTTACAAATAAAATAAACACAAAATTGTAAAAGAAGGCATCTAAGTCATTAAGAGTGGGATAGGGAAGCAAGTATTTTTTTTCTTAGAGTATTTTTTTTCTTTCTTTTAAAAATTTTTTTGTTTTTGGTAAGATGGGTTTGAGATATAGTAAAGGGCTAATAGAGTTACAGAAAAGGGTAACCACAAGCCAGAAACTTACAAGGGAATCACAAAAACTAAGTAAAATCCATGATAATACAAAGGAAAATTACCAAACCACAAAAGGAAGAAGAAAGGAACAAAGAGGAAATACCAAGTCAACTGCAAAGACAAGTTCAAAATGGCAATAAACACACATCTATCATTAATTACTGTAAATGTTAATGGACTAAATGCTCCAGTCAAAAGACAGAGTGGCAGACTGGATAATAAAGCAAGAACCTTCAATATGCTGCATACAAGAGACCCACTTTAGGGAGAAGGACACATACAGATTGAGAGTGAAAGGATGGAAAAAGATATTCCATGCAAATGGAAAAGCCAAAAAAGCAGGTGTTGCAGTACTGATTTCAGAAAAAATAGACTTTAAAACAAAGGCCATAAAGAAAGTTAAAGAAGGACATTTTATAATGATTAAAGGAATGATACAAGATGAGGATATTACACTTGTTAATATATATGCACCCAATATAGGAGCACCTAAATACATAAAAATATTACCAACAGGGATAAAGGGGGATATTGATGGGAATACAATCCTAGTTGGAGATTTTTTTTTAACATTTTTTATTGATTTATAATCATTTTACAATGTTGTGTCAAATTCCAGTGTTCAGCACAAGTTTTCAGTTATTCATGGACATATACACACTCATTGTCACATTTTTTTCTCTGTGAGTTATCATAACATTTTGTGTATATTTCCCTGTGCTATACAGTGTAGTCTATTCTACAATTTTGAAATCCCAGTCTATCCCTTCCCACCCTCCACCCCCCTGGTAACCACAAGTCTGTATTCTCTGTCTGTGAGTCTATTTCTGTCCTTTATTTACACTTTGTTTTTGTTTGTTTGTTTGTTTTTGTTTTTGTTTTTTAGATTCCACATATGAGCGATCTCATATGGTATTTTTCTTTCTCTTTCTGGCTTACTTCACTTAGAATGACATTCTCCAGGAGCATCCATGTTGCTGCAAATGGCATTATGTTGTCGGTTTTTATGGCTGAGTAGTATTCCATTGTATAAATATACCACTTCTTCTTTATCCAGTCACCTGTTGATGGACATTTAGGCTGTTTCCATGTTTTGGCTATTGTAAATAGTGCTGCTATGAACGTTGGGGTGCAGGTGTCATCCTGAAGTAGATTTCCTTCTGGATACAAGCCCAGGAGTGGGATTCCTGGGTCATATGGTAAGTCTATTCCTAGTCTTTTGAGGAATCTCCACACTGTTTTCCATAGTGGTTGCACCAAACTGCATTCCCACCAGCAGTGTAGGAGGGTTCCCCTTTCTCCACAGCCTCTCCAGCATTTGTCATTTGTGGATTTTTGAATGACGGCCATTCTGACTGGTGTGAGGTGATACCTCATTGTAGTTTTGATTTGCATTTCTCTGATAATTAGTGATATGGAGCATTTTTTCATGTGCTTTTTGATCATTTGTATGTCTTCCTTGGAGAATTGCTTGTTTAGGTCTTCTGCCCATTTTTGGATTGGGTTGTTTATTTTTTTCTTATTGAGTCGTATGAGCTGCTTATATATTCTGGAGATCAAGCCTTTGTCGGTTTCACTTGCAAAAATTTTCTCCCATTCCGTAGGTTTTCTTCTTGTTTTATTTCTGGTTTCCTTTGCTGTGCAGAAGCTTGTAAGTTTCATTAGGTCCCATTTGTTTATTCTTGCTTTTATTTCTTCTAGGAGAAAATTTTTTAAATGTATGTCAGATAATGTTTTGCCTATGTTTTCCTCTAGGAGGTTTCTAGTTGGAGATTTTAACATCACTAGACAGATCTTCCAGACAGAAAATAAATAAGGCAACAGAGAAACTAAATAATACAATAGAAAAATTAGATTTGGTGGATAGTTTCAGAGCATTACACCCCCCCAAAAATAGGATATACATTCTTTTCAAGTGCACATAGAACATTTTTCAGGATTGATCATGTACTTGGGCACAAAAGAAGCCTCAACAATTTTAAGAAGATAGAAATTATCTCAAGCATCTTTACTGACCACAATGCCATTAAACTAGAAATCAACAACAGAGAAACAAAGGAGGAAAAAGAGGAAAGCATGGAGATTAAACAATATGCTATTAAAAAAACAATGGGTCAACGGGGAAATCAAAGCTGAAATTAAAAAATACCTTGAGAGAAATGACAATGAAAGCACAACGGCACAAAATTTATGGGACACAGCAAAGGCAGTGCTAAGAGGGAAGTTTATAGCAATACAGGCCTTCCTCAAAAAAGAACAGTCTCAAATAAACAATTTAACCCACCAACTAAAAGAACTAGAAGAAGAAGAACGAAAAACCCCAAAAGGCAGCAGAATGAAGGAAATGATAAAGATCAGGGAGGAAATAAATAAAATAGAGATTTGAAAAACCATAGAAAAATCAATCAAACTAAAAGCTGATTTTTTTTAAAAAGTAAATAAAATCGACAAACCTGTGGCCAAAATCACAAAGAAGAAAAAAGAGAAAGCACAAATTAGCAAACTAAGAAAGGATAACAGAGAAATTACAACAAATAAAATAGAAATACAGAATATCATACGAGAGTATTATGAAAAACTATATGGAACCAAACTGGATAACCTAGAGGAGATGGACAATTTCTGGAAACATACAGTCCACCAAGACTGAATCAAGAAGAAACTGACCACTTGAACAAGCTGATCAGTGGAAATGAAATTGAAATAGCAATTAAAAACCCTCCCTACAAAAAAAAGTCCAGGACCGGATGGCTTCACCGGGGAATTCTACCAAACATACAAAGAAGAACTCATACCAGTCCTTCTCAAACTCTTCCAGAAGAATGAAAAGGAGGGAATACTCCCAAACTCATTCTATGAAGTCACCATCATGCTGATCCCAAAACCAGGCAAAGACACTACCAAAAAAGAGAATTATAGGCCAATATCACTGATGAACATAGATTTCAAAATCCTCACCAAAATATTAGCAAATAGAATCCAACAACACATAAAAAAGATTAGACATCATGATAGGTGGGGTTCATCCCAGGGACACAAGGGTGGTTCAACATATGCAAATCAATGTAATACATCACATCAACAAGAGAAAGGACAAAAACCACATGATCATCTCAATAGATGCAGAAAAAGCACTTGATAAAATTCAACACCCGTTTATGATAAAAACTCTCACCAAAGTGGGTATAGATGGAACATATCTCAACATAATAAAAGCTATATGTGACAGACCTATAGCCAGCATAGTACTCATCAGTGAAAAACTCAAAAGCTTCGCACTAAAATCTGGGACAAGACAAGGATGCCCACTATCACCACTCCTATTCAACATCGTCTTGGAAGTCCAAGCCAGAGCAATCAGACAAGAGAAAGAAATAAAAGGGATCCAAATTGGAAAACAAGAGGTAAAAGTGTCACTGTATGCCGATGACATGTTACTATATATACAAAACGCTAGGAGATCCACACAAAAACTACTAAAGCTGCTCAAAGAATTTAGCAAGGTAGCAGGTTACAAGATTAACGTTCAAAAATCAGTTGCAGATATTTACACTAATGATGAATCAACAGAAAAAGAAAGTAAAGAAACAATCCCCTTTAAAATAGCACCCAAAGTAGTAAAATATCTAGGAATAAATCTAACCAAGGAGGTGAAAGAATTATACATGGAGAACTATAAAACATTGATGAAAGAAATTAAAGAAGACTTTAAAAAATGGAAAGATATCCCATGCTGTTAGATTGGAAGAACCAATATTGTTAAAATGGTCACATTGCCCAAGGCAATCTACAGATTTAATGAAATCCCTATCAAATTACCCAGGGCATATTTCACAGAACTACAACAAATTATAATAAAATTTATATGGAACCACAAAAGAACTAGAATTGCCAAAGCATTACTAAAGAAAAAGGCTGGAGGAATAAAGCCCAGACTTCAGACAATACTATAGAGCTACAGTCATCACGACAGCATGGTATTGGTACAAAAATAGACATATAGACCCATGGAACAGAATAGAGAGCCCAGAAATGAACCCACATACTTTTGATTAACTAATCTTTGACAAAGGAGGCAAGAATATACAATGGAATAAAGACAGTCTCTTCAGCAAATGGTGTTGGGAAAAGTGGACAGCAGCATGTAAAGCAATGAAGTTAGAACACTCCCTTACACTATACACAAAAATAAACTCAGAATGGATGAAAGACTTAAACATAAGACAAGGTACAGTAAACCTCCTAGAAGAAAATATAGGCAAAACATTATCTGACATACATCTCAAAAATGTTCTCCTAGAACAGTCTCCTCAAGCAATAGAAATAAAAGCAAGAATAAACAAATGGGACGTATGGAAACTTACAAGCTTCTGCACAACAAAGGAAACCATAAGTAAAACAAAATGACAACCTACGGAATGGGAGAAAATTTTTGCAAATGAAACCGACAAAGGCTTGATCTCCAGAATATACATGCAGCTCATATGACTTAATAAGAAACAACCAAACAGCCCAGTCCGAAAATGGGCAGAAGACCTAAACAAGCAGTTCTCCAAGGAAGAAATACAAATGGTCAATAGGCAGATGAGAAAATGCTCAATTATCACTAATTATCAGAGAAATGCAAATCATAACTACAATGAGGTATCACCTCACACCAGTCAGAATGGCCATCATTCCAAAATCCACAAATGACAACTGTGGAGAGGCTGTGGAGAAAGGGGGACCCTCCTACACTGCTGGTGAGAATGCAGTTTGGTGTAGCCATTGTGGAAAACAGCGTGGAGATTCCTCAAAAGTCTAGGAATAGTCTTACCATATGACCCAGTAATCCCTCTCCTGGGCATATATCCAGAAGGAACCCTACTTCAGGATGACACCTGCACCCCAATGTTCATAGCAGCATTATTTACAATAGCCAAGACATGGAGACAGCCTAAATGTCCATCAACGGATGACTGGATAAAGAAGAAGTGGTATATTTATACAATGGAATACTACTCAGCCATAAAAACCAACAACATAATGCCATTTTCAGCAACATGGATGCTCCTGGAGAATGTCATTCTAAGTGAAATAAGCCAATAAGAGAAAGAAAAATACCATATGAGATCGCTTATATGTGGAATCTAAAAAAAAACAAGCAAAGCATAAATACAAAACAGAAACAGACTCATAGACATAGAATACAAACTTGTGGTTGCCAAGGGGGCGGAGGGTGGGAAGGAATAGATGGGATTTCAAAATTGTAGAATAGGTAAACAAGATAATACTGTATAGCATAGGGATATATATACACAAGATCTTATGGTAGCTCATATAGAAAAAAATGTGACTATGTATATGTTCATGTATAACTGAAAAATTGTGCTCTACACTGGAATTTGACACAACATTGTAAAATGATTATAAATCAATAAAAAATGTTTAAAAAAATGAGCATGGGAGATTGTTCAAATTGGCTTATAAACAAAATTTCTATACGTTTGTCAATTTTCTGTTAACATATAAGAAATTACTACAAACTTAATCACTTAAAACAACAGCCATTTTTTATCTGTTTTTATTCTGTTGATTAGAAGTTCAGGTGGGCTCAGCTTTGTTCTCTGCTTTGTATTTAAAGGCTAAAAGCAAGGTGTGGACTTGGCTGGGCTCCTATCTGGAGACTGTGGTGAAGAGTCACTTGCCTGCTCATTCAGGCTGTTGGTAGAATTAAGTTCACTGCAGAAGGGCTAAGATCTGTGTTTCTTTGCTGCCTGTCAGCTTGGATTACCCTCAATTTCTAGAGGCTACCTGCATTCTTGACAAATGGTCCTCTCCATCTTCAAGCCAGGAGTACTGCATTTTTTAACACTTGGAATCTCTTTGATTTTTCTGCTATAAAGAAGAGACTATGCTCTACTTCTAAAGGACTAGATTTAGACCCACCTGGAAAAAAAAATTCTCCTTTTTGATTAACTCAAAGTCATGTGATTAGTAACCTTAATCATGTCTTCAAAATTCCTTTAACCATGTAATGTTCCATAAGCATGGGTATAATATCTTATTGTATTCACAGTGAGATTAGAGCAGAAGATGTTGAAGGACAACTTTAGAATTCTGCCTGCCACAATACTGAAAAAAAGTATTGTTTTATATTTTTTAAACTATATATTTAACAATGAGAGTAGATTTTAGTGAAAATTCAGTATGCACAAACTGAGAATATGCTCAGTTGGTAAAACAGTTTTCAAGAATGGAAACTTGCTGAAGTGATAAGGAGGGAAGAACTTCCCTGCAGAGGGATTCACTTGTGCATGCAACATTACAGTGTGTTTAGAGCACTGTAATGTTTAGAGCACTAAAAGCACCTTTTAAAAAAACTAAAATGAAGAATAACAAAAAGAACCCAAGATGAGAGATTAAAATGGAAAATAGAAGATAATCATGAAATTTTTTTTACATCTAGAAAATAGATTTTGTCTTTACCCTACAGGTGAAGGGCTCTTAATTTCTTTTTATGCCATGCCTATGGCCATCTTTGGCTCTCTGGTAAAGGCTATGAACTTCTCATAATGTTTTTAGATGCATAAAACAAAATACATGTAATTATACAGGAACCGACATATGTATCAAAATATTTTGAAATTTGTAAATAGTAATAAATGTGCTTCTCTTTTAACGTATTAAATAGCAGGATATAGCAATGAGTCTATGAACAGAATTTCAAAGTTGTAGTGAGTATGAATATATTTTGAAACATATATAACAGCTGTTAAATGAAATTTAAAAATCTGTTATTTCTCTTAGTGACAGTCACTGATACAGCTTATGTTACTGGGGTATTATTGTTTTGCCTATTTTATAATGGAAAGAAATAGTAAGTTTCTGTTAAAAGTTAGTGGAAATAAAGACTATTTTTTTTTTTCTATCCAAGTTGTTAGGCTGTAGATAAAGTACCTCTTCTGTAGGGTGTGGAAAATTAGAGATATTTGAACTTAGAGGTGCAGGAGTATGGACTAGAGGACATCAATATTGGAGAAAGAAGATCATTTTGAGGTTCTTCCAACAGTCCAGATAGGAGATAATGGGAGTGGAGTAGAAGTTAAAGTCATTTGGATTTATGAGTTGGAAGAATTGAGGCTAGATGTGGATTATCCACTTGGATGTTGAAATTGACCACAATAAAGATAGGAGTCGGGTAGAGAGGTCTATTTTGAGCAGGTGCCTAGTACCTCAGTTAAGGTGGGGAGTACCTAGAGGCTAGAATTAGGAGGGGCAATATGTGGTATAGGTAGAGACATGAGCCTATATACTAAAAATAGTGTAATGTTTTTATACTATTGTGCAGTAGTAATTGTTGGAAGACTACACAAATGTTAGGAAGCTTTTAATTGGGAGTTGGAAGAATTCTGACTGAGTATTATTATGGATTTCAATGAAGGGATGTATTAGATAGGGACATCCAGACTTTAGTAAGATGATGAGGGAGCATTCTGTGAAAGGTTGAAGGTATAGGAACATTTTGATAAAAAGAAGCAAGGAAGACTCGGTGGAATCAGCTGAGAAAGATGGTAGAGTGAGATGTTAAAACATTGCGGAAGACAAAAAGCAGTGTCGGGAGAAAGAGAAGAAACCACAGGCGTTGTGAGAAAGAAGCAAAGCAGAGGAAAGGATAGGTGATCACAGGGTCTTCGTTTGGTACATCACAAGAGGGTTCATGGATTGAGGAAGGGGAGGTTGCCATGGTTCCTGACCTTGATATAAAATAATTAGTTGATATCAGCTAGCCGAATGTTCTAGGCAAGGTTCTATGTGGTTTAATTTAACTCATGGGTAGCCATTAAAAATGATGATTATACCAAACATGTGGTCATTGAAAAATATATAATCTCAGATGGAGAAATATTTTATGTATGTGCTGTTATGTCAGTGTTACAAAATATACATATGCATATATACAAGAATTGGAAGATAAAAAATAGTTGTGTTAAGCTGATAAAATTGTGTACCCTCTCTCTTTCAAAATGTATTAGTTACAATGTTTCTTTGGGTTTTTTTTTTTTTAAGCAGGCTAAATCAATTATTCATTTCCTTTAATTGAAAAAAAAAACCCTTTTATTCTTTTTTTTATTTTTTTAATTTTATCAAGTGGCTACAGCTTTCTATTTGTCTTTCCAATGGCTTCTTTTTCACTTTCAGGTTCTAATTATTTCTCCTCTCTATTTTTAAATTCACCTTTTCTTCATAGTATACTTTAACCTATTTACTCAACTTCCTAATGCTCTTTCCCTAAGGATT
The DNA here is from genome assembly GCF_036321535.1 of Camelus dromedarius. Taxonomy (NCBI): domain Eukaryota; kingdom Metazoa; phylum Chordata; class Mammalia; order Artiodactyla; family Camelidae; genus Camelus; species Camelus dromedarius. The sequence continues at coordinate 68,910,456 of NC_087436.1, forward strand.
ATTACTTGTAGGACAAATACTAGTGGATTTAAAAAATTATCCCAATAATTCAGTTATCTCCACCTAGACTTAAATAGGAAGATACAGGTTCAGCAGAAGGTACTTGTTTTGAATACAAATAAAGGTAGTTAAAACCATTAGAAAGGTAATCCTAAGCATTTCTTAAATTTCTCCTCCTGGAAATACTTAAAAGGGGACATCTCAATATCTTTTATGGAGAATACTGATGTTTGAGAGTAGAAAGAGAAGAAAGATCTAACAGGATAATCCCCTCATCTCCAGGACTATGTTTTTTAAATAAAAGTTGGGCAGAAATTCTGACAACGGAACAAAACATAAAAATAGAACTTCACAGGAAACCTATGATATTTGGTTAGCATATTCACTATTACATAGCTCTGTTACTTAAAGAATCTTTAGTAATTGAGAATGTAGACTGAAATATTATTAAACAGAGTCTTTAAAATATACTTTGTTAAATTCTGATTTTGGAATAATTTTGATATTTTCCACCATTAGCTATACAATAGCTTTAACGGTGTTCCCAGTTGATTGATTAGAAAATTCTTCAACATAAGCTATTGTAAAATATGTTGTAAATAAAATGAATTGAGATTATATTCATCCTCAAAGCTATCAAGTGAACAACAATTAACTTGATTTGCCTCATATCAAGTGAACAATTAACTTGATTTGCCTCAAATTTGCCTTATTATTTTTTGATAAAGTAATATTAACCACATGAGCTGTATTATATATTATTTCTCTTTAAGGAAATGCTAAATATAATTTCAACAAAACAATGTTATTTGCAAAATACATAAAGCAACGTAATCATAAATGAAAATGCTGACACTGTAAAACCCTAATGATAATCTTAGTGCATGTTCAGCACCAGCTGGGCTGATATCAGTTTACAATAACGTACTTTGCACTTTTCAAACAGTTTGAAACATTGACTTTTGTACTTTATTATTCAACAAGAAATCCTCACAACATCATGAGATAGATAGAATAATATTCCATTTAACTAGTTAAGGGCAGTTTGGAGCAAAGATACATTTCTTTTCTTAATTGTGTGAAATGATTACATTTCTCTCACTTCTTATTAGTCATAGTTAAAACTTTCTGGCAAGGAGAATATTGAAACCTGTGAAAGAATGTTCATTGTAACCAATTACAAAATAATATTAATCAAAAGTTTTTAGTTTGCTGCATAGTACACTTCTGTAGTTTTGTTTATAAAACAGATTTTCTAGCGAGGCATTAAAATGAGCAAATTTCAAAATAAACTTTTGTTGTTTTAGCATAGCAGGGTTTGAAATCTTTTGCTGTTCTTCATTCTAAAATATGGTATAGATTTTTAACTTATAACGTATTAAGGCTCCAAATTACTTCACATTATAAAGCTTAATGTGGAGGCTGAGAAAAGAATGAGTTAGGGTACAGATTTGGAGGATGAACTTTCGGTGGAGTGTTCTGACCTGCCAGTTTTAACTGACTGCATCTTTGCCTACATTAAAATTATCCTTCATCTCCTTAGGTATAGTTGGATATAGTTTTAAGTGATACTGTTTGTCTTAACCATAAAATTGGTTTGGTCCAATAATATACTTTGCTAAACACCATGGGAGTTTAACTTACATTTTTTCCAAGGAGAAACGTTGGTTTGGTAATAATCATGTAATTCCAGTGACCACTAGAACTGCAGTAGTCCTGGCTAGTGGTGAACGTGCATAACTCAAATCAGAGTAGTGGAGAGAAGACTGAGCTGGATGAAAGGGCTCCTGAATTCTGTTCCTCTGTTGGCTGTAAACTACTATATTCCTTGGGGGAAATTCTCTTGGCTTTGATTTCACATCAATCAAAAAAGAAGGTTGATTTAGATAATCAATCTTGTAGGTCCTTCGCAGCTCTGACAGCTATAATTCTAGCATTAATTTCAGTCATTTGTAACAAGTTTATTTTTTATTTCCATGATCACATGAAGGATGTCTTGTACACATCCCCTCTCTGTCACATAAATATACAAACAAAGCAACAAGTTCATTCAGTTGAAAAGGGGCGATTCCTAATAATATATTTTTGTTCTTCTTGTCATGGAATCATTAAGATTTCACTGGGAGATGGTTAAGCACTGCAAAAACGTTGGTTCAATTTTGTGCTGGTATTAAAAACTAACCCTTTTGTCCTCACGGCACCCAAAATTCTATCCAGATTCCACATGGATTATGTGCTGTATTGTTTACTGTTACCCTAATAGATTTGACCTGTCTTTTAAAATGAGTCAAACTGTAGGGTTTTCTTTTTTCCTGTGAAAAGATGTGAGCATTATTATAGCATTCACAGCAGAAGAGACAAAGTCCAGTTTTTTTAACCACAATATATTTGCAAACTTCACAAAGCAATACTATTGATAAATAACACTGTAAAGAAAAAAAAAAGCACCTTCTTTTCAATCTTAATGCATTTACAGCATCATATGTATGGATATCAGTTTGCAATAATATACCTTGCATTTTTTGAACAGTTTTTAAACATTCTTTGACTTTTCAACTTTATTATTGAACAGGGAAGCCTCACAATGCCATGAGATAGATAGCTTAACATCTCATATGGTAGATGGAAAATATGAGGCAAAAGCTACTGCGTGATTCCTGCAACACCACTCAGTAGGTCAGACATCAAAGTAGAAATAGGACAAGTAAATCCTATTTGAAAAATCCACTTTTCCATTTCTTAGAGTTTTCTATAGCCTTTTGCACTTATTTCTCTTACTTGTGTTAAAATGTCATTGAGTTGAATTAAATCAAGCATATAATTATTTAAATGAGTATATATAGTTTCACGGACATTGATATGCAGAAAGGTGTCACAGTCTCCTGAAATATAAATATAGGTACACAAAAGCAGATATCCATTTTTATATAACTTACATAGTAGAAAATAATTTTCTTGTAGACAGGTTTGTTTTCTTATTTCTACAAAGGCTCTGTAGGCTTTTATGTAAAAAAGGCATGTCCTTTGTCAGGCACATCTGGAATATGCTAAATCTCCAGAAAGCTTTGGCTGTTTCTCTACGTATAAAAAAAAGTACAGGGCTTTACATTTTTATTCTGCTTTTTCTGTTGATATTCAGTTGTTAGTAGTCATTATCAACTCAGAAATTTGGGGACATTTTCTTTTCCAGAGGAAGGTGTGCATTGGATGACCCTTTTCTGTTTATGATATTGTGATATTAAATAATAACTAGGAGTTTTTTAGTTATATTGTTTACATATATTACATATAAACACACATACATGTAAATTAAAACTTTCAGTCATCAGAGAAACTAAGAGGCTAGATTTTTTCTCTAATAAATCAGAGCAACACATCTAGCACTTGAGGTCTCACATGTGAGGCCTAGATGTGAATACTGCTGCATTTCTGTAGTCATAATCCTGGTGACAGATGACCAGGCATCCTATGACGACTTGTGTATAAAGCAGACTTTATTCAAAATATATTCATGAGACATAAGAAGTGATTTCAGAAAATCTAGTAATTCACCTAATTTTATTACAATGTCATTTGAGGTGTTCTGAAATCAATTACATGGTTTTAAAGAAGGTACAGTTTTTAAAAAATAGATTGCTGTATTCAGTCCAAAACACAATAATAATTAATAGCAGCTAGTCCATATTGAGAGCCTACTGTGGCCACTCTTCTAAGAGCTTTACTAAAGTAGTGTATTTAATCCTCATAATGATACAAGGTAGGTACCATTTTTATTCTCATTGTAGAGATGAAAGAGCTAAGGCACAGGGATGTTAATGGCACACAGTTGATACGTGGCAGAGCCAACAGTCAAGCTCGAGCAGCCTGGTTCCAAAGACTGTGCTCTCCACCACCAGACCTGAGGGCTAATTTAAGTTAATTTACCTTAATTTACCTTAAAACTCACAGAGGCATTTCTTTCCATTATAGCAAACATTTATGTAGTGTATAATATATGCCAGGCCCTGTCCTAAGTGCTTTGCACAGATCAGCTCTCCCACCCTGACATTCTGATAGACATCTGATTTGTCAGAGAACTGAAGACTTGCAAAAGTACCAGTTACCATATGTAGATATTTCTAAATAAATAACTGGATGTCTCATTCTACCAAAAATCTAAAGTGTGCTTCTTTTATCATTAATCATTTGAAACCAACTCTGCTAGCCTGGGTCCCATTGGTTTATTTTATTCTCCTTGTACCCATGGAAAAGTGCTCCCAAGATTCTTCTTTATTCTCCCTTGTGGTCTAACTCCAACTGATGTATGGATAGCAAGATGCTGTTAAAGAATAAATCAGAAATGCTTATTAACAGTACAACATACATCCTGAAGCTAGTGCTTGTGTGTATAACACAATGTTAATACCAAGTTCAGATACATTTCAACATCTTTTAAGTGGCAACTCTTGTGGTTAGTGATAATGCTCTGTATTATTATTTATAAACCCAAGTTAGAGTTCAAGGTACATTGCAAATCCCATGCTTCTCCATTCTAGCCATTGAGTGTTCAGTCATCAGTCCTGGAAGGTTGAAGCCTTGAATCCTTAGAGAGGATTGCTGTTTGATTTTTTACTAGAAGAATCCCAAGTGCTCCTGGTACTATATGTGGTAAGATTTTGGCAGCCCTGGCAGCTCTTTATATCCTGTGGAAAATGATGTTTCCCATCTTCACTTGGGGGAAACCAATTGTAAACATGCATCTGATGAATAAGATCACAGTTTACCGTGTGAGTGAGGAGTCAGTGCTACTTGTCATTCGCTGTCTTCTTCCCTTAGGGTAGGGAAGAGTTCTGTCACATGTACACAAAGTCCACCTAATGATATGAGATTAGTTCAAGTCTGAAGGACTTCTTGACATCCAGCAAAAGCATTGATCCAAACCCCAAGAATATAAATATACAATATGCAGGAGCTTTAGCTCTATGTGCCATGGATATAATTCATGGACAGTTCACACTAGATACCAGTCTTTGAGGCGATCCAGTCTCGATACTGAGTCACTCTTGTGTAGACTCCAGGTTTTTTGGGAAGTGCACATGATTGTCCCCAGCTTACTATACCGACAAGGTACCAGATGTCATGATTATCATAAACCAGAGGTCCACCAGAATCTCCCTAGAGAAAAAGAAAATTAAAATTAACTCTAATTTAATTCAATAGGAGGGTCATTACAATCATCTCTCTTCCACAGGGAAAAAAAAGGAAATCAATACATAGAATATACAGCCAGACTAGAGATAGATTATAAAATGTTTCTATCAGCTGAGTTAAAATGTTGTGCTAAACTTTAAAGTGAATTGTTTTCTAGAAAGATTAACACTCACTCATATGAACTATTTCTGGTTCAGCATCCCTGGATTTTTTTCTCGCTAGTTTGATTAGACACTTTATGCATGGTTTACTAAGCATTTATATAAAATACTTAATGTGAGGTTAGTATTTATGCATTGGTGAAAATATCCTATGATCTCTTCTGAATGTGTTAGCTTACTGTATTTTATGGACCTACATTTGGCCTCTGTTACTTTTACTCACTTAATTCTAATTTAGATTTGCTTTCTGAATTTTATATAAGCCCCCTTAAATCTCTTTTGGAACAAGAAAGATTAAGTAAATTAACAGATACAAATGTAGAGGTTAATAGTGTGGTCTCAGTAGTTGAAATGCCCAACTTTCAGGTCCAGCTCTAATAATTAGTGGTTGTGTGACCCAGGGTGAGATACACAGGGTAACCTCTTTGCACCGCTTCCACCTTCTTCATTTATTAATTTTTTTCTTTTATCAACTCTTTGTTTAGTTCCTACTATCTGTCCCTGGCATTTTGATGGGCACTGAGAATAAAATGATGACCAAAAATGTACAGTCCTTATGCTCATAGAGATTGACGGGTAGGTTAAAAAATATTAAATAAGCCTGCAAATAAATGCAAAATGACAACTGTGGTAAGTGCTATGGAAACATAAAATGGGGGAATTCAACTGGTGAAGGAGGTCAGGAATGTTTCCCTTGGTGAGATGTAATTGAGCTAATATCTAAAGAAGAGGAGTAAATCATGAAAAGAAAGGTGTACATGAAATGTGTTCTAGACAGAATGAACAGCATGACAAATGCCCCATGGCATGAAGGAGCTTGGTATATGCAAGGGCCTGTTAAAAAAGGGGGGGGGGGAGGTACTGGAGAGAAGACAGCAAGGGGCAAATGATACATAATGACTGGTAGTAGGAGGTTGGAAGTGACTAGTCAGTCCATGTGGAGCCCTGTGGGTCTTTTTAAGACGTTTTTGGTTTTTATCTTAAGAACAACAAAGGTAAACCATTAAAGTTTTAAGTGTTTTAAGGAAGGAGTTGAAATGATCAGATTACATCTTGTTAGAAACCATCCTGGCATTCATTTGACGAATGCACCAAAGGAGCTTAAGGGTGAATATAAGAAAACAAACTAGATGGCTAATGCAGTTGAGGGAGTGGAAGGAGGAGGAGAGAGAGGTTGAGAGAGGAGAGAAAGGTAAGAGATGGTGGAGAGAGAGTTAAGGAGGTAAAATCCATGGGATCCCATATCAATTGGATATGGAATAAAGAGAGAAACTAGAATGTTTCTAGCCTTCTGGCTTGTTTAACAGAATCAAAGGGGATGCCATTTACAGAGATACAAAACATAGGAAGAAGATCAGGTGGGGAGGGGAATAGAGTAGAATCAGGTGCAATAGATGAATTTGAAATGCCTTTGAAATATCCAAGTGGAGCAGCCAAGTAGGAATAGAATATATGTCTGGAGATCAAAACTAAGATTGGGATCAAAAGTATAAATTTATAATACATCTACAAAAAGATGATAATTGAAGTTATGAAAGAGAATTAGATTCTCTGGAGAGAAAGTATAGAGTAAAAAGAGAAACAGGCATAGGATAGATTAACGTGTGATGGCTGTGATTAAGAGAATGAATCTGAAAAGGACACAGAGAAGGAGTAGAGAGAGGTGTAGGATGAAAATCATTACAAGCCAAGGGAAGACTGTTTCAGGAAAGAGGGAGAGGTAAGCATTATTAAATGCTGCTAAGAAGAAAAAAAAAAAAGACAAAAAAATTTTGTTGAAGGTCACTAGCTGTTCACTGAAAACATTAGGAAGAGAGATTTTGATGAAGCAATAGAGATTTTGATGAAGCAATAGAAACCATACTGAAATGGTTTGCGGAGTTAGTGGTAGGTGAGAAAGTTAAGACAATTGGTATAGACATTTTCCCGAACATTTGATGGTAAAGATATAAGACAAGATGCTAGCTGGAGGCAAAATGGGTCAAGAAAGAATTGGCTTTTTCTTTTTATCCCTAACTTGAGAGATCTGAGTAGGACAGGATCTAGTTACAAGAAAAATGTTGACTCTGAAAAGAGACAGAGGACCTAGTTGCTAGTGTAAACTTCCCCAGAGGGCTGACAACCAGAGGAATTTGAGCAGTGGAGACAGATCAGCTTTAGCAAGGAGGCAGCTTCTCTGTGTGACCTAAGCTGAAGGCATATAAAATGCATGAAGGCAGATCTGTATGCTTGGTACTGGGAAGATGAGGAAATTCCCCTCTTAGGACTATTTTTCTTTGAATATTGGGAAACAAGATCATCAGTTGAGAATCAAGGGGCAGGAAAAACCAGAAGTTAAGGAAAAAGGAAAGTGGAAAATGTTGACAGATGCAGAAAAATGTAGACATAGGAACAAACTAACAAAAATAGTAAGGTTGTCAGTTTTGTTATTTGGAACCTTCAGTGGAACCACATGTTCTGTTGTATTTTTTCCAGGAGCATTTGACTTCTCAGATGCAGGTAAAGAGAGCAACTGGATGATTGAGTTCTTCCAGGTTTGGGACTTTGTCAGAAACACTGGAAAGAGAGAGCATCTAGTGGTCTTAGCAAAAGTGAGGTCTAAGATCTCTTAGATCCCATTGAGATCTGAGCTGGACAAGTCGATGATGGAAGAAAGGAAAGGATTAACGGAATGTGAGATAGCAGAGAAGCAATGGTCTACAGGTCTCTACAAAACTGAATAAAGATGATATTTAGGCAACAAATATTTGTGCAGGTATTGTTTTAGGAGCTGCTAATACAAAGGAGCGCTCCAAAGTGTGTCCCTGCTTGGAGCTTACATTCTATTTTAGTGAGAGAGATAGACAGTAAACCAGTTAAATAACATACTGTGTATTGGATGATGTAAGAGCTAGAGATAAAAATGAAACCGAGAAGGGACACAAAGAATGTATGTGTAGGTTGTGTATGTTGGTGGGTGAGGGTTGGTAAGCTGAGGTGTAACAGAAGAGTGTGGCTAAACAAACAGAAGTGGTTGAAAAGCAGCCAGAAAGGACTGAGGATGCTTGTTAAAAAGAAGTATTTGGGGAATTAGTGTTGTTGGAGACGGAACAGTTTTGGTGATAGGGTTCAAGTTGTGGCCCTAGAAATAAGTGGCTGAGGAGGAGTGAAGATCACCAGAGGTGAGGGGGTCTAGGAACTAAGAATCCAGCATTTAAATGAGTCGGTGTTAATATTGCAGGGCTTGGGATGGAGATGAAATCTATTTCAGGTGTCAGTGTCATGAAAGAATAAAAGGGACAAAGCAGAGAGACTTAGAGGCTGGAGGATGAAAACAAGCTACAGGAGAGATGATGATAGAGCTAAATAAAGTGGTCTTCAGAGGAGAGGTTCTCTATCTTTTGATTACAATTGTGTTTAAGAAAATAACAATAGAGCATAAGAGTGATTGCCTGAACAAGAAATAGGGAGCATCGGACTTTAATTTCCCAAGTTGTGAAATAGGAATAATTATGGTACTGCTTCAGTCTCATTACATTAAATGAAATAATGTATAGAAAGTGCTTAGCATTGTCTTGGCATAGTGAACACTCAATACAATAATTTTGTGATTATGTTATATTTAAGTAAACTGAGTCTTTGGTAAAATAGATGCCATTTTTTTTTTCTCCCAGGTAAAATATATGCCAAAGTTAGAAATAATTAATGGAAACTTTCCTTTTAGAATTTTGACTTTGACTTTGGACTTACCTTACATGCATCTACTTTTCCATCCATGAACCCTGCACATAACATTCCTGAGGTTATCAGGCCATCATACACATCCTTTCTGTTGCACACAGCTGTGCTTATGGTTTCCACCCTGGCTTGCCGAAGTCTATTTTGTGTAGGTCCTATTACACAAACAAACAAACGTTCTTCAAATATAACTGTATCTAAGCCAGTATTATATTTGTGGATCTTTAAAAGCTATTAGAACCTTCAAAACTACATGCAGTATTTTGTGTGTGTGGATGCCTTTTTTTTCATGAGGAGAGGGTTCACCATGCTGATCTTGTCCAACTTCACATTCTTCCATACAAAGAAATTGAGGCTCAGAGAAGGTCATCAATTTTCCAAATGCTGTTCAGGTGGAAACCAGGATACGAGCTGCACAGGTCTCTTTGTCCTGCTCTGTGCTGTAGTGTGTTATTTTGGGGTATCTCGAAGCATGGGAAATAAAACAAATGCCCAAGATACAGCAACAGTATGACACCAGCAGAGGGCAAGGTGGGGATTAGGAAGACAGAATACTTCACAACTGAGTCCCAAAACATTCACAAAACACTTTCCTGTTTGTGATCATCATACATCCTCATTAAAATTAGGAAGAACTTAGACAAAAAAAAGTATATGAAGCATATGCTAACCAGGTGTATTTACATTGGGCAAATATACAATTTGTAATCATTTACTCCCTTGTACTCCTGCAGCATTTTATTCCTTCTTATAGTACCTGAAACAGTCTGTTCTTTTTTATTGTTAGCCTCTCCTCTTTCTCACCACTGCTTCAATTACTTGTGTACTGCTCTAGAATAAGGATCTGATTCCTTTTACTTTTTAATCTACTGTCCTCCTCAGATCTGTACACATTAGAAGCATCAACATTATTTTTATGAAAAGTCCAAAGAGATGTTCTCCAAGACAGCTTGTTAGATTCCAAGATAAATTTGTACTATGTAAATTAGGTTGAACAACTCACCATCATCTACAGTGGATCCAAATCCTGTGACAAATACACTTGTTTTAGGTGGCAACTTTATGGATGAATCTGGGAGGCAAACTCTCTGAACTGTATTTGAAAACTCAACTTGAGTAGCAAGCTGAGCCAAAGCAATGTCATTGTCATTTGTTTCTCTATGGTAATTTTCATGGATGATAATTTTCCCCAGATTTCGTTGCACTGCAGGTGGTGTTATAGTTGTACCAAAAGTAACAATCCATTGACTTGGGTCTTTATTTCTGCAAAAAAATGAAAAGGTCATATTTGTGATGCTTAACTTTATCCTTTAAAAAAAATTGATGCTAGATTCTCCCCAACTACTGGGATTATGCTCCTGAAAAATCCCTATGGTGAGAGAATTTGCAATTGATGACCTTACGGAAAAAGTAAGTTAAAAATATTGATGATACAAGAGAGAGTATGAAAGCCCTTAAAGTATTTTACATACTCTTAAAATTAAAAAGATTACAGTAACTAAGTGGAATTCCATGCTGTATTTGCAATAATAATAGTAATGTGTGCTATACAATTAATTTGTAGTATTTTAATTCCTTATTTATTAGAAACTCTTCAAATTTCATTTCTTCTGTAACTTCAATGAAATATGTAGAAATTAATCTTGATTTGTTTTGGATATTATGCACCCTAAGAGGCATTTTTCCTGTATATCAGACACTCCATCCATTCTTATTTTATCACTTACCTTTTGGCTCTTGTTTACTGAGTCTTACCTTGATCTTTGAGACAAAGTGTAACTTGTCTGTTCACAAACCCTCATGTGCACACAGGATTGTTTTTCCACGAAATGCCCATGCCCTTCCCCAGTACTCAAGGACTAAGCAGCCCTAACTCAATGTCATGTTGTTAAAGCTCCCACTGCCTTTTAATCTGGCCTGGTCAGTCCCTTTTGCTATTTTTGAGGTTCTCCCTTCACGCAAATGCTTTTCTCTACCACAAAGTTACATCACAAGCAAGTTCTGTTTACTCTTACTATCTTTTTACCTCCCTATTCTCCAAAGCCCAGTTCCCTCTTTATCTAATCATCCCCATCAAGAATGCCTAGAAAAATATAGAAACCTGAAATTCTCTTTGTAGAGGAAAATTATGTAGAAGGAAATCACACAGAAGGGAATTCAAAAGATAATTTCCTTGTTCATGTAGGATTAGTATGTTGGTGAATCATAAACTTTTACATGTATTGAAAAACCTGAAAGATTAGTGGTTTTCAAAGTACTCTGCACTGCCCCAGGGATAAGCAGTCAGAGCCTCCGGGTGGAGGGACCAGGAGGTGGTGGGGGAGGGCTCCAACCTCAATTGTTTTACTTATTTACACTTTAAAGAAAGGTTTGATTCAAAATAGAAATCTTAGGGCTGAAGTACTCATTTGAATACTAGAATTCTGGGAGCTATGAAGACATATGTGACTTCAGTCTTTAAGGAGTGTAACCGAGTAGACAAAACAGAAATACCCATTGCTTTATGTATTTTCAACCAGAAAGGAAGACTCAAGTAATAGGTTTAGTTCAGCATGCTTTGTCGATAAGAACACTGACTCAGAAGTTGAATGGCTTTCGCAGATAAGTGACAGATCCAGCTGGTTAGTGTCAGAGAGATGGCCCTGGTCTCATGATTCCTCACCTCCCCCCACTCACACTTGTTCCATAAAGACTAGAATAACTTTTCATAGACATAAAGGTATAAGATTTGTCTTAAACATGATTTTTTAAAATACACTATTTCTATAGGGGAAAAAACACAAACATTTTAAAACCACTGGATAACTGTAATATTGTTTCAAAGTACCTGTATTTTCCCTTCAGAACAGTACACTGCATTATGCAATTACATGAAATTATATCACCCCCAAAATTGAACCCTTTCTCTCCAGGATTATTACCCTTCCCAACTCTTTTATATTAGTATTACTATTTTTATTGGCATAAAATATGCTATTACATCTCTCAGATTAAAAAAAAAAACTCTTCCTTTGAGTCTACAGCCACCCACAACCGGCAAATTTCTCTCCTTCCATTCATTAAAAAAACTCCTTGAAAGTGGCATTTAAACTCACTGCATCCAGTCCTTCTCCTTTTATCCCTTCAATTCATTCCCATCCCCATCATGTCACAATTTCTTTTATCAAGTTCATAAGTTATCTCTGTTTTATCAGATTTAATGACCAATCCCCATATAGGTCTGTCAGCACACAGAGATTGCACTGGACCTGCCAAAACATGTATCTCAATCATTATAGCTTATCTTCACTAAATATTAATGTGTTGACATTCTAGGCTTACTTATTTTTAATTTATATGAGCTAATATGAGTTATAAACTAAAATAGACGACACTCCTCAAAATAAGTATGAAGACTGGTGGACTATGAACATGAAAAAAATCAGAAAGTCATGAAAAATTAGTGTGACTCGAGTTCACCTAATGCATGATGCTGGGTATTTGGGAGGGTTGTAAATAGGTATAACTGAGTTCCTTTTCTCTTCTTTGATGAGAGAGTGACAATCACCTTAAATTCATTAGGTCATTCTCATTACACATCTACTCCACAAATACAGGTGTAGGCATATTGGAACCATTTGGGTGTTACCCTTACAAGGATGATCAAGTGCCTCCTAGACTCACCAAGGATAGCTTCCTCTGAAAGGGTTTGTGAGCAGTGCCACTGGCCAGGGCTTTATTCAGAGCTTTTGGTCTTTTTGGATTTAAAAGGAGAAACTTTCTGTATCTTGCTGGTGAAACCTCAAGGAGGAAAGATAGTGTATGCCTGATCTCCTGGGGCAGTAGCACGCTTGTGCATGTCTGTGAATGTGAAGTGATGCAGCTGAGTTTTAAGAGCAGTAACTGTGAAAGCCCAAGCAGAAATCACTTGTTGCATTGTGCGTATGACCAGTTTTCCACTCTGTGAGGGCAGTGAGATAGGCCGGCAGGTCTCTCCCACCATCCACACACCTCTCTGGTCCGTATAAGCCCACCTGGTTCTTGGATAATGCAGTTGGAAGGGAGAGCCTTAAGAGTGATCCTTCTGATTTCTTTTTCTTATTTATAAAGTGATGGTGGATGTTGATAGCTGGAGGATAGAGAGATTAACTTTTTTTTAAAAAATCAGAATGGAAGTGGCTGAATTTTCTCCTTGAATATATGGAGGAGTTTAAACATGTTACATATATAACAGGCAGTCTTTATACTAAAATAATTTATGATATAGTAGGAAAGACCACATTAGTATCACGATGCTACAAGAAAATATATGCTAAGAGGCACAAGATTAATGCAAACCAAACATGATAGATAGTGAGAGAAGGGTGAGGGGATGATGGGGTCATAGAGCAACCACAATGCATTTAGGGGACAGAGTCCATCCAGAATGGAGCAGAGGATAAGCTGGTGAGATTGGACTCTTCTCAAGCATTAAATTGATGGTAATACCAGCTGAGAAAAGAAGACACACAACAGCTCTAGTAAACTTACTTGCGGAAGCAGTGAGCTGCTGTGAGCAGCCAAGTGTTACTGATGAGGCTGGCTCCACACTGATGTCCCGCCCCTTTGAGCTGCAGGCTGGCCTGCCATGGCCACTCCCCTTCCATAGCTGTTTCCATTCCTTGGACAATCCTTTCAGTAGAAGAGGATGCTGGTAATGGCATGTATGAAGAGGTCATCCTTATTCCACAGCCTGTCACAGAAATATATGTTAGGTTATTTTCATGAAAAGGAGGAGGGAGAAAAGCACATCCTGTCTTGCACTGGGTACAGATGCTTGGACTATCCATTGCACCTGCTATTCTTTAACCCATTCCAAGCACTCAGTCTCTGGGGTTATGCTGTAGGGGTCCTAATTCTCCTACTGAGATTCAGAAGAAATATTTACTAATATTTCAAGTCATCCAATCCAAGAATTAACTTCTGTCTCTACATAAAGCATATATAGATGAATGAATAGATAGATAATTGATTGAGCATCAAAAATGTATAGATCCTCTGCTAAGAGTTTTAGATACATTTACATCAAAACATTTTTCATATGGGAAAACTCAGCCTTGTAGTGAGAACATAAATTGCTGGAGGCCAGCCAGCTGGTAAGTGAAAGAGTTGAACATAAAATTAGAAGGATCGACGTCAAAGCTTGTATTCTTACTACCGAGAATAAGCCCAGAACTGTATGTAGGTCATGATTCTGCACTGACATAGATCTGTACACTATATTTGAAAAGCTTTGAATTTTAAGTCTTAAACAATAATGACTTTTTTGCCTTTCTAAAATTTTACAGACTAGTTTTTAAAAAAGTTCTGATTCCCTGATAACAAATCCTCAATTTATTAGACTTCAAATCAAGTCTTAAATAAGACTTGAAAGTATATCAGTACACTTTATTAATATACCTTTTAATTATGTATATTTTTATTAATAATATAAGATTCTTCTAATAAAGGAGTTTTTTCAGAAACAGGTTAAAAAATAATTGCCTGAAACTGTATTTACAAATTAATCATAATTCCCTCAGAGTTAATTTAATAGATTCAGCTTAAAGTGGCCATCAAATTGAACAGAGTTTCTAGGTTAATATGGTGCCATAACAATAATGTGTAATACTTCCTCTCCAAACTTCTCCTTAAGATAAGAATAAAGGTAATAATAATAATAAAAATAATATCTATTAGTTATGAGCCAGGCTCTGTACAGTGTTACATATATTTTCCCTAATTTTCACAACAATTCTCTATGCTAGGTGTTATTAACTTCATATTGCAGATGAAAAATTTTAGTCTATGATATTGTTCATGTTCCTGAGGAAGGGGAAAAAATAAGAACAGAATCAGTCATCAAATTTACAGTGGAAGAACTTTTTTCCAGAATGAGAAAAAAATAATGTACAGATTGAAAATGCTCACTGTCCCAGCCAAAATTCAGTGGCAAATGCAACCATATCTAGAGCTCTTCACAAAAAAAACAAAAACAAAAAAACTTACAGAATAAAGATTTCCTACCTTTATCCAAGAACCAAAAAGATAACCTACATAAGAAGAAAAGTCACACCAGCCCTAGACTTCTGCTCTATAACAAAAACACTAGAAGAAAGTGGACTAATGTGTTTACAATTATTCAGGAAAGTTTATGGTCCAATAATCCTATAAAACATTGAGATAAAGGAATGGAAAGATTCCTGCAATTTCTCAGAAAATATACCATCTGTATGATTTTCTTGTTCAAAAATAACTTGAAGATA
The DNA here is from genome assembly GCF_036321535.1 of Camelus dromedarius. Lineage (NCBI taxonomy): Eukaryota > Metazoa > Chordata > Mammalia > Artiodactyla > Camelidae > Camelus > Camelus dromedarius. Next base: position 68,925,787 of record NC_087436.1, read on the forward strand.
GGTTAACAAGCAAAAAGGTGTCTCTAAATCAAGGCTCAAGAATGAGAAATAGTAAAAGTATAACAGGAGACTTTAGTGGTGGGTAAATAATTATAACTTGGGATAAAATGGAACATGATATTTTGAAAAAGAATATTACTAGAGTAGGTAAAAATCAGTGATAAGTAAAATTGTGAAGTTATTTAATAAAGACTGGAAGATCTAGTGAAGTTGAGAAGAAAAATTTAGAATGTGAATTCTTAATTATGCATAGTTCTTACTTTAACCTTTAGTTTGATAACTAAGAAATAAAAGTTCATTTGTGGATTTAACAAACATAAAGGCAAGCAAGAAGATATAAACAACAAAATGTGTATTACAGAAAAAGACAGGTGCAATGGAAGAAAAATATTTACCAAAAACCAGAAAACAAATGAAAATAACAAATATATGAGCGTTAACTATATTGGGAAATATGTTAAATGCTGCATGTTACATATAGAGAATATTCATTGTTTTCCAGTGTCCTTACATTTTTAATAGACATATATTTGTCCACAAAAGACCATAAATATGTACAAAAGTGGGGTTGGAAAGAGTGCAGAAAATGTACATACCAGACATTTCAACAAAAATACAAGAAAATTGAAAAGTCTAAAAGGAAGAAGTCTAACCGATTAACACCTTAAATACACTCCTGAATTATGAGAGATATGCAAATATAAATATTTGAATAAAATATTAAAATAGAATGTTAAAAATGTGTCATAATATCAAGAATACTATGCAATCATTTTACGACTTACATTCTGTAAGTCACAAAACTAAAAATTGTATTTGATGTAAATTTATAAATTATATGTCTTAAATATTAACAATAATAAAAGAATTAAAAGACTAAGTGGTTTAGAAACAGAATTAAAAGCTTGGTATTACTGTGGTGATTATTTTGCAACATAAACAAATATCAAATCATTATGTTGTACATCTGAAACTTATATAATGTTAAACCCATTATACTTCCTCAAAAAAACTTGGTAAATTCTACTTCTAACTTTCTGTGGCTTTTATTCATTTTCTTGGCTGTGAAATGGTCAGTTAAGTGTGAGCTTTGCGACTTACGGCTGTTGAGAAGATTTTGCATCTTTTTGCTGTCAATAGCTGGAATAAACAAAGCATAAATCAGTTGGTAGAAGAATATGTTCTTATTTTCATGTGATGTTCAAATGGTTACTATAAGAAATACTTATTATCCATAGCATCCAAATTTCAAGGTATTTTTCATAACCAAGTAACATATAAATATCCCTCTTCTCTGATTTGGTCCAAAATGTATAATTTTACTTTAAAATAAAAAGAGAGCATTTTATTTTCTGATTTTTGCTAAGAAATCAGAGAAAGAAATTAGGATTAGGAAAGAATGATAAACATAAATGTCCCTGATTTCATTCTTTGGGAGCTCCAGTATAACTCAAGGAAGCAATCTCCAATTCCCGTCATAATCCGTGTTCACTGTATCAGGTGTACTGGCCTATGTGTGCTAGGCATATGCCTGGCAGCCATTGTTGATAGGGTAACTGTAGGGAGCTAAAGGCATCCCAGACCCCTCCCAGCCCAATTTCCAGGCCCTTGTCTACAAAGGGTGGGAATTCAGTAACTGCAGGTCGATGGCCTTCTCTCATGGAGGACTCTTCCTCATGGTGAATACGAGAAGGCTGTAGCTCAGGCAGCAGGCACTGGAGGCTTGAAACTCTCATATACAGCCAAGCCCACAGTCTCTCCCTCCATTTTATGCCTCCCTGTGTGACATCTTTTTCCCTTCAAACATATCTTAGAGTTCGTTTAAGCTCAGTTTCATTGGATGTTGGGTGGTTTGGTGTTTGCTTTGTTTTATTTGTTAGAAAGAAAGTAGAAAAATATATAATGATTTTCTCAAGAATACTGACTTTCCCATGAGAGGGATATGAGCCCCAAATCCTATAAGAAGTTTCCTGGACATTTCACTTCTCTTTATTTAGTAAGAGCTATGTATGAGACAGAAGAAAATATATGCAGTAGAATTTTAGTTATTGGGGAGAGTCAGAAAATACAGGTTTTTTTTGATATTAAAACAACCTTTATAATAAAAAGTCAGTATACATCACTAAAAATGCTGAAAAATTACTTTTAACAATTATAAAATAAGGAACTCTACAATTTTAATGTCTTTTTTATAGTGAATATTTTACTTTAGCTCACATAATCATGCTTATATTTAGCTTATGTAATTGCCTTAGGGGCAATTATATTCTCAGGATCGAGATTTAGTTTGAGATTACCATTTATAGAGTGCTGGAAAATATCACATTTTCCTTTGGAATATAATTGATTAATAATAAAGGTGGATACCATACTCTTCACTATTTCGGATTCCTTCATTGAAGAAGACTATTGTGTGTGGGGATTCTATCTCAAAATGTATTCAAAGGATATTCCTGATTTCTAATGACAGAGAAATTAACTTTAGACAATCTGTTTCTTAAATTCATGGCGGCTGGGAGGGGAAAAGACTCTAGGTCCAAAGGGCAAGCCTCATTTTTTGATGTTAAGTCAGAAGTAACTGCACTTGGAAATACTTAATTGGGAGCAGTGAATAGAGCTGGAACACCTATTGCCTGTGAGACACATGCTAGAGTTTAGGGAGAGGTGTAAGAAAATAAAAAGACACAATCCCTGACCTTGGCACTTGAAGTCTTACTTGAAACACATTATTTTACTTTCTCTAATTGTGTGTTGGCACAGAAAAATAGAAAGGCCTCTCAGTTTGTATTCCAAGTAGCTGTCAGGTAGTTTTAGTTTCATAACCTTTTTAAACTTCATTTTCTTCCACTTTGAGGGGAAAATAAAATGACAACTTTCCTGAGTTTATGTTGTGAGGAATCAATGAGGAGATGGAAAAAAAAAACCTGTTTTAAATTGGAAATAATCTAGAAAACCTCTTTATAGTTCATGTCAGTGGTTCTTCCAACAGGGGTCAACCTTCATAAAGACGTCTGTTTCTTTGATACTATAGAAACTAACCCCCAGAACTGACCTGTAAAGACCCTGGGAGTCAGGGTACCTGTGCTTTAGTTCTGACCCCAGTGCTTGCTAGTCCCTTGTCTGACATCTTCCTTGAGTCTAGCTTCCTTAAAATGGTGAAAACAATACCTACCCTTTCATGCTTTGGAAAGATCCAACATGATAATTAATAGATGGGGGAAATTTTTAAAACCATAGCAATCCTCAAGTCAAATATGAAAAAAAATTATAAAACTAAACTTTGCCTTATGTGAATTTTCAATTTAGTTTTATTCCACACTGGTACATGTACATCAGGGGTGAATTCTTGAAATGAAAGAACACATCGACCTAAATTCTTATGAAAAATAAAGAGGACTGCAAAGGGAGGGAGCCACAAAGATGTAAAAGGACTTACATGTGAGTGTAAATGATGGTTTGTTTATAGTCAAAGGCAACTGTTTTGTCTTCAGACTTTGATATAAAATCCTTTCAATTTTTTTCTTGATTCGCTCAGCACTATCAGTAGATGGGTATCGAAACATGAGCACTATAAGAATATTCACACCATTTTCATCTGGTCTGAAGAGCAAAAAACGCAGATAAATAAAGATAATCACAATAAAGCCAGTTTCCAACCATTAACTACTTTTACATACTAAGATTCACACTAAATTTAAAGAAACATAATGAATGGCATATATATATCAAATTTCTAAATTATCTCTAGAAATATTGGCTAAGATTCACAGCTAGAAAAAATTGTTCTCTCCTCTTACTTAGCTCATAGTCCAGAGGAGGCTGTGGGAGGAGGAGCTGTTCATGAAATCATGCTTTACATGCACTTAAACGATTTGCTTTTTAAGGCATTCTGAGCCAGTGTTGTAACCAAGGTCATTATTCTTCAGTTGTGCTAAGGCTGAGACAAGATTTGTGTTCACCAAACCCGGTTGCCTTTGCCTCCTGAACAAGAGCTAGATTTTACTTCCTATCCTCCCATGAGGTTTATTGAAACTCTCTAGTGAATTCTGGACAGCAGAATGTGGGCATAAATGATGTACCCCACTTTCTGGCCTTGCCCCTGAAGACCTTCTGTGCCAAACTCTACACTTGTACTCTTCCTTTATTTGCCAACCGGATGCAGAAGACCTGGTGGGCAGTTCCTTTCCACAACTCCAGCCAGCACTCACATCCCCCACTGTCACTTCCAACTCCTTGGACTGTACCACAGAAATAAAGTCGACTTTTATTGTGTCAAGCAATTGGTATTTTGGGGTTTGGTAGTCAGTTAATATGTGTTTGATACATGGATGATTGGAGAAAGCAGTTGTAAAGGGAAATCATTTGATAAGTTCAGATATATAAAGTCACACTGTAATGTGTAGGTCTAGTTGCCTTTTGAGAATGAATTTAATTTGAAATATATAAAGAGAAGGAAGGAAGGAAGGAAAAAAAGAAAGGAGGAAGGAAGAGAGGAAGGGAAGAAGGGTAGGAGGAAGGAAAAGAAGGAAGAAACAAAAGTAGGCAGGAAGAGAGGGAAAGAAGAGGCACGGGCTCCTTAATCATATATCTGTATATATTTACTTTACCATCAAGAAGTAAAGCAGACAAATAAATATTATAGATATATGTATATCTGTATATTGAATGATATCCAAAAAAGTTTTAAAACTTCCATCAAAATAGAAAACAAGATATATTACTCCAATAAATGCCAAGCCTTTTGGACATTCTATAAACAGCATATTCAGGATGAATGCTAGTAGTTTATTTTAGTCTCTGACAACAAGTGTATGTTCAATTTATGTATATTGCCCTTTATCAGAGCATAAACACGAGAAGGAATTAGAATTGATAATAAAAATGCAGTAGCATTAAAGGAAAACCTTACTGCAGAAAAAGTCATAGTCTGATTCTCGGGCAGGCTTAATGTGAGGACAATCAAAAATAACTGGCCTAAGTTCTACTTAGCCCCGAGTTTAAGGAGCAGGGTGTGTCAGCAGCACCATCCCTCCTCTTCCTGTATTTTTTTCTCTTGGAGAGTACCCTTTTTAAAAATCTAATAACTGACATTGTCTCTTGTCATAGAGCACTTCTGTCGTGAGTGGGAAGTGGCTAGGCAGCATAAGCTGGGCTGCTGAGGATTTATGAAACCTTTGTGTTCTTGCAGAGATTTGCTCAGGGATGCAGAGCAATCGTGATGATCAAATGCCTCTTTGCTGTACTGACTTGAAGTTGCAAACCAAATTTACATACCGTAATTTGATAACATGAGACTTGATAAACCGACCGTCTCCAGAACGTCGAAATATCCTAGACATCTGGATAGAAAACATTTTAAAAGTAAATATTAGTCTTAAGAAAAGTGTTTCTTCTCATCTTAGCTAGAGTCTTGAGGCAAAGACAAGGATTTCGGTTTATTCACAGGCTTGTGAAATGGTTATTTGCATTGGTAAGACTAAACTGGGTTCTAATCCTTATAAAATGAACAACCTTACCAAAATTGTTTGATTCTCCTAAACCTCTGTAAAATGGGATAGTGGCATTAACTGCTTCAGAGTTGTTTTAAAGAATAAGTGAAATAATGGATGTCATACATTTCACACCCTGCCTGGCATGTTAAAAACTATTGATAATGTTCCTTTCGGTTTATCTGTGCTGTTTTTTAAGGCAGCATTCCTCACTTTTCAGAAAACCCATCCTACATTTGCCTTATTCTTGAATATGGCATCTAGTCCACTATTGCTATCAACTTGTTGACGTCTTAAGTGATTATTCCATTGTGAGAGCACTTGACACACTGTGTAAACATCTGTGACTCTGACACCCTCACTTGGTAGTCATCTCTCTGGCAGGCAGAATGTTTCACCACACTCCACACTGTCATCATTCTATTACTCAGCTTTTCCAGTCTGAATCACTGAAGGATTTTGAATGTCCAGAGAACTGATTTCCTAAAGGGACCTGATTCCAAGAAGACTGCTGAGGCACAGTCTTAAGAGACAAAAGAAAAAAAAAAAAAGAAAAGAAAAGAAAAGAGAAAGCACTGGACTGAGAGTCAGAAGTCAGAAACTGCAGGTCCATACAGGTTTACTTCCATAGTATATCTTGCCCCCAAATTACTACATCCTCTGGGAAGACGGAATATTGCCTCCCTCTCCCTGACCCCTCTAGTGACAATGCTCAGTAGATTTTAGCTCCTAAATACTGAATCTACCTCCCATCCTTCAGTCCCACTGCTATGGTTGAAAATCGGCTCCTTCAAAACTTGTGCCTGGGCCTTTGCAGTGGTCCCCTCCCTGGCACGTGTATGTGGTTCTACTCTATCTTTCCTCCCCTTACGTGCTTCCCCACAACACAAGCAGTCAGGATGGTAGCTCTAAAGTACAAATCTGAGTATATTACACTCCTGCTTCAAACCCAATGTCTCTCTCTGTGTGAATTCCACAATTTTATCCCTTCATTGGCCTCACCTCACCCCTACCTTCAAGGCTAATTATCTTATCTTCTAAATTATCTACTCTTTCCTAACCCTGCTGGATTGGTTGACACCTCTACAACTTTGTACATTCATTTCCCTCTTCCTACAGTACACTTTTTTCTTGGGCAAATTTCTTCAATGACAATTCTCTTATTCTCCAATGACAGCTAAAGTTATCTTTGACTTGCCTTCCTCAGAGTTGAACACTTCTTTATTTGGGCCACCCCTGCATCTTGCACATGATTCTGTTGTAGCGATTATCACACTGGTGTACAGTTGTCGTTCCCACTCTGGACTGTGAGCTGTGTGACAGCAGGGAGTGTGTCTGATTCATCTTTGTATCCTCAGTGTTTAGCATATTGCCTTCCATAGGCAACACTCAGTGCATGTTTGACAGATAAATACATGAATGAATTAATGAGTAATTAAGAATCAACAATACGGTAAAGGGAAGAAGATAATGACGCATTGTTTTTGTTTTGTCTGTAAATCATGTTGCCAAGGGTAACTAGAAATCCATGGGAATCTAAAGCAAGATGGAAGCCTGGAGGTGACCTCAGTGGTGACCCCCCCACCATGGATGGTCATTCCAGGGGTTTGGATCAGTTCTGAGTTAAGTCACTTATGATTTCACTAAGCTTTTCTGAGTTCATTTTATTTCCATTTCTCAAGGAACAAGGAGAAAATCTGTTTTTAAGATCTCCAGCACTTAATATAAATGTCCCCTGAAATTCTGTGTACATAATAGCACTTTGGGAAAGGATCAGGATTCTGTCATATCAGAGTATAAAAAAAATCAAGAGTCTATTCAAACCAAAATATGATATTAATAAGACCATGCTTCCCTGAGGAGTCAACCTCTATTTAAAAAATGGGTAGATTCTGATACACTACAGTATTGGTGTAACCACTAATAACAGCTTACACGTGTTAAGCCCATACTACATGGTAAGCATTGGACCAATTCCTTTGTCAACTTCATACCATCTCATGAAGAGAGTATTTTCTTTATTATCATCAGTTCCATTTTATAGATGAAGAAACTGAGGCTCAGAAACTTAACTCGTCTAAGGTGGCATAGGAAGTGGTGGATACTTGGCTCTAGAGCTTGTGTTCCTAAGTACATTAAGTGACAATGACAGCCCTGAGTTACTTACATGCCTGATGACAGATGTTTAGATTGTTGAGGGTAGACAGGTCTTGGGGCAGGAAACTCTTAAAGAAGGCCTCCAAATACCTTTTATTTCCTGAATCTAAACCTCATAAAAGATAACCACTTGGGAGGTTGCTTCCTTTTTGCTTCTAGCTAAATAGGGCTGAGGGGACTACTTCTCTTCAGACACATAATCCTTGTTGTAACCAGTTTCTGGAGAAGTTTAATTCGTGTTTATATTTTTCTACTGGGATCTCAGTAATGTTATAGTTCATCCAGATTACAAAAATTAATTGTACCCTTCCCATTTTATAGCCCAAATCTAAGAATAGATTATTTTACTAGAGATTATTCCATTTAAAACAAGATTGCGACTAAGCCCATGGTAAAATGAAAAATTAAAGGTTCACTTTAAAATCAGATACCAGTTGCAGTCCTTGGCTTGAACTCCAGCATCAAAAAACAAAATAACACATTTGAAACAATATGTATGGCTCTAACTAATAGTACACCCAGTTACTGTCTTTGGCAAATTTGAGCTTGTATGTTCCCTCTGGCTGGGAACTGCATGCAAATTAAGCCCTCATGGAGGATCAGTAGTTACTGGATGACAGCTAAGAAATCCCTTCTGGGTCCACCCAAGAAAGTAAGCCAGACAAGTTCTGCAGATTTCCTGCTCCTGTCGGGAATATGTACCAGCAGCGGGCAAATATACCTGAAAAAACCAGATTGCTTTTCTCTTTTCTCTCCAAGAAGGCTTCCTGCTAGCTCAAAGGGATTTTTACTTCCTCAAACCCCCTAAAATACTTATTGTTTGAGTCATATATTTGACAATTATATTCTGCAATGTGGCAACACTTATATTTATAAAATCTCATATGTCATGTCATCTTGTTATCTCAAGTTTCTTTTTGTATTATTTTACATGCATAAATTTCCATGTGTAAATCATATTATAGACTCCAGATAGGGAAAGGACTGTATTATGTAGACCTTGGCATTTTTCACAGTTTTGCACAAAGGAGGTGCACAACAATATTTTGATAAACTGATTAACTCTCCAGCTATGGTTAATCTTAAACAATGGTGTGAAGAAAAAAATGCTGGCTTTTGCATTGCTTCAAGACTTTTTGACTGTATCCTGTCACCTCCCCTTTTTCTCATGTATTTATTCATTCAACACAATTGATTAGGAATGTCCTATGTTTCAGGCACTGTGACAATACCTGATAAAGAGTATGAACAAAAAGTTGTGGTCCTTGGGCTCATAGAATAGAGAGACAGATGGTGATGAATAAAAAGAATTAAATACAAAATGCAACTAGTATGGGAAGGTATTATAGGATAATGGCCAGGGGTCTATAATTACTTCCAGGGGGGTAACATGACATCTGAAGGATCATAAGAAGTAAGCAACAAAAAGTAGGATCATGAGGAAATTCCAGGCAGAAGGAAGAGAATTTGTAGATAATCCCAAAGAGGACTGTTGTGGGCAGAGGACAGTAAGCAAGGAGGGGAGTATAGAAGTTGGAGAAATAGTCAGAGCCTCTAGATACTAGATGCCATAGCACTCCTCCTCTCAGTGTGACAACCAAAAAGTGTCCCCAGGAATTGCCAAATATCTTTTGGGAAACAAGATTGCCCTCAATTGAGAACCACTGGGCCAGATTATGGATCAAGAGAACTCAGCCAGAAGGGGAGTCCATCTGCTCTAAAAAAACTCCAGGAGAGACTCAGCACTTGGAAACATTAAATACAAAAAAGAAGAAGGGGTGAAAAGAGAAATTACAAAAGCTAGTCACATTTCTATACACTAGTAAAAACCAGTTAAAAAAGTGTACTTTGAAAAGATATCAGTTAACAATGACTGAGTACATACACACACGAACACCAAAAAAAACCAAATAACGACAACAATAAATCTAAAGAAAGGTTAACTGGACCTTTTAGAAAAACACTGTGGTATTATTGAAATACAGTAAATAAGTATAAGTAAGTGATGTCAATTATTTAGTTAAGTCAAAATCTCAATATGAAGGGTGTGTGTGTGCGTGTGTGTGTGTGTTACTTGGTATGGAAAAGAAAAAGAACAAGAATAATCACTATATTCCTGAAGAAGATGATGATAAATCCAGGTGTATGGGTTGAATGGTGGCCCCCAAAGATATGTCTAACTCTGGAAATACGTAAATGTGTCCTTATTTGACAGAGGGTCTTTGCAGATGTAGTTAAGATGAAAACATTGTGGAGAAATCATCCAGAAACACCCTGAATCCAATTATAAGTGCCCTCCTCAGAGCAGAGAAGCACAAAAACACAGAGGAGGAGGCCAGATGAAGATGGAGACAGAGATTAGATTTATGTAGTCACTGTCATGAAATGCCTGAAGCTACTGGAAGCTGGAAGAGGCAAAGAGGGGTTCTTCCCTAGAGCCTCCCAAGGCTGCTAACATCTTGATTTCAGATTTCTGGTCTCCATAACTGTGAGGAAATAAATTTCTGTTGTTTTAGCTTGCTAATTTTTGGTAATTTGCTACAGAAGCACTAGGAAACTAATACAACATGTATCAACACATTTCAAACTGTAGAGGTTGAAGACTTGTGATATCGACACAGTGAAAAGCAAGCTGAGCAATGGAACAGATTAGAGAGCCCAGTAACATCCCACGTTGTACATGGAAATTGGAATTTGGGCGGTGATGGCATGGCAGACTAGCCAGGAAAGGACTGACTGTTCAATCAGTGGTGCTCAAAGAAATGCTTATTTGCATAGGGGAAAAAATGAAATTAAATGCCTAACTCAAAAACACTATCACGACTGGTGGTCATGCAGATGTCTACAAACCCCTTGGAAAACCACTGATCATAATCTAAAGTTGAGTCTGAGTATAGCCTGTGACCCAGGAAACTCTGTGCTTGGTTTATGATCTAGAGAGGCTCTAGCACATGGAATAGGAGGCATGTAAGGATATGCATTACCTGCATTGTTCATAAGTATAAGAAGTAAAAACATTCCAAATGTTTGCAATCATAAAATGAATTAAGTGGTATATTCTTTCTAGGGCATTCTACACAGAAGTGAAAATAAATGAGCCTAGAGCTGCATGCAACAAAATGAAAAATTCGTGAAAAACACAATGTTGAGTGAAAGAATAAATTCATAGAAGGATATAATATATTTCCATTTACATAAAGAGAGTCAAATTGCACAATATACTATTTTCTGTACAATTAGTCAAACTGAAGTTTTCACTGTGTTTGGCAAAACAAATTAAACAGAAAGTAAGGATTTAAAAAATGAACGAAAGGAAAAAATACAAAATACCAAGACACATCATTACAAAATTTTAGAAGACTAAAAAGTAGAGTATAAAGTGTCTAGAGAAAGAACAGATCACCTAAAAACATACTTTCTCCTCAGCCACATGTAACAGAGTAATAAAAATGAAGCAAGGCCTTGGATGGTCTGATGAGAAATTATTTTTAATTTGAAGTTTTACATTCAAACTATCAGCTGAATGGAATACAGAATAAAGGATTCTCTTGGCATAAGTAAGTCAGAAATATTACTTCTCATGCTCTTTTTCTTATGGAAGGTACTTGAGTACATAACCCACCAACAACATCAAGGAAAACATGGGATGCAAGAAGTACTGGGTCTCACACACCAGAGCAGTCCTGTTATGACCCACATTTATCTCTGTGAAGGGGTAGAAAGCAACCAATTCAAACTAAAGCAGGGAGCACAAAGTTTTAAGAAAGAAGAATTCAAAAAATAAAGAAATATTGAGACCTTGGAAATATCTGAAGATACTATAAAATGGCTTAAAAAAAGAGTGAGTCTATCTATTCAAACTTGTTTCTTGGCGCATTATTCCTTGAATGGCCCAAGAAGTGCAGTAACAAATAAAAAATGTTGGTGAAGACGTGGAGAAAAGGGAACTTTCATACATTGTTGGTGGGAATGTGAATTGATCCTCTACACTCTAGAAAATAGTACAGAGGTTCCTCAAAAAATTAAAACTAGAGCTACCATATGATCTAGCAATTCCACTTCTGGTATTTATTTGAAAAAAATGAAAACATTAACTCAAAAAGATATCTTTACCCCCATGCTCACTGCTGCAGTATTTACAACAGCCATGACATGCAAGCAAACCTAAGTGTTCACTGATGAATGAATGGGTAAAGAAAGTGTGACATATACATACAGTGGAATATTATTCAGCCATAAAAAGAATGAAATCTTGTCATTTGTGACAACATTGATGGACCATGAGGGCATTATGCTAAGTGAAGTAAGTCAGACAGAGAAAGATAAATACCATTTAATCTCACTTGTTTGGAACCTTAATGAGCAAACAAACAAAGGAAAAAACCCAAACTCACAGATAGAGAACAGATTGGTTGGTGGTTGCCAGAGATGAGGGGTGGGAGATAGGCAAAAGGGTGAAGGTGGTCAAAAGGTACTAACTTCCAATTATGGAGTAAATGAGACCTGGGATGTAATGTATAACATAATGACTATAGTTAATAATACTCTATTGTACATTTGAAAGTTGTCAAGGGAGTAATCTTAAAAGTTTTCACTACACAAAAAATTATATAAAACTATGTGTTGTTGCATATTAACTAGACTTATGGTGGTGATCATTTTTCAGTACATAAAAATATTGAACATTATGTTGTAAAACTGAAACTAATATAATGTTATCTATCAATTATATTTCAATTTAAAAATAAAATAATCTAAACAATTCTGAATAAAGCTACCTCCCAATAAAAAGAAAAAAAGGAAAGAACTATGGCAACAGACTTGTAAAAAATACTATTCTGTTAAATGACAAACACCATTTAAATAGCTAAGGAAATGAAAATACTCTGCTGGTTTTCAACATTTAGAATCAACTTGTATAGTGATAAATAGCCAAATAAAATGCATATGCCCTTCTACGTTGTTAATAATTCAGAGAAAGGAGAGTGCAGTGAGTAAAGAGTGGGAGTGCTTAGCTCCTCATCCTTTAATTGAGGTAGTGTCAGTAGCTAATCATAAAGAATCACACTAATTCACTCCCTTTTCTATAGACCCATTTCTTCTTTGTTCCAGAATAACTCCTAAGCTTAAAAAAGTACACTCTAGGCTAACACCCTGGGTTCTGCTAAAGAAATCTGTGGTCTCCATAGACATGATTTTCATTGAACAGAAAATGAAAGACTGTTCTAGTTGAGTTTCTGCTATGATACGTAAGGATTTAACTTGCCTAATATACTTTTAAAAATTAGAAATGCCTTGATAAGTGCCTCAGTTTTCAAGGAAAACCAAAATATTTGAGGGGCATGACTAAGTTTGAGATTGATAAGAATCAGAGCACACATCCTTGTATGTGACCCTTTATGTGCTTTTAAAAGTAAAATAAACAAAATGATAAGGCAAAGATAGCAATCATATATTCTTATGTTAAAATGTTTCAGGAAAATGAACCAAGAAAGAAAATCAAGAGTTTAAAAATAGAAAGAATATCTGTTTCAGCCAGTAATTTCCTCCGGTACTAATTAGTTGCCTACTCTAATCTACATACATTAAATGTACATGACATTATCCTAAATATTTTACATACATTAAGTTATTTCATCCTCACAGCCATATGACCTACATACTATATTATTATCCTCATTTTACAGAAGAAGAAATCGAGCTTGGAGCAGCTAAGTTCCTACAACAACCACAAAGTAAGGCAGAAAAATAACATTCATAAACTTTCAAAGTTTCTATTGGACTTACCATTCTCTCAATCTGATGACTTCTTTCCATAAACTCTCTTGAGGTTCTCATTCCATAATTTTCTTTGTATTTTATATTTGTAACTTTAAAAGAGGCAAGATAATAGAATGACTTATCATCTGAAAGGTAAAAATAAAATATCTATGCTTAGATATTATCAGTACTTGTCCCCCATCTCCAGGAAATAGGTTTACTATAATGCAGCTTATTTCTTCTTAGTACAAAATACATTATAGTCAGTTTTCAAATATTTTATGATTTCATTATTGCACCCAGCTAAAGTAGAAAATTCAGATCTCAAAGTATACTTTCAGAACACTCATTTATAGTGCTTACCCACATAGAAATTTTTATAGAATTAGATAAACAACATACAATGAAAAGTCACATATTGAAGGCAATTGCTTACAGTCATGTAAAAATGATCAGTTTCCTTAAAGAATTATAATATAGATATATCATAGTTAAACTGTATTATGAAGGTACATTGAACAAGATATCACTTTTTTCTATGCTACTGATAAGCTTAGTTAGATAGAAACCTGTATTTATTGTTTTCACTTTCTTTTTGCCCATTCAGTTCTCAAGTCTCTGTAATTTACTCCTAACACACTACTGAAGCTGCCATTGTCAACAACAACGGTTGTCATAACTAATAGCCACCTTTGCTTTGCTTTTTTTTTTTTTTAAATCATCTTGATTTCTTTGTGGTCTTAATCATGTTCCTTGAAATCTAGTCTTTAGTTTTATGAAGCCATTTTATAATTTTCTTCCTTCCTCCTGGTCACTCCTCAGTTACTTTGGAGGACTCTTTATTTCTACATCTATCCTTAGCCATTCAATGACCTAAAGTTGGCCTGGTCATGTTAAATAATTTCTTAGGTTTATCCTAACTATAATGCCCTCAACCATCAACTTTTGTTGATGTTAAAAGGTAAACTGAGGCATGTTTGGATTTTCAAGACTTTATTTGAGCATACATAGATTCAGATCTGGCAGCACCAAACCAAAAGTGGGTTAGGAGCACTTCACCAACAGGAGCTAGGGGAGATAACTAGTCAGGTTTATAATAAAGTAAAAACTGGTCACTTATAATTATTGAAATCCTTAGGATAAAAATAACTTCATCAAACACACTTCAATCCTGGAGATGTAAATTTTACCCTTAAGTTTGCTAAAATCCTTACTTCTGTTTTGGTTATTTCACATATTTCATTCTTTTTAACTTCCTCCTTTTCAGATCCATTTATTTCTGTTCTTTAATATTAGTATTTTAAAAATAAATTTTCTTCTTCTTGGTGTTATTCTAGTTACTACCATGTGTGTTTTTTTGTTCTGTTTTGTTTGCTGACTTTATTTCTTTATGCTATAAAAAAAGTACATTACTTTTCTGAAATGTGTGTCATCTTAGTTGCTTCTGTCTTACCTCTTCTACTTGTTTATCATCTGAGAGAGACTATCTTCTCTTTTGTTTTACTAAATTGCCATCCTTTTCAGGCTAATCTCAATGAGCTTCATGAAAAGTCCATGTGATCAATTTATTAAGTTCTTGATTGTTAACCTCTGTATTAGTTTCCTTTTGTTGCTATAACCAATCACCACCAATTCAGTGCATTAAAACAACAGAAATTTATTCTCTCACAGTTCTGAAGGTTAAAAGTCTGAAATGAGTTTTATAGGGCTAAAATCAAGACCTGTTTTTTCTGAAGGATCTAAGGGGAGAATATTTTTCCTGGCCTTTTTTGGCTTCTAGAGGCTGTCCTCATCCTTAGCCTATGCTGAGGCATCACATTGTTTGCTTGCTTCTTGTCACTATGTAGTCTTCTTCCTTTGACCTTTTTGCCTCTCTTTTATAGACACTGGGATTACATTTAGGGCCTACCTGGAAAATCCAGAAAGATCTCTCTTCGAAATCTTTAATGTAATCACGCCTGGAAAGTCCCTTTTGACATATAAGGGAAAACTCATAGGTTACAAAGATGCAGGCACATGTCTTGGGAGTGTGGGAACGTTATTCAGCCTAACACAACCTCTATGATATTTTAAAAGTATTTTTAAACCATTATTTTTAATATCAGTTTACTTTTTTCTTTTTTGAACACACGCAGTATTGAAGATAAAGGGATTTTAAACACAAAACTACTTCACTACCTTTTAACCCAAAGAAAATATTAACAAGAAAGATACACCTGCAGGGGTTAATGTGGTTTATCCTTTTATTTCATGAGAGTCTAAGAAATAGGTATCATCAATCCCCCGGTAAAGTGGATAGGAAGGTAAACTGAGCATGTTGGACAATATTTCATTTTTTCCTGGGAAGTCTTTCAAGTATGGTTTTACTGTTGAGTCATGGGATTCTATAAAATTCTAAGAAAAGTCTCAGTCACATGTGATTATAAATACACATACCAATGACAAAGGTAACTGACCTTGGTTGGTTGTCATTTGGTTGAACTGTGGTCCTGACTATCCATTTTTGCACATAATGCTGAATTAATTCTGAGTTTTCTCTTCTCCCCCCAGTCATGAAACAATCTCTTTTTCCTTCAAAAATAATGTTTAATCTTTAGCCCTTTAAAGATTTCTTTTAAGATAACTTTTCTCATATCAGCTTTTCTTGGGGAAATTTATTAATATATTGATTTTAAAAAAAGTATATTAAACTCAACAATGACATCTTTATTCTAAAGATAATCTTTTCATTCTTTCTCTTTTTAAATATACATCTCTTTTACATGTGTCTATCTATATAATGCATATTGCAAGATTCAGTGGCTGGAAATAAGCACCACAGGGCTCAATATATGAGCAAACTAAAATTTAACATCAATAAAGAGTTAGTCATTAGAATGCTAATAGCATGCAAATAACATTTTTTATACAACAGAGATTTTTACGATGTTAAGTCATGGAGCACTCAGGCAATAGAAATGTGACCTGGATACTTACCCTCAACAACAAAATGAGTAACAATGCCAGTTGCGATTCCTATGATTGCTACAATTGCCACAGTGTAAAGAGCTAGCCTTATTGGGTCCCAAAATTGTTGTTTTCTTTGATATTCAACTTGTGGGTAATCAGCTTCTGAAAATTCAACTGGTCTGTGATAATGGAAAGAAAAACATTAAGACAAATTTCAGTATGGTTCTACTCTGTGTTCACTTGCTCTTTTCCTCTATGAGAATAGTTTTTACTGTTAATTAATAATAAGATACTTAGATTTTTAAAGAACACAAGGTTTTAATGTGTATACCTTCCCCCAACACCTTAATCACAGTGTAAGTTTTAGTTAAAACTCTCCTGATGTTGACATTCAAGTGAGGATATCTTCCTGCTACATTTTGTCTGACATATAGGCAACGTGAATTTTGAGTGGTGAGGTATAAAGACTCACTTAATAAAAAGGTAATTTATAAATAACATTTTCGTATTTTAATAAGGGACTTTTTAGCAATAAAGTTATATAATTCATCAGTTTTACTTGATTAAATGTAGAAGATTTTAATATGTATAATTTTTTAAAGACCTTAAAAATTTCTTAATGGCTTGTTCTTAAAGTAGCAACATTAATCTTAAAGTCCTGAACTGATTCCTCACATTTTTATTAGCACCTCCCAGTGAAACCACAAATTGTGAACTGTACTTGATAAGACTCCAGTCCCCATGACTGGATGCTTTTCCATGTGACACTTACCTGTCCCAACTCATGTACTACCTCCCCACGTAAAATATCTTAAACCATTTAAATTATCTTCCTCCAATCTGAGAGCTGGTATTTATTTACTTCATTTTCTGAATCCCCAAATAGGATTCAATATTTAATATTTGCAAATGAGATATTTTTGTAAAAGTTTTTACGTTTTAATTTTATCTAGCAAATATTTATTTAAATTTTACTCATTAAATGAGATAATCTTGAGCATAGTATCTACCATATTATGATAATGCTTCAGAAACTATCCTAGAGCCAAAGAGGTATAAAGATTCTAAAATACACTCTTTGCCTCCAGGACACTCACACTTTAAAAGGGGATACAGACACAGAAACAAGTAATTAATATAGTGTGAAATGTGCCAAAATAGAACTTTGTACAAGAAGAGAAAACAATTAACCTCTTGGAAGGCTGTGTCAGGAATTTTATCAAGAAAACAACACAATTAAAACTTTGAGTGAGAGAAGTTCTCCAGGTATAAAAAAGGAGAAAAGAACAGAAAAATAGCATGTGCAAACAAACAAACAAAAAACCTCAAAAAATCTAAAAGTGTGAAACAGCATTTATCCCTAATAATTAATACTGGGAAAAATATACACGTAAAATGCGGCTTTTGCCCTCAAAGAATTTATGGTCTCCCAAAGTATATCCATGATTGCAAGTCTTTCACAGTATTGCTATGCTAGAAAGAGGATATGGTAAGGCTGGTGGGCTGGACAAGCTTATGAGGAGTCTTATAACCCAAAGGAAAGAGCTTGAAATTGACTCTGCAGGGGGTGGGCAACCAATGAAAGTTTTAATTAGGCTAGAATTTAGAACAATCACAGAGGTGTGAATGAGAATTAGAGCAAGAGTGCAGCTAGGAAGACCAGTTTAGAAGTAATTTTGAAGGTCCAGGAGAGACAGGGTGAGGGCCTGAACTAAGGCTGAGGCAGTGGGGTGGAGAGGAGGAGATGATTTAGCTCTAGTCCTGGAGCTTTGTTCCCAGCTTAGCTGTGAGACAAGGAAAAGATTAATGGCTCCTTTGTTTCCATGTTCATGTAATGTGTCTCCAGTTAAGATGCTGAAAATTAAATGAAGAGAAAATGTTTCCAACATAGACGTCAAAGTTGTTAATAATGAGCAGTGTGCTGTCTTCACACTTGGTCTGAGCCAAGTGGAAAGTATCCATTTTTTATATCTTCCCGTTGACTCATTTTATTTTAATTGTGTCACTAACACCTGTTTGCATGACTCTAATAAAAGTAGCTATTCAAGTTGGTACCACACAACCCAGAAAAAAACAAAAAAAAGTTACTTATATTCCCATGTACAATGCCCTCCTCCTAATTCACAACTGAAGTCTCCATTTCCAAAATCCAGGCATTAAGTAGTCTTGATTATTTAGTGTATGGATATTTTGGTTGCTGTAGGTTTTTTCTTTTTAATTCACTTCCTTTCCCCCTAAGTTTCGTCAGTTTGGTTTCAGTATCCTGAGCCCTTCAATAAGCAAGAAATGACAAAAATCAAATTCTCTCACATTTATGGGAAGGATGTTATATTACATCATGATAACACTGTATCAGGGTAAAGGAGATTTTTAAAAATCATAGCCATATTTAATTTTAAAATGAGTTTTGTCTGGTAATCTGCTACTCTCAGTCTGATATAACTGTAATATTGACTTTATCTCATGTCAAAGTTGAAATAAGTTTTGCCAAAAACTCATTTCTGTATCTTGAAGTAGAGTTGTAGGGAACAATATGCAGGTACCAGCTAACTGCAAAGGAAGTGATGTTTCCCTTAGAGGGGAAAAAAGGTCATAAAAACCTAACAAAGTACTCAGAAAATTTAAAGTAATTTGTTAGTTAGGCTGTTGTGAAATGTCTGTGATGAGCATAATAGATAAAACACATTCAAAGCAGTGTTAAGTGTGCAATGAACTTTGAGAACTTGGCTATGATAGATTAGAAATATCTTTTTAATGTACAATTGATTCAGACTTTGAAAAAAGATTATTTTAATTTGATCACACTTAAAATCCCTTTATATATTTCTATATGTTTCTTCTGATTTGTACATTATAATTATTTATTCATTTAATCTGAATATGAGTCTAATGATAAATGGAACTTTTGATAAAAGCCTTTTATGCTAACTAGTATTGCATCTGTTTAAAAGAGAGAATTAAGCGTAAACTTGTTCTTTAAAAAAAGTCCATTAAAATGAACAAAATAAAGGAACTAAAGTCTTTCAGTAATTTGAATAAAAATAAAACTAGAGTGGTTACACAAATGAAGTACCCATGTAAACATTATTAGAAAAAGCATGAAATTCAGCATCAGAAATCCAAAGTTCAAGTCTTTGGTCATATATTAACCTTTTTATCTTGATGTATCTGATTTTAAGAATCCCTTGCTGATTAAATTAGGGTGATAATATCCCCCCCCAACTTTCAAAGAGGTTGTGAAGACTTTAAGTTATGTATGAGCTATTTCATAATTTCTGAATAACTATATGAATAGAAATTGTCAGAAGCCATAAGCTTCTTTGAGAAAAATAAGATTATTCTACTGCTCTGTATCTAACCATAACTAGCATGATTACTGACATAAATATTGTTGCTCTTTGAATGAATGAATGAATGATGAATGAAAGAATTACACTCTTAGATTCTACATCTAGAAAAATAATTTGCATACAAAAGCTAAAAAATTCTAAAATAAAAGTATTATTATCAATACTTACCAATTATTTTATAAACACCAACCATATTTTAGGCACTAATAATTATTGAATACACAGTGAATAAAATGAAAATATATGATCCTTGCTGTTGTAGTGTTTGTAGTCTAGAAGGAGAGAAAGATAAAACTAGTAAGCATAGAGAGCCTTAAAGTTGTGATAATAGCTAAGAAGAATATGAATAAGATGACTGTGACTGAAAATAAGAGTATATAGACGGGGCGGGGAGAGGGAAACTACTTGAAAGAGGGAGTAAGGGAGACCTCTTTGGGAAGATAGTATTTATGCTGAGACGTGACTACGAGGAGATCTTCCACGTGTAGAATTGTTGCAAGTCTGTTTCTGGTGGATAGAAAGTGTGCGAAGTGCCTGCATTAGAAAATAACTTGGAGTTGGAATTATTGGCCATTAAAATTATTATGGAGAAGCAATTATAAACCAATGAACATTTCCTGGCTTAAAATATTGTTAATAAAAGAAACATTTCAGTTTCTTTAGCAGAAGAAATTCCTTTTATATTACTGCAGAGGTAACCCCTGTTTATATTTTCCTGTCTTAGCCTATGCTGCTATTTCATTCTTATGACTTAACTCAGCTAGATATAGTAGACAAGCTACATTATCAGAGAGCTAAAAGATAACATGTAGAAAAAAAAAAACTGTGTCTTACACCTTTCTTTCTAGACAGTCTCAGAAATGTTTTGATCAAGAGAGCAAATATAACCTCTGTGACTGCCAACCACCCCCCAAAATGCCACCTGTGTAGATTAGCAATTAAGCCCAAGAGTTATATCCTGTTTTAGAGGCAGCTCTTGGGTGATAATCACTATAATCATGCCTAAATAAACAGGTGAGAAAGCTTGCCCCTTCCCAATCACCAGTTGTAACAAGCTGTATAATTAGTGTATCAGAGATAGCTGATGATTGGATGTATGACAGTTGCTTATTAGAGAGAGCTTATAGCTAGTTCAGTCTTGAACTTTTAAGAAGTTTATTTAAGCAATTGAAACAGACCTGCTTTTCCATAGTTTCCTTTATAGAACTTTTCTCAAAATGGATGCTTTTATGACAAAATTAATTGATTTTCTAACGAGTTATTCAAGTAGCACTGTGCAGAAGTAGGCCACCTTCATTATATATTACATTAAACGGCGTGTCTTTTATGTCAGGCACATTGGGACAATTGTTATATAAGTAAGACATATTCTAGCCCCTCAAGTCTCAACGTAGGTAAATCTTTTAGATTCTTGATTTAATGTGAGAATCCATGGAATAAAAGTTGTTCAAAATCCAATGAAATATGAAGTTACATGGAAAAGTCATAGTAATTTTGACCAGATTAAAGAACAATGAGTTACAAATAAGTCATGATAATGAAGATGTGTAAGATAGCCTATTAGTGCCTAAGTTATTATTTCAGAATTTTTCAAAGTTAATCCATTTGTTTCCTTTTAAAGAGTTAAATTGAAATATTTGTAAGCATACAAGGTTCAGGTGGATTGTGCAAGTCGCAAGAGGACACTCACGATGAGAGAGATATCCCCAGGCTAGAGTAAAACTTCATTAATCACTAACATCACTGCCAGGTGTTCTCTGGATGGTAAAGATTTGTCAGATGACAAAAGGGTTACATTTAACATTTATATTTAGGATTGCTTTTGTACCTGTCTTTTTTTTCTTGATATGACCTCAGCCACTAATTTGAGATACTTTATAGCATGTGGTTTGGCAAAGTACTCTGCCCTTTAAAAAATTTAATCCCATGGTTTAATTTATTCAGCTAAAAAATGGGGATATGAACCAGCTCTTTACTGAAATATAAGTGCTGGCATCACTTTTCCCATTTCTAGATTTAATAATACAATCAGTGTGTGTATGATTTTCTAAGGTTGTATCACCAGAAAACATCTATGCTATTACTGAGTAATTATTTGTTGGTTTAGTGTCGACTGACTGCTTCTCATCTTCTCTGAGCTACTTGTAATACACGACTTTCCAGGGAAAATACATACATTTATATTTCACATTTAGTTTGTAATAATAGAGACATTTAAGATATGTAAACTATAGTATTTTATTTGTGGATTTAGAGGAAAAGCTTGTTCTAAGCCTTTTAAACTCGAATATTGTCTACTTTCTCTGAACTCCAAATAGGTTATAAGTTTTTCCAGTACTTTTCTCTCCCAAAGTCTTACTTCGTGACTATGAGTTCATAGTAAAGGCTCCCAAACTACATATTAATAATTAGACTTGGTTTATTCATGTAAAATATGTCAAGTGTTTTCAGGTAAAGGTCTCTAGTACTGAACTTGGAATATATCCAAAGGCACATGAGGCATGATCTGGTTGGCAGGATTGTTACATGTCCTTTTGTTACAGTTATTTCAGTTCTTTTTAAGAACCTTTATTATGTGCCTAATATATTCCAAACACTGGGGATAAAAAAATTTAAAAACAAAATCACAACAATATAGACTTTATATTCAAAGGGTTTATGGTACAGTAGAAAGGAATAAAATAATAAAATCATTTAGTGTCATAGGAAAATCATAAAGTTACCAAGTATTGTGATAAGAAAACATACAGGATTGAACACTAAAAGTTGTTTGAGAAAGGAACAGAAATGGGTACAGGAAGGAGTTCTCAGATAATATGACAGCTGAGCCAGCCCTTGAAGAATAAAGGGAGTTCTCCAGCATGGGATACTGGTTAAATACATCCTGCCCCTTGTACTCCTTGCTTACAAGCAGAACAATTTCTCATTATCATGAAAGCACCTTTTAAAACAGAAATATGACCATAGAATTTATTCGGAAGTGAAAGAAAACTCCCTGATTAGTAGCATTTTCCACTACCACTTCAAGGAAAAATTAATGAAATTGACAAAAGAAATAATTCACATTATTTCAGATAAAAGGTGAGAAGAAGTAAAAAGAGTTTAAGAATATCTGGGAAGCCATTTTAATGGTTTAAACAGTTTAATTTACTTAGGCTTATAACAATGCAATACTTTGGGAGATTTCTTCCTATGGGAAGACTGTTGGCAATACTAGAAAACATGGGTCAGAAACATTGGCAAAA
This sequence comes from Camelus dromedarius, assembly GCF_036321535.1. Classification (NCBI taxonomy): domain Eukaryota; kingdom Metazoa; phylum Chordata; class Mammalia; order Artiodactyla; family Camelidae; genus Camelus; species Camelus dromedarius. Next base: position 68,948,737 of record NC_087436.1, read on the forward strand.
TGATAGGTAGTAAAAAAAAAAAAAAAAAGAAGAAGAAGAAGAACTGATTGTATTGTTGCAGCACTTAAATGATCCAGCTACCTAAGTAGTGACACTGGTATATTCATGACAAGGCAAAATCTGCTCTGGACTTCATAAGACTTTCAAAGATAAACAAATCAAAAGACTCTGGCAAGAAATTGTCCTTAGTTTTGTCCATAAGACACACATGGTCATATTCTGTAAATGCCATGATAATAAGTGACTGCAGAAGCACAAGGAACTGATGAAGTGGTGGAAAAATCGGGGAATTTCAAGCATGAGTTAGTCATCAAAATTTGCTTCCCTATCAGCCAGATATGACTGGTTTGGCAGGCACTGGAGAAGGCAAAGCTGCAGAGTGTGGGCAGAAATTGCACAGCATCCTGTTCCTTTACTAGAATGTGTAATAGCTCTATAGGTGGGGTGGGGGTGGGGGGAGGCAGGATGTTAGTCTTGTTAATTCTTATTTATCTAGTACAATATAATATGGAAGTATGTAAAACATTTCAGGATATCAGTGACAAAAATTTCATGTGTTTTCCAAAAATTCCTTAAACATCTTTTAAGACCTTTGAGTTCTAGATCTGGCATAAGATCTTTACCCCTTTATAGCTGACCTTCAAAATAATGATCGCTATCATGTAAGCACCCAGAAGCAACCTCCTCCCATGCTATGACATCAGCAAGGTCAGCTCTGCCTCTGAAAGCAGCTCCACAAACAACAATATTTAGTAATTTAATTTAATTCTTGCAAATATGAGTAACATTTCTATGGTTTCCCCATATCCTTAAAAAATATGGCAGACATTTCAAGATCATTTATTTTCTGGTTGACTACAAAAGTTGCATTAGAACGATCACATTTTCTGCCTCAAGAAGACTTTCTGATTACTATGATTATCAAACATACTGTTAATAAGACACCTGATTTTATTCGTTGATTCAATGTATGTTCATTGAGCACCTACTTATTTCAGACACTATTTTATATAGTAGGGATATAGCAGGACTGAGAATATGTTCTCTGCCTTCACATCTCCTGAGGGGAAGACAGCAAGAAATAAATCTATACATAAATGTAAAGTGTCAGGTAAGAGGATAGAGAATGAATGCAGGTGGGTTGAGATTAGAGATCAGGGGAGACCTTTTTGCAAAGGTGACATCTAAGCAGAGATATGCACAAAGTGAAGGCTGGAATCATTCATAGATCCAAGCGACACACAAATTCTTTAGCGTGACCTTGATGGAGCCCTTGGCATCCTGATCTCCCATACAGCACCTTCTCATCTCACATTTGATTCACCAGCCTTTACCTGCTATACACCCAGGAGGGCCTTATCACTTTTCAAGTGTCACCTCTATAAAGTCTGTTCAACATAGGAAAATCCTATAAGAAAGGAACCAGTAGACATGTAGCAGATATAAACATGAGCCATTTATTCCCTGCTGTGCCAGGACTTAGAAGAACTAGGAAAGTCTGGGATCTAAAGAAATAGTCTTAGAGGGATCTCCTTTCTCTGAGACTGTTGTAGACACAAGTGCATTTATACATCTGAGAGTAGGAATTTGAAGACTCCTTTCTTGGTTTTATCCGGGAAGCCAAATAGAATCTCAAAATTCATAGTTAAACATGTTATAATTAACCCACTTAAATCACCAGTGCTATAATCTCCTTTATCGTATCACTACTATAATGTTGGCCAGCCTATCCTTGAAATCCTTCCTTCCTAACTTCCCAAGGAAACTCCTTTCACCTTTGAATAACCTGATGGTGGTTTTAAAGAATGCATTCCTAAACTTTATATCCATTACGCTAGTTATATTTCCTTAGGATCACACAAAATGGATCTAATCCTTCTGTCACATGTAATTCATTCAACAAGTTCTGATTGAAAACCTAGAGCGTGCCCAGCACTGTTATAGGCACTGGTATTCACTGATCAACAAACCTAGGTCCCTGCTGTCACATGAATTAAAATCAGGTAAACATATCCAATTCTTTTCACCAGTGAGCCAAATCCCCTCACTGCCTTGGGGAAACAATTAGGGACATATTGAGAAAAAATGTCCCAAACATCTTTCAACAATTGAGAAATATTAATAGGAATCATTTAACAGATGAATATAAATGATGAAAGCGCAGCTCCCTGAGAATTTTCTAAGTATGCTTTTTACATTCAGAATTGAAGGCTTTGGCCTTGTTTTCAAATCAACCAACTCAAAATTAGAAAGAGACCCAAGAGTTTATGTTAAATAAAGTTGTATATTAATTTGACTCAGCAACACAAAGGAAAGGAGGATGAGTTGGCCAAGGGTTTAAGTACAAAATAAGTTATTTTGTGAAGACTGTATAAACATTTTTAATAAAGTGTGACCAATATTATTGAAATCTTTATAATCACTCTTCTATGACTTCTCTTTAGGCATATTTCTATGTTTGTCCTTAACGTTATAAAATGTTACCAGGAAACGCTGTACAATTAATTTGAACTTGATGACGTGAATCCATTTATATAGCTGATGCCATCAAGATGAGAATTTAAATACATGACTATTCTTGATACCAAAGAAATGTGAATAACCAGCTTAAGTTATACTCCTCCATGTACAGCATCAATATTTATGTGCTAATCAGGTGTTCTCAGGACAGCAGCCCTAAGGGGAATTCTTTTTATACTTTACACATGTCTTAACACACTTGTACTCAACTTGCAGCATAGATACAAATAAGATATTCTGTCTGGGCACAGTCCTCTCTACTTCTTGCCAAAAAGCATTCATTTCTGGGAATGCTGATGCTTAGTAGTACTTCTTTAATGACACAGGTTACCTGAGGTTAACAGCCTTCCTTAAAACACACACAAACACAGTGACACACACATGTTAATGTAGAGAAGCAGCAACAGAAAACTAACACAATATTCATTCACTGTAAATGAAATTTTGAGTACACAAAGGAACCTTTTTGAACCTCAGCAATATCCACAGACTCAGAAACTTCCTCCCCAGTGTTTTGCCTTGAATATGAGACACAGTGGAATTAAATCACCAGCAATGAACTATCTTTTATTATGGTCTGCTCTATGGTCAGTCGAAAGACATAAAGTTTGTTTTGAGTTGAGATGAAGTATAATCCCATAGTGATTAAAAGCACCCTAAGGAGTCCAGCTGATCCCTTTTAAATTCCCACTGTAATGCTTAACAGCTGTGTGACTTTAGGCATGATGTGTAACTTCTCTGTGCTTTAATTTTTTTAATCAGCAAAATGGATATAATTGTATCTAATTCATAGGTTTCTTATGAAAATAAAATGAGATAATGTATGTAAAATGCCATAAGTACTATAAAGGTTTTTGCTGTTATTAAAATGCCACTAACTGATCTTTATAAAAATCCATTGTTTTCCCAGGAATAACTGAATTCAATTGTCTTTCCTCTTTTTCTGTGTAGCCATTTTATTCTGGTTCTCACTTCAATAGAATATATTTTCCACTCTTATCTGACTTTCTTGCCTTGAAAATAAAATGGTTCTAGTAGAAGTCCAACGATGGGAATGAAGACTAACAACTCTTCAGTCATTTGTCAAAGACATGGTATTAAGCCCCCTCAGAATAATCAAGGCCACTGTGCATTTTGATCCCATTTTTCTTTTATGCCTTATTAAGGTTGAAGCTCACCAGTTAGAGGTGGTTTCTATATAAATTCTGTATTGTATTAAGCATGACGCTGACATAATTGAACCCCAGCACCATAACCCCAGAACCCAGCTCTTCTCCTCATTTTACCTTGTTTGCCTAGTCTGCTTCTTACAGCTGAAGCTTACACATCTGCCATCACAATTTTCACTCATCTCAGTTCAGTATTTCTGAAATTATTCTTTCTCTTACATTGACTCTCTGAATAAACACTTTCTCTTTATAAAATTTTTATGACTATTATAACCACTCAGACATTCTTGCTTGCTATATTACGAGGCCATGAAATAGATTGCCTAAAACTTGCCCATGGCAGTAGGTTCTACTATTTATTGTTAGCTTTAAGACTTTTTGATAACTTTCAGTTCCATATCTAAAAAAATAGGGGCTTTACTGACATTAATGACTCTAATGTTCTGGACTGTATTATGAGAAAATATAAATTAAGTGCTGAGCATAGTGCCTGACAGATAATAAGCAGTCAATGAAAGGAAGGTATTATAATTATTATTTATCAACTTGAAACTGTAATTTATTCAATGGTACCACAAATGCCATCATCGGGGAAGCATATTTGTGTGATTTCCACTTTGGAACCTCTCCTCGTCAATCATGGTGCTGAACAGTTGATACATTTTATCTCAAATTCATCCAACAATTTTGTCATATTATTAAAATTAACTAAGACTTAGATTAATTTGGGCAAGGTAAGATTGACAAGAATTGGGACAAGAATTTAAATTTAGGACTGTGATTCTAAATCTTAAATCATTTCTGTGTCCTACATATCTTGTCCTTTGATAATTAACCCAAAAATAAACCCAAAGATTTGGGTTAAGTCCTACTTCAGTGTGTCCTAACTGAACTATCACAGTGGAGTCTTAGCTAGTCTCCTTGTTTTCACTTTTTCTCCCCAGCAATCTAACACCAGTGAACAGAAATATTTTGGAAAGCCCTTTTCTGATGGTGTTTCTTTTGCTTAAATGTCTTCAGCTGCCTGCTGTCCACTGAATCAAGGCTAGACATTCACTCATAGGTCTAAACCTACCTTTTCAGCCAGTTGATGGCTATTTTCATTAAAGTTCCCAGTAGTTTGCCTACTGGACTAACTTTGATCCCTTGAACATGCTCCCACACTTTAATGACTCTGCTCAAGCTGTGGCCTCCATCAGTGATACTCTTTCCTACCTCTTCGCCACACCCAAATCCTATCCACCCTTCAAGATCCAACTCAACTATTTTGTTTCCATGGAAGTTTTCTGAATCTCTAGCTAAAAGTGATCCCTATTTTCATACTTCCAAACGTCTTCAGGGTTAATAGTTCTCTATTACACGTTGTGCTCTCCCTACTGCACGTTTGTTTCCATAGTGTCCTATACTTCTCCAACTTTAAGTTAATAATAAACAATCAAATATTATTTGTATCGATTTTAATGTCTTTTTCACCCTGCTAGGCTGAAAATCTTGTAAGGCATGAATAGTACCTATCTTGTTCATTGTTGTAGCTCCTGTGTCTAGCACAGTGCCGTATACAATAGTTGTTCAATAAACATTTTTGAGTAGGTATGTATATACTACATTCTACTTTATTTAATTATCTGCATCCTCTCCTAGGTTATGATTTTCTAAGAGCAGATACTGTGACATTCTTCTTTATATCACTCACTGAGTTCATAAATATGTGCTAAGTGCATTAATAAATCTTCCCTTTACAAAGTTTGCTCTATAGAAAATAAAATTTCAGAATATTTATATTTTTAATACTATGCACTAAGTTAAATATTATACAGCTATATTCTTATACTTTAAAGAAAATTAACCTAGATGACTGCTTCTAGATAATAAACTGGGGTTGCACCGGTCAATATTTTATGAAATACTGTTTGCTGCGAATTTACAAATGCCAATAGGAATAACAGATAATCCCAAGAATTAGACCATAATGGAATAAAGGTTTGCAGTTGCATAAGCATGTTGATTTGTATAAAAACCAACTCAGAAAGTCTCAGTCAAATTCTTCTAATCTTGCTGAAGTTTTACTTTGAATAAACTTTTTTTTAAATTAAGAAGTTTGTTTTCTTAAACAGTTAAGAAATAATTTAGTCCCATCCTTACCACTACGTTAAATTTACATGCATGAGAGCTATCTTGGTGGCCTAGTTCTAGATATTATGTATATGTATAATTACATTTTCAAAAATTACATAATTCAAGCTATCTTATTTCTCAGTTATGTTGGCCTGGCAATATTCTACTCTGATAATTAAAAAACTTTGTCTACATTTTTGCATTGAAGAGTTCTTCTTTTGCTTATTTGCTTGAAATAGTCCTCCCCAGATATTTACAGGTCTCACTTTAAGGACTCTCTGATTATATTAAAATAGCCCATCTCACTTTCTATCCTTTTATTCTTTTTCATTAGTCTTTGTTGCATTTAATCATTACCAAAATTATGATATATATTTGCTTAATTTCCATATCCTCCATTAAAATATATTGATACCAGACAATGATAGACATCAATTAACTATTTGATGAATAAGTGAACTTAACATTTAACTTAACAGTTGCTTCCTATAAAGAATCATTTATTGCTCTTCCAGTATTTTATAACATAAACCTGTTTATCAGGTTGAACAGCAAATTTGTGTCAAAGATACGTTAAGTTGTTTGCAATTATTTTTCAAATATTCATACAGCTAAACAAGAGACACGTAGCTGCATAGTATGAATTTCTTAAGGTAAGACATTCTGTCTCATTGACTTAAAACTCATTGTTTTTGTTGTTGAACACAGTGAATCAGCATCCAAGGGAAATAACTGCCCTACTAAATTTACACAGACATATATTTTACCTCTAAAAATTTAACTGGAAGCAGTTCATAGAGTACCTACATCACAACCTTTAGTTGGCACTGGAATGATCCCAATGAGTGGTAGTCACAACACATGAAAGGCTCCTTCACAGGGAGACCTTTCCAACATAGCTTTGGTCACCATTCATTTGCATTTAAATTTTTAAAAATCTAGTGTAAAGGGTAAATAAGACTGGTAATAAAACTATTGCATTGATGAGCATTTTAGTAAAATTTCTGATACAGTAAATTATTAGTTTGAAATAACATTGAAAATATTGAAAACTCATTCTTTCAAAACCTATTCTATAGACTTAGAATAATTATTAAAGGGGTAATGTCACTTCAGTCTGTTTCAGAAACACTTCCATTTCATTATTAAAAACAGAGTCATGGCAATGTAATGATCAGATGTTGTAGCAACTTTTGATATTTAAAAGAAGTCTGTGTACCTAGAAATTACATATTTAACAAAGCACACACACATTTGAGTATTGACCTGAATGCTTTCTCCTAAGATTTGGATCAAAGCAAAGATGTCTGCTATCATCACTTCCATTCATACTGGAAGTCCTAAACAGTTCAGTAAAGCAAGAAAAAGAAATTAAGAACATATAGAATGAAAAGGAATAAACTGCCTTTATTAACATATTATATAGAAAATCTCTATCAATCTGAAAGGTACTATGATGTAAACTTACAGAGGCCACAGGATAGCACATTACATGTGAAAATCAACGTGCATTTCCATATATTAGCATTGAACAAATGAATATTGAAATTATAAACAGTACAGTTATACCTTGGAGATATTACAGGTTCAGTTCCAGATGACTGCAATAAAGCAAATATCGCAGTAAAGTCACACAACTTTTTTGGTTTCTCAGTGCATATGAAAGCTATGTTGACACTATACTGTAGTCTATTAAGTATGCAATAGTATTGTGACGAAAAAAATAACATATCTTAATTGAAAAATATTTTATTGCTAAAAAATGCTAACCATCATATTAACCTTCAGTGAGTTGTAATCTTTTTGCTGACACATCATTTTGCCTTGGTATTGATGACTGCTGACTGATCAGGGTAGTGGTTGCTGAAGGCTGGGGTGGCTGAGGCCATGTCTTAAAATAAGACAACAATGAAGTTTGTCACACTGACTCTTTCTTTGACAAATGATTTCTCTGTATTATGCAATGTGGTTTGATAGCATTTTACTCACAGTAGATCTTTCAAAGCTGGAGTCAGTCCTCTCAAACCCTGCCTTTGCTCTATCACCTGTTTGTGTAACATTGTAAGTCCTTTGTTGTCATTTCAACAATCTTCATGGCATCTTCAACAGGTGTAGTTTCCATGTCAAGAAACCACTTTCTTTACCCCTCCATAAAAAGGAACTCTTCGTCTGTTAAAGTTTTATCCTGAGATTGCCGCAATTCAATCACATCTTCAGGATCCACTTATGATTCTAGTTCTCTTTGCTGTTTCCACCGCATCTGCAGTTCCTTCCTCCAGTGAGGTCTTGAACCCCTCAAAGTGATCCATGTGGTTTGGAATCAGTTCTTCAAAGCTCCCATTAATGTTGGTATTATGACCTCTTTTCATGAATCACAAATATTCTTAATAGTATCTAGAATGGTGAATCCTTTCCAGAAGGTTTTTAATTTACTTTGTTATCAGAGGAATCACTATCTATGGCAGTGATAGCCTTACAAAATGGATTTCTTAAATAATAAGGCTTGAAAGTTGAAATTACTCCTTGATCCATGAGCTGAAGAATGGATACTGTGTTAATAAATGATAATAAAATAAAATGTGTTAATAATAATAAATTTTACTCATCAGTGCTCTTGAATGACTGATGCCTTGTCAATGAGCAGTAATATTTTGAAAGGGATCTTTTTTCTGAGCAGTAGATCTCAACAGTGGGCTTAAAATATTCAGTAAACCATATTGTAAACAGATATGCTGTTACCCCGGCTTTGTTCTTTCATTTATAGAGCACAGACAGAGAAGATATAGCATGATTCTTAAGGGCTCTAGAATTTTTGGAATGGTTAATGAGCATTGGCTTCAATTTAGAGTCACCAGCTGCATTAGTCCCTAAAAAGAGACTCAGTCTGTCCTCCGAATCTTTGAAGTCAGGAATTGACTTCTCTCTAGCTATGAAAGTTCTAGATGCCATCTTGTTCCAGTATAAGGCAATTGCATCTATATTGAAAATCTGTGGTTTAGTGTAGTCACCTTCATGAATTATTTTAGAGCCTCTAGGTAATCTGCTACAGCTTCTACATCAGCACTTGCTGCTTCACTCTGCACCTTTATGTTCTAGAGACAGATTCTTTTCTTAAACCTCATAAGTCAACATCTGCTAGCTTCAAACTTTTCTTCTGTAGCTTCCTCACCTCTCTCCAGCCTTCATAGAATTAAAGAGAGTTAGGGCCTTGTCCTGGATTAGACTTTGGCCTAAGGGAATGTTGTGGCTGGTTTGATCTTCTATCCAGACCAGTAAAGCTTTCTTTGTATCAGCGATAAGGCTGTTTTGCTTTCTTATCGTTTGTGTGTTCACTGGAATAGCACTTTAAGTTTCCTCCAAGAACTGTTCCTTTACATTCACAACTTGGCTAGCTGGTGTAAGAGGCCTAGGTTTCAGCATGTCTCAGCTTTCGACATGCCTTCCTCACTAAGCTTCATTATTTCTAGCTTTTTATTTAAAATGAGAGACATGCAACTCTTCCCTTTACTTGAATACTTAGAAGCTATTGTAGGGTTACTAACTGGCCTAATTTCAATATTGTTGTGTTTCAGGGAATAGGGAAGCCTGAGGAAAAGGAGAGAGAAGGGGAAACAGCCAGTCAATGGAGCAGTCAGAACACACAAAGCATTTATCAGCCAAGCTCTCTGTCTTACATGGGCACAGTTCATGGTGCCTCAGAACAATTACAATAGTAACATCCAAGGTCACTGATCACAAACCACCGTGACACATATAATAATAATGAAAAGTTTGAAATATTGTGGGTACTAGCAGTGTGACAGTGAGACATGAAGTGAGCAAATGCTGTTGGAACATGGCACCAATAGACTTGCTAGAATCAAGATTGCCACAAAGCTTCAATTTGTAAAACGGTATCTGCCAAACACAATATAATGAAGTGAAATAAAATGAGATATGCCTGTACTATATATAATAGCATTAACAGCCATGAAAATTATAGCCATTATCTTGTAATAACTTTTAATGAGATATAATTTGTAAAAATACTGAATCACTATGCTGTACATCAGAAACTAATATAATATTGTCAACCAAGTATATACTTCAATAAAAATTTTAAATGAAAACAGTAGAGTAGGGAATCAGGGAAGGTCAAGTCAATAAGCAACCAGTGTTCTTTTTTTAAAAATTTTTTATTGAAGTGTAGTTGATTTACAATGTTAGTTTCAGATATACAGCAAAGTGATTCAGTTATACATACAGATACATATTTATATTTTCTTTTCAGATTCTCTTTCATTATATGTTATCACAAGAAACGGAATACAGTTCTCTGTGCTATACAGTAGGTCCTTGTTGTTTATCTATTTTATATATAGTAATGTGTATCTTAATCCCCAAGCTCTTAATTTCTCTCTCCTCACCCTTTCCCCTTTGGTAACCATAGTTTGTTTTCTATGTCCATGAGTCTGTTTTTGGTTTGTAAATAGAATGTGTTTCTTTTTTTTTTTTAGATTCCACGTATGTGATACCATATGATATCTATCTTTCTCTGTTTGACTTACTTCACTCTATGATAATCTCCAGGTCCATCCATGTTGCTGCAAGTGGCATTATTTCATTCTTTTTTATGGCTGAGTAATTTCCCATTATATATAAGTATAATATCTTATCTATCTATCTATCTATCTATCTATCTATCTATCTATCTATCACATCTTCTTTATCCAGTCATCTGTTGATGGACATTTAGGTTGTTTCCATGTCTTGTCTATTATAAATAGTGAGCAGCCAGTGTTCTTTACTTAGCTTTCTGTTTGATTGACTGGTGTAAAGGTCTGTATTTCAGTGGTATTTTGCAATCCAGTTCAGAGGGAGGAGCTGTGATTAAGATATAAATGTCCTAGATAAGGAAGATCAACAGTGTTCTCATCTACAACTAATATAATCTGCATGTTAAATAAACAAAATTAACATGCCCCAGAATCTTTCTGTCACATTTCTGAAAGGTCATCTGTGAAAGAGGTAATGGGTAGGTTAGAGTGTTGCATACGAAGACATTTTAGAGCTTCTCATTCTTGGAATTTTCCCCTCAAATGCTGAGCTGCCTTATCATTGACAAATGACCTAAAAATATACAACCCAAATGCTATTTCATTAGATATAATTTTTTCAAGTAGCTATTTTTAATTTTTTTAAGTTCTAGGAATATATTAAGTGGTTAATTGATAATTATTTGCCATAGAAAATTCATATAATACCCAGAAGTTTAAAAAGATATACTTCATAGCTATGAAATTACAAAGAATGATTAAATTTTATCTTCTGAGCTTTTAAAGAAAACTGACAAACTGTGTGTATAACTTAAACAATGTAAGTACCAAATTTTGTCTTTGTAAGAATGATCAGAGTTCTGTTGTTGAATTTCATATGCTGATAGATCCTACTTTTATTTTCATAAATAGATTTGCTTCTATATTTGCATAAAAATTCATTAATTAACTTATTATAATATTATATCTGACTATAGAGAAAACTCTGAAAAGGAATTATATCCAGGGAAAAAAAGCTTATTGCATAGCTGTATGCATAATAATAGTCATATTTCATTAAGTATATCTGCAGCATTTGAAATCTAGTTTCCATGTAGTTTCTCCTATGTAATTAAGCAGTTATGCATTATAAATGTAACATTAGCATTAGCAAATGCAACATGAATCAAAGAAAATACAATTCTACTATGGAGAATCCATTTTAAATAATGTTTATTTCACTTATTCTAATGAATGGAAAACATGTAATTAAAGTAGATAATCCGGTTTCAAGCATCTAGAACAAATCTTAGTACATAGCCTGTTGAATGAAAGTTAATCTCATTTAAAATTTATTAGATCACTTCCAGAAAGACAATGTTGTATAGAGTAACTTTTATCCTCATTAGTTTAGAGATATGCACATTAGTACTCTTGATTACTAATCCACTTAAAAAATTGGGAAGAATTAAACTTTTTTTTTTTTAAATTTGAGGGAATGTAGATTGATGCTTAAATCTGAACTCTGGCTTACAAATATCAGCAGTAGTACCTGGCTCAGCTTATTCGAGTAAGGTAAGAATATACTAACAGCTGGCCTTACTATGTCCCTTGATAATAAACTGCAGCTCTACATCAGCCATCCAAATTTCCAACTAATGGAGGGTCCTGAGAGAGTCAAGACAAAGAGATCCCCACAACACAAATAGATATACATAACACTATTAAAAAATCTGAAGTCCATAGATTTGTGAATGAGTAAGCTCTTGGCTAATAAGTCATATCTTCCATATTGACATAGAGCAGTTATGAGGAATATTTAATATTCTTTTAAAAGCTGTTGTCAGTGAGAAGGAGATGGCAGTTGACCAGCTAAATAAATTCAAACAAAGAGAAATGAATGGTTTTACCAACTTAAAAGAAATATTAAATACTCACTTAATTTTTGCTGTTCTTATTGGGCCAAAGGGTAAAGAACATAGGAACAGTCCTAAGCAAGAAGCAGTTGCCCCCAAAAAGATAGTCATAAAAGGCAAGGGATCTAAGTCTGCTTTCCTTCAAAGAGAAAAAAAAATTTAGGACATATTTCTTGAGTTAACTTTACTGAAAATGTGAAAAGGTGAAGGTACTTGTCTCAAGCATTTTATCCCATGAGTTAATATGTTCTTAAAAGTGATATGATACATAAGTAAAGAAAAAATGAATTGATCTTTCCTCTACCTTACCAATAACAGAAATGGTGAACAGTACCACCTAAAGCAACTGAAGTTTGAGATTAGAAATAAAGGTATAAACAGAGGGTAGTAACCACCAAGAAGAAAGATGACTATGGAAGGATGAATGATAAAAGGGAAAAGAGGTAGTAGGGTCATAATGCCTCACTGACTTAGTAGACAGGAGAGCTAAGATACCTTTCAAGGTGGTATCTATGCTAATATTTCAAGCTCAATCCTAACAGGCCCCTACAACTTATTCAGGTCTATGCATATGGCTGAAATCATGAGTTCAGTGTGAAAGTATGTGTGAAAGTACCAGTGAGTTCAGTATGGGAGTAACATAACTGACTTGATTGTTAAATCTATTTTTAAAAACATTTAACAAAGATGCAACTGTCAGTTCTTACTTTGTATAGCTTCTCTTATGATTTGACACTGCCATATTATACAAAGGCCTCATTCACTTTAGGTCCTTCTGCCTATTCAAGTTTAGTTGATTATGAGAAGAAGCAGGGCAGAGCAAGTACAAAAATTTCTCAATAGGTGTGAGAAGGGGAGATACAAGACTTAAGGCAACTATTTCACATTTTGTAGATTAAATGATTATCTGGGCTATTTTCCCTTTTTTGTTTACCATAGGTTCTAGACAAACCTTACACTCTGTTTTGCACTAGATTTTACTTTTTCTATTTTCAGACCTTAATTCTTGCCAACTTGCTCATTTTATCTCACCTGTGGAGATGTGTGGCTCAAGAGTATTTGACATTCTAGTATTTAAGCCAGTATTTTTTAGGTAGTATGAAGGATTTTTCAAACATTGCCGTGATAGTTTATAAAAGCTTTTAAAGTTGCATTTAGTCATTCCATTTATTACATTCTAGGATAAGTAAAACAAGACCTGGAATAGATTAGACAAATTTTAACCATAAGAAATTTCTGGTATTCAGTCATTTTTAACCTATAAAAAGGGCAATTTCATATGGTTTCCACTAGTAGATCATACTACTGTACATTTTCTAATTTATATTTTAGATTAATTCATTTTTTATTTTGTATAAAATACCTAAAATGTGGGCTGCTCTCTTCACCCAATGATAATACAAATTGTTGAATGACTCAAAGTGCCCTGTTTTCAATTCTGAGCAGTAATAAACAATTAATTATAAAGTCTTAAGAACTTTATAAAATAATTTAAAGAAAAGTCAGTACATTTTAAATACTGGCAACTACAGGAAATCAGTTAAGAGTCAGAGTTTAGTCTTATACACTATTAGAAGAAAATATATTGTACAGAATCTAAAACAACAAACGCAAACATTTCTGATTTGTCTTTGAATTGGCTTTTGAAGCTGGATTTTGAATATTAAGCTTCCTGAAATGCTAAAGGTTCAAATGCCTTACAATAAATAATGAGACCATATAATGATTACATGATTCAAGAGTGTGAAAAACTTTCTCATTCCTAAATATTTACCCATTACTCTAACCCAAACCCATAGAATTCCAATGACACAATATCCTTTTCAAAGACTACTGCAAATAACTGCCCAATGCAACACAGACTTGTCTTCTTGGTCAAGATATTGGTTTCCGTGTTGTCTTCCTACATTTGTTGAATAATGTTGAGAGATCCAATTTAGATCTTTACAAGGCTTCTTTAAGCACAATAGGAATTTTTTTTCAATATTTATTGTTTTCAAAATGTACTTCACAAATTTAGCTTTCATTTATATAAATATACACAAAAGTCGACTGTAGAGTGTTATCGTATGAATTGAAAATCTATTTTTTAAAAGAGCTGGCAATTATTATCATCAGCATTATCATCAAATCCAGGAATTATAAGATAAATGAAGTGATTAGAGAAAATTATTGGAAAAAAATACAAAACCTTTACTTCAACTTTATCCGGTCTCCTCTTTTAGATTGTGAACACCATAAAAGGAGAGAATATGTTTGTTTCATTCATATATGTGTCTATGTGTGCATTTGTTTATGTGCATGTGGTATGTGTATGTATCTACACATGATACATATGCACAACACATATCATGTATATATAATGTAAATAGTGTATGCAGATATGCACATACAGCATGTATATATAGTGTACTACTAGTACACTATAAGCTAAAATCATAAGTATTTGTTGAATTACCAAATAAATGCAACTATAAAATCTATTCCATAAGCATGTGTCTGATGCTTTCCCGTCTTCAACAGTAAATCCTCATTAGCACCAACAACGTAAGTTTTCTTGGAATGAATTCTTTTTATTGTTCAGCTTTTTATTTACCTTCTGAATTAGTATATCTCAAGTATCTCATAGCTCTTCTTGAATAAATATATAATGAAAAGCAAATTTGAAATTTTTGTTTACTCCTGGCCTTTCCTACATTCTTAGTATCTGTTCTTTGACTTTAGATGTATGTAAGTCACCACATTGTAGACTATTAACAGTCTACAATGGGCCAAGCAATGTGTTTGTCACTGGGAATACAGACAGCTCTGTTTAACTAAGGAGACATGATTGTAAACAAATAATCATACAGAGAAGTGCAAAAGGAGGAAGTATATACCATATATTATGCAAGTTTAGATAGGATTGCTGTGCTTCAGGAGTAAATAAGGTGTAAGACACAATGGCAGGAAGGCTATAGGGTCTCACCTAATGTGAGAAGGAACACTGATTATTGGCAGGAGAAACAACATGCCCATAGATGGTCTCCTTGGCACTCCTTTCATTTAGTTCTGCAACTGTACCAAAAAGATAGTAGAACCACACTGCTTTGGTGTTCTACTGTAACATTTCTAAATTGCAAATGTCATCATTTCTTTCTCTTATTTCAATCTTTACTCAACTCTTCAATAAAGTTCAAAGATTTTAATCTGGTATAAAAGGCCCTTCATAGTCTGACTAATCAGTTTCATTTGATAACTTCCAGCATCTATTTGTGAGTGTATGTCAAGTCTTGGGTTTTTACAAGGGTTGTGTTCTCTCATCCCAGAAATACCTCCTTCTTTCTCCTACAGCTAATTCTTACTTGATTTTAAAAAGAAAACTCAATCACTGTATACTCAGAGAAGCTTTTATGAGGTTGAGTGGGAACCCCCATAATACCTTGTTTATACTTTTTTAAAAAACATTTATCAGATTACGCCATCACTGTGTGGCATGTTGATTTGCCTCTTGCCTCTAAGCCTACTTGCCAGTAACATCTCTTATCCCTGTCTCACTTGTAGACACACCGGATATAGGGACTAGGGAAAAAATAATCAGCACTCTAGGATAATTTAAGTGGTTCTCTAAGGCCTTCAGAAGGTTAACATTCTCCATATTAATTAGCTATTAACTTTTTGAAATCATAGAATTTAAGTATTCAAAAAGACTTTACGGCTATGTAATGGGGTGTTTTTAAAAATATTTTTGACCATGACCCATGTAAGAAATGTTCTACATCACAATGGGGTGTGATACACAATCATATATTTAAAATAACAGCTCCACAATATAATACACTTACTATATATGATATAGTAAAACAATATATCAGATATTATTTATTTTTTAATACAACAAAGAAAAAAATCAAAGTGAACTTACTACCAAAATACTCAAATTATGAATCAATAAACCAAAAATAGCTTCATGCTTATCCACAAAAAATATTTCAAGTCCCATTAATAGTGATAGCACTCTACCCATCTATTTTAGTGTAAACTCTCCCTATAGTTTATGGATAAAAGTGAGGTCTTGAGAGGTAAGTGACTTTTCCAGACAAATAAGCACAAAGCTGGATCTAGAACACATCTAAAGTTCATGCTAGTATTCTTTCCACCACATCAATGACAAAGAACTTCTGCTAAGAAGCCATCATATATTTAGCTTATTCACTCTTTGAGAGACTAGATCCCTTGCACAAAATACCTTTACAAATGAATTAAATGAACCACTGCCTAACCTTCTTATCTTACTTCTATGGCACAATTTGTATTTTTAGAATTCTGTCTAAAATATCTGTGTTAAAAATAATACTGATCTGGGATCCCAATTAGAAAGATACTTTAAATCCCCAGAACAATAAGCTCTGGATCAAAGCTGATGAGGCTTCAATACAGAAGTTTCATGTCTGCAACAATACTTTCAGATTGGAAAAGTGAGTGAGTAGAACAAGGCCAAAAATTGGGAAGAAGAGAACCAGGCTGATAGAAAAGCTATACCACAGACTTCTGGAAAAAAAAAAAAAAAAAGAATGAGAGAACTTCAAGCCCTTTGCTAATTTTTTAAAACTGAAATTGTTAACATATATTTATAGGAAGCTTGTTAAATATCAAAGTAAGTTTTTTCTCCTGTACATTTTGTCTTATCCTAACTTTATCTTGGTAAATAAGAAATACACTTTTTCATATTTAATAAGAAATACAGAGGATATGCTACATCATGCTGTTGTGAAAGGGTCCACGGGGATAAGCTAAATGAATGAAATGGACAGTCTTCCTCAGGCTCGTGCTATTATTTAACAGTAAATTAGGGAGGGCAAGAACACTCATTGTTTCAGTATTAATGCCTACAGGCTTAAAGTACTATATTTAATTGAAGACAAAAATCAAATGATTGCACAATTATAATTATCACAAAATCATGATTAAGTTTGAAACATTAGTCAGTGCAGAACATTTAGGAAATTGGTGTCTGTAGAGAGATTAAGAACCTCTGAGAAGCAAGGTTAGACTAAATAGGAATTTGAACTAAATCACTCTCATCAAATATCAGTTATTCATTTCTGAGTCTGTAAAAAACAATAGCCTGAAGTTACCTAAACATAAATATAAATACAATTTATTTACCTTAAATTCATTAATTAATTATTTTGGAGTTCAATTATTTCAAATGTCATATAGAGTCTGGATTTTGTTAATTCAATAATTTTTAATTTCATCATTTCATTCATATGATAGATGCAATAATCCTATTGCTATGATACTTTATATTATTTAGAGTTAAAGAAATAAAAACTCTAATAGACTCTCCTCTTACATTTATATTTCAACTTTTTCCAGAATATACTTCAATGAGCAAAGTAAGACAAAAATTTATACCAAGCTATTGATCATTCTAAAGAAACTAAATAAACCATATTAAATATTTTAATTTTGAAGCATAGATTTTTCTAAATGTTTATGTGTAATATAATATATTACTGCACGTTATTTCTATTTCTACCATTTAGAAAGAAAAGACCACCTTTGTTTAAAAAAATTCTTACGTTTAAAGACAACAACAAAAGAAAACTTTAACACAAAATACAATAACACACATGAGAAATTCTTATTTTTAAAGCAGTCTCCACCTGCCAACATCTGTCCTGCCTGTCTCAGGAATCATAAACCTCTATCACCACTGATAACTTTGACCAAGAAAAGCTGAGTACTTACCCGTACATCATGGACCCAGAACTGGGGCACCTTCTATTCAGGCACCATCTGATCTTTATCAGCCAGGTCAGAGCTGGGAGGCTGGAAAATAATGAGAGTCATTGGCAACAAGAAAAGAAACAAGTCTGACTGGTTTAATGACCGAGGTCTGCAGCCTGGAAATAGCCTGATACGAATATGATCAACTTTGTGCCTGCTGGTTCCGCAGGTGGAGGAATTGTCAATACCTTTGTAGAGAAGCTCCAAGCAGAGAGGGCAGACCACATGCAACTGGTGATGATTCAGAGGGCCACACTTTTCCGATTGGGAAGGTATGATCAGCATTGAGGTGTGGCCTCAATTTGTTTTAAAAAAAATAAACCAGCAAAACATTAGAGTACATTGGGTGCTCTGTACTTCATTAAAATGATTATATCTTCTCCCCTTTGAGGGAATCATCAGGTGTGGCGATGTGGAACAGACCTGGGCTCTGTGCCAAGATGCTTGTCTTTGCTTCGGTGGTATGATAATGGGCTTGCTGTTTAGCTCATTGGGATTTATTTTCCTCATAAGTAAAGTGTTGGGACTGCATTACCTTTTCTAATACTGTCCATTTGAGCTCTAAAGATAACAGATTTTATTGATATAATTTATTTACCACCAAAAAGATCCAAAAAAATTTTTAAAAAACTTTTTCTCCTTTCTTATCATTAGGAATAGTTTAGTCTATTTTAGTGCATGTGAATTCCTCAATATTTATAAATAGTCACTTTAGATAATTCATCCACAGAGCTTTTAATCTGAATACATGAACTTGTAATGAAGATAAGTAAAGTTGCAGGAAGAATATTACAATTTTAAGAGCTGTTTTTAAAGGATCAGAGCCAGGAGATATTAAAGGGGAAAAAAAAGATTTAAACATGCATCTTTGTTATTCATACAGAATACGTTTATCTAAGATGCTACAAATAACAATATGAATCTTATCTTAACACTATCATTATAATATTCCACTAAGACATTAATATAATTAATGTATTAATTATATTAATTATATAAAGTATTAATATAAAATACATTTCCCATGACATTTTACAAATAGAAGAACTGAGGTAGATTGTCAGTTTGTATAGTTATAAACAATGTGACAAAGAGACATGTGACAATATAATTTTGAGAAGGAATAAAGAATTCTGAATAAATAGTTCACAGGAACTTATCAAGTCACTTTAACTATATTGAAAATTATAGCTTAACTTAGGAATAATAACTTTCATTCTCTGGGGATGTGATTTTTTCCAAAAGGAAAAATTTTTTAAATCTAACAAAACTGGTATAGAAAAATTTTCTTAATTTTAGTATCTGCTATAACATTATTATTTTGATTTTCTATATGGTAATACTGTGCTAACTTGAAATTAACATTGTACAAATATGCTTTTAAATGATTTTAATGTTTACATTAAAATATTTCTCACTAATGAATTAATATTTTAATAATTGATATTTGTTTAAATTCATAAAAATATTCTCAGCTCTTTATATTTATAATTAATAATACAGTAGAAAATAAACTCTTTGGCTTAAGTGGAGGAAATTTTGCCTTACAAAAAGCATGTCCAAGTAAGTTAAGAACCAGCTTTGAGGGTTCTGGAATGAAACATGCAGTATGTACATATTTCTTATTTTAAGAAAATCAGCATTTTCATATTGAATTATAGGACTTGGGGGTGAGAATTAAGAGATAGAGTAATATTTAAACAGTCAGAGATCACAATAGAAGCTATCTTATTTTTAAAAGCTCAAAAATAGACATTTAATTGTCTTTCTCAGGAACCTTTCCTGCTACACCATTCTCTCAAATTATCATCTGTTTGATTTTAAAAGTTCTGTTTCTTTGATTATTTTTATTTTTTCCCTTCTGCTTTTAGTGAATATGTAAAATAATCCCTTTATTCTCTGAGGTAATGACTTTCTCATGGTGGATGGCGGTACACCAGTATGCTGTGTCTATCAACTAACCATGTGAACTTGGGAACATTCTTAACCTTTCTATATCCCAGTCCCCACCCCCTCCCACCCCAGAAAATTAGGATAATACTTGTACATAGTTTAAACAAGATAATAAGTATAAGGGACTGAACAAAGTGTCTGGCCCATAATAAAGCCCAGAAGTATTAAGTATTGTACTTTCTCTCAAATCCATTTTTTTCCCTAGGATTAGCACTGTATTGCTAATTGTTTTCAATAGAGTTCAAAAGGGGTGTTTTCCAAACTCTTTTGTCTGTATGGTTCTCATTTTAGCAACATAATTCTCTAGTTCTTTGCTTTAATTGTATTAAATAAAGACATTTATGTATTAGGTTCTAATTAATGTAGCATATGAAGATTTTTCAATGAATGTTCATTCTAAGGCTGAATAACTCTATCAGCTAATTCGGAAGGCTGGCAGGCATTAGTAACATGCACTATAAAAGTGAATTACTACATATGAATTTGATCTCATTGCTTTCTCAGCACCTTAGTGCACGTTGCTTCATGTGGGCAGGCACCACACTTGTTTCTATTACTGTGCTGTTGATTGATTTATTATCAGTCAAAAGACAACGAGTGTATGAGGCAAAGCATCAACAGGAAAAATTAACAATAGGATATTACACCAAGACATCAAGGAGAAAGTTAAGATACTCCCAAATTGATCATGTTTCTTCAGTGTCCAAAATAAAAAAATAAAAAAATAGATTAGATTTAGAATAGATTCTATAAAAGATTTGTGTACATTTCTCTGTAATTTCAGATTTTAAAATAAATTAATTAAATTTATGAACTTAATAAATAAAGTCATTGCAAATAAATAATTTAACCTCATACTTACTAATAGCCTAGGGTTTGAGGGCTGACCTTAAGTTTTACCTTGCACTTACTAAGGCAATCAATGTATTACTTTACCATTGAAGAAAGAGCATAAAGGGGATTTAGTGGAGGATCACACCTTGCCAAGTGCAAGCACTACCAAAGAGTGATAACATGGAAGAAAGAGACCACCTCAAGGGAGATAACAAGTCCTGTGGGTTAGAATAAATGCATCACTGGCTGAAGGAAAAGGAGACCAAATTCAGTAGCCTTTCTCTAATACAGCATAAGAATTAGTAGACATTATTTATCCAGACAACTTAGGACAAAAACTGGGAACACTCACTCTAAGATCAACTCATCTCCATGGATCATTTCCATGTACTCGTTAAATTATGGAACTGAGAAGATCAAAACATAATATATGTTTATTTTTTTAATCTCAAAGAGTAGATCTTAGAGTTGTTCACACCAGTGTTCAAGTCAGTAATTTTTTTTTCTCAGATCCTAATTGTTTTGTTTGAAAAACTTTTAGGCAAAATACATATTTTAGAAATAGGATAAATTATTGTATTTCAATACAAATAGTTTAATTACTTCATTATAACCAGCTTCAAAGTTGTATACATAGTCTATTATCATTCAGATATAAATTACCACAATACTGTGCTTGCTGATAAATATTCTGTTGGTAGCTAAAACAATTGATCAGTTTTAAGTAGTGCAGTGAGACTTCAAAAACTACCTTACAGAGCATTCTATAGGTGGTCTCCTCATGGTTTTGGAGGTTTCTGTTTTCCAGCTATGTAATAGTATAATGAAGTAATCATTAGGTGTTTCTCATTTGAAACAAAGCAGGCTGAGATGTTTTTTATCAAATGATACTGGATCTGAGTAAGACAGACTAGCCCACTTTACATTCTTACATATTAGCTGTACCTCAGTGGCTTACACTGAAAGAAAAAATGTGTCAAACTAATCAACATACCATAAGCTCCACAGGCAGAATTTAATCCAAAAAGACTTGTGACACAAACAATAAATAAGCATTTTTTTCCTTAATTTTTAAGTTGAAGGAAGTCCTTTAAGACCTCAAGTAGAAGGTTCCTATACTAGGTCTTCTGAATTTTGTTTTTCAAAAAAAAAATCTCTCTTTCAAGAATTAGTCTATTCTCATGACTTTATAGAACTCTCCTCTATTCAGTCAACACCTAAATCTGTATCTCCACTTTATTCCCTTGCTGAAATTGTAGTCTTATAGATGCCTACTAAGTTTTGTTTCATTATCTTACATGACCACATGCAATCATATATTTAAAAAATACTTATTAACAATCTGCTATGTGCTAGGCACTGTGCCTATCATGTTGGTAAGACTAAGACAAAATAATTAACACTATCTTGCTCTCAGAGAGTTTTACAGTCTAGTCAGTCATCTCAAACTCAACAAATCTTTGTGCCTCCAAACTTCTTTGTCTTTTTCAGTGACATAACACAATGCCTCAATAATCTACACTAAAAATTTGAAATGTATCCTTGACTCAATTCCATTCTCTGTATCCAGCTAATGATTTTGAAAATTATTCTTTCAAATTGTTTCTTTGGCCTGTATATTCCTTTCTCTTCCTAGCCTAGCTTACTTAGACTGTTACAACAGCTTTCCAACTGAACTCCATGACTCTTAGTCTTTTCACCTTTCAGTTCACCTTCATGCTCATTAAAGACTAATTGTCTATAAATATGGCTTTCATCATGTGACTATTAAAAAAAATCTTTTAATGGCTCCCTATTTTCCATCTCATGAAGAATTTACTCAATGAAATTCAAAATCCTCTAAGAATCAAATTCATCCCAACTTTATTTCTGTAATATATCACATCATGACTTTGTAGTTTCTCTTCTATCATCACACCATCCTTCCCACTGGGGTGTTCACCCTATTCTTGTCTCTGACTTAAAGATGAACACCTTGTAAAAGCCCAGCCCAATTACTACCTCCTTAATCAAATCTCTAACAGTTTAAGATAGTTTAAGATGCAGTTCCTGGGTGCTGACTACTTTGATTCTGAATTTTGTTCTACCACTAACTTTGTGACCTTGATTAAGGCACTTATTCTCTCTTGTGCCTCAATTTCTTCACCTATAAAAGAGAAATGAAAATAGCCTCTAACTTTCATGTTATTTTATTTTTATTGTAGTATAATTGAATTATAATACTAGTTTCAGATTACAGCAGAATGATTCAATATTTTATAGGTTATATTCTATTTAAAGTTATTATAAAGTATTGGCTATATATTTCCTGTGCTGTACGATATATTCTTGTAGCTTATTGTAGCTTATTTATTTTATACATAGTAATTTGTACCTCTTAATCCCCTACCCCTATTTTGCCCCTCTCTGCCTTTCTTCACCATTTGTTATTTGTTCTTTTTGATGATAGCCATTCTGACAGGTGTGAGATGATATCTCATTAAGGTTTTTTATATATATATAAATATAGACACACACACTTTTTTATTGTAGTATAATATATATATATATATATATATATATATATAGACACACACACACTTTTTTATTGCAGTATAGTCAGTTTATAATGTGTCAATTTCTGGTGTACAGCATAATGCTTCAGTCATACATGAACATAACATTTATTCATTTTCATTTTCTTTTTCACCATAAGTTACTACAAGATACTGAATATAGTTAGCTGTGCTATTCATTGAGGTTTTGATTTGCATCTCCCTGAGGATTTGCAATGCTGAGCATATTTTCATGTGCCTGTGGCCATATGTATGTCTTCTTTGGAAAAATGTCTACTGAGATCTGCTACTGAGATCTTCTGCTCATTTTTTAATTGGGTTGTTTGTTTTTTTGATACTGAGTTATATAAGCTGTTGATATATTTTGGATATTAACCCCTAAAGACCAAAACCTGGATCTTTTGCTTCTGTGATATCTTCTAGTCTTTGGTATAGGCCCATAGTAGGTGGTCAGTTAACACTCACTGACTGATTTGTCTCATTCCATTCCAAACTACAATTCGTTTTTACCTTCTACATTACTCCTGGGAGTTGGAACTGCGATCATTTTTCTCTTTTTACTTCGAAGGTGAAAGTAAAAAATACTGTGTGCGTGAAAAATGTTAGCTTTCCAGAACTCTAATAACTCCCTGTCTTCCTTAACTGGAATATTCTAATAAGTTATACTTAAGAGAAAATCCAGATAGCCATTTCCTCTAAACACTTTCTTGGCTGATTTAGGTTTTGCAGTGAATACATCTTATTCATAAGAGGCTTATAATTTTTATTGATAACTTGGTAAGACTCTGACTCTGGTATATAATAACTTGGAACTTCCATTGCTGCTTGAGCAGTGGTACAGCAAGGTTGGAATCAGGGTTGTAGAAGCTGTCTATTCTGCATACAGGAAATGAGGGGGGGTGCATTGTCTAATAATGAATTTTAAAACAATAGAAAACTGATTAAAGTTGGTGTGGTTATTATTGTCACCATGCACCACAAAATCTAAGCAACATCATTGATAAAAATATTCCTCCCTACTGGAGGGTTGACTACTCCCACTAATGCCTCCACCCTACTGTACCTCTTACATTATGTTCTAAAGTTATCTTTGTAGACATTAAATTTTTTCCTGGTCAATAGTGAGGATTCTGATACATTTTAGTGCAGCTTCCCCCTTGCCAAATTTTTAATATGTTCTATAGTAAAAATACATTTTATATGACAGCAAAGTACCCACACACATACATATGTTTCACTAAACAGTCAACTTTACTACTAACAGGTAATGGCACTGATTTTGAAAAATATCTCTCCAATTTGATCCTTAGCTATCCAAATTAGAACTACCAAGGAACTGTTTTAGAATGAATTCAGTAGCTCCCCTGGGGTCCTGTGAACTAGATATAATATAAAATTGGAGCTAAACTAGACTTGTGACATTGATGGGTGAAAATAAAATTTAAGGAGCTGATTTACCTTTTTTGGCCTCTACACTATTAGTCACAGAGAACAGGGATAATGGTACATCAAAGCCAGTATCCAGGCTGAGGGGTGGGTATCACCTAAAGACTCCTCACTTTTTCTCCTTGAAGATTCTATTCCCAAGTCTGGCCCTGATCTGAGTAACATTTCTCAATTTCTGCCCAACTCTTACTCCTCATCTAATAATATACCCTAATTATTCTCATTCAGCTCTGGCCAATTTCTTATTTCATTCCAAATTCACAGAATACTGAAGCTTATTAACCTCCACATCTTTCTAAACCATGTGTTTTGCTTCATTCCTTTCTAGTGAGTGTACTACTCCCTTAGTTATCTCTCTCACTATGCATTATTCAGGTACTTCTTACTGGAAGAGCTTCTTTATGCCTATAATTTATGAATGCAATCAGTCATGATGCAATATTGACTGGCCAGGATTTCCTCATGAAATCTATAATTAGATGCCTCATTAACTGCAAGATTAGAAGTTTATGCTTAATGACATATCTCAAAGATTACAAATTATTCTTTCTTATCTACCCTGGTTTAGGATAGAGACCAGTTGTAAATGAGGATTTAATCATTATTATACATTTCCAGAAGTGTGTTATAAATAACTAAAATTTTATCAAATATACTGATAAAGATTTAAAAGAGGATGATTTATTCTTAGTTCTACATGAATTCAGTTATTTTGTAGCAAGTGAGAAGATGACCTTAAACCTATTTCAATAGAAATTACAGGAACTGATTACAGATTAACATGCATACTACTTTATGAGCTAGTATTAACATAGGTTATTATTTCCTATGAGTCAGGATTTTTCTTATTGTTAAAATGAAGGATTTAAATATTATTTGACAGTTTTCTATATGTTCATGATATAATATGGCAGGAAATTGTAAAAGGACATTTAACTATTGAAAGGCTAGTAGGTAAGAATACCATTTCTATGTAGAAAAATCTAAGCTAAGGCTGTGGAAAATTGCTAAATTAATAAAAGATTTCAAAGTGACTTGATTCAAAACATAAATATACCAAAATTAATAAATCCATCTATCAGTATTAGTCACCTGTAAATAATAATAAAATTATTTCTTTTACAAAAGCAAAGATTCTGCAATATAACTAGTAATAGGCTTAAGAAATGTGCAAGATCCTTGTAGAGAAAGCTATATACATTTTAAAGAAAAATTACTGCAAAGATATGCACAAAAATATTACAAAAGAGATACATTTATATCAGACTAAGATGATTTTAATATGTGAAAACTGGCAACATACAGCTATTGAATAAATGTAACAATTTTTTAAATTGTTAATTCATTTTAGGTTTGTGGATGGGGAAGGGAAGGAGTAGAGAAGAGAAAAAAATGGGCAGAAAACAATAAAAAAAAGAAAGAAAATGAGAGAAGGAAAATAGGAAATTCTGAAGATTACAATGCTCAAATGTTCCTTTAGGTATAAACTTCAGAATGTCCTCAGATCACAGCTCTTCAAATACTTTTTATCTATAGCTCTTAGACGCTCCAGTTTAGCAATGTTACCCAAATAAGCACAGTGAAAAAAAAAATTTTTTTTTAAACAGATAGGGTAGCAGCAACTAGGACAGTACTACCTGGAAAATTAAGCTGAAGTTCCAAATTGAATTTTCAACTTTGAACCTTCCACCACCACACTTAATATCTTGAAACAGTAATAATAAAATTGAGTCCTCCTAGTGGACTGAAGGAATGGGTGAAAGTTTCAAAGGTCACCAGTTTAGGTCTATGAAATTGTTGCAGCATTGTAATTCAATATTTTGTACTCAAGATCAAAGATTTCACATATCAGAAAGTGTAGATCTGGATAGAATAAATAGCAATATAGTGAAAAGAGTATTCAACTAGGAA
The DNA here is from genome assembly GCF_036321535.1 of Camelus dromedarius. NCBI lineage: Eukaryota > Metazoa > Chordata > Mammalia > Artiodactyla > Camelidae > Camelus > Camelus dromedarius. The sequence goes on from NC_087436.1 coordinate 68,975,445, forward strand.
ACCAGATTTTAGTTCCAGAATTAGTCACATTATAACCTTGTTTGCTATCTAACCATCTCGGGGCCTGTTTCCATCTCTGCCAAAAAAAGTTTGAACTATATCATCTTTGATGTCTCTTTATATTCCAAAACAATTATGCTTCCATGATTTCAATCATGTGACCTATGACAAACCTAAGAGGATTTGTAGCAGGGTCACACAGAGTTCGGATCATCAAAATACATGTGTATTTTAGAGATCCTCAGTGTGATTGTGGAAATGATTGTGTTACATGCCTGGGACCAGGAGATAAGCATTAAAACAAACAAACAAACAAAAAATACTACCTAGAGCACTAGCATTATACTTTTAAAGCTTCTGACCTGCACAGTCATCAGATGCATAATCACTATGTTAAATGTGTGATGTACTGAGTCACTAAACTAGTAAAATAGCAGATAACATTTTTTACGGGTTTATATATTTTTAAAATCTAGCTTCAAGGCTAGTAAATTAACACCCTATCATTACATGGTTCTGTTATGGCTGACTTCTCCCTTGCAAGGAATTAAACCAAAGGTACTCAAGACATTTTGTTCTCATGACCCCTAAATACCCTTTAAAATGACTGAGAATGCTAAACAGATACTGTTTATCTGGGCGGTCTATCAGTATTTGCTGTATTAAAATTAAAACTAAGAAAATTAAAATATTTATTTATTAATATAAAATAAAAATAACCAGCTATTTAAAATAAAATTTTAATTTTTTAAATTATATTTTAAAAATTGTGACTCTCATGTCTATCTGCTTTGAACTTGCTGCATTGCAATGGATTGTTTTGATTGAAGTGTTTTAGGAAAATTCTGTCTCACACAGAGATATAGTTGGAAAGAAGGAGGAGTATTTTGATAGCCTTTTCAAATAATTGTGGATATTCTTTGATTCTACACCAAATCTGGAAAAGTGGTAGTTTCTTAGAGGTTAGTTGTTGCAATGTAGAATCTGAAGCCATATGGATGAAATTGTTGTACTTTGTGATGTTAAAATCCATCTATCTCTGTCACCTGACAAGTGGATCTTTTCATGTGTATGATTTTGTAATATCATGCGTTGGCTATTTATAAAGTATTGATTCACTTAGTTCACCTAGTCATGCAGATCTCCCAAATGCTGACATATTCCATTATACAATATCAATACCAACTTCATTATAAAAAGTATTAAGTATTGTGAAACTCAGTTTTTAGGGGATTATGTAAGTTTTCCAAAATTCTAATTTTCACTTGAGAGTTTGAATTTTATCACAAACACATTATTATTTTCCTTGAAGTAACAGGCTTACTTTACTAATTTTAATAAATTGTCTGCAAAAGAACTAAGTCTAAATAACCATGATTTTGTATGTCACTTGCTCTTTCAAGTAAAAATGGTGCCATGTGTTAGATAGCAGCTATTTCAGCTTTCAACTCAAATGTCCAAGAACTTTCCTCAAGACCACCATTGTCCTTTAGTATGCAGCATGTGTTTATGTATGCTTTTCATTTTGTTACCTAGCATATTAAGGAGCATCTATACCCAATGGTCAAGATATAATAAAATTAATTTTTATTGTTTTATCAAGAACATTCTTAAGTGAAACTGGAAATTTTTTTTTCCAGAGTGCTTAAAAGCAAAAATTATAATGTGTCCTGGTACAGTTTGGTGCCAGTGCCTTGATTAGCACTAAGGTGTTAATAGTTTTAATCATTATTGCTTTTACTTTATCAGTACGAATGTCAACACAGAGAAACCACAGTGATACTTAATTTTGAAGTCAATAGTCCATTAGAATCTCAGGGATACCCAAGAATCCTTGGTATGCACTTTAAGAAACACTGAATTAACCTTTTCAAACCAAACAGATGTCATTATAAACCTCCAAAGATATTTTTTAATTGACTAGAAGTACACTTCTAAGCAATACATTGAAAATGCCTCAACATTCAAGTTTCAAGTAGAGAAAATAAAATTTGAACAGGACAGATTTAAGATGTAAACACAGAAGTAAATTTAAGAAAGATCATGCATAGGAAACTATAACAGAGCATAAGGAGGAAAACATAGATTTTAAAGTATGCATTAATCCCACTAAATATTGTCTTCCATACCTTGTAGTTTATGATCTTGAAGTGATCACTGGCATCTGCTTCTTTGGCTAGCAGCTATTGAAAATGATTTGAGAATGAAACTCTGGAATCTTTCTTCTGAAATCCAAAATACATGACAGACAGTGCAGAGTTAACCTCCTTTTCCCAGGACCTGGCTTTTAAATCTGACTCAGGCATGGGCCACGGTTTCAAAAGAGTTCTTGACAGTCTGAAGCTAATCACGTGCCATCTTTCTTTAGCCAATCATAAGGTGATGCTAAAAACAACAGTTGGTCAATTGAGGTATTTTCTAACACACCTATAATCATCACTATCATTATCCCTGACTCTCTTCCAGAGAGCTCTGAGGACAGCATATATCCCATCAGGTCCTACAGCTTCCAACATGTAGAAAGAAAATATTGTGCCTACTCTATACAAGGATAATGCAGTTTGACCAAAGCCTTATAGTAAGTCAGAACTAAAAATACTGATGAAAGAGCTTGGACATGGGACCCTTATTTCAAGAAATACCTGTTTTTAATCATGTGTATCACTTTATGCTGCTGGAGAAAATGAATGGAAAATATACCCTACAGTAATAATTTTTAGATAGTTTTTAGTAATATTTTTAGTAATAATTTTATGTCCTTTGCTAGTACATAAAGTGGCTTTGTGATTATTAAGTATCTACTGATAAAACATTACAGCATGGAACTAATATTTATTCAGTTCCTACTTTTGCAGGACATGCTTTTAGGCACTCAAGAATTAAAGGATTGAGCAGACATTTATCATTACATAAATTAAATTATTCATAGTATCTTTAGTACTTGATTAAAACATCTAATTCAAAAGGTTATTGAGTAAATACCTCCAAGTAATTAATTTGTAGCTACATTTGGCTTTACACTGTTGCTAATTAACAAAGGAGATATGTTCAAACTACTGTGTACTACGCTAATAGTGCAGCTACTAGTGCAATTCGGTAGTAGTAGATTGTATCTAATACTTGAAACATGAGTCAACCAAGAGTTACATGACTCCTTAAAAATGCTCATTAGAGGACAACAACTCAGAAACTGTTTGCTGAATCCTCTGCCTCTTCCCAGCTACTAAATTTTGCACGTTCTCAGGGCTCAGCCCTCAGATATCTTCGCTATCTCACTTACTTTCTGACTCAGCTACTTCATTTCAGATACACTGTATGTTCATAATTCTCAAACTTACACTTCCAATCCTTACCTCTTCTCTGAACACCAGACTTACATATCTAAATCTCTACTCAGCATACTCACTTGTATTTCACGTAAGCATTTTATGCTTAACATGTTCAAAATTTAACAGTTAATCTCCCTAACCCTCATAGCTGCTTCTTCTAAGTCTTCCTAATCTCAGTAAGTTGCACCATTCTCCACCCAGTTGGTCATGACAAAAACCTTGAAGTCACCCTAGACTCCACTTTACATCCAATCCATTAGAAAATCCTACAGTCTCTACCATGAAAATATATATTCACATCTAACCACTTGTCACCATCTTCACTAATACCACCTAATCAATGATCAGATAATCAGTCATCTGAAATACTGCATTATCTCCTAACTTCATCACTGGTTCCATAACTGACCCCATTCTGTATACAACAATCAGAGTGGTATTATGGAAATATTAGTCAGATTATGTTGCTGCATAAAAACCTCAAATGCCTTTTCAGCACAGTCAGAATTAAATTCAAAGTCTTATCTTGGCATACAGATCATATGCAATCTTGCACTTCTCTGATATTTCCAACTGCACCTTCACTCAGTTCCAGCCATGTTGTCCTCAATGTTTGTAATTTCTATTCTCTCCCCTTTGAAACTCTTGCTGCAAATACTTTCAAGTTTTGCTCTTTCATTTCTTTCACATTTCTGCTCAGAAGGGCCTTCTCTGACCATGTTGTCTAAAATAGTGACCCCATCACCTTCTATCTTCAACCTCTACTTCTTTTTCTTAGCATTTATAGCTTGTTATCTATGTTTCCCTCTATGTATGTATTATACATATGTGTACATACATATATATTAAATTATCAATTTATTAGTAGAATGAAAATGTAGATTATTGCCTTTCTAGTGCTAACAACAGTCCTTAGCATATACTTGTGAATATTGTTGATGTAATGAGTTAATCAATTATTCATTCATAAAGATCTTGTACATAAACACTGCATATAATATCTAATTTTTGAGACAGTTTCACTAGCTCTATTAGTGACCAATGTTTAAGCAATTCTTTAATAATAAAGCAGTGGAATTTACTGCTGGAACTATACTACATAATATTTGTAAATTTATATTTTTATATATATATGTGTGTATATATACATATATATATATATGTATATATAAAACTCTAGTATACAATTAAACAAAGGCCAACCAAGTGACAACAAATAATGGCTGTTTATTCAAAGCTTGCTATATAGCAAGGGAGTTAGCCACTATCATTTGTATTTGGCAGGAACTCAAAGGTAGGCAGAATGGGGGAAAGCTTTATAGTTAAAAAAAAAAAAAGTCTTCAGGTATACCCTGATTGGAGGCTGTTAGCATGGGAAAGCTGTAGGAGGGCTAGCTAGAAGCAAAGCATAATATTTGGTTGGATAGGGCATGCATATATTTAGGTTTCTCTGATTAGTCCTAAATTGAAAGCGGAGGGAAATATTAAGAAAGTTATCAGTTAATAATCAAATTATTAATCAAGTCCTAGTCATTTGGGGCTGATTACTTGTTGTTTGGACTCTCGGACTGGTTGTTATAGATAGTGCGTTGGCTTTCTGGGATAGTTCCTGAAGGCAATGGGTCAGAGTTACACCTTCATATATGATCTAGCCATTGCCTGTTTGTATATTGAACCTCTGACTAGGTAACTTTTAATGAGCTAAATATAATTCATTATATATTATAAAAATATTTTATAATAGTAATTTAAAAAACTAGCCTTATTAAGTAATTTTTGTGTCTTTAAAACATCCCTAAAGAATACCTCCATCTATTGCTACTGATAAATACCTAGAACAAACAGGCTCATTTAACAATGATAAAGTTCTCTGTCCAAGGATTTCTTATTTACAAATGGCAAGATTATTATCTTTATGCTCTTATGAAACACCTATAAAAGCACAGAAAAAGATGAAAAACATACTCCACAGGAGTCTTAAAAGAAAATAATGGAATGAGACAACATTGGAATAAATAATAACCAAGAATTTCTAAGAACTGAAGATATGAATCTGCAGTTTGGAGGACCTAAAGAGTTTAAAATAGGATAAAGAGTTTTTAAAAGTCCTCATCTATCAAATATTTCAATACCAATAAGTAGGGGGAAAATTAACAAATCAAACATATAAAAATACAGCTTACCCTTTCTAAACAGAGGTTGTAAAAAGAGAATAGAGCAATATCTTCAAGAATATAAGAAAATTAGGTAGAAACTAGGACTCCATTTTCTATATATATGATTATTTAAGGAGGAGAGAGAAATGAAGACATTATCAAGCATTTACTACCTCTGTCCAGTTCACTCCCTCTAATTATTTGAGTCCAACACTTCTTGGATCCCACTAGCGTCCCACTAATCCATTGATTCTGTTCCCTTTTCATGGTTTCTCACCCATATCAAGTCCACATTTCCTCTGTCACCCAATTTAGATTACATGGTCCTTCTTTATAAGCACTCTCCTGCATACATTCTCTACTCTCTTCTCTCTTTAAATTCATGATGCTATCGTCACATGGCCCCAGAGTGCTGTTTAATAATCATACTATATGCCTCTATTTAATTCCTATTCACTCTTCTCAGAATTATTTCAGACCTGTTCTTTCCAAATACCTCCTCCTCATTCTCACTCAGCTGTTGGTCTTATTACTTATTTTACTGAAGAAATAGAAGTGAATCAGAAGTGAATTTTCCACACTTATCTAGTAACTTGCCTTCATCTGAATCCACACATTCTACCCTCTTCCCCCTTTTGTGGATGCGTGATCAGTTGTTCATAATATTCAAAAAAGCAAAAGCTAACATGGAGAAATAGCCTGTGAAAAAAGGTGACCTATAGTCTTCAAAAATATCAAGATCATGAAAGTCAAAGGAAAACTGGAGAACTCTTCTAGATTGAATGAGTCTAAATAACTAAATGCAGCATGTGATTCTGGGTACCTTGGCTATAATGAATGTGGTTAGGATAATTGAGACTTGAATGGGATATTTGGATTGAGAGGTAGTAATGTATTGATGTTAGTTTCCTGATGTTGGTGGTTTTACTGTACCAGAACAATGCCCTGGTTTGTAGGAAGTACACGTTACAGTACGTACATTGGGGTGATTGGACATGATGACTGCATGTTACAAATGGTACAGAGAAAAGAAAGTTCTTTTAATATTCTTGCAACTTCTAATTTTGAACATATTTTTTAAAAGAAAAGAGAAAATAAAATCCTGATGAAGGTGACACCAGAGAGAAAACCACAGTCCTCATATAATTTTCCGTAACAGAAAGGAAAGACAGATAATCATCTGAAGTTCAGGGAAAGGAATCCACTTGGCTGGGTTTGTTGAAATTGTGTCTATTCAAATTAACTTTAAATAGCAGTTGGCACAATTTTGTGTCTATTAGAACATAATAAATATTCTTGGATAATTCTGGCTATGCTAATACTTACAGATAAATATCTATTTCATAATTTAGTTAATAACTATATTAGATTTCTAGAACTTATAGCTGCAAGTTTGAAAATCTTATTTCAATTTTCCTTACATCCTGTTAAATCATTTATCTTCTTTATTTCTTCAGTAGTTTAGATTCTATAACCTATAAAACAGATACTAAAATAATAATTAGTCTAAATCAGGTATTAATTGTGCTTTTTCTAAGTATATAAAAAACCTTATTTACAAAATAATATTTGTTTTGTAAAATGGCTATCTCAAGACTTTTGGGTTTATAAAGAAAATTTATGATCAAGTGATATTGTTATAATTATTTTAATGTTTATGAAAAATTAAAATAAAAATCAAAAATGGTTCAAAATAGTTACTAATCCTCTTCATTCATATTTTAGATGCTTGCTTTCTTAGATCTGAAATTATTTCTTTCAGTTTGTTTTTTCTGTGTTCATGATCAAAAGATGTGGACTAATTTCCCATTGAGAAATGATGCTTATACAATATTGAGTTCTATGTGTATCTACTCATTATTGTCCTTGATTTTGTTCTATCTAGTAGATGGTGCTAGTATTAACTTAGAGATATGTCATAAATATAATTGAATAGAGATGGCAGGTGCAAGGAGAGACTGTGGCTTGAGATTCAGCTCTAGGTATTTTCCTCCATTCTTCATTTATCTATTTTAGAAGACGTACTGAGATCAACAGTTACTCCCTACATATAGATATGCAAAGAAATATGGTTAATTTTCTTTTCTGTCAAAGATGGCGTCTTTGCCCTGATGCTCCTTTGCCCTGGGTGGTGTGCAATAGCAGTTGAATACCTATGTCTTTTCATTTAAATTCTTTCATCATTTCACTCCCTAACTGAAATTGATTAGTTTCCTGAAATCAAAGTTCAACTTCTTATTAGGCTGGTTTAAAGGGTGCTCTTCAGGTAAATGTCCATTTTTATTATAATTTTTTCTTGGTTTCTTACTCCTTCCCTGCTCCTCTCCAAGATAGTATGTTAGATATGAGTAAATAGTGTTTGTGACCTAAGGCAGCTGAGCAGTGAGGACCTGAGTCATGGGGCATTCTCTTGACCCCTGATTTTTTCTGGTTTGGTCCGTGGACAGATCAAATCTGAGGTGTTACTTGTCTTATGAAGCAAGTGACACCCTGATGGCACCTACCACTGTAGTCTGGTCCTGGCCATTTGCTCTAGGTCTCTGACTCCCTTCTTTCTGTAGCCAGCTTAAGTGCAGGTCTCTGTCAGTCCCAGGGCCCTCTCGTCACCTCCTCCTTTCATCACTGGAGTCCATGGGATCAGCCTTTCTCCTTGTATCCATAGAATGGGCCATGGGAAATAAGCCTCAGGTTTATCTATACAGCTACCTTGCTCTGTCGACTGTGTAACATCCCTCCCAGATCAAGCTCAGCAAGGCCACATACAAGGCTTCTCCTAGAACCTCATAGCTTCCCCTCGCTGCCACAGTCCTGGCATTCTTGGGCTCACCCATTCCTATTTTTATTGCTTCTCCACTCATCCTATAGTTCTGCCTCAAGACAGAACGGGAGAACATGTACATCTAACTTCTTTTCCCCATCTCTGTCTCTTTTGGCCCACGATTTACCCAGTCAGAAGAATGGAGTGTTCACTTCGTCCTTTTCTCCAATACAGATTCAATTTGCTAAATAACCTCCTTCCCTGAGGCAGTAAATCTTAAAGTTTGATTTTTAAAAAGGAAGGAATATCCTGTCTACAATATGGAAGGAATTTAATGATCTTGTCCAGGCCTGGCTCTAAAAAGGTAATTGGAGCTAAAAGAATTTGGAATCTATTTTCCTTTCTTGATGAGGCTTTGGTTTCAAAATTCCTGTTTTCTCTCAACTAAAAACAAATCCTACTTTGGATTGTAAAAACTTCATTTTTCTCTTTCAAAATTTCCCCTGTAAAATTCTAACCCCAGGGCAAATGGATGTCCTTGGCATGATAAGGGGTTGTTCATGCACACACATACACACACACACACACACACACACACAAAATGCAAAAGAGAAAAGCTCTTTAACATAATTTTAAAAATATTATTACATATACTTTACCATCTTTGACTTCCCACAATACTGCACTTTTTATAGTATACTGAATTGAATCTTCTGGAGAGTAACGCTATCTCCTATTTTTCCTAAAGTATAAAAAGTATGATTTTTCTAGTCACTTGTTTTATTCTCCCTTTTTTGCTGCCCCCACCCTATCTGGAACCTCAGCTCGATGTTCTTTGACTTCCTTAAACCTATATTTCCATGTTCAAGTGTGATTTACCCTTTGACATATCACTGTACTTACAGGGAATTCCAATCAAGAAGTTTACTGGAAATAGAGTGTTCTGGTATAAAGATCGTTCATTCTCATACTCTTCAGAATTTTTTCTTAAATCATGAACTCTCATTTGTTTTTTTACCACTTTAGATTTAGATTTTTTTATTTATGTAATTTATAAAATTAAAAGTCTGCATTCAAAAATCACACACATGGAATATCTTTAAATGATTATAGTATGAAACAGTTACCACACTATGAATGTGATTAATTAATACCTTAGTTAAGCTACAAGGAAGATCAATATGAGAAAACAAAGTAAGGCTAACATATATACCTTTGGGTTTTTCCCTGACTAGGATCTTAAGTAACACTGAAAGATTCTTCAGTGTATCTTTTTAGCAGTTCTTTTGTGATGGAATTATATATAACTTATAGCCTTATTGGAATATTTAGAGGACACGTCATTATTTCATTAATTTTCTCATAGAACAATTTTATTGCACACATTCAAAATATGAGAAGAGTTGAAATTTAAACATGCAATGATATCTCCACTTGTATAAGAAAATATATTAACAACTTTCAACCTTAAATCTCCAATTAGGAGATCATAATAACCAAGATAAAAGCTATTTACTGAGTTTCTATCATGTGTCAAGGGCTTTATTATCCAATCTCTAATCCATACAAGAGCACTTGGAGGTAAGTATTACTATCCTCTTTTAAAAGATTAAGAAATCAGTGCTCAGAGAGGTTAATAAACAAACTCAAAGTCACAAAGATGGTAAAGCCAAGTGGTAGAGCCAAGATTTTAACTTACAAAGATTTGTTTTCTCCACTATACTAAGTCAGTTATTAACCTGGGGAGAGATGTTGATAGATGTTGTTGGCCTCCTCTGTACAAAAGTTTTCTACATGAGTCCTCTCCAAAATTTAAGCAAGGGCTGTGAAGAGGTGGGGTCAGTGACTGCTGACCTCACCCTTGCCTCTATTTTCACAGGTATAAGAACTGTCAAATCCTAGCTAGTGAATAGGGGGCCTCACAGGCTCTGTCTGGCTGACTTCCTGATGAAAATGTTTGACTCATTCTTGGCCTGGCCAGCTTTTTCTGAAAGGCAATTTTCTAAAGTTCGTATAACGCTCTTATCTAAAAAGAGGAAATGTCATAGAAAGGTAAGGTTGCGAAGAAGACAGTGTAGAAACTCAAATGGCAAAGATCTAATGGACAATTTAAAATGAAATACAATCAAGATAAGTAGTTTGGACAGCAGGGATAAGTTGCAAGTCACAATCTTGAATACCCAAGTAGGCTGAGCCCCCAACTGAAAAGAAACCAATAAATAATAAGAAGCAAGCAGCAAAGGAATGGAGGACTCAATTTAAGGCTAATTTAGCTCTGGAGAAAAAATCTCTGTCAGTATAACGACTGATACCAGAGCATTTGCCCAAGGACTATCTGTGGTTCAACAAAGCATAGGAAAGACCATGACTCATATTGAAAAGACACCTCACAGATCTAAGGGGACAAGAAAAACAGGTTATGTTACTCTGATTCACACTATTTTACTTTACTTCCTTAGTGTGGTGTTTAGTTCTGTTTTTTTTTTTTTTTTTTTTTCACTCCTTTTAAACAAATGTTACAGACCACAAGAAAGAAGATGGTGGGTCATTATGATGAAGAGATGAGATGACGAGGTGGTGGGGAGGGAGGGAAATGTTCCCGAGTATATGGTTTTGTATGTGTTTGTGTATATGATAGAACAAGAACCTAGGACTGGAGGCAGAGGAAAAATTACATGTTTGAATCTTGAAGCATTTTGTTTTATTTTTGTTGAGGGATATTGAACTACCAACCTTGATCAAAAGATTTGAAAAAAAAAATTCATCCCATTGATTATATATAGATCTGCTTAGGAAAAAAGGGGGGGAAATTAGCATTAATCTATCAATGGGGTCTAAGAAGTTAAGCTCCCAGATAAAATGCAGGATGCCTGGTTAAATTTGAATTTCATATAAATAATAAATAATTTTTTTTACTGTAAGTATACTCTATGCAATATTTGACATCTTCCCACATTTCACAGCTGTACTGCCCAGATTTGAAACCCAGCTGAGCTATTTATTTGCAAGGACAAGCTATATTTGAAATACATTTATACAAAAAAACTAAATTTTTACTTACTTAAATTCAAATTTAAAAGTTTCCTATCTTTTTATTTACTAAATCTGGTAACTAACTCTATCCCAAAGTGAATGATTCATCTGTGAATATATATCTCTGGATATGTATTGTTATGAGTGCGTGTGTGTGTGTGTGTGTGTGGAGAAAGAGATGAAATTGAGATGACTTCAAATGGAGCAGAGGCAATACACTGGGTAACAGTGACTGTATATGGTTGTTGTCAAGCAGCAGTGCCCACACCTGTAGGCTCAAGTCCCACAGCACAGTGGGCAGCATAGATGACAAGCAGTTAGCCTCATTGTCTGGAGTATGTGTGCATGCCTGAGCAGGTCACCAGAATGGGACCTTGGTCTGGATTGGTAGTGGCAGTTGTGGCAGCAGCAATACAGGTAGCAGTAGCAATGGCAGTGACCATGGCCCAGGAAAGGTCTCCACATGGATGCCGGGCTGAAACCAGCTCATCCAACTGTTCCAGAGCTGTCCCTGCAAAGTCTGCACAAATATTAACTCTCCAGCCTGAGCTTTGTCAGAAAGACTGCAAGCGTTCCATCAATAAACTTTGCCAGTAAATTATATGTATACATAGTGTATAACACATATATGTATACAGACATATTTATTATGTAATATACACATGTAGACATATTTCCTCCCTCTTTCAGCTGAGGTTTAGAAGCAAGGAAACCAAATAGTCACAAGCACACTTAGCTCCCAGATCTTGGTTTCTAATACCATTCTCCCATAAAAGAAACCAGAGATCCATGCAGAAATGGCTGATTTTAGGACTAGAGCAGGAAATACACAAGATGCACCCACAATATCTTGTAGTTCTGTAAAGAAAGTACTAAAAAGCAAACAAACAAAGAAAATGATGGTGGTATGCCAACTAGTTCGGACACAGAGGGCAACTGAAAGAGCTCCAAAGGTCAAATTTGGAACAATTTGAGAAACAAAGTATTGGATTATAATTTAAAGTATAAAATAAATATCCATGAGCATATACCGATATAAGTAAATGCTTAAAAAAAAAAGTGACAGAAAAGAGCCAAGTCTCTCATGCAGAAGAATTCCAAATAATTTATGTAGATACTCCATTCTCAAGAAAGTGGGATATAATTCTCCATTTCTTAAAGGCAGGCTGCAAATAGTAATTTCCTTCCAAAGAGTATGGTATGGGAAGGGGAGGAAGAAGAGTAACTTTACAGTAGAGAAGTGTCACAAACACTGCCTCAGCCAGGTGACCAAGGTCAACATTACCAGTAATAAACCATGTTGATGGCACATAATAGTGTAATGAAAATGGCACTTTACCTCTAGGGTCTTCCTCCCCAAAACCTGTGACAGCAGTCTAATCATCAGAAAAACATTAGACAAACCTTAATTGAAGGACATTCTCCAAAATACCTGTCCAGTATTCCTCAAAATTATCAAGGTCATCAAAATAAGATAAGTTTGAGAAACTGTCACAGACAAAATGATCCTAAGGAGACATGAGAACTAAATATAATACAGTAGCTGGAATGGTGTCCTAGAACAGAAAAAGGACATTAGGGGAAAAAACTGAAGAAATGTAAGTAAGGACTTCATTTAATAATAGTGTACTAATATTGGTTCATTAATTATAACAAATAAGCCATATTAATGTAAGATGTTAACAACAGAGAACAGTACGGGTGTATAGACACTGCACTTTTCTGTAAACCTAAAACTGTCTAAAATTAAAAGTTTATTTAAAAACTTTTAACCAAAACATTTGCCTTTTAAAAAAGGAAAAAGGAATTGTGATCTCGCCAAGAGCCACTGACATTAATTTTAATTACACCAATTGAAAACTAGATTAGTTAAAGTATAAATTTTGATAACCTAACAAATGAGTTTCCATAAATGTACACCAAATGTTTTATAATAAACCAAGGTATTATATTATAAATTGTTACTGTTTATTGTGAGAGAAATAGTTGTATTTTTGCAGTTTATTGGTTTATAATCTTACTCATGTACCATCGATATCCCTATTATGTTTTACAAGTAGTTAAATATTTTTAGAGGACAAAGCTTAATAGGGACCTCAAATTTTCACATTTCACTAGGCCCCACAAATTATGTAGCTGACTTATTTCTACATCATAGGGCTTTTAGGAAGTTAAATGAGATCATTTATGTTAAGCACTTAGCTTACCACCTGCTACGTAGGAAATGCTCAGTTAACAGTAAGTATTGTTACTGAGGAGTTATTGTCAATGCCCAGATTTTGATGCCCACGAAAAATCATTCTTCAGAGAACATCTGTAATACCTCAGTTGAATTTTTAACTAATTGGGAGCAAAGCCACTTTAAGACCCAACCAATTGGTGTTACATAGCTGGTGGGAGATACTGGCATACATATTTGCATGTAAAATTAAATATTTGAGAAGGAAAAAAGGTGTGGCAAAATACAGTTCAGGAACAGCTTCTGCTTTGAACAAGATTTGCTGATTTCCTGTTGCTGTAACGAACATTTTCAGTACTTTGTTTCCTTTAATCCTCACAGTGCTGTGACGTGTACAGCACAAAGCTGAAAGCAGACTGAGATCAGGCAAGTGGAGTAAACTTTTCAGACCACAATATGAGTAACAGAATCGGGAAGGGAACTCACTGTTTCTTACTTCCAGGTAGTTTTCATCACCTCACATTTCCCATGGTACAGGTACTATTTTCATTTTTTTTAATAAAGGTATAGTTGATTCACAATGTTAATGTAAGTTTCATATGTAGAACATAGTAATTCACAATTTTTAAAGGTTATACTCCATTTATTGTTATTGTAAAATATTGGCTATATTCCCTGTGCTGTATCCTTGTAGTTTATTTTATATATAGTAGTGTGTACCTCTTAATACCTATCCCTATCTTGTCCCTCCCCCTACTCTGTCCCCACTAATAACCAGTAGTGTGTTCTCTAGATCTGTGAGTCTGTTTCTTTTTTGTTATATTCACTAGTTTTTTTTATTCTTTAGGTTTCACATATAAGTAATATCATACAGTATTTGTCTTTCTCTGCCTGACTTACTTCACTAAGCATAATACCCTCCAAGTTCCTCCGTGTCCTTGCAGATGGCAAAATTTCATTCTTTTTTATGGCTGAGTGGTTTTCCATTGTACCACATCTTTATCTGTCCATCTGTTGATTGACACTTAGGTGGCTTCCATATCTTGGCTATTGTAAATAATGCTGTTTTGAGCATCAGAGTGCATATATCCTTCTGAATTAATGTTTTCAGTTTTCTTTGAATATATACCCAGGAGTGGAATTGCTGGATCATATGGTAGTTCTATTTAGTTTTTTGAGGAACCGCCAGACTGTTTTCCACAGTGGCTGCACCAGTTTTCATTCCCACCAGCAGTGTACAATCCTGGGTTCCCTTTTCTTCACATCCTCACCAACAGTTATTAGTTGTGGCCTTTATTTATGATAGCCATTCTGACAGGTGTAAGGTGATATCCCATTGTGGGTTTTGATTTGCATTTCTCTGATGATTAGTGATGTTGAGCATCTTTTCATGTGTCTGTTGGCCATCTGTATGTCATCTCTGGGGTACTATTTGCTTTGGTTAACATTTCCTCACTTTAATGCATATTGCAAAATGATTGGATATCTTTAACAAACATAGTTTGAACAGGTAAGAATTAAGAATGACTTGTTCCCCTACCTCTTTTACAAGTTTAGCTTCCAGTTTTTTCTTATAATGACTACAATCCTATATCATGAGCTCATTCCCTTCCAGCTCTGTTGGGTTATGCCTGGAGCCAGCTTTTGTTTAACTCTTGATTTTAGACCATAATTTTCTCTGCAGGATGGTCCTGATAATCCTCTAGACGATCTCCTGGCATACCTGGCCTAGCACATCAGCACAGACCATAGAGGAGGGATTTCAGACTTTGTTGGAGAAAAGCTTGTTGATGTCTTCATGGTGGGAACCATGTTTTTATGACATTCTACCTGCTTGGCCAGCCAGTCCCATTGAGGTGGCTGCTCTCAGTCCCTCATGGGATTCTCAAGCAAGTCCTGACAGCATGTTATCTCATTCTTTACTCTGCACCTCTTGCTTACCACCTGGGCTTTTCCTTTGCTTGTGAGACACACTGGAGGTGCACTGGATTGCCCAGCTAGGTCTGTGAGACTTAAGTCTATACATGGACTGGTGGGAAGTATAGTATCACTGGCTTGTTTCTGTTCACTAGCTTACCTCATGCACTGTGGTAGGTGCTATGAATGCTGTCACTGCTGTCTTGGGATTTAGCTTCCTCATGGCTGCTGGAAGGACCAGGTGGTGGTACAACCTAAAAATGTGTCACTGTTGGTTCACCATATGGTGAACTTTGTTCAGAGGCAAACAGGAGAAGGTAGTTGAACTCTTCTCTCTCTCACTGGTCAGACTATTCAGAAACAAAGTAGCTTATACAGACTTTCTGAAGATACTACAATCACTTTGTATAAGGCTCTGGCCAGACTGGTAAGCTACCTCATTGCTTTTGCTTTTCATTCCTTCCTGCTCATTGGCCCCTTTCCCTCACTCCTTCCCTAGAATTACATGCCCCACCAAAGTAAAGTTTTCGCCAAAGTTCTGTTTTCTAGGAAATCCAGACTGAGATAGTTAGTGATCCTAAGATCCCCTTTCTGCCAAGAGTCAAATCCTATTCACCTTATTGAAAAAGATCAGCAATAGCTTTAAATTGTAAAAACAAAATCTTTGTGAACTTAACAGTTAACTGATTGAGAGATAAAAGTGGGACAGAAGAATCCTATCTACTGGGCTCTAAGAAAGTAGAGGAAGTTGCATTACTAGGAGAACAATGACAAATTTCACAGGTTTACAGACAGTATGGTGAGTGGAAAGCAGTTGCACATGCAACTATTCAAGGCTTTAGTACTGAAAAAAATCTTGATTTGTAAGAGGTGGTGTTCAGGATTTTCAGTGACAGACATATCAGAAATAACTGATGTAGTAATAGGTGAGTATATGGATAAACAAGTTATTCCATGTGTAATTGTTTGCTTGCTTGCTTACTACTGTGATTTATATTAATGCATACTCTTCATTCATGGCCAAATAACCAGAGCAAATTTATCCAAGTAATGTGTTTAAATAATAACAACCAGACTTGAGAGAAGAAGAGCACAGCATGACCACTATTTCCACACTCCTCTCATGGGTTAAGACAACCCTGTCAAATCCTTGGGAGAGGAAATTCAGTGACGTAAAATACTTTAATGGAGCTATCAACTTGTGCCCTACAATTAGTAGTAATCTAATTTATACGTCAGAATAAAGAGAAACGAATAAACATGACAAGGGATCAAATAATGTGACGATATTAAAAAATCAGATGTCTCCTGACATAATACTATATATTGAGTCTTTTGGATCACACCAAACTTCTTATCAAACATATCCTTTGATGGCCTGCTTGCTTAATGTATATGCACAGAGCTTGTTTCTGTTACACTTAAGCAATTTCATGACACTTGATCATTTTCTTGTGGTGGCTGAGGCTGCAGGAGTTCAGATGCACTGGTAATGGATGACTGGTCATCCAAGTGACAACACACATGGCCTAATTCTAAATAATACGTTAGAGGTTTAACCTGTCTGAGGTTAGGGGAAACTCTGATTAATGTCTTAATCATTTGAGCACTGAAATGAAGAGTCATGTCATAGTCTTATATCTCAAAAGCAATGTTCTTTCACCGGATTAAGCTGCAGTCTTTTAGAATAAAGACTCATTTCCCTCTTATGTGTGTCATAATTGGGCCAATTCTTCTGTGGCATCTCTAATATTAATAAGAAATTCTCAAAAGAAAAAAAAAAAAAGAAATTCTCATTTCAGGCAAAGGACCAGTGGATGATTGTAAAGAAGAAGTAAAAAAATCTGTTGCTATTTTAACTTAAATTATTCACTAAGAAGACAAAGATCACTGAATATAAGGTAATCAGTTCATTTGCCTTGTAGTATGCATTTGAAACTGGTACTTTGTAGACTTGTTTATTTATTCAGCAAATATTTACTGGAGGCCTACCATCTAGAGGCACTGTTCTAGGTGCTGGTGTTTTGGTACTGAATACAACAAAAGTCCTTGCCTTCATGGTAGCTTGAGAGGTAGTCAAAGAGAGGAGACAGGGAGTAAACAAATAAATACATAATATAATTCCAGATTGCTTTTGGTACTATGAAACAAATTAAAGCAGAATGAGGGCTAGGAAGTGAAGAGGGCCTGGGCACTACTTCAAGTAGTGGAATGAGAGAAATCTCTCTGGGCAAGTGAGATTTAAGTTGAGACCTGAAGAATGGAATTCTTTGATAAATATTAAACCATTTTTAATTCAACAGCTCTTTTAAATAAATTTATATTTTATGAATTTCAACAGCAGCTTTACACGTTTGGAGGTGGAAAGTAATAGATATTCACTATAAGGCATTGTTTGGAGCACTAACGGATTTGAGGGTTCCTTATGATAACTGTGCACACACTCCTTCATTTAGGGCTCCAAAGCTGGGAAGCACTTCTCTAAATTAACCCCATATGCCCCGTCCTATCCCTCTGCTCCTTAATGTGTATTTCTTTCCTAGATTGCTCAAATGTGCCACCTTCATTGCTTTGTTCAAGTTCATTATTCCCCTCGCCTGAAATGCCAGCCTTTACCCACACTGTCTACCTGACCAAATTCTCCCTTCCCATCAAGGCCTAAACCCCTTGAAAGCTTCTCTAATGATACATCATAGTTTGGGTGCGTAGGGGGTACTATCTACTAGGCACTGTATTTAATACTTTATGTTTGTTATATTATGTATAAGCCTTGGTACTATTAGCATTCCTACTTTGTAGACAAGGACATGAGGTCTTGGGGAGTTTAAGAAACTTGCCTAAGTAGAGAGAGAAATAAAAGGGATCCAAATTGTAAAAGAAGACATAAAAGTGTCACTATATGCAGCTGACATGATACTATATATAGAAAACCCTAAAAGGTCCACACAAAAACTACTAGAACTAATTGTAGAATTCAGCAAGGTAGCAGGTTACAAGATTAATGTACAAAAATCAGTTGCATTTCTTTACACTAACGATGAATCAACTGTAAAAGAAAGTAAAGAAACAATCCCCTTTAAAATAGCACCTGAAGTAATAAAATACCTAGGAATAAATCTTACCAAGGAGGTGAAAGACTTATACACGGAGAACTATAAAACATTGATTAAGGAAAATTAAAGAAGACTTTAAAAAATGGAAAGATATCCCATGCTCCTGGATTGGAAGAATCAATATTGTTAAAATGGTCATACTGCTCAAGGCAATCTACAGATTTAATGAAATCCCTATCAAATTACCCAGGACATATTTCACAGAACTAGAACAAATCATAATAAAATTTATATGGAACCCTCAAAGACCTTGAATTGCCAAAGCATTACTGAAGAAAAAGAAAGAGGCTGGAGGAATAACTCTCTAAGACTTCAGAAAATACTATAGAGCTACAGCCATGAAGACAGCATGGTATTGGTACAGAAACAGACATATGGACCAATGGAACAGAATAGAGAGCCCAGAAATGAACCCACAAACTTCTGATCAACTCATCTTCAACAAAGGAGGCAAGAATATACAATGGAATAAAGACAGTCTCTTCAGCAAGTGCTGTTGGGAAAACTGGACAGCTGCATGTAAATCAGTGAAGCTAGAACACTCCCTTACACCATATACAAAAATCAACTCAGAATGGATCAAAGACTTAAACATAAGACAAGATACAGTAAACCTCCTAGAAGAAAATATAGGCAAAACATTATCTGACATACATCTCAAAAATGTTCTCCTAGGACAGTCTACTCAAGCAATAGAAATAAAAGCAAGAATAAACAAATGGGACCTAATGAAACTTACAAGCTTCTGCACAGCAAAGGAAACCATAAGCAAAACAAAATGACAACCTACAGAATGGGAGATAATTTTTGCAAAAGATGAAACCGACAAAGGCTTGATCTCCAAAATATATAAGCAGCTCATACGACTTAATGAGAAAAAAACAAACAGCCCAGTCCGAAAATGGGCAGAAGACCTAAAGCAAGCAATTCTCCAAGGAAGAAATACAAATGATCAATACGCACATGAGAAAATGCTCAATATCACTAATTATCAGAGAAATGCAAATCAAAACTACAATGAGGTATCACCTCACACCAGTCAGAATGGCCATCATTCAAAAGTCCACAAATGACAAATGCTGGAGAGGCTGTGGAGAAAAGGGAACCCTCCTACACTGCTGGTGGGAATGCACTTTGGTGCAGCCATTGTGGAAAACAGTATGGAGATTCCTCAAAAGACTAGGAATAGACTTACCATAAGACCCATAATCCCATGCCTGGACATATATCCAGAAGGAACCCTACTTCAAAAAGACACCTGCACCCCAATGTTCATAGCAGCACTATTTACAATAGCCAAGTCATGGAAACAGCCTAAATGTCCATCAACAGATGACTGGATAAAGAAGAAGTGGTATATTTATACAATGGAATACTACTCAGCCATAAAAACTGACAACATAACACCATTTGCAGCAACATGGATGTTCCTGGAGAATGTCATTCTAAGTGAAGTAAGCCAGAAAGAGAAAGAAAAATACCATATGAGATCTCTCATATGTGGAATCTAAAAAAAAAAAAAACATAAATACAAAACAGAAACAGACTCATAGACATAGAATACAAACTTGTGGTTGCCAAGGGGGCGGGGGGTGGGTAGAGACAGACTGGGAGTTTGAAATTTATAGATGCTGACAGGCATGTGTAGAATAGATAAACAAGATTATACTGTATAGCACAGGGAAATATATACGAGATCTTGAGGTAGCTCACAGTGAAAAAGAATGCAATGATGAATATGTGTATGTCATGTATATCTGAAAAATTGTGCTCTACACTGGAAATTGACTCAACATTGTAAAATGACTATAACTCAATAAAAAAAGTAAAAAAAAAAAAAAAAAAGAAGAAGAAACTTGTCATACAGATGGGCACAGCAACGTCAGATTCCAGCTCAGGTCTGACAATTCTGATGTCCATGATTTACACCATTCAGAGACAATGATTCCATCTCGATATGATCTCACCATCTTAGAATGCTTACAGAAAGTTGTCTTCCTAACTTGGTCCTGGCTTGTTTGTCCACTAGTATTTCATATACTTAGTGTATACTTCCCAAGTTTGTAGGCAAGGAGCATATTTTGTACTTCTTGAGCAGATTCAATAAAAATAAGTATGGTTCTGAACATATGTAAATTCAGAAAATACTTGGTGGTCCACCTGCAGTGGGGACAAGTAGGCCCCTCCTGCACACAGATGGGTTGGACCCTACCAGCAGCTGTAGCTGCTCCCTGGCCAGCCAGGCCCTCCAGTGCAGTGTGGCCATCCACCGGCAGGCCAGGCAGAAGCAGCAGCAGCAGGAGGAGTGTTACATTTACTACAACCTCTTGGACAGGTGCAACTGTGGAGAGTGCTACCCCTGCTTCAGGGGATTTGCAGTAACAGCTGCTGTCCTACAGGACCCCACTGGGTGCAAAGTACAAGAAGAAACTCACAGGGATGTGCCCTGACTTCTCCCTCAGGGACATCTGCCTCCTGGGCACCCAGTGATGTGAAATGGAGTTTAAACATCTAAAACCGGCACTTACTCCAGTTATCTTGCATCTGAGTTTGCTGTGCATTTATACTTTCACTTATACTTCACTAGATCATATGTTTTCTACAGTGGAATCCATTACTTAATACATATACATTTATCATGGAACTTGATACTGTCCTTTGCAGAAGTGAATTTTAAAAGTAGAACTTAATCTGTGCGTCTTCCCATTTTTAACCTCCTTTAGATGTGATACCACGCTCATTAAAAATTGTCCTCTGGGCTGTTAGTTATCTCCATACATTTTGATACCTGGTCCAAATTGATAAGAATATGCACACATCATCTCAGTTTATACTCCTTGTTTACCCGAAATAAGGATTGAAAGGGAAGTTTTTCCTTTGTATATTCTCTTATCTCCTGGTGGGACTATACTTTGTCCCTTCATGAGAACTGTCAAGTAACTATGCAAGTTTGACAATAATGGAAAATTTGTGAGGCCTGATACTTGGGTTGTAACGCCCTCTGCTGGGAGAAATGATAAAACATAGGTGTTCTGCTCGCAAAAGAAAAAAAAAAAAAGTCCAGATTTCAGAGGTAAAAATTAAATACTTATTATCTTTTAAGCAAATGTATGTGTGTAGACATAGTTTATACAGAAAAATAATTCAAAATAATTCATTATTCAAATACTAAGCTATTTTGGTAATTTAAAACATTCAGTTTATAAAAACTGGATTAACATAAATTTCAGTAACACATTGTGGAGGGCAAGACTGTATATTGTATGTATCACATATAAATATGTCCCATTTGAGCTTAAAGAAACATAATTATAGCTTTTCATTTCTTTGTGGCTGTGCAGTCATATGATTTTTTAGGACTGTTTGATGCAAAATTTTCAATCTTGTCAAATTTTATATCAAGCCATACATCCCAATTTAAGGTAGGGGAAAGTATATTCACCATATTAATGAATATCTCATCTCAATATCAGACTTGTGACTTAAAATTAACCATTTAGGTTGGCATTTTTAACAAAGCTTTTCCTTTGGTTATAAAGTAACCATGCTCATTATGGAAAATTTAAAAATCACCAGAATTAACTGTTGAAATCGTCCTGTATTTCCTTTTAGTCTTTTTTGTGCATATTTTATACAGTAGAGACAAACTACATAGTAGTTTTGTATAACTTTTTTCTCTTAACATTATGATATAAATTTGTTTGATTCTGGGGGGAGGATATAGCTCAGTGGTATACCATGTGTCTAACATGCACAGGGTCCTGGGTTCAACCCCCATTAAAAATAAATAAAAACCTAATTACTTCCATCCTAAAAATAAAATAAAATAAATTTGTGTAATTCTTGTCTTCTCTCTGTATAGTACCTGCTTCTCTTTCCCTTCTTTGAGGTCTCCACCTCTCCTTCTACTCATTTTTGATCAGAAGCTACAGCATGAATCTTCCTATTAGTCATCATTCTGGTTGATTAACAGAGCCCTTAACTTACTCTTAGAAACTCTCTGTTCTTGGCAGGAGTAGAAATTAGTGCCAGGGGTCTGTTTTAAATAACTAGGCTAGGCCAGAGAAATATATGGGTCTCAAAATATCCAAGTGTTCGCTCACATTTTTCAGCCCCTTTAAGTTAGAAGGGGCCGTTTGAGGGGTTATGGTTACTGGTCCAGGAGCATTAGTGGATATCTGTTCAGTTCTGTTAGTGGAGCTACTAGCAGCTCTCTCTTCTCTGCCATGGAGCATGCAGGCCACATGTTCACGTGGCACAGCCACAAGGCAAAAGCAGCCCGGGTTGCTGATCCAGCTGCCTTGGAGAGTCATCCTACTGGAAATAGTCTATGAGGGAGAAGTCAATTTTGATGTGTTAAACTGTGGAGATTCAGGTGTGTGCTAGCAGGGTACAGTCTAGCCTGTCCTGACTAATGCACGGATGCTCTGTTCAGTTACGGTGTTTGACAGTGTGTCTTCTCTGTTTGGGATGTCTTTCCCATGTACCTCCACGCCTTTACCAAGAAGTCTTACCCTCTTGTTCATTTTATAGGGCTTATCCTCGGGGCACTTTCTCTAATAAATCTTTGATTGCCACACCTCCTTTCTGAGTTAGTTGCCTCTTCCACGTGCTTCTGTCATATATAGGTATATGAATGAATTATTCTTGGTTATTTATGTATTGATAAGATTATTTTGTGGGTATTGGTTATGTACACTTCCCTTTACAACAATTAGCACAGATCAGAGGTTTTAAAAGTGTGGTCTACTGACCCTTGAGAGTCTCTAAGACCCTTTCAAAGAGGTCTGTGAAATCAAACCAATGTTGTAAAAGTAGTGGTGGTGAAAACTGCTAGCACCTTAGCAAGGCAGTGGAATGAAACTTTATCAGGAGTCAACTGTATCACTGTATTTTTCACACACACTTTCAAAAAGTGTGTGATGATTATTGACCAGACATCAAGTTTCCAGACTTGGCAGACAATGAACTCTCTGAGGTTTGAGTTCTTCTGGCACAAACTGAATGAATACCAGGCATAATCCTTTCAAGTCATCATTGGTTTCCTTTTCTTAATCTCATATCTTGAAAGTACAATATTTTAGTGTGTAATACATAATATACATTGCCATAAATGTTCAAAACACTTACATTTGAAACTTCCTTTTTATTATACATTAACTGCATGAGTGTTGTTATGCACATTTAATTAATTTATATGAAATATTTAAGGTAAATGTTTCTAATCAAAACTACCTGTGCCAAATTTTGCACTATTCTTAACATAATGATAACATCAAGACTATCAGAAAACAAATTTTAAATTATCATTTCATAGATAAAGGAACCAAATTAGTAGTTCTTTTTCTAAAGTTACCAGTTTATATAATTAATTAGAATATACTTTAAGTTGTAACTTTTTGTTTATGGTAACTCCATCATTTAAAAATATTCACAGAATTTTCCATCTGTTTTGAATACAGTATGAGTTGAAATTATGCTGACTGGCAGCACTTGACTTAAAAAAATAGCCAATAAAATTTTATATATAAAGCAGCTTCTTCTGCATTGTTACTTCCCATTACAAAGTTTGTCATTAACAAACTTATATTTAATAAAATACGGAATATAGTATAAGTAACATGTATTTAAAAGATGAAATGATTTGTCAATTAGGCTCCATAAAGCTCTTTTCATTTTGCATAAAAAATTGAGATGCACATTTATTTGTAATAAATTGATTTTTTCACAAAAAATAAAATTTATTATTCCACATTAATAAACTCTAGCCCTCATTAAACACAGGGAGCAAAGAAGATTTTAAGTCCAAAATGGGGTTCTGACAAGGGTTCACGTTAAACAATTCAACTATTGCGGAAGCTGCATCTGAAGTCTTAGAAACATGTAATTACAGAATTAATAAAAACCTTAATGGTCACTAGTATCACTCTTCTCCACTTATAATTCCACCTACACTTCAAAAACCAAATCTTTGAAATCTTTATGCCCTCTCCGGATGAGTAGATATCCAGTTTCTACTTAAACCCTTCATCATCCTCCTGAAAGAAGGTAGTTTTATTGCTTTTGTTATTTTTCCTCTTTCTTAGATGGCTCACAGGAGCAGTTGTCAGGAAGGTTACCCCAGTATAAAAAGGCACACAAAAATGTAAACTCTTAACATCTCTGGTCAAAGTCACTTCCTTATTATGAATTTCTGTGATGGACTGAGGCAGAATGATGTACAGTGGATGTTATTCTGAGTTTTCCGCAAGGTTTTTAATGTCTTCCTGTCTCAATTCCTTCACCTGTAAATTTAGGATAATAGTAGGGTACTTCATAGGACATACGGATTGATTGGGACAATACATGTAAAATTATTAGAATCGCATATAGTAAGGACTCACTAAATGTTAAGCTTTATCGTTTAATTGATGATGGTGATGCAGTATTTGATGTTAATTATGACAGTGGGTTAAATATCAAGGCAGTTAACTAGAATTTAATATGCTGAGACTTCTTTAAGAGATGTTGGTCTTTGAAAATTTTAGGAAACTAGGATTACACATGATAGAAAAGAATTGAAAAATACCATTTAAAAACAAATTTGTGAAATTTAGGACAACTCCATTATATGGCTGCACATGATAGGTACTTACTTTTTCAGATATTTGATAGAAAAATGATTATCAGTAGACTGAGTAAAATTCATATTTTCTGAGTGGAGAAAATTCAGTAGGTAAATTATTTTATCTTTGTACAATCCAGGTAATTGGAAATTATATAAAATTTAAATCCTCTGTGTAAGGACTATTGTGAAGACTCTAAGGCAGATTTTCAGTAAATTTGAGTTAAAAAAAATTAATATTACAAACTGAAGTTACTTAACTTGTGAGGACTGTACGGTTCATAAAACAGGACACTATGCTCACGTCCACAAATTGTGAGTCCAAGAATATGGCAAATAATATTTCTCCCTATAAAACAGCCAGCTATAAGGACAGGGTGTGGATATGTCTCCTGCTAGGACGGAACCATCCCGCCAGACTTTGAACACCCTCAACTTCCTCCTCAGCCCCCAGCCACTGTTTCTGGAACCATCGCCTCGGCCATTCCATCGTCCACCTCTGAGACCCGCTAATACCATTCTGTGTGTAGTTGGCTCCAACGAACCATGAGCTACATCAAGTAGACGTACTCCTCCAAGGTTGGAGGCCGCTGTCAGCGCCTGGTCAACCGGCACCTGGGGGCCTAGCTTACCCTCCTCCTTCCCTCCCTCTGGTGCTCCATACCCAATGCAGGACAAGCCCTGATGGCTGCTAACGCGAGTTGGCCGAGGAAAAGTGCACAGCCGCCCCGCGTCTCTGGAAGACGGAAAACCTGCGCAGCAACCGAGCCCTCGTCCAGGAAGACCAGGAGCCATGCGTGGGGATGCGCGGGGCGGCAACCTGCCAGCTGTGGAAGCTGCCTTGGCCTGGGAGACAAGCATTCCTGGGCTCTGCCTGCCACCTCTGTGGCTTCCTAGAGAGCCATTTCCTAGGCCCAGAGCTGAAACTCCTCCAGAAGATGGGCGACCACCTGACCAAACCCCACAGGCTGTTGGGCCCCAACCTATCGTCCTCAAGTGTCAGTAGTAGCCTCCCACGCCCAGTGGCCTTTGAGGACCCACCCGCTGCTTCCCCCTGGCCTGCCTGAGTGCCTCTCTCTAGCTTCGAGGTAGCTTTTTAATCACCGTGGACCCCTCTCCCAAGCCATGGACCAAGTGGAAAAAATAACAGAGAAAAAGCCATCTGCAAACGACTCAAGAAAATAACAAACAAAAACAAAACAAAGAAATGAAAAGAAAATTTTCATATTGAAGAAAGATAGGTTGCTTTTAAATTCGTTTTAATTAAAGTACATTTTCATGGTTCATAGCTATATCTTTTTGTATCTTACAAATAAAGAATCTCCACAGATTCTCTACAGTGTATCAACACTGAAGAATTAGCGTACCTGATCTCTGCAAGAAAACATGTTGTTTTGCTGATGGTGAAATTCTTTCAGTGATTACAAGAGTTGATCAAGACCCCACTACAAATAGGAGGCTAAGTCAGTGCCTAAATTCAGACCAGATTCAGTTCACAAATACACGCCTTCCGCAAAAGCTATGAAATGAAGGCAGATACAGCATGTTCCAAACCAACCCTCGGAAGGTAATTGGTTCTGGTCTCTCAAGTGCTGCCTTTTAACTTGCAACAGACAAGGATTTACTTTCGTAATTACAGAAAGTCTGAATGACTAAAACCATGAGCTTTATGCTGTGGTGAGATAACCATGATGTGGGTTCATGAAATAGAAAACAAATAGTAATAGTACATGACTGATAGGAGCACTTTCTTTACTTAGGCTTTTGTCAACTAAATATGAGATTTCTTGTCTTGTAGAGTCTGCTTAAAGTTAAAGTTCATCAATATTCCCTTAGGACCACAATTCTTTCAAAACAGCCATTATACATACCAATTTAAAATGAATATTAAATAAGGCTTAGGAGTAGTAGGCAAAAATGAGATAAAAGAATGGCTACAAGATGTGTTTCCCTTAGATACCAGTCTTGGAGGCAATCCAGTTGCGGTAGGCAGTCACTCGCGTGTAGACACCTGGCTTGTTGATTGTACCACATTCTACTCCCCAACTTACTATTCCAACAAGGTACCAAATGTTTCGAGAATTGGGATGAACCAGTGGTCCTCCAGAGTCACCCTAAATTAAAAAAATGTATTTATCATTATGAGAATTTACTTCCAGATACTTTACTTACACTCACTGATAAGCCCAGGTGAAGTTCGTGATTCATGCTTCATAGAGACCATAGGAAGGTATGTGATGTAAATCCCTGCACCTCCCTTAACCTCAACTGTGGCTGACCAGAATGTATTTCCTGGGGCTCTTTGGGATTAACTTGAACCTTAAAGGCAAGAGCTCATAAGTTTCAAGGTCTAGTTCTATCAGAAAGCTTTGGGAGACCTGTATTAGGGATATTTTTGGAGTACAATTCTTTATATCTGAGAAAAGTAACAAAACTGTGGCCATAAGTGGCTAGGAAGATAAAAGAAATAGGCTAGACATATTTTAAAAATTTATGAGCCTGAAATGTGGTTAAGAGTACGGACTGTGATGCTAGCCTACCTTGGCTTATATGCCAGTTCTCCCACATACTAGCTGTGTAACCTTGTGCAAATTATTTACCTTCCTTTGCTTCAGTTTCCTCATCTGTAAAGTGATGGTAATGATAGCACCTATATCAAAAGGTTGTGATGACAATTAAATGGATTAATATTTGTAAAAGACTTCAGTCAGTGCTTGACTCAGAGTAAGTCCAACATGTGTTTATTAAACAGTTATAAACAAATGTTGTACTTAGGGGAGAATTACTTTAGTGCCAGAGCCAAGAGGGAGTTTGACAGGATTGTAAAAGTGCAAATTAGTTGAAGCATAGAATCATTTCTATGTTGATGATTTACATAAAAAATAATAGCAGTTACTTATATACTATATTGTCAGTGTGAATAATGTCCAGCCTTACCTGGCACGCATCAATATTTCCTTCCATGTACCCAGCACACAGCATTGTGTCTTGTACCATACCATTATATGCTTCCTTAGCGTTACAAGTGTTTGTATCAATAATCTTCACAGGTGCCTTCTGAAGTAACACTGGGTATTCACCTAAAGGAAGTAAACATTATCAGCAAAAGAGCTCCTCTGTAACAAAGCAGGATGGAAAACTTGTTTTGCCCTCTGTGTGTAAGACCTGTATTTGCATATTATTAGGATGAAAAAGCCCACCCTCACTCAAACCAATGAAAAAGAACTACTTAACAGTTTGAAACATCTTTCTAATGCTGCTTTTCTGTGTCCTCTCTCTTCTTACATCTTTGCACCAGAAACTTCTCAATTAAGTTCTTCAAGTTAAGGAGTTTCTACAGCAAAATTGGTTCCCTTGTAATGTTTCAAACCAAGGCGATTTGCAAAGTCATAAGTTCATATGCACCATTCCCTGAATAGTTTCCTGAGAGTACTGGTCATCTAGGGGTAAATGATGCCTTTCATTCTGTGCCTAGATCACTAATTTTTCTTGTTGCTTTTCTGCCTTATGTGGTAAGTGTTCACTTGACTTACCATCATATGAAAGTGCTCCCCATCCTGTAACAACTACTCCTTCACCTGGTGGAAAAATCTGTGTGGCTTCAGGAAGACAAACTCGATGTACATCGTTCTTAAATAAAACTTTTTCAGTGAGCAGTATAACTGCAATATCATCATGATGTTCACCCTTGATGTAGTCTTCATGAATAATAATTCGTTGAATATGATGTTGCATGTAGGGAGGACTTACTTTGGTGCCAAAGCTGACAGTATAGTTTTTTGGATCTTCTGTCCTAAGGAAACAAAAATAATGTGCTTTGTATTTATTTCAGAGGAATAGAAATAGAGCTTGCATCTATTATAGTCTTTTCATGACATTAGTGGTATTTCCTTGCTTTATAACCCATTAGCAGGAATACAATCTGATTTTTTAACTCATTTAAAAACTCTTGTTTGAGCCTGTACACCATATGCTTGCATAAGGCAATGAGAATGTAGAAATAAAAATAGTCCATGCTTTCAAGAAATTTAAATGTAATGAAGGATGGACATAAACACAGGCAGCTATAATTGCTTAAATGGTTATGTATATAATTAGTGGTACCACAAAACAGAAGGACTTAAATCTGCATACCCTAGGGAATGGAAGATTTCTTAGGAGAAGTAGCTTTTTGATGAGACTTTGGAGCTGAGCCATATTTGCCTAAAAGACAATGAGAGGGAGACAGGCAGATGCAGAGCAGAAAAAGAATATGAAACAGGATGATATGTTTCAGTGACTATAACTAGTTTGGGATGTCTGGAGTATAAGGTGATGAGAGAAGAATCATGTTGAGAAATACAGCATCAGGAATGAATGACTTTTCCCATTATTACTGATAAAGTAGGAAAACCTTAGATTGGCTTGTCATGTAATTTGTCTTTCAAACCAGGACACTTGAGAACGAAAGGGAATGGCGCTGATGATTAGCTGGGGATAAGGTGTAAACTGGAGCTGTTGTCTCCCTAGCCGTGGGCAACATGATGAACTTACTTTCGAAAGCAGTGAGCTGCAGTCACCAGGTATCTTTCACCGATCAAAGATGCCCCACAGTAGTGTCGGCCATTCTGTTGGAGACTTGCTTGCCAGGGCCACTCTCCCTCCTGAGCAGTGGAACCTCCCTTGATTCTATCATATGTAGCTGACATCCTTGCTCGTCTCCCGCAGCCTGTCAGAAAGTCAGTTTTGCTCCATTAAGAATAGGAAGACACTGTTTGATTACAAAGCCAAGAATAAGCTGAGTTATTCTTGTGGGGTTCAGTCTGACACTGTTACTGAAAGGAACAGAATGTAATCTGCACAAGAGTCCCCAGCAGCCCCTGGATCACCCCCATACCCAGCCTAGTATCTCCAGGACACTCCAGCACTTGAAGAATATGAAAGCTGTGCAAGGCAGATAATGTCCCAGTTAAGTCTGTGGGCTCTGCAACCAGACTAGACTCCCTGGTTTGGCCCATCATTTACAAGCTACATGAATTTACAAACTGCATAAATTTACAAGCTACATGAATTTGGGGAAATTATTTTACTTCTTTGTCCTTCAGGTTTCCCATCTCTAAAATGGGATTATAATAATACCTATTTCTAGGATTGTTGTGAGGATTAAATGAGTCACATGTAAAGCAATTTGAACTGTGCTTGGCTAAGAGTGAGAAACCTTGACTGCTGTGTTTTAAATCATCTCACATTTTAATTAAAAAATATCTGAACTTACGATTGTTGATAATCTTTTCAGCATTGACCTTACTGATTTCTGAAATAGAAAAAAAAGCCCATAGTAAATTTAATGCCTGGCATTTGTCCACTGACCCTGGAGCTAATGAAGTAAGATGGTAGGTCCACCAGAGCAGGAGGGTCTAGAAATAATTTTGAATCTCAGGATAAGATGTTGATAGAAAGGAGAGAATATTGGTTTATTCGAATTGCTCTTTTACTACATATGAATGTGTGATATGGAAATACCATCTTCATGGTTCCATGTTAGAGACTTCTTTTTATTTAATTTGAATTGCATTGTATGTCTTCTAAAGGGGAAAATTCCTAGAATCTTTCCTTTGAAGACCAGGAAGACCCCAGGTGAACCTGATTCCTGGTAATACACAAAAATAACTTTTAAAAAGTGACCTGTCTCATAATGGCAGATCATATCCTGTTTTTGAAAGTTATGGGAGATTATGAAAAGAATACAAGAATACATCATTAC
Source organism: Camelus dromedarius (assembly GCF_036321535.1). Taxonomy (NCBI): domain Eukaryota; kingdom Metazoa; phylum Chordata; class Mammalia; order Artiodactyla; family Camelidae; genus Camelus; species Camelus dromedarius. The sequence continues at coordinate 69,006,277 of NC_087436.1, forward strand.
TCATAAAGATTTTTCAAAGACTTATTATTTTCTTTAGAATGAGCAGCAGATTTTTTCTCCCAGAACTTTCCCCCAGAATCTTAAGGTATGGCACTATAATGATTTCAATGTGTTTAAATGGTAAGGATGCAAATTATTGCTCTGAAGTAAAACAATGACTTATTCATTAAAAAAAAATTAAGGATAAGTTTTGTGCCTGGTGCTTGTGCTATATGTTAGGAATAAAAAGATGGAAGTAGTACTACTTCCAACTAATACATGAGCTTACCCTCGAGTCTAAGAGAATCAGGATCTGTAGTCAAGGATCCTGAGTGGTTCCTTAGCATTTGACGTAAGATGCTTTCAATTCTTCTTCTTGTGTTTTCCTTCATTGATCTGGGAGCCTTGAATATCAGCCATATATTTGCTGTCACGCTGTTGTGATCAGGACTGAAAACATGGTTAAAAAAATAGCATATTCCTCTTTATTCCCTGAACTTTTATATCTTTATCTTTTCCTGCTCCTTTGTGAGTTTGTGCAGTATCTTCACTTTAGGTTAATCACAGGACCATCCATCTGCCTATGTTTACTTGGTGACAGTTTGTATACAGCTATTCAGTTTAGGGAACAAGTAGTTTTACACATCTGAAAAAACAGGAAAAGCCTGAGGCACAGGGTAGAAGTATCACATAAGAAGTGGGGTCATTTATTCATGTATTCATCAATCATTCATCTGGGCACCGTCAGCCCAGACAAGTGACTGGGCTAGATGCTACTGAGTGATGCAAAAATGACTGTAGCATGGCTTCTACTCTCAAGAAATTTCCAGATCTATAGGAGAGATAAAGCATGTATACAAATGACTATAATAAATGAGGCAGAAGCAATAAGATACTGATCTTATCTGCAAGTAGAAGATAGACAAATTGTATTTTACTTAAAGGATCAGAGAAATTTTCATGGAAGAGGTGACATACACACTAGTGCTCTAGAATAACTGATAGTAATAATATTAATTAACACTTATTGGGTATCTGCTGTGTTCCAGGTACTATGTTACCACATTTATTATCATGCTTAGTCTCAACAGCAGCCCAGCAGCATGGGCGTCATTGTCTTCATTTTATAGGCAAGAAGAAATTGATGCTCTGAGAGGCTACCTAATGTGCTCAAGGTTACACAGCTATTAAATTAGGATTCAGATTCAGTACAATTGACTCCCTAATCCAGACTCTTTACACTACGCACTCTGTCCCTCCAAGTCTTGTCAGCCAGTGTAACAGTGCCTAGGAGATTGTGCTCAGATGGACGTGGATTTTAATGCTAGCCAATGAGTAGCAGTAAAAAGGAATTGTTGAATAAAACCGAACCTAAGGAAGATTAACCTGACTTGTAGTGTTCAGGGCAGATTTGGTTGGTTTTGGAATATGGGTATGTAGCCCAAGAGGCTGGCTAATGGACATGTAGGAATTGTCAAGCAGCTCTGAGGCTAGTGTCTGAAGTGGCATTATTACGCTTTGGATCTTTCTAATGGATGATTACCTTTTAGCATATAAATAAATATTTCTAGGTAGCACTCAGCTCATACAAGTTTGATTTTCATAACAAGGTGAGCCAAAATGAAAACCTCTGTCCTGCAGCCTCTCCATCACTTCCAGTGGGTCCACACTTCCTATAGATACCTGAAGTTACATGCATGGAAAAACAAAGCAGAAGCCTTTGGGTGGTTGTTGTCATCTTTGAGAGATAGCTGGGCCCTTTAATTTTAGCCTCGTGTTTCTTTCCAGTACTAAAATCACCACCCTCCAGGTTAATTCTAGCTGAGATCTTAATCCATTCTGCAATTCCAGGAGTCCCTGTGAGTTCCAGGAGCAGGAGAAGGGCAGACATGGTTTGGTGGCATTGATGAAGGTAAAAGCAATAATTGCCTTCATTAGTAATGTGTTTATTTGCAAATATTTGCACATACATTGTCCTCTTTGATCTTGAATACAGTTTTATGAGGGAGGTGGCGTAGGTGTTGTTATCACTATTTCACAGACAGGAAAGCAGACTCAAAACGTTATGCTGATTCACCCAAAAGTCTAGGACTACTAAGTGGCAAAGACTGGGCTTGGGTTGTCTAACTGCTATTCTAGGTCTCCCTCAGCAAGTCCGTGCTGCTGCAAACACACGTGCAAAGACCACAGCATAGCTATTTCAGTTCTTGTTATGGTCACTAGAATGATTTCCCTGATGTCAAAGCCTCATGTAGATATGCTCTTTTCTACCCTAAAAGAACTCTAGGGCAGTTTGCCAAGGTGTTTAGCTGACTTGAAGTAAAAGGACGTGAAAAAACAGGATATATGCTTATGCTACAGTTAAATAAAAATGTTAGGCCATTAAACATTGGTCTAAGGGACTACCTAGTATTTGCTGGACATGAAAACTTTAAAAACTATAGAGATGAGTCATCTGTAATTTAAGGAATAATCCATTCTCAATAGAGCTAATGAATTCAACAAAATAGCTCAAACTTTGCTTCAATTTTTTACTGAATAATTATCCTGACATTTAGCTTAGGATAATGTTTATTATTAACTTACTGACTAATGACTATAACATACCAATAGACGCTTTTTACAGTGGCACTTGAAATACAATATTATGTTTGATAGGTTGATCTCTTTTCTGTTATTGTTACTTACACTAGTGTGATGACTTGAGAATTGATGTATTGTCTGTAAATGCTAGAACTTTGAAATGCATCAACCATCTGTTAAAGAGAACACAAAGTCAAACATCAAATTCCAATAATACATTTTTGTTTCTGAGAATTAACAATGAGATAAATATAAGAAAATTCTAATTTACCTTAGTCTCGAGAATTTTGCTAAGATAGTTATTTTCTGGTGATGTCTCCCTTTCATAATTGCTATTATATGGGATATCCAGCACTGTGAAGCTGCCTTTGTAATAGTAGGTCGTGTTTTCTGTGAGATAAAGAAGTGATCCAATAATTATTTAAATGAAGTTGATTTCAAATCCAGACATAGATTACATAGTAATACCAGCTAGTAAATATTGTGCTCATATTAGATATTGCTAAACTCTGTGAATTTTTCTGGCACAGTTGATTAGATAAACCGAGCATTGTGGAAAGCATAAGACCAATAATGGAGCAAATATGTATCAGACAAAGGTCAAAAAGAAGAGTAACATCTTGATTGAGACAGATAGAATAGACTATAAATGATATTTTTGTCTACAATAACCAAATGTCAAACTATAAGTAAAAAATAGTTACCATTTATTACATATCCTATATGAAGTTACTTTGTAAAAACCATGTAAAGTATACCCATTTTTCAGGAGAAATGTGGTCTCAAAGATATTCAGTAATTCACCTAGTACCATTCAGCTACTAAAAAGAGCCAAGGCTAAAAACTTGCTCTGACTGACTCTGAAGCCCAATTCTAATTCATTACATTTTATTCCTAAATTTTCATAGATACTAAGCTGTTTGACATATGATACATCTTACTCCTAATTTGTGGTAGATATTAAGCATCTAGGAATATGCTAGAAACACTGTATAATAGCACCTAGCATGTAGTAAGCAGTAAATAAATGTTAACATTATTTTGTAATATGAGCATTGCCTTTGAAGACCATCTTGTGGAAGAGATGGGCTCCATATGGATAAAATCATTATGTGAGATACTAATAAGGATATAATTAAATGACAAAGTTAATTGTTCAACTAGAAGTTCTATATGAGTGCAGAGAAGGGAGGCACCATAATTAAAATAAAATATGATTTATCATTATAAATGTGGTGAAATATTCTACAGAAAGGTGATGGAAAAAGAAGTCAGAAACTTTTAAACAAAATGCTGAAAATGTGTTGTTTATAAATAATAATTTGGAATGAACATTGTTAATTGTAGTTAGCTTGTCTGTGGTTCATGGATCACTACCATAGAGATGAGGCTTTGCAATGGTGGTATATAAGGGTTTACCATAAATAGCAAAAATAGACTTTAAAACTGTTCAACTCTATTTTTCATAATTTAGTATTCACAATGCATACTTCAGTTTTTATTTAGATTTCTAAATATTTCTACCTATTAAAGTAATTAAGCAGCCATCAATATTCCTCAGTATAAATTAATAAATTGGCAAGATACAGAGTTTTTATTACAACTGCATTAAGAACTTCCGCTGAGCTAGTGGATAAACTGAACATTTAATGTCTAAGACATTTAAGACTAAGAAACCATACCCTAGAATAAGGAAATGCATTCTTGAGTATCCTATTCTCAATTTAATTCTATGCAACAAGCCTAATAACACCTCTGAGGTTGCTCACCATGCTGAGGTCACTGTGAATACATCTATGATACTCTGTTGGTACCTGATGAGATGAAAGTAACCCCTTATGGATGAAAACTCTATAAGGCATTCTTACACCTTATGATGAACATTCCCATCTCCATAAGTAGTCTAAATGCAAATATGAATTGAGAAAGATAATAAAGGGGCAGAAAGAATTGTTTTGCATCTTTTTCATCATTTGATTACTTACAACTTATTCCCGTAAAGAAAACCTACAATTTACACACATACATTTTTCATAGTTTTGAGTTTGGGGATTTTTTTTTATACTAGGTATCTGGGTGCAAAAACAGGATTTAAGCATGATTTATGGGAGCACTTATATTTAAAACCAGTAGAGCAAAAGCACTTCTAAATTCTCCTTCTCTATGCCCAGAAAAAGGTAAAAAAAACAAGTGTGAAAGGCTTAATTAAAAGAATCCTAAAAGGCACTGACACTTTTGGACATAGGAGTGGAAATGTGATTAAAACCAAGAAGATTGGTTGAAACATCTAGATCCCAATGTTTTTTTCCCCAACTTCTAAAGTTTTTAGATTAGGGAAGTTGAGACACAGTTGAAAACAGGTGCACCATACTAAAAATCAATGTGCTGAATTTTTCCCTCAACTTGACTACAGAAAGCTAGTAGTCCAGAATATACTCATGCATTCCATCTAGGAATTCTGACCAATTCAACAGAAAATACCCAAGTATATTGGTAAATTGGCTTCTCTTAACAAAACAACCTAGATAGAACAGCCTATGGTTAAAGCCATTTGTTAACATGCATTTCTTTTATAGACTTCCAGGCAGCTCTTTAATCCTCATTCTTAAACATTAGCAGACACTAAGCTAAAAGATCAACATATGTTTGAGAAAAGTATCTAATATGAAATACTTCCAAAATACGCAGAGAAAATCTTGGAAAAAAAGAGACTAAAAATTAAAATAAATTACTATATTCAGAGAAGATTTTGTAAGAAATAATATTAACATGTTATATAAAGGAATATCTAGATAATAAAAAGAATATCTTAGCTATTGAATATATCACTGCAGAAATGAAGAATTCAGTAGAAAGATTGGAAAATAAACTTCAGAAAATGACCAAGAAAGTGATTTTTAAAAATAATAAGGGATGGAAAATACAGAGAAAAAGATAAGAAAATTAAAGACTACATTTAGGAGGCCTAATGCCCATATTACAGGAGCTCCAGAAAGAGAGTGAAGAGGGTAGAAAATTATCAAAGAAATAATCTAAGAAAATTTTCAGGCACTAAAGTACATGAATTTCTAGATTAAAAGGACCCACTAAATGCTAGCACAATGATTAAAAATAATATCTACATTATAGCACCTTATCTATAAAATTGCAAAATACTGGGACAAAGAAAAAAATTCAATAAGGTTTCAGAAGGTGGGGGAGTAGGAGAAGAGATTTCATTCAAAAGCTCTAGAATCAAAATGTCATCAGACTTCTTGACAGACATTATGAAAGCAAGACAAGTAGAGCTTTAGTTTCAAAATTCAGAGGGAAAAGTTTTTTCAGCCCAGAATTCTGTGCCATTAGTTGAGGTTAAGAGTAGCTGAGACATTTTCAGACATGTGAATTGTTGAAAGTGTAAACTTCCCTGAAAGCTTCTGGAGCATACAGTCCACCACAACTGAGCGAATAAAATAATTAAAAACGAAATATGGAATCTAGGCATTAGGAGACCAAACCCAACAGACAGTTGAAAGTAATACCCAGGATGTTGCTAAAGGGAAATCCCAAATCAACAGCTATGTGGTCAGGGTGAGAATGAGTACGAGATCCATAGCAGAAAGTGAATACATAATACCAATAACTGAAAATTTAAGGTCTGGCAATGTTAAGAATCAACTTACAGAGTGAAAGTGGTTGCCTCTGAGAAATGGGAAATAAAGGTAGTGGAGGAGAAGCTGCATTTCTCATACAAAGCTTTGATAATCTGACTGTTTAAATTATGAGTACATGTAGCTTTGGAGGAAAAAAAAGTCCAAGCATGACAAAGTGATTAATGGTGAGCATACTCCCCATTTGAATATATGTGTACATATATTTTCATTGAAAACTAAACAACTAGTAGTTATGATTATGATTACAAATCAAAATGGAATGTTATAACTGTTGACAATGTAAAAATAATACTGGTAACAAACTACTGGGAATTGTGGGAGAAAAATGAGAAGTATAAGTGTGCCTATTTTCTTACCTTTCATAGCAGGCTACAAATAAGATAATGTTTAAAGTTAAAACACATGATTTTCTAAAAATGATTGCAGCTTTCCTCATGTTTTTCAAAGTCTTTTTTAAAAATCTATGTTGAGAAGACTTTAATATTAATGTCTGTTATGAAGAAACAAATAGTTAAAATTCCATATTCTTTGGTTTCTCTTCATCACATACAATGAGTGTGGTATTTTAATTATAAAATAACACATATATTCCATCTCAGTAGATTACTTTTTCTCCCTGTCTATCTGTGCATTCACATCTCTATATGACATACATTCTTTTTTTACCTGTGTATATTAAAAAACATGTCTGTAATATAATGTTTGGCACATGTTAACAATGCTAATTTCTGGGATCTTGGGTCATTAGTGGACATTCCAAAAGGAGATTATTCATTGTTTGCAGTCGTTTCTTTGTCTTGTAGAAATAGAAATGAAGATTACAACAAACTGTATTTTTTTAAAAATGTATTCTTTACCAACCTACTGCCAGAAAATGAACCAGGAGACCTATGGTAGTTCCCAGGATTGCCAACACTCCAAACACAATGAGGGCAATCATCCATAGCGGCAAAGATGTACGCGAAGCTGTGACTGGTCTGCAAGTAAAGGATGTGAGTAAGAAAGATATGTTAGAAAAATCACAGTCATTCCAAATCTTTCTTTCTTTCCTCTTACTCACCCCTAGAGGCTTCACAATTTAGGCACAGTAGTAGCAATAGACATTTGAAGACAGAAAAAGAAAGAAGGAAGGAAAGAAGGAAGGAAGAAAGGGAGGGAGGAAGGAAGGAAGGAGGGCAGACTAGCCAATGAGCTTATCTTAAAGCTTATGATTAAACCTCTCTGGATCTGTGCTATGGAATTATTATTCAGAAATATGATGGTTGGTCCCAGGTTATGTATACTTAGAACCTAAGTCCCTCCCATGATCAGTGGTTAGTTACAGAGTTAGTATCAAGTAAAGACCTTGCCAGATGGGGCTGGAGAGGAGGGGAGGAGAATAGAAGTGTCTTAGAAGTTCTCGATGTCTACGCTTATCATAATTTTAAAAATTATGGTCATGATCCTATATTATTTATTACATCCTTATATATAAAGAACACACACAAATATGAAGTGCTATATTGGATCAGAGCAATGTCCATCTCTGCTAGCCATGAACTCTAAATACTACCTTGGCAAAGATTTAAAACACAGCTTTTTTTCTGAGATTTTTCCCATACCATCTTATAGGACTACCCTACAAAAAAAGGAAATTGATAAAATATAGTTTTGAAGTCTTTACTTCCACTTTTATTGCTTCTTTCCTACCTGGTGTCTGTACATCAGACACCCATATGCAACCACAAGATTAACAAAATCTCTTCAAATGCACCTGCAGAATCGACCATGTGTCCAGATTCCTCCAGGCTCTCCTGGGCAATCAGATTAATGCCTCCCTGAGAAGCTACCCACTGAATTAGGCATGAACCTTTCCTGGGTGACTAGGAGTGCTTAGAAACAATGGATTAATTCTTGAAAATCTTTCAGGTTAGGGCTTCACATAAGTGTCAAAATGATGAAGCAGAAGGAGGAGGTGCCCTATAAATAAAAAAATTATCCACCCATCATAAGGTGATGACCATCTTACATGCAAAACAAAACAAAACAAAACAATCTGTTTTCTCTCCACTTTTAAATGTATGTGATTACTCTTTCCTTTACTGATAGACCAGATGTGTCACTAATAAGATATCAGGGTTACAAATAATATAACATCTTTAATAAAAAAGAAGTCACACAATATTTACTTTAGTTCAAGAAAAAATGTTCTTAGTATGTTCTATCACAGTGAGCATACTCTTTCTAACATTTTTATATGGATGTGGCTATTATGAAAAAATATATGAATATGTCTTGAGGGTCCAACTGTTGACTCAAGATGTACATTTTTAGAGGAATATTTGCATAAGGTATGAATTTATATTTCAATTCTTGGGACATTAGATATTTTAAATTAGGTTTAGTTTATTTTGCTAATATATTGCATACATTGTGAAGAAAACTCCTTAGGAGCCAAAAGCATGTTTTTAAAAGGTTGGTATTAATGAACATAGTAACTATCTAGTTAGATACTTAAAAATGAATAGCACATCTGTACATAGTTATACTATTCTAGGTCATGAACATTTTACAGATAAAAATTTATGGTTTTATATATTGTTCTACAGAGAACAACTATGAAACAATGGTACGATGAGATTCAAGACAATTTTCATGAAAGCACTTTTGAAAGAACACGATGTGAAACAAAAACAAGGGAGTCATAAGAATCATCACCACCAATAACAATATAACATTTGCTTTATGAGAGAAGAAAATTCTCTCTCCGCTTCTTTCTCTCTCCTTTGAGACAGCCACACATGCATATTACTTTTCATTCATAGGATGTAAAGCTGCATGTTACCTTTCTGAAGCACTCCTCAAATCATTTAATGAAACTACAGATCCCAGATACAAATGCATGTATGTGATAAGGCTGAAATCCAAAATGCTGTGAGAAAACTGCAAGTTCCCCCCAAACTCAATTGTTTTACTACAACCTTTGGATGGGAGTCATAGTGGGGAAACAGTGCTAATTCTATTTAGGTCAGAAATTGAGGCAAGCAAATCTCCACTTACCTATACATAATGTGCTGATATAATGGCTGTTGATGTTAATAATGATAAAGGAAACTTCTGCACTTCTTTTGTCCTGATCAGTGGTTCTCAGGTAAATGTACTAACCACAGTGATACTTGGGATTTTAAGGGCTGGGTGCAATAGCAGAAAGCAATTAAAAGGAAACTTGTTTAACAAGTGTTGATGACAGCTGTGGATCTGTGGCTTAAAGGAAGACATGAAAATTCTCTTTGAGTGAATACTTAAAAAAAGACACTAGACATAAGCTGGATTGGTTGCCTGACAGGTCCACCCAAGAAATATCACCACAAATTGGTGAACCAGTGTTCTGACTCAGATTCCACCCACCCCTTTCACAGAGCTCCTCCCCAGTGAAACTAGCTATACCCACCAGAGCAGTCTCGGACAAATGACTTCAATATACATTGTTTTTTTAATACAATAATTCTGCCATAGCATTACTCATTTGAAACATGCTTAATCTAAACATTCTCCCAGGGACTCTGCATACTTTTGTAGAAATGGATTTACTGATGGAGGTAGGTTATGGTATAAGAAATATCGGTTCTATTTTGGTGATTCTTTAAAGGAAATGAAACTAATCGATCCAGTCGAGTTGTTTTACTGAGTATGCATTATGTTTTTGGATGACACACCAAATTCTTATGAAAACAAAAAATCAGGACATCGTTTAGATATTTTGGATACAAATATCTAGAGTCTTGGCATCATATTTCATATCTTTAACCATCCAATTTCTCCATTCACTCATTTAATAAATATTTGCCATGTACTTCCTGCAACTATCCATTGTTCCTAGTAGTGGAAATACAACAATGGATATAATAAAATTCCTGCCTTTATGGAGCTGACACACTAATGGAAAAGACAGACAAACACTCAAAAAATAGTAAATATTTCATTTAATATGAGATATTTATACATGCTATGAAGAAAATAAAGCAGAATAATTGGGTAGAAAGTGGGGGTCCTCTCTTTAAGAGGGTCAGGAGAGGTCTCTCTGAGGAGGAGGCTTCTGAATGCAGAACTGATGATGATATTAATTGGCAAGATACATCTTCCTAAAACACATATTCATGACATTTCTTCATTCAAAAAATCATCAAAACTCTCAGTTGCTTTCAGGATAAAATACAAACTTCTCTGGTTGATATTCAAGGCCTTTTAGAATGCCATTTCTTTCTTTCTTTATTGCCCCATAATAGCATGGTGTAACATGGTGTAACAGAAAGGGCATGGCCTCTACCCCAATGCCAGGCCCACTAGTACGAGCTGTTTGACACAAACCTCTCTGAACTTCAACTTTCTCACAGGTAAAAATGGTGTCTAACAAGATTGTATATGTAAGGTATGTCTCAGCTGAGACCATGTATGCTAAGTGCTTGGCACAATGCCCAGGACATTGTGTTACCCTAACAATGACTTTACCTAAAGCTTGAATTTACTTGAGTCATTTCTCACAGTTCTGTTCCTTGGATGGCAAGTGCTTTCCTAACTCCAACTTTTTATTCATGTCATTTAATTCTCCCAGGACTGCCATTTCTACCATCCAATGTTTATTCATTCTTCATGGTCCAACCTAATTGCCACTTCCTTCATAAAGCCTTCTTTGTAAAGCATTATCCTCTTTGATCTTTTTTTTTTTGGCCTCTAATATTTACTGTCATCAGTACTCATTTTGGATTTAATAATCTGCTATATTATATTGGTTTCTACTTAAAACTGTTTTGTGGATGGTCCTGTCACATCAGTGAAAGTGTAAGCTGGTTGAACCCGAAGGCACAAACTATACCTTCTTTTTCATTGTTTTTCATAATGACCATCAGAGTTTTAGTATCCAGTAGATGTTCAGCAAATAAGTTATATGCTTCAATAAAATGATTACCATCCAAATACACATAGACCTCCCAAAAGTCAGTAAAATATATTAAAAATGCATTATGAAATGTAGGTAGGATTTTAATAGAGTATTCGCAGAAGAAACAGAGATGGAAATTAATATATAAAAAGATGCTTAATATCATCCATTAGCAATTATAAAAACATACATTAAAATAATATAACACTACTAAAATTAAAAGTTAAAGATAGTATTTCATTATTTGGTAAATGTGTGGGGAAATAGACTCTCATATGTTGGCAGTAGGAATCATAATTGAGTCAGCAACTTTAGAGGTCAGCTTGGCATCAACTATTTAATTTTAAAACTATCTCCTATAACTAAGCAATTTCACTTCTAAATACATATGTAGATATTCATCCTGGCACATGTACTCGAACAGAAATATATAAGGATGTTTATTATAATGTTTTCAATAGCAAAAACAAAATGGAAACAAAATGTTAATTGGCAGAGGAACAGTTAAACTATATTATACTGGTATAGTGGAATATTATTCAGCTGTTGAAAGAAACGAGGTAATAATAGATGCGATGAGTTGGCCCCACTGATCATTCTCAGGTCCCCTTCTATGCTGTAGGGATTAGAAAGCTAAAAATGACATCTCCAAGACTGCCATGCCTTTAGGATTCTGAATGCAAAATAGATCCTGCCAGCTGGATGTACTCATATGAAACTTGAAAGGAAGAATGTCGTTTAAGGCAGAAATGAGGCTGCTTTGGGATTTATGCTGGTAATAGGTCATGAGGGTATTCTGTTCTGCAACAACATTCCAGTTTCCATTCTCCGGCTTCCGGGGGCTAAGAAACAGTTTTAGAGTAGGCAGAGACCAGAGCAGTTCATGGGTGTCAGGAGGCTTTGGTAGTAATATCACTGGTGCTGGTGTCTTACTGGTCCCTGGATTGACTTCAGCATTGCCAGGTGCAGTCTCTTCCCCTGGGCTTTGGTTCTGTAGTGTTCTGTGGATCATCCTTGAAGCTCAGCCCAGGGCCTGCACAACCAGCACTCTGACAATTTTTGAAGTATGCTGATTTCCTACTTCAAATTTCTTTCTGCTTAAAAATGCCTTTTCTACTCTGAACTCTGACTGATACAGTTATAGATGCATATAGAAAAACTGTAAGAAGAATTAGAGATGCAGAATAATAATTCAATATGACATCATTAATAATTAAAAGAGTAAATAATACTTTATATTTTAATGGGTGCTAATATATGCACTTAAATCTGTATATTTATGTATGAAGAGATACATAAATATATAAAAAAGATCTGGAAGGATTTCAAAACAGTGCTTAAAGGGGGAGGATATAGCTTGGTAGTAGAGTGCCTGCTTCAATTTCCAGTACCTCCATTAAAAAAAAACTACCCCCCCCCCCAAATAAAAAGGAATTGTAAAAAAAAAAAAAATCCAAAACAATGCTTACCCTCAAGGAGAAGAAAAGAGACCAGAATTGAAAATGATGACTAAAGAAATTTTAGCCTGATCTATAATGGGTTTATTATTTTCACAAGGATAATGTATTAATCCATTGCTAATATAATTAAACATTTTAAATATACTTGTTGAAATGAAATAAAAATTTATCTTTGATACGGATCTGAGTAGAGGGAAAAAGGAGGAATTGGCAATAAAATACAGGTTCTCAGGGATTAGGGTCAAATTAATACTGGCTAAAAATTAAGTATTGGCTTTGTAGAACTTTCCAGGATGAGATGATGGCTTGATGACAATAAGCACAAAATCCATGAGGACACAGTGGATTAAGTTTCATAAAGTTGTGGGTTAATTTTTAAAAGATGGTAGGAGTTTACCAGAAAAAAAAAATATATCAGAGAAGGACATTCTAGACAAGGAGTACACCATTTGAAAGGCTCCAGATAGCACGTTTCAGATAATAGTGTGATTGGAGCACAGGTTAAACGCGAGGAAACGATGGGAGAGAAAAACAGCGATGCATGGAGCAGCCAGATCTTAACAGTGCACTTTAGTTTTATTCAGTTGGACAGGATTATTACCTCCATTGAACCAGCCACTGGTCTGGGAACACAGCGACAGAAAAGAGCCCATGAGAAGTTCAGTCTAGTAGGACATTCAGATGCCAAAACAGATAATGTTTACATGTTGTAGAAAATGCAGTAATAGGTGAATGCCTGGGGCTATCTGGAACACTAGTCTGGGGATGTCAGGAAAGTCTTCCTGGTAAGAGGTAACACCTGAGGTTTGTCTTGACAAATGAGTTGGAAGAGTGAGTCAAGCTTTTTATGGATTTGTAAATCATAATAAAGAGTTTAGGTTTTATTCTGTAAGGTTATTGAGACGAAGAGGGGTGGAGTAGGATTTTAAGCAGAAGAGAGAGGTGCTCCTAGACTTCCTGATTACTAAGACCTTGTACCTGCTCTGATCATGGCTCAGTTTGATGCCCTTTAATCCCTTGTCTTTCATCAAATGGTTGGGAAGGAAAATAGGGGGACAATCTCTCATTACCCTGGCTGGAGATTTCTGCCTTGTTGAAAAATTTTTTTTTATTAAATGAGATAAATCTGACTTAAAGAGCATAAACCTATGAAACCAAAGATAGAACCAATGGAATTCTTTTGTGATATATACTCATATTTAATTAAAATAAAGTTTGGTTTATTCAACCATGAGTGTAAACCGTGACAAAACTCCAAGTGAAGAGAATTAAATTTATTGAGGAAACAACATAGGAAAGCATGATGCAATGATTTTATTTTCATAATTAAGCATAATAATTGTAGGGAAAACAACATATTATAATAACATATAATTGTCTTTTCTGGAATCCTTTAATTAACCACTATAAACTGCAAATCTGAAATGTGCTTGACACACCACTATTAAAATATTACAAAAATAGCTTCTTCTGAAACCTCCTCTTGCACTGAAATCATGAAAAGTGAAAACCAGTAACAAACCTACTTTACCTCTGTCACTAGCAGGCAGTACTTAAGGTATTTAACAAAACATCTGGCACAATGGCCAGAAAGCTAGTTTGTAATGTCTTGGAATAGAAATTGTGCTCAAATTGCATCATCTAGTGAAGATTTCTTTTTTTGTTGTTTTTTAATTTTGAGGGGAGGTAATTAGGATCAGTAATCAAACTGGCTCAGGGGTTGACAGGAAAGTTTCAGGCTTTAAACCTCACATAAATCCCACTGACCTTATTTCATCCAAGATTCAAAGCCAAATATCCAGGCATTTCCAAAGGTAAGTACGATAGAGCTTTCCTAATCCAGTTGTAAATCCTATACAAAATACGGTAATTAAAATAACAAAGGATGATATTTTAAATATATATTCCCCAGGATGATTCCAGGGCCATTTGGGGGTTATGTGAAAGACTGAGGAAAGGTGAAAATTCTGTTTTGACATACTAATATAAATTGCATATTAGATCCTCAATTGGAAATTTTAGATGTTTGCCACTGAAGGTGCAGGGAGAAGTCAGAGCTAAAGTTAAAATGTTTGGGAGTTGTCAGCAGATAGTTGGTATTGAGAGTATTGGACTGGAGAAGACCATTAGGGCATGAGTGTAAGTAGAAAAGAGTAGAGATCTGTGGTTTGAGTCCTGGGAAACTCCAACATTTAGATTTTAGGAAGATGTAGAATAGCCAGCAAAAGAGACTGAAAAGAAATAGCCATCAACATAGAAAGATGACCGAAAAAAGTGGCTTTTTTTGTGGAAGCCAAGTAAAGAGTTTTAATAGAGAATGATCAACAGTACTAAATGCTTTTAATATTATTGATATTCTTACTTAAGAAGAGGATTGAGAATTTAGCATTGGAGTTGGCAACACAGAGCTTATTGGTGACCTTGACAAATGTGGTTTTGGAGGAGTTTCTGAAACAACATCCTGATTGGAGTGAGTTTAAGAGAAATGAGAAAGAAAATAAATGGAGACAATACTTTCAACCATGTTTGCAGAGAAATGTGGCAGGAAGATGTAGGATTGGAAAAAAAAAAACTGTTCTTATCTGAGAAATACTGTATAATTACTGTGTCTATGAAAATGATCCGGTAGAAAGGGTAAGATTATGATATAGGAGGGATAGGTGACAGCAACAGGAACAAAGTCCTTGAGAAAGGATCTTTTCATAAGTGCAGAGTTTGGCCTTAGAGTGGTGTTGATTCAATAGTTGATCCATTGTGACAAAAGGAAAGACAGGTGACAATAGTGGCTAACACCAATCTTGCATTTGCTATGTGCTTTAAGGCATTGTACATTTGTTAACTCCTTCAAAACTCCGTAACAACACCATGAAGTAGATACTGTTCTTGTCCCCATGTTACATTAAGGAAACAGAGACACAGTGATGTCGAATAATTTGCCCAAGATCACACATCTAGTAAGTGACAAAGCTAGGATTTGAACACAAGTAGTTTAACTTGAGTTCACTTACCGATACTACCTTTCAAGAAGGAAGTAGTTTGACAAATTTTTATGGTAAGCACTAACAGAAACTCTCACCTGATTCCTTCTGTTTTCTTGGTGAAATAATGAGCAAAATTATCAGCTGAGTGTGAAAAGAAACTGTTGGCATTAAGGAGAGGAGAGAAGATGCGAATGAATAATTTAGGAGAATGAGAGCCAGTTTTGACAAGGAAAGTATAGAAGGATTTTCAGGAAGTACTAAGAACATATTTGATGTTTGTGATCATAATTTTAAAGTGAGACTAGTCATCATGATGTGTATTTTTCTCCAGCTACAGTCAGTAACTAAGATCCATGCACTAGAAAGTTGGAGAGTGGGGTGTTTGCAAGTTTGTGGTTTTGCCCTGCTAGGTGGTAAATGGTGAAAGGGGCAAAGCAGTAGGTATATATGGCATGGTTGACCATAGTGTGTAGTAGTAGCTCAATGAGAAGAACATAGTGACTCAGTAAGACGAACATGAAGATATTTGTGGGATATGCAAGAGAAGCTTCAGTCAGTAGGATAGAGTGACTAGTATTTTTTTTAATAGAACCATATATATTTTTTAATTGAAGTATAATCAGTCTGCAATGTTGTGTCAATTTCTGTTGTACAGCATAATGTTTCAGTCATACATATATACACATACTCTTTTTCATATTCTTTTTCATTAGAGGTTACTACAGGATATTGAATATAGTTCCCTGTGCTATGTGTCAATGGAATAGAGTTACCAGTGGGTTTTGGACCATTAAGCCTATACCTAAGACTAAATAAAAATGCAAACTTAAAACAATTATCTAAACTTTGCATTACTTTATTTTCTCTTTTCTGGCTCACTTTTCAGTGAAAGCATTCCTTGAATGCATTAATATGAAAGTCTGTGTTGCTAAACAAAATACTGTTTATGAGTTAAAAGATCTAGTTTCTATCTGCTGATAGGTTGACAATGTTTCTATTGTAAATACAATTCTTGAACAAGAAAGTCATTATTAATATTCCATTATTAAAGCTAAAATGAGTTGGTTTTAGCTTCCATCACTTCTGTGTTAGGGGTATCACTCATTCAGTTCTATCTGATTTCCCCCTGGAATAAGCAGGAGACAGACTGAGATCAATGTGCTATGGGCCAAATGTTTGTGTCCCCTCAAAATTCAGGTGTTGAAACTTTTAATCCCCAGTAGGATGGTATTTGGAAGTGGAGCATTTGGGAGGTAATTAGGTCATGGGGGTGGAGTCCGTATGATAAAATTAGTGCCAGTATAAGATGAGACATATGCTCTCCATCATGAGAAGATACGAGACAGATCCTGCAAACCAGGAAGCAGGCCATTACAAGACAATAGATCTGTTGATGTCTTCCTCTTGGACTTCCTAGCTTCTAGAACAGTGAGAAATAAATGTCTGTTGTTTAAGTCACTCAGTCTATGGTAATTTGTTGTAGTAGCCCAAGCTGACTAAGACACCATGCTCATGAGTTTGGGGAAGAAGGAAGCAAATTCCCAAATATCTGGCTTCTAAATTAAGGGACTACTACACAGCCACTAATACCTCTTATATCTCTTAGGAGTAGCATTATCCTGTAAGTCTGTCTTTTCTTCTCTACTTTGAGTTGCATTATAAAAGGATTCCTTCTGTTCTTATACCTAGATAAGTTCTTGACCCAAGGAAAAGGGTGAGTATCTATCTGTTCATTTCTTTCCAGGAAAATTGCAACAGCCTTCTACCTACTCTTCCTGCTTCTCTGTGTAGCCTTCACCTCCAACTCCAGCCCACCCTCGTCATCAAAGCTAAAGCAATCTTCTCAGAGTATGTATTAGATCATCTCTCTTGCTTCTCTGCTCAGAAAACTCAGGGGTCTCCCACTGCAGTTAAAATAAAATCCTAGGTCATTAGAAATCCTTATTTGAGTTGGCCCTCAACTGCCTCTTCCAAATTCTTTCCTACCCATCTCTTACTTACCCACCAGGCTTCAGACACACTGGCAGACACACTGGGCCTTTTTCTGCTGACACAACCACCTTGCTCATTTCTCTTTTGAGGCTTTTACACTTGTTCTCTTCGGACTTCTCTCAGATGTTTTATGTTTTGCCTCCTCATTGTTTAGGTCCAGCTCAAATGCTACTCTTTTGAAAAAGTTTTCATACTACCAGATCTCAAGTACTTCTCATCTGCCCCATTTTTTCTATCATATTACCTTTTCCCCCTTCCTAACACTTACCACAAACCAAAATTGTCTTATGTGTGTGCTTACTGCCTGTCTTTATCCACTAAATGCAGCATCCTTGGAAGATGATACTGTGTCCATACCTGACAGTTCCTGGAACGCACTGAGTGTTCAATACATACATGTGACCTGCCTGAGAAAGGAGAGGGGAGGAAAAAACACCACCTTGTCTCACTTAGTTATGGATTGGCTTCACATCATTATGTACATCATAAGTCATAATTTATAATAAGGAAAAAAAAAGAAGAGTAATATCACAAACAATTGAAGGAAGAGAGTTTTTAGGTTTGTTTTAGCTGGTTTTAAATTTTTAAGCTACTTTTTGATTTTAGGAAATTACAAAAGGTGAATTATTTGCAGAGATTACAGAGTCTGTCCTCCACACCACTGCATATGCACTGTGAGGAGAGCTATAGATGCCATACAGTCCTCTGCCCTCAAGGACCTCACATTATTCTTGCTGCAAAGGAATACAAACAAATGACAAAAGGACATGAAGAAATATTATATAAATAATTGCAACTTAAAAATCATTTTAAAATTCCTGACTGATTTTGGATTTGAATTCTACGAGGGAAAATTCACATGAGGGTTGCAACTTGTCAGAGAGACTGAAGAATGACTTTAAGGAAATAATTTTTCTTCTTAGTTTCTCGATCTCTATATTGAGACACTCGGTCTAGCTGAACCTCTGACATTCCCCTCCATTCCAAGATCATATGATTTTACAAGGTACACAAACTATCTCACATTGAAATAAAAAGTGAATATACATTATTTGTCTTATGTATTTTGGTTTAAAAAAATGCATTTATAATATATAGAATGAAAAATAATTTATTTGGTAGATCCAGCATATGTTCTCATACCAACAAAATATGTATTTCTTTAATTCTAAAAAATAAAGGTCTATTCTGAATATAATGGTAAGATACATCAGAACTAGGCTATTAATAAAAATATTACGGTCATCCTCTTTTTTTCTTCCTGTTTCCTAAATTAGTTAAATAGATCAATAAATAAATGGATAGTGCTTTAGATAAAACATTAATCAAGATATTTATGCATTTTTATATAAGAAAATGATTAGTATACCAACAATCAAAAAAGATTTTGAAACAATAGATAAGAATATCCTGTAGTTGTCTTTATGTTCCATTCCAAGGTTACATTTCTTTCAGAGTCCAGTCTTGGAGGTAATCCAGTCACGATAAGCAGTCACCCGAGTGTAGACACCTGGTTTATTCTTTTTACCACATCCTTCACCCCAGCTTACTATTCCAACAAGGTGCCATATATTCCTAGAGTTGGGGTAAGCTAGTGGTCCACCAGAATCATTCTAGAAGAAAAGAGGGAAAAATGTTTCGTGTCTTGTCCAAGAATTTCCTTTTACCTCTCCTCTGGAGTTGCAATGCCCTGGGCATTGCAAACATCCACCCTCTGGGCTTAGAACTGTGGAACTCTTGGGTTTCTTCAAAACCCAGGGCAACTACCAACCAGAATACATTGCCTACAGCAGCTAAATATTGGATTGGAAAGACTAGGATTTGATTTTGTTAATGAGTCCAGCCTTAACTATGGAGAAAGTGCCTCAGCTGCTCCATGAGGAAGCCTCTGAAGAACAGATGTCACGTGCACGTGCTAAACGTCCTGCTGCATCTCTCCATAAGGAAGAGACAGCATTCTTGTCGGCAGGGTGCCCATAAAATAGAGCCAAACTTATTTTATCACCTTGTAAGTATGGATTCCTAGACTGAAAACTTCATGAGGGCAGGCATGGTGTTCACCACTGCATCCTCAGCATCTACGCTGGTATCTGGTACATTAATGAGAGTAATAAATATTTGCTTTCTGGATTGAAATAAGAAGTTACTCTGTGAAAATCATTAAGACAAAAATTTTTTTGTGTGGTGATAAAAACTACCACTGAATTAGTACTTTGGGAAAAAATGATTTGATAATATTTCTTGAGGTACCTGACAGGCATCAGCTTCTCCTGACATAAATCCAGCACACAGCATTGTATCAGTCACCAAGCCAGATAACGCATGTGGAGCATTGCAAACTTTGTTATCAATAATCTTCAGAAAGGCCTGCCGAAGTATTACTGGAAGAGGACCTAAAGGCAATAAATTCTGCAAATTATAGAGATCTTAACCTTGTTTGTTGATACAAAGAGCTTCTGTGGAATAAAGCCGATTCTTTGGTCACCAAGAGCCAGCCAGTCCCTGACTAGACTGGTTTCTTTCTGATGTTTATTATCTGGCTGCTGCATACATTATTCCAATTTTTCCAATTCTCATTCTCAGAGGTATTTCAGAAACTGAAAACAATACCATGCTTTTGGTCCCATCACTTTGTTTTCTTTTCAGTATATTTACTGATTGGTTAATTGTGTGAGAAAGTGATTGACTGATTGATTAAATATTATTCCTGTGAAGATATTACATATTTACAGAAAAACTCACCATTCATATAAAGTGTTCCCCATCCTGTAACTACAACGCTGTCATTTTCTGAGAGCTTCATTTTGGCTTCAGGAAGACAAATCGTACGAACGTATTTCGTAAAAGAGACTTCTTCAGCAAGCTGCACAAGGGCAATATCATCGTGAACCCCAGCCTTGCTATAATTTTCATGAAAAATAATATTTTGGACTTTCCTTGTCATATATGGTTTATTTACTACAGTTCCAAAGTTGACAGTCCAGTCTTCTGAATTATTTTTCCTGGAGGACACAATTCAATTAAAATTCACTCAGTTTGGGGTGTTCACAGAGGTTATTATCTTATAATTTTAAGGTATGAGTTTCCCAAACAATACTTATAAAGCACTTAAATTCTTATTTTTAAAAATTGTCTTTGACGTGGGGATGTTATAAATGCTGCAGTCACATAAAAATAGTGCTAAGGACTATTAGAGCTGTTAGCTTTCTACAAATCCTCCTGACCAGA
This sequence comes from Camelus dromedarius, assembly GCF_036321535.1. Lineage (NCBI taxonomy): Eukaryota > Metazoa > Chordata > Mammalia > Artiodactyla > Camelidae > Camelus > Camelus dromedarius. Next base: position 69,027,071 of record NC_087436.1, read on the forward strand.
GTCACTGATGTTTCCTGCTGCTTCAGCCCCGTCCAGTTTCTGAGCATTTGAGTTGGGTAGGGCTCACATGAGCAGCCCCAATGGAAGGGGTCCAGAATCACTGTTCTTTCCTACCATACACCCTGCACTCCTAGAACCTGTGGCAGTCTCCAGGCACTTCCATAAATTTTAAAATTGCAAATTATTTTAACACAGTCACATTACATTTACGAAGTCAATGCCTCTTGGCTTCTAATTTAGATTTTCTGACCAGTTTCTCCAGTTCCCCTGAGATTCTTTCTCAGTTAGGACCTAACATCCTATCTAACCATTTTTACCTTCCTCAAAATGTCAGGTATTGGCGGTTTTTTTGGTGGTTTTTTTTTTAAGGGTTTCAAGACCTTCCTATAACTGTGACACTGTTCAGTCTTTCTCCCATTTTAAAATCTTCAGTGACTCCACATACTCAATAGCTGTGTTTTTCCAGTAAGTTAGCATCTTGTCATTTAGAAGTATTCCCGATCCCAGATATAACTACATTTTCTAAGCATATTTTCTAATGTTTCCTTTTACAAATCCTCTAAGATTCAAATTATTCTCTTTGCTTGCTGTCCACAGAATACAACTTGTGTTGTTTCATGTCAACACATTTGAAGAAGGCTATTTTCCCAACTCGAAATGCTTATTATCCTTTCTCATCTACTCACCCTATCAATCAAGTCTTTCATCTTTAGAGTCTGGATCAAATCTTACAACTGCATACCTCAGCTAGATATGTTCTCTCTTGTCATCAGGTTTCCATCAAACTTAGTACCTGTGTTGTACATACACCATGCCACCTTCTACTTTTAATACATCACATTTAAATTTCTTCAAATAGATTGTAACCCCCCAGAGGACAAGACAAATAAGCACCTTGTAACTGGAGTCAGACATACCTGTATTCACATTCAATTTCTGTTATTTAAGAGCTGTATGATCTTGGTCAAGTTACATCACCATTTCTGAACCCTAGATTTCCTCATCTTTAAATAGGTTAAATTATACCTTCCATATGGAATTACTATTATGATTAAATAAAATGATGTAAGTAAAGCACTTAACATTGGGCTAAAGCAGCTTTTTAGAAAATGTTAATTTGCTTCCATTCACTTTTCCCCCCTTCCAAATTTAAATTTCTTTGCTGCCCTTCAATTATACAAGTATTTGTAAATTTCATATGGCTTGGCAAACTTCACACATTCAAGTTAACCCCCACAGACTATCCGAAATAGGCCTGCACCTAGACTCCTACATTTAGTGAAACTTTCAAACTTACTTAGCAAAGCAGTGAGCTGCAGATAGGAGCCACCTGCTGCTGATCAGAGAGGCACCACAGTAGTGCTGGCCCTTCCATTGCATGCTTGCCTGCCACGGCCAGGCCCCACCCACGGCTTTTTTCCCATTCACAATTCGATTGCCAGATGTAATACTGTTGGCCAGTTGTCTCCCACAACCTAAAGAAAAGATTTATTTATACAAGAGCAGGTATCTGTGATTATGCTTTATAAGAAGTATTTTTAAAACATTACTTGAAACCCTTCAGTGATTGTTCAGCACCTCCTAACAATGCTGTCTCTTTCCTGTAATGTATTCATATCATGGTAGTCCACTCCATCTTCGTTTGGGTTATGTTTACTTTTCCTCTTTTTCAGTCTTAAACGTCTTTCACTTACTGACTTACATTGTATCTGTCTTATAATTTTACTCTCCCCAAATAGATTGCAAAGTTCTTGAAGGTAGAAACTTTGCTTCATTAATGTCTGTATGTTGCATAGCATGTACAGTGCTGTCTGTAAAGCCCCATGTGGATAATAGATATTCCAGAAATATCCACTGATTGAATGAATGCATGGATGTACCATGTTGTGGGCCCCATGATACTTTAAAGAGAATTTGTTTAAAAGGTACAGAACTGTTTTTTACCTTATAATAGACGTACTTTTCTATAGCCTAGTTTTGCATTTTCTTATTATCCTAAGTTGTCCTTTTTCCTTCCCTTTTTTTTATATATTAACTAATTCAAACAAGATATTTTTCATGATTCCATTCTTTGCAAACAGTTGTCATTTCACCCTTTTGGACAACCACTTACAAATGGTCAGTGTTTTTTAAAAAGGAATTCCCAATAAATATCTAGTATATCCAATAATTTTGAAAAACTACTATAGATTTCCACCTGAGGTGCTTCTAGATACTTTCTAGAAAAATGATAGAAAACTGTTTGTGAGTGTATTAAATTTATAATAAAGTTTCTAAACTTACAGTTGTTTGTAAGCATTTCAGCATGAGCCTTGCTGATTTCTGAAATTAAAAAAAAATAAAGTTGATAAAATATCATCATGCAATTCTCTTCAACCCAAGGACTAGATTTCCTAACCTAATTACAGCCAACATTTAACTATTCAGGCTAGTTCGTGTATTGCTTATCAACCCCTCTCACTCTTACTTGTTATATTCTGGCCATCTCTCCACATCTTTACCAGGTAGTACAGGAAAAGGAAATAAAAAAGCAAAGCTCTCAGTTTTATGATAGTTGAAGTAAAATATTTAGTGAAGTAAGAAGCTTATACTCTTACTAAAAGAGGCACTGGGCATAATCTTTGGATTTCTTTCCCTTAGATAATTCTCATTACTCTGAAATACTCAGAGTTATCTATATTTTAAAGGAAAAAAATCCAACTAAAATTACATTGGGCCTATCCTACTCTTTGCAAGTCATCTCATTACTAAGACTGAATTATGAAATTTTGAGAATTTAACTTAAATTCAAGTCTCTTTTCCACTGGGAAGAGACTTTAGAGAGAAAGAGAAGAGAGAACTAAAAAAGGACACATCAGAAAGTGCTAACTCTTAAATCCCGGGGATACAGAGGGGCAGTAACTGGTACAGTCTTCTTTCCCAACAACTACTCACGAAGGAATTGTATTGCTTCTTTCAGAAGCTCTGCCTCAGACTCACTTGTCATGAGTGGCCCATTGGTGACAGGGTCTGTGTTCTGAGGCAAAGGACCTGTGACTGGCAGCTGGCAGCCATTATAGCTTTCAAGGACACTAGGATCAATTGTCAGTCTGGAAGAACCACAAAACTGGGCTATGGAACCACAAGCTTAGACCACCTAAATAGACCTTTTAACAATCCAAGTTAGAGTTTCAGGACAAATGCAGGACCTTCAAGATGCTTACAAATGTTACTTTCTGCACTGAGACAAAATTCTGTCATTTTCTTCTCTTGTTTTCTGGGGAATTATTTCAGACAAGTTTTTCTTTAGTAGGATTACTTCCATTCTTCTACAAGAATCAATAAGAGCTCTCTGTCCTCAATTTCACACTTACTCCTACAATCTTCAGCTCAATGATCAAGAAAACACTTAAGTCTGTTTCCTATAATGAGATCCTGACAAAAGTAGAAGGTAGGGAGAATAATGCTTCAATTACTACCTTTCACCCCCTTTTCCATCCATAATACCCAACCCTCCCAAACTCACAAGCATATCTGTGGTTCAACACTCCTTCCTATCACTGTTCAGACAAAGATTCCATAGCACTACCCTTTCCACTATCAACTCAATGGTAGGAGTGCCAGAGTTTGGAAAGACTATTTTTTCCTAAGTAAATTTTTTCCTAAGTACATTTTTTCTGGTACTTTTTTTTTTAATAGTCTAGATACTTAAGTAGTAGAAAATAATTAAAATAGTTGAAATACCTATAAATTTAAGGGAGGTGGGAACTGCATTCCAGGATGCCATGTTGTCTTTCAATATCTGATGTAAGATAGCTTCTATTTCAGGCTTCATGCTATTCTTCTTTGCTGGAGGAAACTTGAATGTCAGCTGTAACTGTACACTGGAACCACTGGGATTAGGACTGGACAAAACAGAAATGTTCTCATGTGCTACTTCCTGATTTTTTAGATGTCTTATGAACATACTGAATTTCCCACATTGTAATTATTATATTGCCTTTACATATATTAAAAAACAATACACAGATATTGTCCCAGTATATATAAAGTTCAAGGATCCTTAAAAATCTTCTAATTGGTTTAGAGGTATTGTTTGTGAAAGAGGATGTGAACGTTAGAAATCAGAATATTTCAAACATGTATGAGAAACTGAGTACTGGCCAACAAATAATTGGCTTGAAATTTCATTATAATACAGTAAAAAAAAATAGTGTTTTGTACAGATGTTTTCTTAATTTTAGAGGAAGAGATAAATAAGAACTTAAATGCAGGGCTGGGAAGCATTCAAAAGATAAATTCTAGCATATATTCAAGAGCCAGAACTAAGCTTCTTCCCGTAGTTTCTTATGAGTGTCCACCCCAATGGATCTATACAATGAGAAGGCTCAGAAAGATAATTCTAAGCATAAGAATATCTCCGTTATCTGTATATTCAGTACATTATTTTTATTGATCAGGAGAGACAATTAATTCATTTTGGAAGACTGTCAATGCAAAAGCTATATTAATCACAATTTTTAAGAAACCACAGCTCTATTTTCAAATAATTAGGATCAATTGAAGGGCCTTCAGACGTTTTTGTCTGTCTGGGGGTAAGTAGGTTGGTTGGTTGTCTAGCTGGATTTTTTTTTTAGTTTTAAGGAATTCAGACTTCTCCAGAATAGATACTGACAGTTGCTAAATTACAAATGCTCTCTCCCTTAATCACTTATCCCCTATGCTCCGTGATACCTGCCTCCCCGCATCTCTCACCACCACCATTACCACTGTCAGGCACACTTACAATACATATTTAGACAAATGTTATCGTAAAGATTCACTTTTCTCCACAGTCATTACAGTGATGGTGATTATTAAAGAGACCGAAGGAGGATTATTTTAAGAAAGATACGGCCAGACGAGTATGAATGGGAAAAGAGGTGGCTAGTAGATGGATAGCAAGACAATCTTTATTTTCCGTAGAGTTACAATTGTCTTTTAAATTATCTTTTATCATAGAAGTCAGTTAGAACTGACTGCCACCAACAACCTTACAATTCCGCTTCAAGTACCGAGATTACAGATTTGTACAGAACACTTCCTACCCTGAACAGAAATTTGTTAGATACAGTGATATTTTAATTTATGGGGAGTCCTTCCTTCCTTCCTTCCTTTTTTCCCTTCCCTTCCCTTCCTTCCTTCTTCCTTCCCTCCCTCCCTCTCTTCCTTCTCTCCTTCTCTCTTCCTCTCTCTCCCTCTCTCTTTCTGTTTTTCATCACTGTTGTTACTTAAAACCAGGACTAATGTGACATATTACCTACATCTTCTTCCATATAATCTTGAATGAATTTATACTTACAGAAGTTTCATGACCTGAGAGTTGATATATTCTTTGTATACCCTAGAATTCTGAAATGTGGTAGATATCTGTCAAGAGAAAAAACCAAAAAAGCCATGATGTATGTTTCAATCAAATTTATAATAAAGTTAATAAAAAAGATCTCTTACTTACTTTAGTCTCAATATCTTTGCTCAGATTTGTGCTGGCTTCTGAAACTGCTTTTTCACAACTGTCATTATATGTGACTCCAGAAATATGAAAATTACCTTGGTAATAGTAAATCTTTCCTGTGAAATAAAGAAATATTCAGAAAATTTTAAAACAGGAAACGGCTTCAAGCCCCTCTGTATCTTTATCTCAAAATTAAATTTCAATAGATGTACTCAGTTAGGGCAATTAGTTTACTACCACTGAATGAGATATTCCCCTAGCTGTCATCCAACTCAAGTTACTCTATTAACAAAGATTGTATTAGCTCCTAAGCCAAAATCCTAGAGCAAAAGGGTTCATCTTTCAAAATGATTTCAAACAACCTTTGCAAGTTTGAATGTCCATTTTTACTTCACAAGAAGTCTGGTTCAACTAATTTAACTTTAGGTAATACAAGCTTGTCTAGTCTTATATCTGAAATGATAGATGGTTGAACATGTAGAGAAATTCAGGGGTGACTTATCATTCCACACACTTCCTACTCAAGCCAGGATGCCTGTAGTTCTCTCTTTTGCATTACTCCTTTCCACTAAGTCATTGTTTCTCCAGAAGAAGGGATCTATTAAAATGCAAACTATATTTTGGAAGGTTAACTAATTAGGCTACTGGTCCCCACTAACATATTGACAGAACTTCTTCACGGGGGCTTGATATGGAAAACTCAGTACTATCCTTAAGGAAATGATGTGAAGAATGTTATTTTTTAATGAGCAGAGACAAAAAGAGGCTAGAAGGATTCAGACTATGGAGAGTTCATGGATAAACATGCCAAGCAAGAGTCTGAGTGTCTACTACACTCATGAAGGACAAGTTTTGAAATTTGAAATTAAGATGATTATGGAGAAACAAAGGAGAAGCTAGGTTGAAAGAAAACTTGAATTGTCACTGAATCAAGCAAAATGTGTCCATATGACATTATTGTATAGGGTGATATATTTCAGAGGAATAAAACAAAAATCATGATAAAGTAGAATAATACACTTGAAGTATTAAAATGTGGGTTTGTGTTCAGCTATGTGACTTAAATCCTGTGATATCAAGCAAATCACTTGAGTTGCCTGAACCTCAGTTTCCTGCGTGTGAGACTAGGGATAGTAGTAAAACCTGCTCTCTCAAGTTCAAAGGATTATTGTGAGGATCAAGTGGAAGAGTAGGTAACAAATTTGTTTAAAAACCTTAAACAGTTACACAAATTTTAGAATTAATTTTTCTGAAAAGTAAAAATAAACTGGAAAACCAAACTTTCTGAATGTAGGTTTAATAAAAGATACTAAAAATAAGATCAAGTTAGTATGAACATTCAGCCATTTAACCATTCTTGACTGTCCACTATTAGAAGAACCATTAGTGGATTATCCATTCTTACTTATCAATTATATCTTTAATAATCAATATTAGAAATGAGCCAAGAAGAGTAGGGATCTCCAAAGCTTGAGGTATATTTACTAAAAATGTACAGCTTAACTGCAAACCTACTATATAAGCTCCTTTATTGACAACAAATATTGGCACCAAAGTATTGAATTTTTCAGTCTTGCCCATACTCCCATAGTTGGTGATACAACTTACAGAGAGGATCAAGGAAATACAGAATTCAGAAAAATTTATAAACTTTGGTGTCAAATTATATAAAATTATTATGTTGAAATAAAATAGTAGTGACAAAGTTTCCATAAGGAAATTTAATATTCATGTTGTTTCTTACCAATTTCTAAGAGTTAAAAGAGATTTAGTGGTAAGGGTGAAAATTGAGTAGTCAATACTGACCAACTGCCAGAAAATGAACAATGAGACCAATAGTTATTCCCAAGATTGCCATCGTTCCAAGGAAGATAAGGATTGTCATCCAAAGTGGCCAAGATCTTCTCTGGGAAAATACGTTGTACCTACCAAAGGAGGAAAACGGCTCAAATCAGATGATAGATATTCTAAATCTACCTGTTTCTCCTCCAACTCATACAACACAGTTTATAACTTATGCATTAGGTCTTTATGTTAGTTTAAAACACAGATGCCTTAACTGTCTCAGTGAGGATGGACATTACTGTTCGTCCATTTAGCAAGTCATCTTTGAGTACTGTGTTACAACAGTGAGTAAAATAGCATGGTTTGTGTTCTTACGTTGATAAGGAGAAGTTGGTTTACTTTTTTATTTATCTAAAGCAAGTTATAAAACATTACATGTGGTCTGGTTGTATCTTTGTAAACTAAAGCCACATCAGATGTGTGGACATATATAGATTTATAAACACAAATATATAACATCATTTATATGTTTAATTGTGTAGGGAAACATCATGATGTCAAAAGCAACTTTCCCATATTATAAGATTATGGGTAGACTTTTTGTCATTTTTGTTTACTTTATTCTTAACTATGTTTTCTGATGTTTCTATAATAAATATAGATTATTTGTAAAATATAATTTAACAGACAGGTAAGATTCATCATCAAAACCAATCAATTAGATGAAAAATAATCAGAAAACATTGTGACTTGGCATCATACAAATAGAGAGGTCTAGGGTTACAGTTAGGCCATATGGCCACCCTTAGTCTAATTTTATAAAGTTTGGACATTGTTTATTCTTTATAGCTTGAAAGATATGATGTCATGAAATTGTCCATTTGGACGAAGACCTGTAACACACAAAAAACAAAATCTGATTTCAAGTTTCAAAATAGCCTCAGCTGTTTCTTCAATCTCTTTGTATTCTGCATCACCCTAAACAAAACTTGCAAAACAGAAGAGTTTGTAATCAGTGGGTACATTTAGCAAATCATATATTCCCTGTGAGCAGGAGAACCTTTTTGTTCTAATCTCTCTAGGACTAACTGATTTTTAGGTAGAGAAGGTCCTTTAAAAATAAATGAGTACCTTATGCCACACCTGTACAACTCCACCCAGTTTTGTTTCCTCTCTGTTCTCTATTCTTAATCCTAACTCTTCCTTGTATGCTTTTATACTAGAATTCAGTTGTTTAATCTCATCCTCAGAGCAAAACATCTATTTAGGCATGGTATTTCTTATACTAGATAAATCACAGTTTAAAAGGAGTATACAGTTAAGGTAATTAATAATGATATTTATAACCTTATTAATATCCAATAATCTGTGTCTTCTAATGAGTAGAAAAGTTCACTGTGATAGCAAAGTCTGAAATTTGTTTTGGATTAGTCAGTTGTAATGTAGTCTGGTAGCTCAGTCTTTCTGAGACATGAAAGTTTGAAAGACTCACACAGGTAGCCTAAATTATGTACATGGCACATAAAGTAGCTGAGACAGTTTCTATGCAAGTAATCACTATATTCAGCTTATAAAATGTTTATCGTTGAAAGCCCATTTTAGGTGTTCTTGGAAGTTCTAAAGAATACATATAGTTGACTGCAGCACTGATAAGCTTTTCCCTTTCATTATGGATTTCTTTCAGTCATAAGCATAATTAGTCCCCCAAAACACACACACACATGAAAACAAAAACAATTCAGCAGTAGTAAACAATCCTATTTTTTAAAAAAAGAACAAAAGCAGAGTCTACAGAAAGAAAATCATTTGAAAACCTTTTAAATTTTGAGGCCCCCTGTATTTTGCCAGGTGCTAATTTAGAATCTGTGTTGTAAAGTACATTATTCCAAAATCTATGTACTAGAGAACAAAAATAATAGTTCTTATGGGTGGATATAAAAAGTAAGCAAAATTTTGCTAAAATTCGTTTCCCCCCCCAAATTTCTGAAAATTTCCCAGAGACTAAATACAGGGCCTTTAGGCCTCAGAAACAATTGCATGGGCCCAGAAATAACAATCTAAATTATAAAAAGCAACCAATTAACAAAAAACTAGAGGATACGCTATAGCAGCTTGTTAGCTTTTATAGACTTACTCTCCCAATTAAAATCCCATTTACCTGGACATAGTATTTTGATAGTTGTGGTGGTGCCACTGGCAATGGTAGTGATGATGATGATGACAGTGGTGACAGTGATAATGATAATAAGGATCTTCTGGTGTAGCTTTTAAGATGATCAGTGTTTCATAGGTTTATGTGCTACATCCAGTGTTGGTTTGTTTTTTGGGCTGGGTGAAATATGGAGAACAAATAAGATGAAACTTGTCTGACTAATGTTAATGACTGTCATATTTCTATTGTTTCAAGATAGGAGTCATCCAGGGAATGACAAACTTCCTTGACTTGGCTATTTTGAAAAAAATAATTGCCAAGTCTTGGATTTGTCACCTAAAGCTACACCCCAAAAACAGCTTTGTGGTAAGTCGGGATAATCCTAACTCTGTGTTCGGTCAATTCCATCATTCTGGCTTCTTCTTCCTTAACTGAAACCAGCTGTAACTAGTTAGAAATTTCTGACAAAAGACTTTTCACAGGGTACCAATTTTAATATAACTAATATTGCCATCATTTTGCTTAACTTTTTAGCACCCCTATGCCACCTGGACTGAATGACCAATGCCCTCTGGCAAGAAACTGTATGTTTGTAAATCTCAGGCAATATAGTCCTTTCCTTTCATAAACTGACCCTAATACAGTTTTTCCCAGTTTTTGGTCACTCTCTGCTGCCTTCATATGGCTGGTTTTTATGTTTTTTCCAAACTTTGTAATTATTAACTCTAAGAGAGCTTGATATAAGACTACCATTGCTGGAAGTGGAACTAATTATTGGTGATTTTTAAAAAAAAGATTTTCTTAATTTTAGTTTAAAAATTGTCAATATTTCCTTTTAAGGTTAGTATTTTGTGAGTATATGTGTGCAATTCATTTAAGAAATCTTTGCCTTTCATAAATATATACTTCCATGTTTTCTTCTAAAACCTTTAATGTTTCTTCACTGTCTGCACTTAGGTCAACAATTCACATTGCATTTATTTGTGTGTGCATTGTGAAGTAGGAGTAAAAGATGCATCTTTTCCCATATGACTATTAATTGACCCTGTACATCTTATTGAAATCATAAACATGCAATCTTTATCCACCGCCCTTCAATGCCACCTTTCTTATAAATCAAGTATAAATCAAGTGTGGATCTCGTTCTGAACTTCTTTTATTGTTTCTTTGATTTATTTTTCTATTACTGTGCCATATCACACTACTTTGATTATTGAAGTTATAGAATGTATGCCAACTCAAAGAAAAACACGCAATATAAGAGTTGTGAATTCAGAGTCTTACTATAGCCTGGTGGACAGCCATTCAGTTAGCTCTGAGGAAAAGGCTCCAAAGAGGTAGGGGAAAAACCAAATTAAATATGATTACCAGATTAAATCTCGGTAAAAGATTACTGCTAGTCACAAAGAACAGATATCCCAAGTCAGTGATTTTAGTGCTTTTCTGTAAAATGGAAAATGCAAAAATCCAAGGTCATTGAAATTCTTCCTGAGATGTTTATCTATTTAAGGAGCATACTTGTCCAAAGCACGGAGGGCCTTACTCATTATGCTGTCCTCTTAATTTCATCTCACAGTGCAGTAGGTCAGTGAATATAGTGGGTTGTGACTTAATCCTTGTAGAACTTGGTGGTGAGCAACACCTTGAGTTTCTCTGTTTACACTTGATGTCTGGTATGTAAGCCCATATTTATTTTCCTTTGTCAAAATTGTCTTTGCTATTTTTAGTCCATTACATTTCCTTATAAATTTTAACATCATCTGATTAATTTCCAAAAAAGAATTTCTAGACTTTTGTTGGTATAGTATTGAATCTATAGATCTTTTGGGGAAGAACTGACTTCTTAAAATATTGAAGTTTCTAATCCATGAACTTGGTACCTTCTTTGTTTTATTTAGATTTTCTTTAATTTCTCTCAGTAGTGTTTTATAAGTATCTGAATAGAAGTCTTGTACATGTTCTCCTAGAATCAGTCTTATATATTTGACTTACTGAATCCTACTGTAAATGTCATTATCGTTTACATTTCATGTCATATTTATTGCTGACATATATAAATACAATTGACTTTTATATATTGACCTTGAATTGAGAAAACTTGATTCATCTATTAATTTCATTTTTTTCTATTTGTGTATTCTTTTGGGTTTTTAACATACACTTCCATCTGCAAATAAGAACAGTATTATTACTTCTTTTCTATTGCTTATATTTTTATTTTGTTTTGGTTGTAGTTGATTTATTGATTACTTCTAGCTTAAGTCATAGAATTCTAGTAAACTGTTGAATAGAGTTGGTGATAGCTGGAGACCTTCTCTTTTTCCTAATTTCAGGGAAAGGTGTTTGGTACTTCACAATTAAATAGGATGTTTGCTATCATTTTATCAGATTAAGGAAGTTTTCTTTTGTTTTTAGTTTGCTAATTTTTACAAAAATGGATTTTTAATTAGCCAATGCTTTTTTTGGCATCTACTGAGATAATCATATCCTTTTTCTACCTTTATTTGATCAATATTGTGAATTACATTGATTTGTATTTAAATGTTAAACTGATCTTGTATTTCTACAATAGCCCCAACTTGATCGCAAATAAGATACATTTTACATTCCATTGGGTCTCACATTTTATTTTGCTTAGGATTTTTGTATCCATACTTCTGAGAAAGAATGACACAATTTTACAGTCTTTTAATGTCATTGTTACATTTTGTAATCAAAGCTATGTTGGAGACGGAAAAGATGGCGGAGTAGAAGGACGCTTGCAGGTCACCCTCTACCACAAATACACCAAGACCCACATCTACAGACCCACTCAGCCAACCAGAGCACCTGTGGAACTCCGACAGAACATCGCCCTCTTCAAAAGATAAAGACGCCAAAAATCTGGTAGGAGAAAAGGAAAAAAGAAAGAACAAAAGGAAAAGCAGCACGGGACGGGGCCCGCGGGGAGGGAGCGGCAAAGGAGAACTGGCGCTGGCTCGCTGGGTCTCCCCTCTCCAACTGAGAGGCCAGCGGGACGGAGGGGGAGCCTCCGAGGCTCGGATCTGTACAGAGCAGCCCTTGACTGACAGAACTAAGTTAAACGGGCACACAGCGTCCCCCCGACACCCAGCCTGAGACGCGGGCCGGCAGCGGCGGGCAGGGCCAGGCTGCACAAGCCGGGCGGAGGACGGAAGTGGCTGCACGGAGGCAGCCCCGGGGGAACGCAAGGGGCTGCGCGCCGTGGCTGTGGGTGCACAGGGCAGAACAACCTGGGCCCTCCATAAAACAGCAAGGTTGATGTGCTCTCGGGGGAAGGGTGCACACCCCCATCTCTGAAAACCCACGGAAAGTTTTTGGGGGAAGAGAGGCAGAGCTCAGGCACAGCCGCCATATACTCCGGCACTTAGCACCCAGGCAGAGGCAGGGGCGAAACCTGCATCCGCACCGAAGCGCTTAGCAGCCTCAAAGGCCAGACAGACTGGCCTGCAGCCTGGGGCAGATAGGATCCTCCATCCTGGTCCCTCAGAGAACTTGCTCCACAAAGACAAACAAGGAGCTGGGTTTTCGCTCGGAGCAGGGACAGGGCTGTCCCTCAGTCTTCCCCGAGCCCACCCGCGGAGCGCCTACCAGGGCGGAGCGCCGACCAGGGCAGAGTGCGCAGCCGCACAGAGCAGCGGAGCTACCGGCGGTGGCGCAGGTAGAGCGAGAGCGGCCCCCCGCCTTTCGGGCAGGAACACAGCCCCTGACCGAGGTGCTGGGAGGGGGCACGACCCGCCCTCCTACCCAGCCAGTCTGCAACATCTGACTGCGGCATCCGGAGGGGCAGCGACCCGCCCACCCACAGCAGAGAGCTGCACCTGACCCAGTGTTAGGATGAGGCGCGATCTGCTTGCCGACAGGTGCTGGGAGCAGCACAGAAGAGGGCGCCAACGGAGGGCCTCTGAAAACAGTAAGCTGAGCTTCCAAAACAGGAGACAAAGACAGAAAGACTTCACATTAAAAGCACACAGACTCCAGGAGAACACCGACAAACCCCCCCCCCCCTTTTTTTTTAAATCTGTTTTTACCTGTTCTCTTTTCTATTACTCTCTTAATTTTTACTTCTTAATTCATTTCTATTTCTCTTGGGTTTTGATGTCCTGCTATTCATTAGACACAGGTTTCAAATACATCTATTCACCTCCCCCCCCCTTTTTTTGTAAAGGTTTCAAAAGGACGTCTCAACACGATTAATACTCTGCTTCAACTCACTCTTCTATTATTCATTATACACTGTTTTCAAACCCTCTTTCTCCCTTCTTTTAAAATTCTTTCTCTCTCTCTCTTATTTTTTTTTCTTTTTTTCCTAAGTTCTATTCCTAAATAGGCATCAGATAGATAAAATCCTTAAGGACCAAAATAAACAACTGATACTCCATAAACCACAGTGCCGGAGAGGTATGAGCAAGATGAAGAAGCAGAAAAACCTTTCCCAATTAAAAGAACAAGAGAAATCCCCTGAAAGATCAACGAAATAGCCATCGATAGCCTACTAGATCAAGATTTCAAAAAAGGAGTGATCGAATTGCTGAAGGAATTAAAAGAGATAGTGTTTAGAGATATAAAATATGTCAAAAAAGAAATTGAAGCTATAAAGAAGAGCCAAGTAGAATGGGTAAACTCATTGACAGAGATGACGAATGATCTAATAGCTGTGCAAAGCCGACTAGATAATGCAGAGGAACGAATTAGTGATCTAGAAGACAGGGCAATAGAAAGCACCCATTCAGAAGAACTACAAGAGAAGCAAATAAAAAATAATGAAAATAGCATAAGGGACCTATGGGATAATATAAAGCGTCCCAATCTTCGGATAATAGGGGTTCCAGAAGGAGAAGAAAGATCAAAGGGGATTGAAAAGGTTTTTGAAGAAATCATGACTGAAAACTTCCCAAACTTAAAGAAGGAATCAGATATCCAAGTACAGGAAGCTCAGAGGGTCCCAAACAGGAAGAACCCAAATAGACCCACACCAAAACATATCATAATCAAGATGGCCAGAGTCAAGGATAAAGAAATGATTCTAAAGGCAGCAAGAGAAAAGCAAAGAGTAAGTTACAAGGGAACCCTCAAAGGCTCTCAGCTGATTTCTCTACACAAACACTACAGGCCAGAAGGGAGTGGCAAGATATATTCAAAGCCCTGAATGAAAAAAAGATGCAGCCTAGGATCCTTTATCCAGCAAGGCTATCCTTGAGGATAGAATGAGAAATAAAGAGTTTCACAGACAAAAAAAAAGCTGCAGGAGTTTAGCAACACTAAACCCATGTTAAAAGAAATATTGAAAGGGCTATTCTAAATAGAAAAGCAGCAGGATGCTACAGAAATGAGAAACACACAACTGGAAAGGTGATAACTCATGAATTACAAATAAAGTAAACATGAAATTATAAAAGAAGACATACAAATCACTGAGAGTGGGAGAGGGAGGCAGGGAAATATAGAATTTCTTTTCTTTCTTTTTAAAATTTTTTTAACAGTAGGATGGGTTTGAGATCATGTTACTATCAGTTTAATAAGAACAGTTATAGTAATGGGTTGATAGATTTACAAAAAAGGGTAACCACAAGCCAAAAATTTACAAAGGAGTCACAAAATTAAATAAAATCCATAATAATACAAAGGAAAATTACCAAACCACAAAAGGAAGAAGAAAGGAACAAAGAGGATATACCAATTCAACTGCAAAGATAAGTTCAAAATGGCAATAAACACACATCTATCATTAATTACTGTAAATGTTAATGGACTAAATGCTCCAGTCAAAAGACACAGAGTGGCAGACTGGATAATAAAGCAAGAACCTTCAATATGCTGCATACAAGAGACCCACTTTAGGGAGAAGGACACATATAGATTGAGAGTGAAAGGATGGAAAAGGATATTCCATGCAAATGGAAAAGCCAAAAAAGCAGGTGTTGCAGTACTGATTTCAGACAAAATAGACTTTAAAACAAAGGCCACAAAGAAAGATAAAGAAGGACATTTTATAGTGATTAAAGGAGTGATACAAGATGAGGATATTACACTCCTTAATATATATGCACCCAATATAGGGGCACCTAAGTACATACAAGAATTACTAACAGAGATAAAGGGGGATATTGATGGGAATACAATCATAGTTGGAGATTTTAACACTGCATTAACATCACTAGACAGATCTTCCAGACAGAAAATAAACAAGGCAACAGAGAAATTAAATACTACAATAGAAAAACTAGATTTGGTGGATATTTTCAGAGCATTACACCGCCAAAAAATAGGATATACATTCTTTTCAAGTGCACATGGAACATTTTCCAGGATCGATCATGTACTTGGGCACAAAAGAAACCTCAACAATTTTAAGAAGATAGAAATTATCTCAAGCATCTTTACTGACCACAATGCCATGAAACTGGAAATCAACAACAGAGAAACAAAGGAGAAAAAAAGGAAAGCATGGAGATTAAACAATATGTTATTGAAAAAACAATGGATTAATGAGGAAATCAAAGCTGAAATTAAAAAATACCTTGAGACAAATGATAATGAAAGCACAACCACTCAAAACCTATGGGACACAGCAAAGGCAGTGCTAAGAGGGAAGTTTATAGCGATACAGGCCTTCCTCAAAAAAGAAGAACAATCTCAAATAAACAATTTAACCCACCACCTGAATGAATTAGAAAAAGAAGAACAAAAAGCCCCAAAAAGCAGCAGAAGGAAGGAAATAATAAAGATCAGAGAGGAATTAAATACAATAGAGATTAACAAGACCATAGAAAAAAATCAACCAAACCAAAAGCTGGTTTTTTGAAAAAGTAAATAAAATCGACAAACCTCTGGCCAAACTCACAAAGAAGAAAAAAGAGAGAGCACAAATTAGCAAAATAAGAAAGGAAAATGGAGAAATTACAACAAACAAAATAGAAATACAGAATATCATACGAGAATATTATGAAAAACTGTATGGAACCAAACTGGATAACCTAGAGGAGATGGACAAGTTTCTGGAAACATACTGTCCACCAAAACTGAATCAAGAAGAATCTGAACACTTGAACAATCTGATCACTAGAAAGGAAATAGAAATAGCAATTAAAAACCTCCCTACAAATAAAAGTCCAGGACCGGACAGCTTCACCGGGGAATTCTACCAAACATACAAAGAAGAACTCATAACAGTCCTTCTCAAACTCTTCCAGATGATTGAAAAGGAGGAAATACTCCCAAACTCATTCTATGAAGCCACCATCACCCTGATACCAAAACCAGGCAAAGACACTACAAAAAAAGAGAATTATAGGCCAATATCACTGATGAACATAGACGCCAAAATCCTCACCAAAATTTTAGCAAATAGAATCCAACAACACATAAAAAAGATTATACATCATGACCAAGTGGGGTTCATCCCAGGGACACAACGCTGGTTCAACATACGCAAATCAATCAGTGTAATACATCACATCAACAAGAGAAAGGACAAAAACCACACGATCATCTCAATCGATGCAGAAAAAGCATTTGATAAAATTCAACACCCGTTTATGATAAAAACTCTCGCCAAAGTGGGTATAGAGGGAACATATCTCAACATAATAAAAGCTATATATGACAAACCTACAGCCAGCATAGTACTCAACGGTGAAAAACTCAAAAGCTTCCCACTAAAATCTGGGACAAGACAAGGATGCCCACTATCACCACTCCTATTCAACATAGTCCTGGAAGTCCTAGCCACAGCAGTCAGGCAAGAGAAAGAAATAAAAGGGATCCAAATTGGAAAAGAAGAGGTAAAAGTGTCATTATATGCTGATGACATGTTACTATATATAGAAAACCCTAAAAGGTCCACACAAAAGCTACTAGAGCTGATTGAAGAATTCAGCAAGGTAGCACGTTACAAAATTAACGTTCAAAAATCAGTTGCATTTCTTTACACTAACGATAAATCAACAGAAGAAGAAAGTAAAGAAACAATCCCCTTTAAAATAGCACCCAAAGTAATAAAATATCTGGGAATAAATCTAACCAAGGAGGTGAAAGAATTATACCCAGAAAACTATAAACCATTGATGAAGGAAATTAAAGAAGACTTTAAAAAATGGAAAGATATTCCATGCTCTTGGATTGGAAGAATCAATATTGTTAAAATGGTCACACTGCCCAAGGCAATCTACAGATTTAATGCAATCCCTATCCAGTTACCCAGGACATATTTCACAGAACTAGAAAAAATCATAATAAAATTCATATGGAACCATCAAAGACCTAGAATTGCCAAAGCATTATTGAAGAGAAAGAAAGAGGCTGGAGGAATAACTCTCCCAGACTTCAGACAATACTATAGAGCTACAGTCATCAAGACAGCATGGTACTGGTACCAAAACAGACATATAGACCAATGAAACAGAATAGAGAGCCCAGAAATGAGCCCACAAACTTTTGGTCAACTCATCTTTGACAAAGGAGGCAAGAATATACATTGGAATAAAGACAGTCTCTTCAGCAAATGGTGTTGGGAAAACTGGACAGCAGCATGTAAAACAATGAAGCTAGAACACTCCCTTACACCATATACAAAAATCAACTCAAAATGGATTAAAGACTTAAACATAAGACAAGATACAATAAACCTCCTAGAGGAAAACATAGGCAAAACATTATCTGACATACATTTAAAAAATTTTCTCCTAGAAGAAATAAAAGCAAGAATAAACAAATGGGACCTAATGAAACTTACAAGCTTCTGCAGAGCAAAGGAAACCAGAAATAAAACAAGAAGAAAACCTACGGAATGGGAGAAAATTTTTGCAAGTGAAACCAACAAAGGCTTATCTCCAGAATATATAAGCAGCTCATACGACTCAATAAGAAAAAAATAAACAACCCAATCCAAAAATGGGCAGAAGACCTAAACAAGCAATTCTCCAAGGAAGACATACAAATGATCAAAAGGCACATGAAAAAATGCTCAATATCACTAATTATCAGAGAAATGCAAATCAAAACTACAATGGGGTATCACCTCACACCAGTCAGAATGGCCGTCATTCAAAAATCCACAAATGACAAATGCTGGAGAGGCTGTGGAGAAAGGGGAACCCTTCTACACTGCTGGTGGGAATGCAGTTTGGTGCAGCCACTATGGAAAACAGTGTGGAGATTCCTCAAAAGACTAGGAATAGACTTACCATATGACCCAGGAATCCCACTCCTGGGCTTGTATCCAGAAGGAAATCTACTTCAGGGTGACACCTGCACCCCAATGTTCATAGCAGCACTATTTACAATAGCCAAAACATGGAAACAGCCTAAATGTCCATCAACAGGTGACTGGATAAAGAAGAAGTGGTATATTTATACAGTGGAATACTACTCAGCCATAAAAACCGACAACATAATGCCATTTGCAGCAACATGGATGCTCCTGGAGAATGTCATTCTAAGTGAAGTAAGCCAGAACGAGAAAGAAAAATACCATATGAGATCGCTCATATGTGGAATCTAAAAAACAAAAACAAAAACAAACAAACAAACAAAAACAAAGTGTAAATAAGGGACAGAAATAGACTCACAGACAGAGAATATAGACTTGTGGTTACCAGGGGGGTGGAGTGTGGGAAGGGATAGACTGGGATTTCAAAATTGTAGAATAGACTACACTGTATAGCACAGGGAAATATACACAAAATGTTACGATAACTCACAGAGAAAAAAAATGTGACAATAAGTGTGTATATGTCCATGAATAACTGAAAAATTGTGCTGAACAGTGGACTTTGACACAACATTGTAAAATAATTATAAATCAATAAAAAATGTTAAAAAAAAAAAAAGCTATGTTGGCCTTATAAAACAAGTTGGGAAGTAACTGTTTTATTACATATAAAATTTTAAAGTTACATGAAGTGAAAAAAATCTTAAGGAAAAAAATTCAAGTTTCTAAAACTGATATAATCACCAGTATAGGAATTGCTACCTGCCCTTCAAGAATACCACATTTTGAACTCTGCACAAACCTGAAATAAACTTTCACTTTACCAACTAACTACGATTCAGAAATTCATTTGTTGAAACAGCTAACAGAAATATAATCTGACTCATATAGACATTATATGACACCGTCATTTTATCTTTGTAAAACAAGACAAAGATTTAAAGCTGATGTATGTAATGTATTTATACTAGATATCAATCATCTCATATGCATTTCTTTTTTCTTTTTTGATTTGCTTCTAATGTCAAAAATCGCAACTGTGGATTGATGTCGTTCTCCAACATTCCATGAATAAACAGTGTTGCTGCTGAAACAGTATAAGCCTTTCTTCCATCTTGGACAAAGCCTTAAATGTCAGTGCTTACACCAGTTTTCTCCTCTTGGCACCATTGCCACAAAAATCCTGTCAGTTGTAAAGGAAAAACACACGTCATGTTAAATTTTTGGTCTTATTGAATCATCATCCTTTACATGAGTACATTTTAGAATTTACGTGTGTTCTAAGAACATCCTATAAATTGCATGTCCCAGTTTCAGTTCAATTACAAAGTCTCAGTGTCTTAAGCTTGGATAAGAATTATCAAGTGCTATGTAGCAGCTGATATTATCCACCACATGACAGCACTTCCTCTTCCTGGGTTTATATTTTCACCCAAAGCTTTACCATGATATTTGCATTCAAATATATTTATTTTCAAATTTTTCAAAATCTTTCAAATCCGCCTTAAGACTCTCTACTGACTGGCCCACCTTAATTTTATTATTTTCTGTCACGAAGTTGCACATGCCTCGTAACAACTAATACTATTTATTGTTCTGTTTGTGCCATACTTTTTCCCCAAGAATCTTATAGGACCCTAAAGTATAGGGTTTATATCTTATACTAATTTTCCATACATTTCAGGTTTTCAATAAGCACTTACAGTCTCATTGTCTGATTCTTACAACATGAAACAGCAAGCAAGGGCCTCTTCTTTCTTTTATTTCTACATAGTATTTAGCGCTTATTCATACTGTTTTCTTTTGCATTTGCAATAATATTTTGGGTTAGCTTATCTGGCGAGCTAACAGTGGCCTTTTTAATGACGTTGTTCCTTGATAAGCTCACTTCTAACAGGACCTAGCTTTCAAAAATAGAAAAATGAGAAGCTCAGTTTTATCAATAGCCCATCAAGATCCAGCTCTAAGGAATTATTTCATATTTATTAGACTCATGGCATATTTTTTGACCAAGGTGTCAGGTAGTTAACTTAGAATGGGAGCTACAGTATTTTCTATGTATAGAATGCATGAGTCTATTACTAGGAAACTACCTTTGTATTCTCAGGGAACCTGGGTAATATACTCAATAGGTCTGTTACTCAATAAGTGACACATATGTGTTAAATCCTATTATTCTGGTACTTGAGTGCCTACTTACTTCCTATAAACCCTCTAGATTAAAAATGTCATTTCTTGTGCATTGGTAATTTTTGTTGCTAAAAATATAATTTCGTTATATATTCTGTTCCTACTAACGAAAATTTAGGGGAGATTGACATTCCTTGCCAACCCTTGTAACACAGTGAACTGAAGCCTACATTAATTAAAAGATTGTAAGAGACTAAATTGCTATTCAATGAGTTTCAGTTTTTTGTAAGATGGATTACATCCCTAGGTACAAAAGGTACTTACGAATGAAATTGTTTGCAGTGTTATAGCTAATGTTTATATAATTTTGATGACTCATAAAATATGAAGAATACGAAAGTGGAGATAACAGTCTACTTTTTTAACTGAAAGAAGTTGTTACTAAAAAATCATTTGCCACTCAATCTAATAATTCTGGGTAAAAAGAAATCCAGAATAAATTATTAAAAGTATGGCTTGGTCAAATCTAAAAATTGGAAACAATCATTACTTGAAGCCTATGTTTGTTCACTTAAAATAAATGTTGTCAGATTAACTTTATATCACTTTTAGATTAGGAGCTCAAGGCAGTGTGGTAGATAGAGACTCATATATTTCTCATATACTCTTCATCATCTTAATAATTATTATCACTAATATGAAAAAAATAATAGTTGCTATTTATTGAAGGGATACTAGTGGCCTTATATTGTGTCTTCCAATGTTACTAAGTAACTATTTCATATTAATTTTTTCAACAATTCTATGAGATAAATATTATCACTCTCACTTTATAAATGAAGAAATTGAACTTCAGAGAGTTTATTTGTCAAAGGTCACATAGACAGTGAGTAGTAAAATCAAGGTTAATTTTTCAAAAATATATGGGACTGGTATTTCTTCTAATGATGGACTAAGCAATTCAGAACAACACTTCTGATAAGTATAGCAAGAAAGATGGCTAAAATAAATAGTTGAAAATTCTTTTGAAGAGCTCATAGAGCTAACAAGATGATGAATTCCAGGCCAAGATCTTGGTGAAGATAAACCCAAAGAAGTTAGTTAGCCTGCCATTTGGAGCTACTATTTCTGAAAGAGGACGCCAGAGCTGAGTAGGACATATGATAGGATCAGGGCAACAGCATCAAAACTTGGAATCCAGGGCCTGCACTGGGTAAGGGTGGTTGGGAAACCCACCACACTTTGAGATGGGCCTCTGAAAGGCAACTTCCTAAGTGTACATATATACCTAATGTCTGAATTGGATATCTTTATGAAAAGAACAATGATACTTGACCCCTACATGGCATTCTACTATAGGAAGATCATAGATCCTAATGTAAAAGGTAAAATAATAAAACTTTAGAAGATCATTTAGGAAATAAGCTTCATGATCTTGAAGAGAGCACAGTTCTCACTTTTTACAAAAAGTATTAAAAAGTATTAACCGTAAAAGAAAAGATTGATAGATTGGACTACATTTGGAACTCCTGTTTATCAAAAGACACACTAAGAAAGTTAAAGGCAAGCTGCAGACTGGAATAGATATTGCAAAAAATTTACCTGACAAAAGACTTTTATCAAGAATAGATAAAGCACAGCTCTAAGTTAGTCAGAAAAAGACAGACATCTTAATAGAACGCAAAACTTGAATATGCAATTCTGAAAAGTATATAGATATTTATAATCATATGAAAAGATATTCAACCTCATTAGTCATTAGGGAAATTGGAATTAAAATCACTACATATTGACCATTTTGGCTTAAACTAAAAAAAGTAATAATGACAAGGGTTGGGGAAGAGGAACTAATAAATCACTGCTGGCAGGTGTGTGAATTGGTCAGCCACTTGGGGAAACTGTTAGAGCAGGCAGATAGCAGGTATGAGCAGAGAAAGGGGGACACAGACCAAATGGCAGGAATTGGGCAGAAAGGAGGGGCACAGGCCAAATGAAGGAAACCACACATCCTGTGAGCAGCAGGGATCCCTGGGCAGAGAAAGAAAAGCTGGAATCTTTGAGCTGATAAGGGGCCACATCTTTTGGCCTGGAGACCAACAAAGAAAGGTCAGAAAAGGCAGGAATTTCCAATGTCCGAATGTAACCTTTTACTCATTATGCCCTCATTTCAATAAAATTAGCCTTGCAGATCAGAAGTACCCATCATGCACCGACACCATGACAATTCCGATCCAGACTAAATAAGGACAAAAATCCCTCCTCCCTTTGGGAAGGTGTAGTCAGGGAATACGACCCCAAACCCTTCCCTCCCCAATGAATATTCCGCCCATTCATTTTTACACCCTATGTAACTAACTTGCCAAAGAAACTCAGGGCAGCTGCTCACCTGAGCCTGCCCACTCTCCCCTGAGAGTGTACTATCCATACTTTAATAAAGCCTCACTTTACCTTTTTAACCTCTAAGTCTTGTCTCTAAATTCTTTCTGGGACGGGACAAGAACCTGGAACACCAGTTGCACCTATCGGCGACAAAACTAGTTGACAGTTTCTACTAAAACAGAATGTGGGCATGCATAGCAACCCAGCAATTTCACTCCTGTTCTAAACCCACCAGAAGCAGCATACATATGTGCACCAAAATGATGTGGAGGGGCACTCCCAGCTACACTATGCATGATAACCCCGAAGGGGAAGCAACTCAGATGTCCATCAGCACTAGAGTAGCTACAAACTTTGTGGTGTTTTCACATAACAAAATGTTCCACGGCACTTTAAGTAAAAGAACTTCAGATACAAGCAGAAACATAAGTGATTCTCAAACGAAAGGATTAGATTCAAAATAATATACACTAAATGATTTTATTTCTGTAATAGTCAATGACTGTTAGATGTATAGAGTTAGAAGTTCAGGATACCATTTGTTTTTGTGGAGAAAAAGGCACATTGATTGGGGGGAATTGGGAGAGTGTGGCTTCTGGGATGCTGGCAAAGCACTATTTCTTGACTAGGTGGTAATTATATGCCTGTTCACTTTGTGACAATTTATTGATCTGTATATAGTCTTCTGTTTTCTGTGTTACAGTTAACAGCAAAATTTCTGAAAAAAAATATGTCATCTATTAAAAAGGGAAATATTTCTATATAAAAGCAAAATAAAAAGCTTGTCAACAATATGTACCCAAAACTTAATATACTGCAGAACATCTTTCAGGGTTCTGTGATGGTAGATACAAAAGATACAGTAAAGAATGTGTCTGCTGTTTAAAGAGGTTACATGTAATAAGAGAAATAATATATCTGTAACACATGTAGGTATTTTATTGTAGTCGCTAAATGACTTTCCAAGATAACTGCCATGTCTAAGAGATTCACATTTCAATATATTTTCAAATGGAGTTTTCATAAAAAAAGAAAATGAGTACTCAGTATTTATTTAACTAAACATGTAAATATTTATGTAATAAATGTGATTTTGTTCATACAATTAAACATTTTAAATGTATCCTTAGTAGCAAATACTTTCCAAGTTACTGGGGAAAGAACGACTGAAATCAGAGATACTACATATTTTCTTATGGTTTGCAAAATATTTTCAGCTTTCTGAAAATACTAGTATTTTATATTACTTTGCACGAGTCTTTTTAAAGTGCAGACACAAGTAGCAGTTGAGTTCTATTCTATTTTCTTTCTTTCTTTTTTTCTTTTCTTTTATTTACTTGTTTATTTTTAATATAGTTATCCTAATTGTCCTCTCAGAATTAGTCCATCTGGACCAGGTTTTCTTTCCTGACTGAAACTCTGATTTTCAAATTAGTAGCGCCATCTAGAGTCCTACCGACATATTTCTCTATGGGGAAAAAAAGCCCATCTTTTAATGTTGCACAGAGTACAATTTATTTAGTACTGTCCTCATATCTATTTTTAAACATAAATTGCTTTTTAGTGTTAATTGTATTTATCATGTTGTACATTACATCTGTAGTACTTATTTATCTTAAAACTAGACTTACCAGCCCCCAGAACTGCCAGAAAAAAATATTCTGTTGTTTATAACCCACCCAATCTGTGGTATGGCTGCTTTTTTGCAGGAAAAAAAATGGATATCAGCAGTATTTGTTCATTTACACCACAAGAAGTGCTAACACTAACAAAATAAGTATTCTAGTGTTGCTAAAACACCACTGCTACACTTGTTTTCTGCTAAAAGTTGTTCCTTTGAAAATGTTTTGTGAATTTCTTGGATGCCACAAAATTTAATTATTAAATTCCCTATGTTTACAAAAAATATATTATTAATTTAATAACCCTATTATTAAGATATTATATTTGAACATGTAATAGGCCCTGCAGAGTTTCTAAGTGACTACACAGGATGGTGCAGCAGGAACAGTGGTAAATGTAAAATTTGTACAAAGAAGGTTAGAATTGGAAATTGTGCATTTGCAGAGTACTTTGTATAAAATTGGGAAGGAAATGGGAAGATACAAACATTTTGGTGCTGTGCTCACTAGGAGTTAGTACCTTTTTTAATGTGAGCTATCTACTTCTCTGCCTCTAGAGGCTGGATTTTCCTTCCTTGAAGACATTTTACAGAGTCTGTGGTTGCTGGGATTCACCTTGTATCTTGTTCCCATTCTCTTGCACCAGGTAGCTACTTTATAACAGGAAAAGAAAATAGGTAACATATGTGTTTTACCAAGTAGTATATGTGTTTTAATACTAAAATATGAAAATTGATATTAGAACTTTAAAAAAATTAGTGCTTCTTTAAAAAAAAATCAATCTGAAAGATAATTGATGACAGCTAGGCCTTTCAAACCGCCCCCAATATACCACATTGATTTCTGCCAAATTGGCCTTTAAGGCCAGATTTATCAAAGAGTGAATAATCAGCAAATGCTTGTTTAAAATGCAGACTCTTAAGCTCCCCTAGACCAACTATATATGAGTTTAAGAATGAGGCTCAAGACGTGCTTTTGACAAGTACCTCTGATAAATTTTATAGACAAGAACATTGCTCTGAGAGTACTCGAATGAGGTATAATAAAAATAAGCTCTAAGATCTAAGAGTTCCTTTAAGACTTCAAAGGATTTTTGTCCTCAAAGAATGAGACCAATAGGTTTTGGCATATATTAAAATTAGTGAAGTAAATTATTAGTACACCCTTGTACGACCAACTGCCAGAATTTTTAAAAATTCAAATAAGAGCTACAGCTTAATTAATAATGTTGTACTAATGTTAATTTCCTGTTCTTGATCATTGTACTATGGTTATGCAAAATGTTTGCATTAGAGGAGGTGGGGTGAATTTTTTTTACAACTCTCCTATAAGTCTAAAATTAATTCAAAATGAAAGTTTTTTTGTTTAAAGCTACTAAAGTCTTTGAATAATTCCCTCGTAGACTTTATTGCAGAGATTAAAAAGTAAGGCCAGTATCTTGAACTACTGTTGCTTGTGTAATCAGAGGGTCCCGTGACCCGCTCCTGGGGTTTGATTGATTTGCTAAAGTGGATCACAGAACTCAGGAATCTACTTACTAGATTACCAGTTTATTACAAAGATACTGAAGGATTTGAATCAACAGTGAAATGAAGAGATACATAGAGAAAAGTGTGGAGAAAAGGCATGGAGCCTCCATGCTCTTCTCTGAGTGCCACTCTCCCCCAAATCTCCATGTGTTCATCATCCCTGAATCCCTCTGATCCCTGTTCTTTTGGACTTTTATGCGACCTTCATTACCTAGGAAAGATTGATTAGATCATTAGCCATTTAAGATCAATTCAACCTCCAGTCCCTCTCCCCTCCCTGGAGGTAGGTGGGGTGTGGAGTGTCTAAAAGTTTCAACCTCTATTCATGGTTGGATCCCCTGGCAACAAACCTCCATCCTTTTTGCTTTCCAGAAGTTACCTCATTAACATAAACCCAGCTGTGGCAGAAAGGGCTTGTTTTGAATAACAGGACAGCCATTTCACTTTGGACTCTGAAGCTATTTCATGAAGTGAGGACAGGAGACCAAATATTGTAACAAAAGATGCTCCCATTGCTCTTCTCAGTCAGAAAATTCCATGAGTTTTGGGAGTTGTGAGCCAGGAAGTGTGGACGAAGACCAAATATATATTTCTTATTATAAATCAAAATATCACAGATTAGGTTAAAGACAGTACATCATGAAAATATTTTCACGTTTCTTTTTTTATTTTTTAAAATATGTCTACTAGAAAATTCAAATTACATATGTAGCTTACATTTTATTTGTTATGAATACTTCTGTTAGATAATATTCATCAGCAGATGATAATCACTTATAACATTTTGGCTTTTTTCCTTTCTATCTTTTTAGGTCTACATGTACAAAAAATGACCATGATATAAAATGAATAGCCCAGACTTGTAAGACCAGTGCCTTTATAACAAGACTGTTATATTTGTGTTTGTGAATATGTATTGGAAGGATTTGGGGCAAGACAATGCTTAATCTAATCAACAGTAATTCTAGGGTAGGAAATGGTTGGCTCTTGTACAGGAAGAGAGGAATAATTTTTAGTCTTGGGGACTAAAATGAGGTGTTGTGGGCCGGTAATGTAGGTGAACTGTCTCTGGTTTAGAGAAGGCAAACTTTCATTATGGAACTTTTTTTTCCCTAGCATCTTTCGTGGCATCATAAATCTCTCAGGCACTGCTTTATATGTTCTTGGTCTCACTTCAATTCCAGATACAACTATGGTGAAGAGTTCCACACACACCTCAACCTCCTTCAGTCTGACATCACCTCACCTCAAGTGTTCCAGGACTTTTCTAAAAACTTCAGCGTGGGGTGCCTGTGGAATTCAGATGAGCGCTTACATTTGCAGAGTCTGGAAGTGCAAACAGGTAAGTCACCATACGGCAGCTCTCAATCAATGGGAGAAAATATTCCTCCTTTAATTTCTCAAGTGGATAATTCTGAGAAGTGGTCTATAGGGCTCTTCAGAAAACCCTGAGGGATGGAACACCTTCCCCCAAAGGTGCCAACTCAGTAACATATCCAGCCTAGGCTTTTCCTTCTCTGTTTTTAATTCCAATCCCCCATTCCTGGGGTTGCTTTTAGGAAACTATCTGCATGGAAGTTGTTTCAGGCTCTGTTTTCAGGGGAACCAAAGTTAAGATCATGGAGTCAACTGGAATCACAAAAGCAGGGTGGAGTCTTGACTTCAGAGGACCTCTTCCCACTCCATGTTCATTGTAGGCAGCCTCTAAAATGCCCCGAGTAGTGTCAGCCTCCTGAAATGCATACCCTTGTGTAATCTCCTCTCCCAAGTGTGGACTAGACTTAATGATTCACTTTTACAAAGCTGAATGAAGTTGAGGTGATGGGATGTTGTTTCTAAGATTAGTTTAGGTCACTTCCAAGGATACAAAAAGACTGTAGCTTCTGTCTTGGGCACTGTCCTGGGCTGGATAGTGTCCCACAAACATTCACGTCCGACTGGAACTTAGAATGTGACCTTATCTGGATAAAGAATCTTTGTGGATGTACTTAGTTAAGATGAGGTTATACTGGAGTAGGTGGGCCCTAATCCAATACCTGGTATCCTGATAAGAAGAAAGAAACACAAGAAGCAAAACCCAAACACATGGGGAGAACCTCTGTGCTGACAGAGGCAGAGAATGGAATATGAGAAAACTACAAAAACAAAAAAAAAGGGAATACCAAGGATGGCCGGCAACCCCCAGAAGGTAGGGAGAGGCAAAGAAAAACTCCTCCCTAGAGCCTTCGAAGGCAGCGTAGCCCTGAAGGAAATTTGATTTCAGACTTCCAGCCTCCAGAACTATGAGACAGAAAATTCCTGTTGTTTGAAGCTGGCAAGTTGAAGGTACTTTTTTATGGCTGCCCTAGGAAACTAATACAGAAGCTTTCTCTCATTCTGTTTCCTGCTCCCTCTGAGGAAACCAGTTGCCATATTGTTATTTGCCTGAGTAAAGGCTAATGGTGACTCTGGCTAACAGCCAGCAAGGACGCAATGGCCATGTAAGTGAGCAGATCCTCCAGTCAAGCCTTGAATTGACTACAGCCCTGGCGATGCCCTGATTAAAGCTTTATGAAAGGTCCTGAGCCAGAGACACCCAACAAAGCTGCACCCAGGCTTGTGACCCACAGAAACGACTAGATATTAGATGTTTGTCGTTGTACGTTGCTAAGTTTTGGGGTGACTTGTTTCTCAAGCAATAGAAAACAAATGTAATGCTCTGCCATGAAAGACAAGAAGGACTCTTGGTGGCCTGATGTAAAAGAAGAGGACATGTTTCTCTCCAGTCTCAGTGGGGAGACTAATGCTACAACTCCACCTGACAACAAAGCCATTCTCATACCTGGGGCAGGTGAGGAACACATGTGACTGTGGGTTCACACACTTAAAACAAATGGCCCAAAGCCAAAACGTATTTGTGTAATGTCTACTAACAGAGTTACTGTTTAACCAAGTTTTCTGGTCTCAGGAATATTAAGAAAACTAATCAATTAGAATAGTACTTGAATAATGATAAACAGTGTAATTTTAAGACAAAGAGAAACAATGCATTCATCCTAGCTGAGCATTCTGAGCCCCACTTCTTCTAGATTGCTTCTCAGAGTATCTCAGGGTTTGAAGGCACTGTTTTATTCATTTAATAAATAATAATTGAATAATTGCCATGTGTCACACACTGAAATACAACAAACAAGAGAGGAGAATTTCTTACCTCACAGAATTTATATTTTAGTGTAGAATATAGGCAATAAATATTTGTGTGTGTGTATGTGTGTAGTATAGGGTCAGGCAGGAATAATTGCTATAAAGAATGTAAAGTAGGGTAAAAAAATGAGTAACAGAGGCTACTGTGAGAGATAAGATCATCAAAGTAGGCCTCTCTGAGAGACTGATATTTGAGCAGAGACTTGAATGAAATGATAAGGGGGACAAATCACATGACTATCTAGGGAAATACCTTTCTAGGTGGAAAAAGCAGTAAAAGCAAAAATGCGGAGGCACGAGAATTAATGAGATGCTTGAGGGACAGCAAAGTACCCAAAGAAGTTGGAGAGTTAGAGAAAGAGCAGAAATATAAGAAGTTACAGAGGTAATGGCCTAAGGAAAAATAGTTTTCATTGAACCTTATAGGATGTGATGAGAACTCTGAATTTTATTTGAGTTTGGTGGAAAGCCATTGTAAGGTTTTAAAACAGAAAAGAATGTGATCAAAGTTGTATTTCAAAAGACTACCAGCGGCTGCAAGAAACTAGTTCCTTGTGAAGCAAGAAACTATCTGTCAAGGCTGAGTGGGAGGAGGCAGGGAGTTAAGAGGTTGTTGTGTTGCCCAGGTGAGAAAAATGGCTATTTGGACTGCAGAGATAGTAACAGTGTTGACATTGGGTATAGTTTGATGGTCCAGCTGGCGGGATCTGTTGATGGATTGGTTGTGGCAGGTGGTTTGGGGCCTGAGTAATAGGTTTGTGGTGGTGCCGCTAAGTAAGAAGGTAACTCGCAGAGAAAAATAGGGAGTGGAAGTCAGAAAGCAAGACTTCCCTTTTAGGCATGCGCCATTGAAAAGGGCTTTTAGATGTCTTTTAGATGAAAAGGGAGCTGTTAAATGGGTCATTGTTTATATGAAACTAGAGTTCTTTGAAGAGCTTTCAGCTGGAAATGTAAATTTCGGAGGCTGAGGAAACTGGAGACCAACTCTTGTCACTAGATGCACTGACAGGTTGACTGTTCTAGTTGAAGGAGACAAGCAGCAGACCAAGTGAGGTGGCTTGACAACCATGAACAGGAGGTTGAATTGCAGACGGCAGAAGCTCACAAGGAATGAAAAGACTTTAGGAAGCTATTATGCTGTGATAAATGCTTTCATGTTTCTTTTCCCAGAATGAACTCTATTTCATGGTAATGAGAATAATTGAAAATGATTGCTGAACTACTGAAGCTAATATCTCTGGAATTATGGATTTTCAGACAATGGGAGAAGTGGCAAATGACATTCTTTTCAAAAGAGCAGAAAATTAATTTACAAACAATAGACAAGTGAGCTTCAGTTCAGGCAAAATTCTAGAGAATATTAATATATTAGAAAAGCTTTAGATGTGGGATGGGAGAGAAAGAGAGGAATCAAGAGGATGTCAAAGTTTGGAGACCGAAAAAACTGGAAGAATGACATTGATGGAGATGGGGAAGACAGTGGGTATGAGATGTTTGAAGAAAGGACATGCTGTGTTTAAACTGGTATTAGACATCTGACTGGAGATAACCAATAGGCAATTGGACATATGAGTTTGGTTTTGGGGAGAGAGGTCTGGGGTAAAGATAAAAATCTGGAGAAGTCATCATGTAGATGGCATTAAAGACCATGAGACTGAATGGGATCTTGACCAAGGAAGCGTAACAAGGTGTTAACTCTGAAGTAACCCAGCACTAAGGGGTCAAGGACAAGGGTAGCTACCAGAAAATGAGACTAGCCTGTGAGTGGAGGCTGAGAGTAGTAGGAGATCAGGAGTTCGTGGTACCCTGGAATAC
The DNA here is from genome assembly GCF_036321535.1 of Camelus dromedarius. Classification (NCBI taxonomy): domain Eukaryota; kingdom Metazoa; phylum Chordata; class Mammalia; order Artiodactyla; family Camelidae; genus Camelus; species Camelus dromedarius. Next base: position 69,058,368 of record NC_087436.1, read on the forward strand.
AAAGAAGGTTTATGAAGGAGGGGTTGGGGGGGGGAATCAACTGTGTCAAATGCTCTTGATAAGACGTAGAAGATGAGAATCCACCATTAGATTTACCAACATAGAGATTACAAATGTTCTTGCAAAGAGTAGTGTTAGTGAAATTATGAGGCATTTGATAATGTGTTTAATGGATATTGGAACGAGAGGTATGGGAGATGGTGAATATAGACTTATTTTTTTCAGTACACTTTCCCTTAAAGTCTTGGAACAGTCACTGGTGGGGAACATAGGATCAAGATAATTTTTGATGTTTGCTTGTTTGTTTGCTTTAAGATGGAGGAAATAACAAAAAGAAAAGGGAGGGAGGGGAGAGTTGCTGGAGCAAATTCTTTAAGTGAGAGGAAGAGATCTAGTGTGTAGGGGAGCAAAATTTGCCACCTCAAAATATGTCTCTTTGGCATAAGGATTAATTGTGACTGATATTTTTTTAAGAAACAGAAGATTCAGGAAGTCTTTTCTGTTTATCTCCTTCTCTTCCTGCCTAAGGAATTTAAATAAAGGGGCTGTTGCTGAAAGGGTTATCACCAGAGATACCTGCAAAGAATATGAACTAGGTGTTGTGAGGAAAACTCAGCAGGGCCTGGAGATCAGAGTCCACTCTGTGTCTGATTTGTCCCTTGTGACCTAAGTAAACATTTATTTACCAAACATTTGCTTTTCCACTTCCTCGTGAATTGCCTTCCCCTCCTTTGAAGTCCCAGACCACTACCCTCAACATCCTCTTTTGTCTTTAGCTGAAGATGATATCTAAGATGACGGCTTCTACCATCTTGGCCAGTTTCTCAGTTTTCCTGGGTATCTCCCATGCTTACATGTTATTAAACTTTATTTGATTTTCTCCTGTTAATCTGCCTCATGTCAATTTAATTCTTAGGCCAGCCAGAAGAACCTAGAAGGGTAAAGGAAAAATTCTTCCTCCCGGACAAGTTGGAGGATCGGCTTTCAATCAGAGCACCTGGGACAACAGGTAGGCCGGCTGAGTGTGCGGGTGAAGCTGCTGCTAAGTAAGTAGAAGAGGTGGAGGGTTTCCACAGAATGCTTCAATCTTCAGTGAAGGAGGGAGGAAGCAATATCATCAGTGGAGAATGGGGATGGATAAAGAGGTGCTAGGGGAATTGAGGAGAGGAGAAGATATGAAATAGACAGCTGGAGAAGGGCAGAGTGAACAGAGACACATAGTATGTTGTGGGGAAACATTAAAAGTGTATTGGAGGTTTGTGATCATGAATTTGACATTGGACCAGTCAACATGGTTGTGTATGACTGCATGGTATAGGAAGAGCAGATGGAGATTTGGACTTTATTAGGGTTGTTGTAAAAAGCAAATGTCACATAGTAGTGAAGCAAGAGAGAAGCCCAAGAGTCAAGCATATGTGCAAGGCAGTGATTATAGTGATTGACTGTGGTATTTATTTAAGCTGGATACAGCTATGCCCAAGAGGTACTGATTAATGGGTCATTGTCAACTAAGGGAGATATTCCAACTGTGTTTAACAGGCCTCTCTCTGTATTTCACTCCCCAATATGATAAAAATTATATTAGGACAAGCAAATTATAGTGTCATGGTTACACAAATTAAGAGCAACAGGTATTTATTGAGTATATCTCTATACTGAAATCCATTTCACAACTACAGTATAGAAGCTGATACAGATACCATTAAGTATTATGTATCAGGAAATTTATTTAGGCACAAGAATAGAATGATCATCTAAATCATACCTTTAGACTATGTTTGATAGGATATCATGTGGGAAAGTGGAAAACAAGATTTTACATCAACCTGCATGAGATACTTGGAGGTAAAGTCCAGAATTATAGAAATTAAGACATAATACATTCATGAAAACATTATGCAATATTGTTCATTCTTTTCTACCCAAACTAACGTCTTCTTTTTCATTTTACATACAGTGCCATGTTTGCTTGTTTTTATTACTATCTTCCCTCTTAATTTAATAAATCTTTATTGAGCATGTGCCATAAATATACTTTCTTATAAACTGTGAAGTTTATAAAAATGAGTTAGTCATGGTCCCTACCCCCACAGAGTTTACAGTGTAGTGTTGAAATCAGATCTATTCACACATGTCTTAAAATATGGGGAGAGAGTAGAGGTACAGAGAGATTTAAAAATGGTAAGAAATCATCTGAAAAGAATATGACAGTTTCTTCAGAAATCAAACATAAGCTTACTATATGACCATGAATGCACTCTAAGCCATTAATCCCAAAGAAATGAATACTTATGTTCATACAGAAACCTAAACACAAATGTTATAGTACCTTTATTAACAGTAGCCAAAAATTATAACCAAGTCAAATGCCCTTCAGTGGATAAATGGTAAACCAACTGTGGTACAACCATACTGTGGCTGTGGAATAATACACAGCAGTAAAAAGGAATAAACTGTTGACACACACAACCTGCATCGATATCAAGGGAATCATGCTGAGTGAAAAAGCCAACCTCAAAAGTTTACATACTTTATGATTCCATTCATATACCATTCTTGGAATGACAAAATTATAGATGGAGAATAGATTAATGGTTGCCAGGGGTTAGAGACTGGGGATGCTGCTAAGGAGGGAGCCAGGTGTCTGGATCATATGAGGAATCCTTATGATCAAACTATTCTGCATCTTGACTGTGGCGGTGGCACACAAATCCATATGTGAGACACATGGAACATGCACACACATCCACATGTATAATTACATGTTTTAAAAACTGATAAAATCTCAAAAGGTTGATAGATTGCCTCATTGTCAACTTCCTGGTTGTGATATTGTACTATAGCTAAACAAGATGTTACCATTTCCAGAAACTGGATAAAGGATACACAGGATCTCTCTGTATTATATTTTACAACTCTACATGAGTCTATGATTATCTGAAAATAAAAAAGTTGTTTTTAAGTGGGTAAGGAATTTCAGAAAAGAGGATGTTATGGCCACTTGAGGGAGTCAAGGAAAGCTTCACGGAGGAGGCATCATTGGAACTAGACTGTAGCTCTTGATATGATCCAGTCACTCCATGGTTAATAAGGTTTATCATTTTTGAAAGTTGAAATGAAAAATTAGAATAACAGTCGGAGAGCAACTTGACAGAATGTTTTAGAATGACCCCGATAAAACTTCTTTTGCAGAATCAGAATTAAAGAAGAAACAAGCCCATTCTGTTGCTCTAATTATGTTTCAAAAATAATTATTTAACCTATTATAGTCAAGATAGTCAAGTAGCAATCATATAAAACAAGACTGTAGTTTTATTACAGTAACAGTTATAATAGCACCATTTCTTGAACACCTACTCTGTTCCAAGAACTTTGCTAGAGAAGCACTTTCAAATATTATCTCATTCTAATTCACACTACAGTCATTTGAGGTAAATATTATTATCCTTACTTTATGAATGAGTATACTGAGGCTTAGAGTGTTTATGTAACTGGCTTAAATCACATATTTAGTGTAAAATCTGGGATTATTTCTTAAAAATCAATGTGTAAAAATAATAAAGCTGTATTTTCTACATAATACAAAAGTAAAAAGGTAGTTCAACAACATTTATTGAAAGACTACTATGCACAAAGCACTTCACTAGGTGCTGTAGGAAGAGAGATAAAAGACGTAGCTGAGGAACTGCCTGCTTTTTTCCACAATAAATAAGTATTATTTCAGCCATGACTTCTTAAACTTTTCCAATGAAGTGGTTAAAACAGACAAGTCCAAGAATGCTGAAACTTTTATATGTTATCTCTCAAAAGAAGCTGTCATTTAAAAAATCCAATACTGTATTATCTATTTCTCTGTGCACACAAAGTTTCAGCTGTTGCTCACATATTCACTATGGCTTTAACTCTACTTCTCAAATCTTTCATTAAAATATATATATATATATATCTCCCTGAGAAATATGATGCCATTTTGAAATTAAACATCTAAAATTTGTCCTTAATTTAAATCTCTTCAAATGTATTTGCAGAAGAAATTACTTACATCACATGGCTTAAATTTTATTTTAGTTTGGAAACTCACCTCCAGATACCTGAAAAATACTATTCATAATGTCACTTTACCTGGATTCACTTTTAAACGCCTTCACAAAGATGAACTGTGTTCTTTCTGTTTTACAAGACCCTAACATAGAATGTCTACTGCAGTTTTCATTATTACTTGATGGTCCTGACGTCGTTCTTCCCTGTATCTACCTATAGCTGTGGGTGCCATCTAGAGTCCCAACGGCAAAACATACTCCAAGGGAAATCAGTTTTTAACGGAACACTGAGAGTAATGTGGTTTGAAATGTACTTGTCTTTGTTTAAAATTCATCATTTTCCTCAATTTTTAAAAAGTATTTCATTAAATAGAATAAAAACAGCTTATGCAAAATGTTTAACACTGTCGATTCTTGTCAGATTTCATATCTTATTTTAGCCAAGTGCCTAAAATTTGATCAGTTCATATGCCAATGTTATTTGGGCTAATAAATGTCAGATTTTTCCTACTAATGTTACTTTCAAAGTGGTTATGGTACAATACAGAATTTGTATGAGTAGCTGTATACGATGAGGAAAGGGTAATGGAAAGATTGAGTGAAATCTCACCATTAACATGTACGTGTGCCATGGCACCAGTGCTTACTTCATAATGGCCCGGGTCACTTGAATGTTGTGTCTCTAACAGCCCAGTAGTGGTTTACCAAAGCCAAAATTATGAAGGTGGTTGATATTAGGCTTTCTCTTCAGTTTTCTGTCCAGGCAGTGAGCAACTCGGTGCCATGCTAGATGTAACAGGGAGGCAGTTTCCAGGATGAATTCCCTCTGATATCTTTCCATCTAAGCCCAGAGGAGTCTAAGAGGCCCATGGTCCAAGTGTGGAGTGCAAATGCGATAGGGGGAGGAACCTGCAATCATCTCAAAATAGAGGTCCCACCTCCAGCTTTATTTGCACAGCTGCAATTACACACTAACACTGGGTCCTTATTCCCCTTCAAGGCTTTGCAGTTTGGGAAAGCTTTAAATATAAATACACAAGCAATTGGTCATAATCCTATTTCATCCATTAGTTTGTACTGAATCTATCTTCATTCCCTCCTATTCAACTGTACAAAAATCTCACCATATAAGGTATGCTGGTTGATCTTAAGTGAATTTTCATTCTAGTGAATTTTCAAATTTTAAAAGAATTTGCAATAAATTGATTATTGACATTTCCCCATCTTTCCCTTCTTCATCAATTATCATAATGTCAAGCAAAAGGATGATTTATTATTATTATTATTATTATTATTTATTCTTATTATTATTAAATATTGATATTCTTAGTAGTGCAATGTTACATAATTATTATTTGCTAGAACTTAGAATAAGCCCATTATATAGAGTTTGTATACTTAGCGTTGGCCACAAGAAAGCAGAATCTTCCCCACATTTATCTCTGTAGTTGTTTGCTGGAAATAAAAATAAAGCTGTATCTTGGTTTCTCTTTAGTTCCTTAACTTAGTTCCCATTCTTTTTCCATCATGAAGTATTTGGTATTCTGTTGTCTGTTTGCTTGACCTTTCGTAATGATTATGATCATTTTCCTCATTCCATAAAGAAAAAAATACTAATGCTTTTCTACACATGAAAAATGTAGTTCTTTCCTTTTCATATTTCCTTTCAGTCTCTGTCCTACACCTTGAAAGTGGAAATTTACTGATATGAGAGAAGCTGAGGAAATGAAGGAAGGGATCACTTCAAATTGTGTACGTGCATGAGAAATTGATGTTAACAAGCTAAAATCTGATGACAGTAAACTTCTAGAGAACAAGTGAATGCAAGTTGGGACGGAATCCATCTGGCAGAAGTTAGGAAGGACATATATGCACATACAAGCAGACAGTTTAGTTCGATCAGACAAATCTAGGTGATCTGCAAGGCTTCTTCTGCAATTCTGTATCTTTAAGAATGGCCTGTATATAAAAATGTGTTCTACTCTACTGGGTTTTTCTCTCCTAGACACCGGTTTTGGAAGCGATCCAGCCCCGGAAAGCAGTCACTCTAGTATAAACGCTGGGCTTATTGGGTGCCCCGCAACCATCGCCCCAGCTCACTATTCCAGCAAGGTACCAGGTATCTCTAGCATCTGGAGTAACCAGTGGTCCTCCGGAATCACCCTAAAGGAAAAGGGAGAAAGTAGTCATTAATAATTTAGTTCGTTACAGAGAAATCTACTACTTTTCTAATTTGAGTTTAATGAAAAGGGCGATTTTCAAAAGTCTTCTATGTGCTCCCCTCTACCTATGCCAGTGACTCACGGTAAGGAGGAACTCCCCTACCTGGAGAACTGGCTTAGACTCAGGGTTCAGAAAACTGAGATTAAAGGCGCCATCTCTTTGCAGAATGGTACTTATCTGATACATCCGTCAAAGCAACTGTCCGTTTTCTTTATGAGTGTGACACAGTTCCCAAAAGAAAGGTGAAGGGTTTATTACCGATGAAAAGCATGGACATTAAAGTCAGACACCTGGGTTTAAATCTCAAGTCTGGCCCTTCCAAGCTAAGACCTTTAATTTACTTCTTTGTAATGCTTCTAATAATACCTACCTCCAAGGATAATTTTGAAGATTACGGAAGACAGTGTATGTAATGTGCTTACCATGGAGCCTGGCACAAAACAGAACTTAGTAAATATGTATATAAAATCACAAATTCCACACAATTGTTTATGTCTTGCAAACTCCAAAGGGCTGTTTCTTTATACAAGTCATAAAAACAAGGTACTGGATGATCTTTCTGAAAAATCCTGGGGTCTCTATTCACTGACCACCCGTCAACACTGGAACAACAAGCTGGAAAATAAGGTGACATCCAGCAAGTATCAAATAGAGAAAGATGTAATCTGCTCTGCTAACACTAGTTAGCTCACACTCGAGGAAAAAGGAAAAGGGGAGTATGGACGTTGCGATGACTTATACGTGTTTTGTTTTAGTAAAGGACAGAATAATGGGAGTAGAAGTACAATCTTCAGGAAAAAAAGGAAAAGGTCTCAGCTCCACTACTGCACAGGCAGAAGCCTTTGAGGCTTTATTTTAAGAAAATGTTAAAAGAATCCCTGTGCCTGGGAACCTTCTCCCTGCCCAGAGAGACACACCCCAGACTTGCTTAATTCTTGGGTCCTGGCAGGTTACACTTCCTCCTCTACTGAAGCTACATTCCCATGGGCATTGTCTAAGCCTCTGCAAGCTGGTATTTCTACTCTGTTGTTTCTGTGCATTTTTAACTTCCTCTAAGTCAGCCACCAGCCACTCCGGGCATTCTGCCTACCTACACTGTCCACGTTGTTTTTCAAGGTCCAGTTAATTGTTGTTAATTCTCTGCTTACAAAATTGCACAGCCTTTGAGGGGGGCTTTTGGTCTGTATCTAACCCTATTTTTCTCATAAATCCAGTTATTTTTAGCGAGTGGTTTAGTGAGAAACAGAACAAGAAGCTTATTCAAGAATATATATATACCACAACAGAAACTTTTAAAACGAGAAAAAGAAAGTCAAACCAGGAAGCAATTAAGGTGATCAAAATATGAAGTAAGGTGATGGACTAGATGAGGATGTTAACAGAAAGAATGGAGACAAAGAGATAAATTTGGAAGAAATGGTAAAGGGGAAAAATATTCTATAACTTACTTGATTACACGTGAAGGAGATTTAAGAGTAAAAGAAGATTCCAAGCATAATAAGATCCAACAACACAAATGAGAAAGTTGAAAATGAAAAAACAGGTAACATTTCATGATGCCTGTTGAGTTTAAGATGGCACATACACACATTTTAGTCTTATACTAACAATTTAAAATATATAAATGGAAATGGTTTTGAAGTGGGTGGAAACGTGAGACTGAATTTGGGCAAGAGGTTGATTTTGGAGATATAGGTTTGGAAGTCACTAAAGTGACAGCTGATTTAAAGAAAAGAAAAGATAATTTCTTTGAGTGAGTATATAGAGAGCAGAAAAAAAAAATGAAAAGATTCTTTAGGAATAGCCAAACTTAGAGAGAGGGAGAGAAAGAGAAACCATAATAAGTAACCAGAAAAGAGTGATTGAAGAAAGAGGGAGATTAGGAAGTCAGCATATTTCAGGATCATAGAACCCAAAGAAAGATCATATTTTAGGAGGAGGTAGCCACATGTACCATCATGTTTGAAAAAAATGAAAAAATAAGAAGTTTCAGCAAAGAAATGCCATATATAAAGGATCAAATGGAAGTCTCAGAACTGAAAGATATAATAATCAAAAGAAAACTTCCCTATATGTGCTTAGAGAAGAATGAAGATGACAGAAGGAAAAAAAATCAGTAAACTTAAAGATAGAACGATAGAAATTTCTCAGTTTGAACAACAAAGAAAAGGCAGAACAGAAAAAAAAAAATGAACAAGAACTCAGGGACCTCTGAGAGTATAACAAAAGAGGTAACATTCCTATCATTAGAGTCCCAGAAAGAGACAAAAACGTATAGGGCTGAAAAAGTATTCAAAGGAAAAAAATGGCTGAAAATCTCCCAAATTTATCAAAGGACGTAAACCTGCAGATTGAAAAGCTAAGCAAACTCTAAACAGGATAGCCCAGAGAAAGCCATGCTAAGATACATAATCAAACTTCTGAAAACTAAAGACAGAGAAAAATTCTTGAACACAGGGAGAAATGACACCTCACCTATAAAGGGAAAACAATTCTAACAGGGGAATCCTCATCAGAAATCCCAGAGGGCATGATTTAAGTGCTGAAAAAAAAAGAACTGTCAATCTTAAATTCTATATCTGGCAAAATCACACTTTAGAAATGCATAGGAAATAAAGAATTTTGAAAATGAAAAAAAAAAAAGATCTAAGGAAATTTTTCACCAGCAGATCTACATCAAGAGAATGGCTAAAGGAAGTTTCTGAAACAGAAAAGAAATGATAAAGGAAGAACCTTAGAAAACTAGAAGGAAAGAAAGAACAGACTTCCCTTCTCCTCTTGAGTTTTCTAAGTTATGTTTGGCACTTGAATCAAAAACATTGTCTGCTGTGGCTCTCAATATATAAAGGAGAACTATTTAGTATTTGTATTTATTAATATTCAATATTATAAATGAGAAAGGGTAAAGAGCCTTAAGGGGAGGTAAGTTTTCTATTCTAAACTCCACTCAAACTAGTAAAATTCCAATACCAGTAGACTGTTGATAAGTTATGTGTATTTAGCTAAGAGGAACCACACAATTTTTCTACAGAGAGAATCTTTTGTAGGTCAAAAACACAAATAGCTAAATCAAAATGGAATTCTTGAAAAAAAAAAGTTACTGTATGGTTCTGTTTACATGACACTCTCAAAATTACAAAAGTATAGAGATGGAGAACATATTAGTGATTCTCAGGTGTTAGTGATGGTGAAGTGGTGGGTGAGGAGAGTGAATGTTATTATAAAGGGAAACCTCTATGCTGATAGAAGAGTTCTCAACTGCAGTGATGATTACACAAATCTGCACATGTGTTAAAAAAAAAAAAAAACCCAAAACCTAGAAGCACACATTGTACCAAGGTTCATTTCCTAGCTTTTACATTGTGCTATAGTTATGTGAGATATAACCATTGGGAAAAACTGATTGAAGGGCCTCTCTATACTATCTTTGCAACTTCTGTAAAGCTATAATTATTTTAAAGTAAAAGGTGAACAAAAAGTTATGCAGCAAACCACTTACGAGGCATGCATCTCTATTTCCCTTCAAGGAGCCAGCACATAACATTCTAGGAGTTATGGTATTATTGTAAATTTGTGGTTGGTTACAGGTTTCAGTGTCGATGAAATCCACTTGTACTTGCTGAAGACAATTTTGACTGATATCTAAAGGGAAGAAAATAGACTTTATATTAATAGATATACATATATTCTGTAAACCTGTAGAAAATCTTTTATAACTATTGGATAAGATGGTGGCACAGAATCTTAGGATATGTATTTTGTCAGATACAGTAATATTTGTGAAAATTTTTTTCTATTTTAAATGAAAAGTTAGGTGCCTAGGAAAGGACCTCAAGTTGTTTAAGTAATTTTTATTCCATTGTTGGGCTTAGAAGGTAATTTCAGTAGGTAAGAATGGTGGCTTTATGAGTCTCTGATCCTCACAGTTGGGTATGTGTGTTAATGATCCCTAATCTCTGATGTAGTTAATTCCCTAATACAAATTTCAGACATAGTCACTCTTTCAAACACCTTACCAAGCACCATGACTAAAGTAGTAGTGATGAACTTGATAGTAACCTAAGGCATGAAGGAATTTACGTGTCTTCTAAATGACTTGGTTCACAAGTAGAGCCTGGCTTGGCCCACGTCCACATGACCAACCATCAACATATTTCGGCATAATGACATTCCATTCTTTAAATGCATTAGAATACTGAATTAGATTACTATGACTTGACTTTCTCCCAGATGCTCACTTTCATTTCGCAGTGCTCCAAATCCTGTCACGAACATCACATTATCGGGGTGGAATTCATAGGATGCATCAGGGAGACAAATTCTGTGTACTGCATTTGTGTAAGGAACGGGGCTAGAAAGCTCTGCAACCGAAATATCATAGTCGTGCGACGGGTATTTGTAATTTTCATGGACAATTATCCTCCGGAGGCCCCGTTCTATTTTCGGAGGCATTAATGTTACTCCAAAGGAAGCAGTCCATCTGGCTGGGTCCTTATACCTGAGGAGAAAGTATGAGGAACAAATTTCACTTTGTACATGTTATCAATATAACCATTTATATTAAATAATTCAGTGGACAGGTGTCAATATAAGTTTTATTTGTTAAATTATAGTTTCTGTATATAGAAACAAATTCCAAGCTAATGTTCGGAGGACAGATCTTGTGGAAATACCATGGTGGCATGTTTCTCAGGCTATGCATGCCTCTCTGCATGCTGAGTCACCCCCTCTAGACCCTAGGATTGTTTGACATTGCTGGGCATCAGTGTCTCCAAGGGGCATTTGGAGAGCAAATCCTGGACAGAATGAGAGAACAGAATGTCTTATTTTATGTGCACCATGTTGCCTATCTATGAACATACACAATTCTCTAAAAATCAAAAATGCTGGAGGCAAGGGTATAGCTCAGTGTCAGGGGACATGCTTAGCATGCACAAGGTCCTGGGTTCAATCCCTAGTACCTTCATTTAAAAAAAAATCAAAAATGGTACACAATAATTTAACAAGGCATTACTTATCCTGTATACTGTAGACATTTTGCACTGGATTGGAAGATTGAATTGAAATTCCTTGAAATATAACTAGTCAGCCTATTCAGTTGTATAATTTTTTTCATATTTAAGTTTTCTCTTACCATGTGGAATTTCCCCATTGGTGTCAAACCTATAATCTACCTGGCCTCCATCGCTGATAGATATGCAGTAGAGATATACAGCTCTTCTCTTTAACACCAAGCTCCAAATCCAAAGATGACTTTAAAATTCCTGCTTCCTTTGACCAACTGTTGTGTAGTTGTCAATGGATAATTTATCTACATGTACTTTGATGTCACTTCCATTGCCAGACTCTAAAACCTCTTACTAAGGTTTATGAGTTCCCCGCTCTCTTTGTGATGTATGTATTATCTTTAATTTATATTGAACTCGTCTCTCATGAGGTATTTCCTTCCTGCCAAGCCCACAATCCTTTGCTGACCCTCAGTCATTCTCATGGATCAGGATTTACCTTCTAAAGCAGTGGGCAGCACTCACAAGCCATGTGCCATTAATTAAAGTCGCTCCACAGCGATGTCTCCCATCCCATCGCAGGCTAGCCTGCCACGGCCATTCATCCTCTTGTGCCTCTGTCCCACCAACAACCATGACCCTATATTTTGCAGTTTTGTTCCTTCGTGTCCCACAGCCTGCCAAAGAGAGATGTTGCATTAGTTAGCAGTCGCTTTTAAGTATCAAATTGTGTCATTATGTCTCAAATTTCTTATACTTTGTATTCCAGTAGTATCAAACATTTTTTCCTACTCTTACCTTTCCTTAAATTGTAGTGTTTCATATTTAACTCCTATTCATTTTGTAAGAGTTAAATCAGTCATTACTTCCTCTAGAATGCCTTCTCTAATAATTCCCCTGCCTCCAAACTGGATTAGTTACAACTTTCTTGATTCTTACAGAATAATAATAAAAACAGTAAACTCTTTCTTTCTATGTGTGTGTATATACATATGTACATATATCTCCGTTTATATATTTCTACTAATATATATTAGTAATATATTATATATATGCTTATGATACTAACATATTAGTACTAGAATATATACACATATATATTATATCCTTGTTGCCTAACACAGCACTGGCACATAGCAGGTTTCCAATAAATAATGGTGGCAAAAATATATGCTGTTTAGGTAATGAGATCATCCTTTGGTTTTATGTTTAGTTAGGTTTGTGAACTAACCAACTTTCTGAGCTGGTGAGTAGCACATTTCCTTCCAACTTTCAAGATAAATGTATTGTGTGCTAATTCTGTTGACTATGAAATGCATTCTCTAAATCAGAGTAGGGTACTATGCTATAGGGGAAGGGAAACACTAGGCCTAGAGTCAGCACTTTTAAAATATGGGTGAAGGTATTATCTGGACCTTCAACAATTTCATCAGTATATACCCCAATCTCATAATTGTCTGCAATTTTTATAATATGGGATTAATATTATCAAGATTTTATTTAGTGTACAGTAACACTGCTTCTGTCTCTACCTGAAAAAATATCAACATACAGACCACTTTTATATAATCTTTAGAAAACTTTCATGAGGGTATATTGTAGATATCTGCAATCAAAACAGTGAGAATTTTTTTGCCTTTTCTTGAAAAACTGCACAACTCACTTCCACTACACATCTGCCACTGGCTCCACACATCTGTTCCAAAGCCCTCCCAATTTTTATCCTTTTGCAATAAAATGTGCCTCAAATATAAGATAAAACACCATAGATGTGTACAGATCAAACTTTATTCTGACCCTATAATACCAACAAAGTAAGCCTAAATAATCTAGAGTTAACTTTTTACATTCAGGTAATGCATCTTTAATAAATAATGTATTAAACTTACAATTGCTCAGAAAGTCGTCTGTTTCTGTCTTGTTGATTTCTGAAACACAGAAATGGTGAATAGAACAGGGTCAGCGTATCAGAATTACATAATGCCTCTGAATACTTCAACAACTAAAGGTTGCTCAATTCCATTATAAGATAATAGCTCTAGATTGTTTAAAAAACAAACAAACAAGGAACATAGGTAGTTTATCATAGACTTAGTATGTTCACTGCCTTGAGGAAAAGGGAGGTTTGAACAGTGTTTCCTAAACTCAAGTGTGACTGAAAGTCACCTAGAGAGTGTTGTTGCTGTAAATGCCTGCTCCTTCCCGGTAATTCCAACTCGGCAGCTCTGTGCTGTGAGGCAGGAACCTGAGTGTTACAGCAGGTGCAGATGTTCCACAGCCTCTCTGCGGGCAGTGCCGCGCTATAGTGCTGATCCCCCAAATACAGTGATATTTTTATTGACCATTATTTCAGATTTTGTTTTTTACTAAACTCATAGACATAGTTCCATTTGTATAACATATCTGAGTGGTGTGCCCCTAAATTAGTCCTCACTCCCATGTTATTAAAAACAGTGTTATGGAGGGCAGCGATAAATTAGAAATTTGGGATTAAAAGATAACACACTATTATATATAAAACAGATGAACAAGGACCTACTGTTTAGCATAGGGGACTATATTCAATATCTTGTAATAGCCTATAATGAAAAATAATCTGAGAAAGAATAGATGTAGATAAACGTATAACTGAATGACTTTGCTATTTAACTGAAGTGTAAATCAACTATGCTTTGATTTAAAAAATAAAAATAAATAAATAGATATATATACAAAAAGAAAACAAAGAAAGGAGAAAAAAAATTTAAAAATTAAAACAATGTTATCCTTTTACAGGTCTTCTTTCTGCTCAAGTTTTAGCAAGACAATTTGCCCTCAAATTGACATTCAGTTTGCCCTGAAATTGACTAGCCAATGACTCCTTAGATTGTTGATTTCTCAACAGTTAGGCCCTAATCCTATCCAGATACTAAACCAACAGTTACATCAAACTCTAAGCACTCAAATTTCATGGTTCAGTAGATTTCCAATGACCAAACCTATTTCCTTTGAACGTGGCAAGATGGGAGTTCTAACTGCAAAAAAATAATGTTAATTTTTCTTATAATATTTAATAGTACTGATTTACAAAAAAATAAAATCTGTATTCTAGAGAGGCTTCCTTCTGACTTTCTCCATTATGGCTATATTTGAGGAAAATGACAAAAATAAGGAAGAAGTGACCATTTATTCTCAGTAAATATTTTAAAACACCACCACTAATCTCCTTTTTCAATAATGTGTTCTCTATCTCAAGCTTTCCCTAGAGAAAATTCTGGCTTTTCATGTTGCTACTGGTAAAAAAAAAAAAAAAAAGTAATAAATGACCCCAAGTAGAGTCACTTGTTCTAAGCCCCACATCAGCAATTAAGACTTAATATCTAGCCTAATTGTGGTTTCCATCTATCCCAAGAATGTAACTGCTAATCAGTCAATCTGGCATCACCTGGTCAGCACTAGTGAAGTAATCTGCCTGACAGATTTGCAAATCTGCTTGCAAAAGAAGGTGCCCTTGCCTGAAACAATCTACTCTGCTAGAAAGCCTCCTTGCCCAACCTCATTCTGTCTATAAATGTCTTCCATTTTGTACAGCAACTCAGCTCCTATCTATCTGCTAAGGTGTGGTGCTGTCTGATTCATGACTCATTAAATAAAGCCAATTAGATCTTTAAATTTATTCAGTTGAATTTTGGCATTTTACAATACTACTGACAGGACTGACTTCACGGATGTGTGACTTGTGTGTCTGCACTGGGTCCTGCACTCATTATGAACTTACACTGGGTTTAATGCTCACTGTCTTGAAATTCTTAATAATTGTTATCTCATAACTTGTGCTTGGAAATGAAGTCTGATAGGATAATAGAGCATGGCATGAGCAGAGGAATACACAATGTGTCCATGGGTTCTTGCCACCCCATTTGCTTATACCATTCACAATACCCTGTGAACTAAGAATTCCAGTGGACCCACAATGTTCAGCAAACTCAAAGTGAGTACAAAATGAGTATGTGATGCCTACCACTAAGGAAGTAGAGGACACTGGCAGTTTTTGTTTGAAACAGAGCTTGCTTTGAATGCCAAAGAAGGCATTGGCATTCTCATTAACACAAATGGCCAAGGGACCCTAGCACATTCTTTCTTGCTCCTGTTACTTCTTTGCATTAGCCAGTAGCTTCTGCTGAAAATAATGACATAGAGGGATCTTTTGGTCCTTTGTCATATAAACAGAAGGTAGAGAGCATTGGCAAAATGTGCCAGTATCAACGAAAAGTTTTTTAAAAAGCGTGATCTAGACTTGTGTAGTGTTTCCATTGATCTGGTAACCAAAATACATGTATGTATGAGCTGTGAAATACAGCTGTATATTTTTATTATTCCAAATAAAAGTTAAACACTTTTATATTTACATTTGAAATTGATATATCACAATATAAAGGTGAACAGCGAAACTCATGCTAGTAATTTTAATTTTTTTCACTTAGAATAGCATTCATTAACAAATAAAAATACCATCACAAGTCGAAAAAGACTGAAAGAAGAAAATGTTTTATATTTTAGTACCTTTAACAGCACATTTTTATTGCTTTTCAGAGTCCAACACTTTAATTTTGCACTGGGATCCACAAATTATGTAGATAGCCCTGACTAATGAGCCTCTTTTTCTAAGTAAGTAGAGGGGCTGACCACCAGGTTAGGCCTCTAGTTTGGTTTACCAGCTTTTATACTACTACTTTGTATTCATTCTACTTGACCCCTATCCTGTAGTTTCTAGTGCTGACATTTCAAATATTGTATTCCCTAGCCACATGTGCCCAGTGAGCTCTTGAAATGTGGCTAAATTGGAATGTGCTATAAATATAAAATATACACTTGATTTCAAAGCCTTAGTACAAAAAATACTCACGAATAGTATTTACATGGACTACTTGTTGGAATAGTACTAATTTGGATATATTGGGTTAAATGTGTAAGGTATTTAAATGTATTTCACATGTTTATTTTTACTTTTTTTAATGTGACTACTAGAAAATTTAAGATCGCACATGTAGCTGGCATAGTATTTCTACAGACTAGCTTGTTTTTATTTCCACTAAGGATCGCCTATGTTCCTTACTTTCTAATAATGAAGACCTAACACTGCTTATTTTGTCCCCCTGCCCTGACAAAAAAAACAAGTACCCCAACCACACAAAATTATCAGACTTTACAAGTTAGTTGTAAAACATACCAAAAATAAGTTATATCAAAAAATTAATTATAAACTTTTCATTGGTAACCTGGAAGCAGGTAACAAGGTATATTAATGACATTTGAAAGCAAATATGTGGCTGGCATGAGCCTTTCTACACATCATACTCACAGGACATAAAATGTAAGCAACAAGAAAAAGAAGGATAAATATACAAAGAAGCTTTCTCCCATTTATCACTGGATTCTATAGCTAAAGTGAAAAACCCAATGTAGACAAAGAACCCAGGCTCAGGAGTTACTGATAGACTTGCATGGGTGGCATAAGTTTAGGGTGGTATTAAAAATTTTTAAACTTCCTTTGGACCAACTTAGTCACAAAGAAATGTTCTGCTGGTGGCAAGACCCCATAATAAAAGACATCCAAAACACAATTTTTTAAAATCAATGCCCAAACTTATCCTGGAGCTATTGTATGTAAGAGAATTGAACTAAATAAGAGGAAATAAACTTACTTTTAAGTACAAATAACTCAAGATTTAAGTTAGGGGATCCTACAGCATCTTGCAGCTTTTCATGTAGAACACGCTGAATAATTATATTTGTGGTTTCAGGATCCTCAGT